>NC_141909.1:68764952-69389952 GCF_057802395.1 Ceratotherium simum simum | reverse complement strand
TGTTAACAAAGTTCACTTCTCAGTATTGTCTGCATCTCTCCAGACTTTAATCTCCTCGAGGACAGGAATTGGCTCCTGTTCTGTCTTGTATTCTCTGAAATAGCCCTGTGTGCATAGTCCATGGTTTATTCCGGCGTGAGGGGTTAGAAGACTATATACCCTGTGGGCCAAAGCTCACCCTTGACCTGTTTTTTGTATAACCTAGGAGCTAATAAGAATCTTGGTTTTTACATTTTTAAAGTTGTTTTTTTAAAGACCCAAACAAACAAAAACAAACAAAACTCAAAGAAGATTATGTGAAAGAAACTGCATTTGGCTTGCAAAGCTTAAAATATTTATCTGTTCCTTTACAAGAAAAATTTGCTTTATCTGCTCTAGAAACTCATAGTTGGGCCACAGTCAGTAAATATTTATGAGTATGATTTTGTCAGAATTAGAATACACAGATGAAGTTCTGCTTCATATCTGCCCTCTAGAGGGGACAGTCTTTTTATTCTAGAGTGGGAGAAAACCCAGAGACCTTGTTCACTGTCATTAACTCTACAGTTATATTAAAAAAAAAAAAAGGAAAGAAAGAACTTAGATTTTTTAATTATTTGCAGTAGTTCTCCAAGAAATGGAGAGGCCTGGACAATAACACATGTACACACATACATTATGTAGTCAATTCTTAAGTTCTTATACTTTTAATTAAAGATTGAGTATTTAATGAGGAGCTTCTGTCTTTGTACCTCATTCACAAATTTTTTGTTATTTTGTTGAGGCATCAAAGGGATTTCTTACATATAGAATGTCTTGCTTATCAGTGCTAGGGTATGGAGTAACCTGTGAGGAGGGGGAAGGAAGCTGGGCAGTGACTGCTCTCACTGGTCTGGATGGGTGGGGCCCAGTGTTAGGTGAGATCTAAGAAGTAGAGTTATGTGTGGCTTCTTTGGTGCTGAACTCTCCAGATGGAGAGCACTGTACCATCTGCTTTAGGCAGCTGACTTTGGTGAGCATTGTTCATTTGACTCTGCATGATGCCTGACACATGTAAGAAAGGAAGTGATTTTCTTTGTGTCCTTGACTTAGGGTGGAGAAATAAAGGGATATATCCATCCTGGATAAATTAGGTAGAATTTTAAAAATTAGACCCTATGTGTTTATGGTTAAAATTTGGGATAGTTATTCTCTGATTCAGATGAAACTCTCTGTATATGGACAATTATAAATCATTAGAGTTTTAAAATTAGTTTTACTTTTGTAAATAAATAATTGTAAGCCCTCCTACCTTTAACTATAAAATTTGGAAAGTGATCAAGTGATTATTGAGTAGATGATTCTTGTTTGTTTTGCTTGCCCGTAAATATAAAACATTTAACTGATTTATTTTTCCTAAAAATCTTTAGCTGGCTTTTATTATTTAAATACTTCATAAAGTCTTAATTGATGCTTTCTTCTGTTGTAGTTGTTATGCATTAAGGTATTCATGACAATGAAGGCAGGTATCCTTATGTATTTTGTCATTACAAAATAATACATTTGATTTTTTTATGACTTTTTAAAAATAGAGCTATGACAAGTGCTTTCTCGGATCTTCAGAAACTGCTGATGCAAACCGAGTATTCTGTGGTCAACTTGGTGCCGTGTATGTATTCAGTGAAGCACTCAACCCTGCACAGATATTTGCAATTCATCAGTTAGGCCCTGGATATAAGGTAGTAATAGCTATCTTATTGTAAATTCTGTGGGAAGTTCTATATGCATTCTGTGCGCAGTGTGATACAATTCTATGTGATAAATTCTGTGTGAAATGTGATATAATATATAGTGATAGTGTTTCTTCAATGTGGTTTAAAAGTCATCTCTATATTTTGGAACTCAGTTGTTATTATGTGTTTCACTTTGTTTCAAAGGTGCTTTTTCATTTTTTATCTATTTTCCCTTCATGAACTTTTTTTATTCTTTGGAATGTTTTATAATGTTGAAACCATGGCTTTTGTTGACATAATTCTGAAATAATAAATTTTATAAAACTATATTGCTCAATGTAGTATTTGAAATCTCAGATTTTGAAGTATATAAATTATATAATGAACAAATGAAATGACTCTTACTGTTCAAATTAGAGATGACTTGGAAAGAATAAAGATTTGGAAGGAAAATGGTATAAAATATTACATGTGGCTGAAATTATTCAATTTTAGCTTCTACTTTTGCTTGTCCTTTGCAATAGGTGAGGAAGTGGGTACAACAGTAAGTATCCTAATTTTTCAAAACCAATGATTTAATATGATTTATCATATTCTTCCTGTTTTTTAACTTTCAAAACAAAGGCATATTTAGGCAAGATATTGTATGTACATAAGAATTTGTTTTTAATGTGCAGTATACATGGCTAGGGAAATATATGTGAGTTTTATATAAATCACACTGGTAACTGTGACATCCCAAACTGTTGGGAGCTGAGCTAGAATTATACAGTGTAAGTCAAAGTATTTGTAATTCTGCAAGAGTACATGTCTGTTTTTTTTAAACTTAGTGTTTAATCAGTGTGAAGATTATGTTATGGAAAACGGGTACTAAACATTAAAAATATTTCTTCTTTTGCCTTTTTTAAATTAATATTTCTGTTTTTATTTTTAGGTTCTATATTGGACATATAAGTGACAATTTGAACTTACTCATATTAAAAGATATTTCTGTTCTTAGTGATTTTAATAATCATAATAATATTGAATGACAATAATGCTGTCATTTTTATTTCGAGGTGACAATACTTGCTACCATCTTTTGTCCCTATCGTATTATTTGTTTTACTGTCCCTAGAAATGAATTTGTGCTTGCACAGCCACTTTTCTTTCATGGGTTTCTTTTGTTGGGTTTGCATCCTAGTTCTGCCACCTGTTGGCTTTGCATGGGAATGTTTTCTGTAATTCAGATTTTTTGGATTAATATGCGGCCTGCCTTCCTTTCCATCTTCTTTATCTTATTCTGTAAAATATTTGAAGTGGCTTTCTTCAAGCACTAACAGAATGATATTAAGTAGAGTGGCAATCACACCAATGAAATATAAATAAAGGTAGAAAATCAAGAAATACAGATAAGCAAATTATAAATCCAATATGATTGCTGTAGTGAAATTTCAGAATTGATGGGAGCTTCCTGGCAGCAAAAAGGAAAAAGGGCTAATTATAAACAGTTATGAAATTCTCCCATTCAGAAAGGAGCAAGCCTTGCCCTGAACAACTTTGCAAACTTAGTAATTTCTCATATGGCTCTTTTATTTTGTGAGGAAGATTGTCCCTGAGCTAACACCTGTTGCCAGTCCTCCTCTTTTTGCTTGAGGAAGATTGGCCCTGAGCTAACATCTCTGCCAGTCTTCCTCTATTTTGTATATGGGAGGCAACCATAGCATGGCTTGACAAGTGGTGTGTAGGTCTGTGCCCGGGATCCCAACCCATGAACCCCAGGCCACTGAAGCAGAGCATGCGAACCTAACCACTACAACACCAGGCCAGCCCCCATATGGCTCTTTCTTATCACATTCTTCTATACTGACAGTGAAAATGAGTAGTAACCCTGTGTTACCGTGTTCTAACACAAGCAGTGATGTGATACAGAATGTAATCCTAGCATCCTAAGATGGACGATAGAGTACCCATATCAAAGTCAGAACTTTTAAAAGAAAAGGCCTCTAAATTTTGGGTTTACATGAAAAAGTATTTTATTAAGTTTTGAAAGTTCCCAGGCTATGAGCATAGCCTACTGGGCCCCTTGTTATTAATGGAGGTTGACTGTAAATCCACGGGTGCATGTGTATTTTCTCAATTTGTAAATACTAAAAACAATTACTATTAGGACCAGCATCTGCAAAAATTTTGACATTAAAAAGTTTTTCCTAGAAATTCAGAGACTGAAAGGAAGGAGAAAAGGATGCAAATGAAGATCAGATTGTGTTATGACAGGGAAAAAAGCTGAGGTGGTTTGCACATTATAGTCTCAATTTTCTTGGTAAAGTAGGAGGCAAAGTCATTTCCTGTGAGTGAAGGGGTAGAGGGTTGCAGTGGAATTTTCAAGGTATATAGGATATAATAATTATTTGGTATTTGGTTTACATCACAAATGAAGCTTAAATTATTAATTATTGTGTAATAACACAGTATTTATATTTGCTGTCTCAAGTTATATGGAGCTTTCTGTAATTGTAATGGTCAGTCTTCTGTATGATTCTGAGCTTAATATGGATAGTGTGTCAACATCTGTGCCTTGAAATAAATAAAATAAATTAATTCCCCCCCTAAATAAGGTTATCAAACTATATATACTATGGAGTCTATCCCAAGTGGTGTTGACCTATTGGTCATCAGAGAGTGCTAGATAATTTTCTTTCTGTGGAATGCCTGGTTTTGAGCAGTGTAGCTTGTCAGTGAATATTCTGTACTTGGTTATTTTCGGTAAACAGTAAATAAGGGAGGGTATCATTAATCAAATAAATCATTAAGTTTGGAAGTAATTTGTTAAATACAGAATTTCTCACTGAAACTTGGTCAAGTATAGTAAAATTTACTGTGAGTTAAGTTTAGTGTAGAATGTATAACCCCATTTGATTGGGGTTATTGAATGTCTACAAGATTATGAAGTCTTATATATAAGATGGCCTTTTGACATAAGCTTGCAAACAGATTTTAACACAGTTTTGATATTTTATAATTGTTATTGGATATTTCCTAATTGTCATATAACCTCATGTGTCAAGCAGTTTGTCTCTGTTGCTAGATATTTCAATATTTAGCTTTGTGTTCTGTCCTCTGTTTAAGAAAATGATAGCATAATGATTTTTATCAGTAAAATTTTATTGTGATAAAGGCCTAGTTGATAAGAGAAGATGTATAAAACAACCTCCAAAATTAAAAATCACTTTCAAGGACTTCTAGTACTTTTTGGAAGGATGAGCTCCTCGCCAAGTGATGTTCCCACAAATCACCACTTAAAATCTCTGGACATAATATGAAAAATGTCTACCTGAGGGCTCAGGAGACTGGATATAAGCAGGCAGGTTTCAGAGGGGTGTCAAAACATGGTACAAGTGGTCTGCATGGGCTGAGTTCCCTATCTTTTACTGTGGTAGAAAACTTTCTGCTTAGAAAAATTAGGGTAAAAAGCACTGAGGCAACCAGCACTACATGGAGATGAATGGGCAACCCCAGAAAACAGACAGCCAAAAAAGGGTCTGAATTCTGTGTTTAAAAAAACTCAGCCCACATCTCTTGCTGACCCCTGAAACCATGTATGATTATGACAAACTGATAATAGATTGTCAATAAGGCTTCAAGAACTGAACTGAGATCTGAGACACCACCCGTACGAGGCATGACAGTCTATATTTGTGTTTAAGAAAGTGACCCCCCCCAAACAGAAACATCAGTACTTTTCAGAACAATACAGTCTCCACAGAATAATATTCGCAATGTTTAGCATATAACCTGAAATTACTCATCCTATGAAGAGCCAGGAAAATGTGACTTATTCTTAAAGAAAGAGAAAATTGGCACACTCCACTTCTAAGATAACCCAGAATCATGGAATTATCACACAGGGACTTTTAGGGAGCTATTATAACTAGTGAGGTAAAAAAAAAATTTGCTTGTAATGAATTAAAAGATGGGAATTATCAGCCACAAAATAAAAAAAATCAAATGGAAATTTTAGAACTGAAAAATATATCGAAAGTAAAAAAAAAAAATCCACTCTATGGGCTTATTAGCGAATGGACATGCTAGAGAAATAAATGAACTTGAATATAGCTTGCTAGAAACATTAGAAGAGAGAGAGAAGATTAGGGAGAAAAGAACAAAACCACAGAGATGTATGGGGCAATTTTGAAATCTAATATGCAAAGTATAAGAGAAAGGGCCAGAAAAAATATTTGAAGAAATAATGATAGAAAACTTCCCAAATTTTGTAAATAACTTACATTTATGGATTGAAGGAACTCAGTAAACTCCAAGCAAAATAAATTCAAAGAGAACTCCAGTAGACATATATAGTAAAACTACAGACAACCAACGAAAGAGAAAATCTAGAAAGCAGGCAGAGAAAAACTAGACATAAATAGGGGGAAAGAATTATTTGAATAGCTGCACACTTTTCATCAGAAATCAGAAAAGCCATAGAGCTGGAGCAAAACTTATCAAGCCAGAGTTCTTCTTCCAGTGAAAATATTCTTTTAAGTCTTATAAAGGCAGTTTGTTGGCACCAGATGTACTCTGCAGGCTAAAGAAAGAAACTTGGGTCATTAGGAATGAATAAAGAACGTTAGGAATGATAAACATGGGTAAAATAAAATATCCTTTCTCATATTTTCTTTAAAATATATACAACTGATTAAAGCAAAAATTATTACACTGACTTTTTTTGGTTTATAATGTATATAAATGTAATATATATAGCAACTCTAATAGAAGGTTCTGGGAAGGGGATATAAATGTAAATGGAGAGCAAGTGTAAAGGCCGTTAGCAGGCTCTTGCTTCTTAGATTAAAGACCACTGTGATTGTGTTGCACTGTGGCTGGGATTAAGGGAGTGAGGGAGAGGGTGAGATGAATTCAGAGGCTTGCAGGTGATTGTTATGACTTTGGTTTTTACTCTTGAAGGAGAGGGAAAGCCTTTGGAGAATCTTGAGTGGCTTGGTCTGAGATCAGTTTTAAAACGATCACTTAGCTGCTATGTTAAATAGGGGACCAAGGTGAAAACAGGGAGACTAGTTAGGAGGCTATTGCAGTTATTCAGGTGAAAGATGATGGTAGTTTAGACAAGGCTGATAGCAGTGGAAAGCAATGGAACTTGGTTGGATTTTTGATAAAGCATACCTAAAATAAAACTCTAAGAGGTTAGCTTTTGGATATATTTTGGAGGTAAAGCTAGTACAATTTTTCTGTCACGGTGGATATGGGGTAAAGGAGCAAGAGAGGATTTAAGGGTGACCCAATGTATTTTAGCCTGAAAAACTGAATTAATGGACTTGTCATTTGCTGAAATGGGGAAGACTTGGAAGGACTAAGTTTTGGGGAGGAAGGTCAAGAGTTTGGTATGTGATGCCAATTAGACATCTAAATGGAGAAGTGAGGTAAGTCTGGAGTTTAGGGGAGAAGTCTAGATTGGAGATAGACATTTAGCATTGGCAAGGTAGAGACAGGATTCAAAGCCATGAGACTGGATTTAGGTACCAGTGAAGTGAGTTCAGAGATAAAAGATGACTGAGTAATGAGTCCTTGGGAAAGCCAATGTTTGGAGGTTGTGGAGATGAGGAGGACCCAGCAAAGGAACATTAGAAGGAGAGCAAGGGAGTAAGGGGGTAAAACAGGAGAGTATGGTGACCTGGAAGTGTTTAAAAGAAGAGGAAATGATTGATTGTCAAATGCTGCTGACACTGAGTAAATTGAGGACTGAGAAATGGCTGTTGGATTTAGCAGCATAGCGGTCATGGGTGATTTTGATTATCACACCTTACAATTAGTTTAAATGGGGGAAAAAAATCTGTTATTTAATGAAGATGGTAGTGTCCTTTTAGAATTCAAAGAGAAACATTAAATTATAATTGAAAGTATACTTGTTTAGTTTTGCTTTTATCATTCTAGTACATTTCATACCAAGACATTATCTCTTGCTTTGTAATATTTCTCCACTCCATTTCCATAATTTTTTCTTTTTGAGAAACTGTGTATAGGTAGTTGGTTTTTTCTGGTCTCCTGATTACTTGCTTTTACTGTGTTATACATTTATGTCTAATGTATTTGTAAATAAAAATTTTATAGAAACAAAAACCTCTGGGTACTGTGTACTTATGTACATATGAAATATGGTTATGTAAACTTTCTCTGCAAAATAAAAATAGTTTATTTTTAAACTATCATACTTTAATGATTTTTCATTTTAGCCCATATCTTTTGGAAGATATATACATATTCAAAATATGCTAACATTTTTCAAGTTAGTTGCAGTTCTTTTGGAATTGCTTGAAAGGTCAGTTTTTAAGTGACACAAGGAAACAGTTCTTGTTATTTTAGAGCTATGCTATGTACATTTTTGTGTGTGTGTGAGGAAGATCAACCCTGTGCTAACATCTGCCAATCCTCCTCTTTTTTTGTTTTTTGCTGAGGAAGACTGGCCCTGGGCTAACATCCGTGCCCATCTTCCTCCACTTTATATGGGACGCCGCCACAGCATGGCTGCCAAGCGGTGCGTCGGTACATGCCCGGGATCCGAACCGGCGAACCCCGGGCTGCCGCAGCGGAGTGCACACACTTAACTGCTTGCACCACCGGGCTGGCCCCCTATACTATATTTTTTATGAAAGGTGGTTTTATGACACTTATTAATTTGTCAAGCATGGCCTCACATCATCTTTTTTTTTTTTAAAAATTAAATGCATCCCTTGAGGATGACTTCAAAAGTATAATTTAAAATGCTGTACAATTCAATTGGTAGTGGGAGTAGATAGCAGATTCCTGAGAGCCCCAGTCACCATCACTACAACCATGAGCAGCGAGGCTGAGACCTAACTCGGCACCACAGGCAGCAGTGCCCCAGCCGGCCTCCCATCTGCAGTGCCTGAGGGGGACGCTGTCATCACAAGGAAGATTTTAGGAACAGTAAAATGGTCCAATGTAAGAAATGGATATGGTTTCATCAACAGAAATGACACCTAGGATGATTTAGTTGTATACCAGACTGCCGTAAAGAATAACCTGAGGAAGTACCTTTGCGGTGCAGAAGATGGAGAGACTGTGGAGTTTGATGTTGAAAAGAGAAAAGAGTGCAGAGGCAGCAAATGGTACAGGCCCTGGTGGAATTCTAGTTTGAGTTGGTAGATATGGCTCAGAGGTAACCATTATAGACGCTGTCCACATCTCAAGGGGTCCTCTACACAATGACCTGCACACTTACTCGAACAGTGAGAATGGGAAAAGGAATGAGGGATCGGAGAGTGCTTCCAAAGGCCAGGCGCAACTGCCCCGGCCCCAGTGCAGGCCACAGTGCCCACCTTAACACATGCGGAGACCCCATGGGCATTGACTGCGGTATTCCAACCCTTTCTATGCAGGGAGAAGTGATGGAGGGTGCTGACAACCAAGGTGCAGAAGAGCAAGGTGGACCAGTGATACAGAACATGTGTTGGGGTTATAGACCACTGCTCTGCAGGAGCCCTCCTCTCCCAAGACGACCTAGAGGATGGCCTTGAAAAAGATAAGGAAAATCAAGATGAGATCCAGGATCAGCAACCGTCTCAACATCAGTACTGCTGCAAACTTCAAATACCAATGCAATTGCCCGGAAAACCCTAAGCCACACGATGGCAAAGAGACAAAGCAGCCAATCTACCAGCTGAGAATTTGTCGTCTACTGAGGCTGAGCAGGGCGAGACTGAGTAAATGCTGGCTTACCATCTCTGCCATCATCCGGTTTAGTCACGCAACAAGAAATGACGCTCCAGCAGTAAGAAATGAACAAAAGATTAGAGCTGAAGATCTCAAATGCTTGCTTTTTGGCCCTTGACCAGATAACTAGAACTATCCGCATTTTCTGTGCAGCCTGGGGTTTTAATTATCTTTAACTAAAGATGTCTCTTTTTGATAATGACAAACTTTGTTTAAAAAAAGCCTGATTTTTCTCAATACATCTTGAAAGGTTTTTAAATTTTTAGTTTCGTGTTTAGTCAAGTTGATTAAGAACCTCATTTTTAATTTGTAATAATTTACAACTTAATTTTTTCAAAAAAGTCACCAAACTGCAACCATCTGTTAATAAAGGTCTTTAAAAAATGCTGTAGATTCCGAAAATAGTTTTAAAAAATCTTAGATATAAGGAATGTTTTGAGTAATAGGATATACGTGTCAGTAGTTCTGAGGTGACTCTTGCAAAATACACCACTCATTTGATCATATTTATATAGCTATATTTACTTATTAACTTTAAAATATCAGGCTTATTGCTTTATAGCTATACTATACTTTGGATACCAGAATTGTACATTTTTTATGTACTTACAACTTTTTCCTCCACCAGCTCAGACTAATAATTGTACCTAATAGCCATTTAGGGGAAATAGTATAATGCCATTTACTCATTATTCAAAGGTTTCCAATTACTATTTTTAAAGTATCCTTATAAACTCATGGATTTAAATATATTTGAGGTGTTTCAATCTGTAGCAGTTATTGTCCTTTTTTTTTTTTAAATTTTTTGTTTATTGCAGTAACATTGGTTTATAACATTGTAAAAATTTCAGGTGTACATCATTGAGGGCATGATGCAAAGTGAAATAAGTCAGAGGGAGAAGGTCAAATACCGTATGATTTCCTTCATTAATTAGTAGATAATAACAACAATAAACAAACACATAGGGACAGAGATTGGATTGGTGGTTACCAGAGGGGAAGGGGGGAGGGAGGAGGGTGAAAGGGATAATTCGGTACATGTGTGTGGTGATGGGTTGTAATTAGTATTTTGGTGGTGAACATGATGTAATCTATTGTCCTTTTTAAAGTTCAAATTGTCCTGCTTTTGGGCAATGTCTTCTAATTGGTCCCATAGTCCTTTTGACATGACCCTGTAGCCTTTGATAGCTTCCTTGCTGTTTCCCATGACAGTGTTTCAGACTCATCCTGAACATTTTTTTTATCAGAATAAATCTTGAGTTATTTATGTTATATTTTTTCCTTAAGACATATGGTGTACTTTTTTCTTTTTTTTGAGGAAGATTAACCCTGAGCTAACATCCGATGCCAATCCTCCTCTTTTTGCTGAGGAACATTAGCCCTGGGCTAACATCCGTGCCCATCTTCCTCTACTTTATATGGGGCGCCACCACAGCATGGCTTAACAAGCGGTGCGTCGGTGCGCGCCCGGGATCCAAACCTGCGAACCCCAGACCACCGAAGCTGAATGCGCGCACTTAACTGCTACGCCACCGGACTGGTGCCGATATTGTGTACTTTTATTCCGTAGATACAGATCTTATGTTTCAGCAAGTTTTTTACATATTACATCTCTCTTCTTCAGAGATACCAGTTATTTGTATGTTACATCTTCCCTTCTGCCTTATTGGTCATTTTCTCTCTAAACATTTTGAAGTTGTTTATTTTTAAATTTTTAAAAAAATTTTCTTAAACATCTTCCATGATTGTTTTAAATAGCGTTTATACTCCTTTATTGTTTTGTTCATGTGACTAACAATTCTCATATCATTTTCTTTCCTGGGCTCAGCCAGATTGCTTCCCATCACCTGATATAATTTTGTTCTGTTTTTTTAAATTGAAGTATAGTTGACATACAATATTGTATTGGTTTCAGGTGTACAACAAAGTGATTTGACGTTTATTTACGTTACAAAATGATCACCTTGATAAGACTAGTAACCATCTGTCATCATACAAAGTTATTACAATAATGTTGACTATATTCCCTGTGCTGTACATTATATCCCCACGACTGACTTATTTTATGGCTGGAAGTTTGTACCTCTTATCCCCTTCATGGATTTCACCCTCCACCCCCAGCCCTAGCAACCACCAATTTGTTCTCTGCATCTGTGAGTCTGTTTCTGTTTTGGTTTGTTTGTTCATTTGTTTTGCTTTTTAAGATTCCACAGATAAGGGAAATCATATGGTATTCTTCTTTCTTTATCTGGCTTATTTCGCTTAGCGTAATGCCAGTTAGATCTATCCATGTTGTCGCAAATGGAAGGATTTCATTTTTTATGGCTGAGTAATATTCCTATATATATATATACACACACACCACATCTTCTTTATCCATTCATCTACCAATGGACACTTAGGTTGCTTCCATATCTTGGCTAGTGTAAACAGTGCTACAGTGAACATAGGGGTACATATGTCTCTTTGAATTTGTGTCTTTGTTTTCTTTGGATAAATACCCAGAAGTGGTATTTATTGCTGGATCATATGGTAGTTCTATTTTTAATTTTTTGAGGAACCTCCGTACTTTTTTCCGTAGTGGTTACACCTGTTGACATTCCCACCAACAGTGCACAAGGGTTACCTTTTCTCCACGTCCTCACCAACACTTGTTATTTCTTGTCTTTTTGGTAATAGCCATTCTGACTGGTGTGAGGTGACAGCTCATTGTGATTTTGATTTGCATTTCCCTAATGATTAGTGATGCTGAGCACCTTTTCCTGTGCTTCTTGGCTATCTGTATGTCTTCTTTGGAAAAATGTCTATTCAGGTCCTGTTGCCCATTTTTTAATCAGATTGTTTGTTTTTTTTGATATTGAGTTGTATGAATTCTTTATATATTTTGGTATTAACCTCTTATTGGATATATCATTTGCAAATATATTCTTGCATTCAGTAGGCTGCCGTGTTGTTTTGTTGATGGTTTCCTTCACTATGCAAAAGCTATTTCGTTTGATGCAGTCCTTTTATTTTTGCTTTTATTGCCCTTGCCTGAGGAGACATATCCAAAAAAATATTGCTAAGACCGATGTCAAAGAGTTTACTAATTATATTTCCTTCTAGGAGTTTTATGGTTTTAGGTCTTACATTTAAGTCTTTAATTCATTTTGAGTTTATTTTTGTATATGGTGTACAAAAGTGGTTCGGTTTCATTCTTTTGCATACATCTTTCCAGTTTTCCCAGTAGCATTTATTGAAGAGACAGTCTTTTCCCCATTACATATTTTTGCCTCCTTTGTCATAGATTAATTGACCATGTAGGCATGGGTTTATTTCTGGGCTGTCTATTCTGTACTATTGATCTATGTGTCTGTTTTTATGTTAGTACCATACTGTTTTGATTACTGTAGCTTTGCAGTATAGTTTGAAATCAGGGAGTGTGATACCTCCAGCTTTGTTCTTCTTTTTCAAAATTGCTTTGGCTATTCGGGATCTTTTGTGGTTCTGTACAAATTTTAGGATTATTTGTTCTAGTTCTATGAAACATGCCATTGGTATTTATTAGGGATTGCATTGAATCTGTAGATTGCTTTGAGTAGTATGGATACTTTAACAATTCTTCCAATCCATGAGCACGCAATATCTTTCCATTTATTTGTATCATCTTCAGATTTCTGTCATCAGTGTCTTATAGTTTTTGGTGTACAGATCTTTCACCTCCTTGGTTAAATTTATTCCTAGATATTTTATTCTTTTTAATGTCATTGTATATGGGATTGTTTTCTTAATTTCTCTTTCTAGTAGTTCATTGTTAGTGTATAGTAACACAACTGTTTACTGTGTATTTATTTTCTTCCTGCACTTTTACTGAATTCACTTATTCTAATATTTTTTTGGTGGAGTCTGTATGGTTTTCTATATATGGTATCATGTCATCTGCAAATAGTGACAGTTTTACTTCTTCCTTTCCAATTTGGATGCCTGTTATTTATATTTCTTGCCTGATTGCTATAGCTAGGACTTCTAACACTATGTTAAATAAGAGTGGCCAGAGTGGGCATCCTTGTCTTGTTCCTGATCTTAGAGGAAAAGCTTTCAGCTTTTCACGATTGAGTATGATATCATCTGTGGGTTTGTCATATATGGCCTTTATTATGTTGAGGTATGTTTCCTCTATACCCACTTTATTGAGAGTTTTTGTCATAAATGGGTGATGAATTTTGCCAAATGCTTTTTCTGCATCTTTTCAGATGATCGTAGTATTTTTATCCTTTGTCTTGTTAATGTGTGTATAACCATTGATTGATTTGCAGTGAACTATTGTTGCATCTCCTGAATAAATCCTATTTGATCGTGATGTATGATCCTTTTGATGTGTTGTTGAATTTGGTTTGCTAATATTTTGTTGAGGATTTTTGCATCTAGGGTCATTAGGGATATTGGCATGTAATTTTCATTTTTTGTGATATCTTTGTCTGGTTTTGGTATCAGGGTAATGCTGGCCTTGTAGAATGAGTTTGGGAATGATTCTTCCTATTCAATTTTTTGGAATAGTTTGAGAAGAATAGGTATTAACTCTTCTTTAAATATTTGGTAGAATTCATCTGTGAGGCTGCCTGGTCCTGAACTTCCGTTTGTTGAGAGTTTTTTGATTAGTGATTCAACGTTATTGCTAGTAATTGGTCTGTTCAGATTTTCTATTTCTTCCTGATTCAGTCTTAGAAGATTATATTATTCTAGGAATTTATACATTTCTTCTAGGTTCTTCAGTTTGTTGGCATATAATTGTTTGTGATAGTCTCTTATGATCCTTTGTATTTCTGTGGTGTTGGTAGTAGCTTCTGATTTTATTTATTTGAGCCTTCTCTTTTTTTCTTGATGAGTCTGGCTAATTCCTTATCAGTTTTGTTTATCATTTCAAAGAAGCAGCTCTTAGTTTCATTGATCCTTTCTATTGATTTTTAGTCTCTATTTCATTTATTTTTGTTCTGGTCTTTATTTTTTCCTTTCTTCTGCTAACTTTGGGCTTTGTTTGTTCTTCTTTTATTGAGTTCCTTTGGGTGTAAAGTTAGATTGTTTATTTGAGATTTTTCTTGTTTTTTTGAGATAGGCCTGTATTGCTATAAACTTTCCTCTTAGAACTGCTTTTGCTGCATCCCCTAGACTTTGGACCATTGTGTTTCTGCTTTCATTTGTCTCAAGGTTTTTTTTTATTTCCTCTTTGATTTCTTTGTTGACCCATTGGTTAGTTAATAGCATGTTGTTTAGCCTCCATGTGTTTGTGTTTTTTTCGGTTTACTTGTAGATGATTTTCTAGTTTTGTACTGTTATGGTTGGAAAAGATGCTTGATATGATTTCAGTCTTCTTAAATTTATTGAGACTTATTTTGTGGCCTAAGGTGATCTATCCTGCAAGATGTTCCATTTGCATTCAAAAAGAATGTGTATTCTGTAGTTTTTTGATAGAATGTTCTATGTATATCTATTAAATCTATCTAATGTGTCATTTAAAGCCAATGTTTCCTTATATATTTTCTTTCTGAATGATCTATCCATTAATATAAGTGGGATATTAAAGTCTGCTGCTATTGTTATATTACTGTCTATTTCTCCCTTTATATCTGTTAAAATTTGCCTTATATATTTAGATTCTCCTATGTTGAGCCCATAGATATTTACAAGTGTTATATCCTTTTACTGGATTGTTCCCTTTATCATTATGTAGTGCCCTTCTTTGTCTCTTATTACAGTTTTTGTTTTAACGTCCACTTTGTCTGATGCGAATATTGCTACCCCAACTTTCTTTTTGTTTCCATTTTGTGTGGAATATCTTTTTCCATCTCTTCACTTTCAGTCTGTGAATTTCTTTAGATCTGATGTATGCCTCTTGTAGCCAGCATATATATCTTGTTATTCTATCCATTCAGCCACCCTATGTCTTTTGAATGGAGCATTTAGTTCATTTACATTTAAAGTAATTATTAATGAGTATGTACTGATTGCCATTTTATTACTTGTTTTCTGGATGTTTTTGTAGTTCTTCTCTGTTCCTGTGTTCTTCTCTTGCTCTTTTTCCTTGTACTTTGGTGACTTTCTTTAGTAATATGTTTGGATTTCTTTCTCTTTAGTTTTGTGTATTTATTATAGGTTTTAGGTTTCTGGTTACCATGAGGTTCATATATAACAACCTATGTATATAGCAGTTTATATTAAGTTGATAGTCTCTTAAGTTCAAATGCATTCTAAAAGCCCTATATTTTTACTCCTAGTCCTTTTTCATGTTTTATGTTTTTGACATCATATTTTACCTCTTTTAATTTTGTGTATCCCTTAACCTCTTATTGTAGATATAGATGATTTTAGTAGTTTTGTCTTTTAACCTTCATACTAGCTTTATAAGTGGTTGATGTACTACCTTTACTATATATTTGCCTTTACCAATGATAATTTTTTCTTTGATAAATTTCTTATTTCTGTGTGTGGCCTTTTCTTTTCCACTTAAAGAAGTCCCTTTAACATTTCTTGCAAGGCCAGTTTAGTTTTAATGAACTTTAGTTTTTACTTCTCTGGAAAAATTTTTATCTCGCCTTCCATTCTGAATGATAACGTTGCTGGGTAGAGTATTCTTGGTTATAGGTTTTTTCCTTTCAGCACTTTGAATACATCATACTGCCTGCTTCTAGCCTGTAAAGTTTCTGCTGTAAAATCAAATGATAGTCTTATGGGAGTTCCCTTGTATGAAAATGGTTCTATTTTTTTTTTCTTGCTACTTTTAAGGTTCTCTCTTTATCTTGATTTCTTGAGTTCAGGTTCTTACTGTTTTCATCTGTTCTTTTCTCTAGTTTGGTGAGCATCCTTTTGACCATTATTTTGTACTCTTTATCAGATAGATTGCTTATCTCTGTTTTGTTTAGTTCTTTTTCTGAGGATTTGTCTTGTTCTTTCTTTGGAACATATTTCTCTGTCTCCTCTTTTGCCTAATTCTCTGTGTCTATTTCTATATATTAGGTACATCAGCTATGCCTCTCAATCTTGGAAAAGCAGCCTTATATAGGAGATGTCATGTGGGGCCCAGCTGCTTGCTCCCCTCTGTTCGCTAGAGCCAGATGCACCAGGGGTGTCCCCTGTGTGTGCTGCATGTGCCTTTTTGTGTGGCAGGGCTCTGATTGCTACAGGCACACTGGTAGGCAGGGCTGGCCCTGGGTGGATTGACTGCGAGTCCCAACCATGTGTGGTTGCTGTGGGTATGCTATTGGGTGAGGCTGGGCTCCAGGGTGGTGTCTTTGAGATCTGGTGATGCACGATCATAATGGACACACTGGTGGACAGGGCAGTCCCTCTGGTGGCCGCAACTGATGCAGGCATGCTGGTGGACAGAGCAGGTGCCCGGTTTGGCTGGTTGTGAGGCTTGGCCACACGCTACTGCCAGTGGCTTGCTGGTTGGTGGGGTAGGCCCCCAGTGCAGGCTGGCTATGTGGCCCAGCGATGCTGGACTGCCTAGGGCACGCTGATGGGTGGGGTTGGCCCCTGGTGCAGGCTGGCTGTGCAGTCCAGCAGTGCACGCTGCCTTCCATGCACTAGTAGGCAGGACAGGACCCTGGTGTAGCTGATTGTGAGGCCTGGTGGCAGTGGTCCCAGTCTGGTGGCACTGGTCCCCGGCATGGGCTGGCTGTGTGGCTTGGCAGTACACGACTGCCCTGGTTATACTAGTGGGTGGGGCAGGTCCCTGCCAGGCTTCAGGGTGGATTCCAAACATCCAGCGCCAGCGCCTGCATCAGTTGTGGCCACCAGAGGTCTGCCAGCGCCAGTGTCAGCACAGCTGAATGAGATAATAAAAATGGTTGCCGACAGTGTCTCAATCACTGGGAGGGCCCCAGCTGTCTTCTTCCTCTTTGGGAGGTGCTTCAAGTTTAGTAAGTGGGTCTCTTTTACCTATAGACTATGCATTTTTCTGTTCTGTGTTTTTGCGCTGGTTTCTGGGTTGAGTGATATGTATAAGCCCTTTAAGAGTGAGTTTTCCATTCCCTGTTGTTTTCCTGGGCATATTCCCCGTTGATTTTCAATGCCAGTATTTTGGGGTCTTATCTTTCCTGTGCTGGATTTAAGGGCTGAAGTGCCTACTGTGGAGCTCGAATTCCTCACTCCTCTGGGATCAGCTCCTGACCATGAAACGCTGCAGCTGGGGTGTGGTTGTTTTCTCACAGGACTGTATCTCTGCCTCTTCCACGCCCTCTGTGTTGTTCCTTGTTGTGGAGGCTCTTTTCATCCAGTTTCCAACTCCCTCAGAGGAAATTATTCCACATGTAGTTGTAGATTTGTTGTGTTCATGGGAGGAAGTGAGCTCAGGATCCTCCTATATGCTGCCATCTTCCTCAACTCCTGAACGTTTTGTTGTTTCAGTTCTGGAATCAGTTCTAGTTTCTATTATTGGGAAATTCAGGAATTGCTGTGTTTTAACTTGACCTCCTCTAAGTTAGATCTGTATCTCCTTTCTTCCACATTGAGAATACTAGTTGTCAAGTGCACAGAGGATGATAGAATTAGAAAAGCCCATAATTACATATGCAACAGTCTCAGAACAACAATACCAATACTACCCTATGGATATAATTACTAAAAACAGTTAATTTGTTTTGTATATGTTCTCTGCATTCTCCTTGCCATTTTTTATAGTTAAGGTATATTATGGACTGAATTGTGTTCCCCCAAAATCCATATGTTGAAGTCCTAACTCCCAGTAGCTCAGAATGTGACTATATTTGGAGATAGAGTCTTTAAAGAAGTAATTAAAGTTAAGTCAGGTCATTAGTGTGGGTTCTAATCTAATAAGAATGGTGTCGTTAGAGGAAGAGGAAATTAGGACCCGGACATGGACAGAGGGAAGACCACGTGAAGATATGGGGAAGAGAATTTGGTCACCTGCATGCAAAGGAGAGAGGCTTCAGAAGGAACTAACCCTGCCGACACCTTGATCTTGGACTTCTAGCCTCCAGAATTGTGAGAAAATAAATTTCTGTTGTTTAAGCCACCCAGACTTTGGTACTTTGTTATGGCAGCCCTAGCAAACCAATACAAGATTATTGTCTACATTGTGAATGCACATGGTTATTGCATACTATTTGTTCTCTATGCTTTTAACTCATGTAGTAGTAGTTCTGTTAGTACCTATATATTTAAGGTTCATCACATTCCTTATATTGATGTATTTTGCCTATCTGAAGCTCATTCTGTAGTATATTCTTCAGGAAGGCTCATGAGAATAGACTTTCTTGAGAACTGCATTTCAATATTAGTTTATCAGGGCCTTTACACTTGAAAGTCTTTTGCTTGGCTATAAAATCCTTGTCTAACCTTTCTTTGAACATCTTAAATACGTTACTAATTTTCTTCTGACTTAAAGTATTTTTGTTGAGAGTCTGATGACAATCTAAATATCCTTTCTATTTTTTTTCCTTCCTCTTTCTTGGTGAGGAAGAGTGGCCCTGAGCTAACATCTATTGCCAATCTTTCTCTTTTTGCTTGAGGAAGATTGTTCCTGAGCTAATATCTGTGCCGATCTTCCTCTTAATATCCTTTCTATTTTAAGGCACTGGTTCTTTTTGCCTACATGTTCAAAGGATATTTTAATTTTTTCTTTAAATTCAGTAATTTTGCTAGATATATCTTGGTTGCTGTGAGTTGATATCTCAGGTAAGTGGTGTGTGCTCTCAGTATGTAGTTTTGCATCTTTTTATATTTCAAGAAACTTTTTCATACTATTTAGTATTTTTCTATTTCCTTGCTTTGGTTTTCTTCAGAGACTTGACCATACATGTTTGATTTAGTTTGCTTATTTTTAATATTTGTTACTTTCTCTTGAATCTTTGTCTCCTTTATTTGTCTCATTTTTTTATTCAAAAAAAATTAAACTTACAGAAAAGTTACAAGCACAGTAGTAAGCAGTTTTTTTCCCTGAACTATTTGAGTGTAAATGCTGACATGATGTCCCATCATCCCTGAATGTTGTGTTCCTACAAACAAGAACGTTCTTTTACATAGTTATTAACACCAATGTATTACTACTGTCTAATGTTTAGACCACATTAAAATTTTGCTAATTGTCACATAATGTCCTTTATAGGAAAAAGGTCCAGTTCATTGCGTTTACTTTATAATATATCTGTAGCCTGTTCAGTGGAACAGTTTCTCAGTCTTTCCTTCATTTTTGTATGGATGCCTTCACCTGAGGCTGGCTTTGGCATCTTTTGCTAGCCACCTCCCATCCCCTCATGGATGTCCTCTTAGCTCTTCCTCTACTTCAACTCCCCACACTGGGCCAGGCTATCAGGAAGATCCTCCCTGCCCCATCGTTCTTGAGGGCCAGTCTTCTTCACTTGTTGCTGGGCAGTCCACTTGTTTAGATTCCACGCCCCCTCCCTGGAACTCTGTGACACCCCATGTCAGGTAGCCCTTCAGGCAGATGTACTCCCCTTCCTGCCTGTGTTCTGCCAGCCCTTGCCTGGCTGCCTTCCTGTGTCATTGTAGTCCTCACCTTCCTCAGGCTGCAACAACCTATGAACAGTCAGCCTTCCTATGAGTATGCCCTCTTCATCCTGCTCAGGCTCCAGCATGCCGAGCCACACCCTAAATGAATGCTTTCCAAACCCCAATCTACATCCCGCTCCCTACACTGAGCTGCCTTCTTGGGCAGATGCCCTTTTCATCCTGCTCGGGCTCTGACTCCTCACATAGGGAAGCTCTCCTTTGTGAACACTCTCCTTACCTTGCACACACTCAGAAACTTTCCACCGGGCTACAACCACTCCCCCTATCCTTGTCCTTTCAGGTGGGTGCCTTGTCATTTTCTTAGAATTGTGGCATCCTGAACTGGGTAGCTCTCCTAGGGATACATTCCTACCCTGCTGATGCTCTGACATCCTGCTGCAAGTAGCCCCTTCCCTACCGCTTCACCCCCATTCCAGTGTGATTGCCCCTGCCATTCTGCTCATCTCTGACATCTCAGGCTAAGGAGCACTCCTATGTGGATACTTTCTGCTAGGGCTCTATCTTCCCTTTGCAAGGATGCCCTGCTTAACTTGCTTATTCTCTATCTCCTGTGGCTGGCTAGCCTTGTTGGGTGGACACCCTTCTCACCTCTCTAGGGCTTTGACACCATGTTGCTTCCCTATATGGATATGCTCCCCCCTCCCTTCAGAGCTCTGCCACCCTACTGGCCACTGCAACTCCTTCCCTCTGCCCCTAGTACAGGCTCCTACCTTGCTTAGCCCTACCTGGTAGCTTTATGAACTTTCAGGAAAGGAGGAAGGATAGGAAGAGGAAAAGAGCTTCATTTATTTGTTTTTTGTTTGTTTAACAGCTTTTTGAGATATATCAATTCATCCATTTAAAGTACACAATCCATTAGTTTTAGTATTTTCACAGATGTATACAACTGTCAACATAGTGAATTTTAGAATTTTTCATCACCCCAAAAAAGAAACCCTGTACTCTTTAGCTATTGCCTTTCTGTTCACCTACTCCCTACCCAGGTCCCAAGCAATCACTAGTCTACTTTCTGTCTCTATCGATTTCTTGACATTTCATATAAATTTTGAAATTAGGAAACGTGTGTCTTTCAAATTTGTTCTTCTTTTTCAAAAAAATTTTTTTGTGTATGCTGGGTTCCTTTAATTTCCATATGAATTTAAGGCTCACCTTGTCAATTTCTGCAAAAAAAAAACCCCAACAACAAAAACCAAGCTGGAATTTTGATAGAGATTATGTTGAATCTATAAGTCAATTTGGGGACTGTTGCCATCTTAACAATATCAAGTTTTCGAATCGATGATCATGGAATGTCTTCACGTTTATTTGGGTCATCATAATTTCTTTCAAAGATGTTTTGTACTTGTTGCCATAAGTCAAATGCCAGAAGTCTTGGACTTCTTTTGTTAAATTTATTTTCCAGTGTTTATTATTTTTGATGCTGTTGTAAATAGAATTGTTTTTCAATTTCATGTTCAGATTTTTTTTTCTAGTGTGTAGAAAATTTTACAGTTGACTTTTGTGTATTGATTCTGTATCCTGAAATCTTGCTGAACTTATTTTCACTAATAGTTTTATGTGGATTCATTAGGATTTTCTATATACAAGATTATGTCATCTGCAGATAGAGATAATTTTACTTCTTACTTTCCAATCTGAATGCTTTTTATTTCTTTTTCTTGCCTAATTGCCTTAGCTAGAACCTCCAGTATAAGATTGAACAGAAGTGAATAGTGCAGGTATCCTTGTCTTTTGCTGATCTGAAATGGAAAGATTTCAGTCTTTTAGCATTAAGTATGCTTTTAGCTGTGGGTTTTTCATGGATGCCTTTTATAAGATTGAGGAAATTCCATTATGTTCCTACTTTGCTGAATGCTTTTTGTCATAAAAGGGTGTTGGATTTTGTCAAATGCCTTTTCTGTATTTATTAAGTTGATGATCTCTTGAGATGATAATATTAATCTGTTAATCAGTCTAGGTACAGGTTTGTCAATTTTGTTGACCTTTTCAAAGAACCAGCTTTTGGTTTCATTGTGTTTTTTCTGTTGTTTTTCTTATTCTCTATTTCATTAATTTCTCTTATAAGCCTTACTATTTTCTTCCTTCTGATTTTTTTATGTTTCACTGTTTCTTTTGTTATTCAGTGTCATAAGGTGGAAGATTTCGTTGTTGATTTGAGGTCATCTTTTTTTAATATAAATATTTACAGTGATAAATTTCCCTCTAAGTGCTGCTTTACCTGCTTATGTTTTGGTATTTGTGCCTTTATTTTGATTCAGCTCAAAATATTTTGTAATATTCCTTTTGATTTTTTCTTTGATGTGCTGGTTATTTAGCAATATATCGTTTATTTCTGAAATTATTTTTGAAAATTTTTTCTACTATTGATTTATAATTTCATTCTATTTTGATCAGAGAATATACTTTATATTATATCTATCCTTGTAAATTTATTCAGATTTCTTTTATGGCCTATATCCAGGAGACTGTTTCATTCATGTACTTAAGAATTATGTGTATTCTATTGTTGGGTGGAGTGTTCTAGAGATATCTCTTAGGTTTGATCAGTTTATAGTGTTCAAGATTTCTGTTTCTTTGTTGACTTCTGCCTAGTCGTTCTATCCACTACTGAAAGTTGGATATTGACGTCTCCAACTATTGTTGTTAACTTGTCTATTTCTCCCTTCACTTCTGTCAGGTTCTTGTTCATGTATTTTGGTGCTCTGTTATTAGGGGCACATATGTTTATGATTGTTTTATCTTCCTAATGGATTGACCCTTTTATTATTATAAAATGTCACTCTTTATCTCTAGTAACATATTTTGTTTTAAAGTTTATTTTGTCTGATAGTAGTATAGCTACTCCAGCTTTCTTGTGGATTCTTGATATTTTCCCCCTTCCTTTTACTTTAAGTCTAATTTTGACTTTGAATTGTTTGATCTTGTTTTATTATCTGATCTGATAATCTCTGCCTCTTGTGTGGCTTGTTGATTCCATTCACCTTTAATGTTATTGGAATAGTTGGGTTTACATCTGTGATTTTACATTTAGTTACTATATTTTTCATGTCATATTTATTCCTTCTTTACTGCTTTCTTTTGAGTTAGGTGAATATTTTCTAATGTAGCATTGTCATTTCTTTAGTGCTTTTTCACTCTTTTTTTGACTTATTTACTTAATGGCTGCTCTAGGGCTTACCATTTACGTTTTAACTTATCATAATTAACTTCAAATTTAATTAACTTAATTAACTTAATTCCAGTGAGATATAGAAATGTTACTCCTATATAGTTCTATTATGTTTTTTTTTGCTTTTGTGGTATTGTTATACATATTACATCCATAAATGTTACAAACCCAACATTACATTATTATGATTATTACTGTGTATAATTGTATGTCTTTTTGTTTGTTCACTTACTACCTGGAGTCATTTTCTTAGCTAAATATAGCTTGCCCACCCACCTCCTTTGTGTTGTTATTAGTAAATACAGTAGGCAAAACTGTACGGTATGTACATTTTACACAATTGCTTTGAAATCAGTTAACAGAGAAAAAAAATGAATATGCATTCATACCGTTTTTTATAATCACATAACTACCTTAACTGGTGCTCTTTGTTTTTTGTGTGGATTCAGTTTACTGTTTGGATCACTCACTTATAGCTTGAAGGACTTCCTTTGTTATTTCTTATAAGGCCGGTCAGCTAGCAACAAATTATCTCAGTTTTTATTTATTTAGAAATGTATTTTATTTTGCTTTCACTTTTGAAAAATAGCTTTGCTGGATATAAATTTTCGGTTGCCAGTTTTTTCTTTGAGCATTTTGAATGTTTTATTCCTCTGGGTTATGGCCTCCATTTTTTTAGATGAGAAGTTGGCTGTTGATCTTATTGGAGTTCCCTTTTAAGTGAAGAATCATTTTTCTCATGCTGCTTTTAAGATTTTCTCCTTGTCTTTGGCTTCCAACATTTTTATTATGATTTTTCTGTTTATAGATTTCTTTGCTTTTATCTTTGTTGGAGTTCATGGGCTTCCTGAATGTGTAATGTTTTTCAATAAATTGGGAAGTTATCAGCCATTAAATTTTTGAGTACTTTTTCTCTCTTCTGTCTTTCTTCTCTACTTTTGTTATTTCCATTCTGCATATGTTGGTACACTTAATTGTTTCCTAAATTGCTCTGGGGCTCTGATTATTTTTCTTCACTCTTTTCTGTCTGGTTTTTGGATTGCTTAATCTCTATCAACTTATCTTCATGTTTGCTAATTCTTTCTTCTGCTTATTCAAATCTGATGTTGAGTCCCTCTAGAGAATTTTTCAATTCAATTATACTTTTCAACTCCAGAATTTCCATTTGGATTGTTTTTATAGTATATCTATCTCTTTATTGATGTTCTCTATTTAATGTGACATTGTCATCATACGTGCACTTCTCTAATTGTGGTTTCCTTTAGTTTTTGATCATATTTTTAATGGCTTCTTTGTAGTCTTTCTCTTTTAAATCTGACATCTGTTTGCTCTCACTGGCAGTTTCTGTTGCCTGCTTTTCCTGCTGTGTATGGGTCGTCTTTTCCTTTTTCTTTTCATGTCTCTCAACGTTTGGTTGGAAAGTGGACAGTTTAGGTAATATATTGTCTAATATCTGGATACTACTACTTCCCCTTCCCTCTAGGGCTTATTATTTGTTTTTTGACTGGATGAGATATTTTAGTGTTCTTTTAAAAAATTCTTACTTTTTTCTTCAATATTTGCAAGAACTCACCATTGAAGCTGCAGTCTAGAGTTCTCTGTATGAAAAATTTACATTATAAATACAAATTTTTAAATAGATGTCAAAGAGTTCACATTTTATATTTCTTTCTTTTTTTTTTGAGGAAGACTGGCCCTATTCTAACATTTTTGCCAGTCTTCCTCTTTTTCTTTTTTCTCCCCAAAGCCCCATTACATAGTTGTATATCATAGTTATAGAGTTGTAGCTCTTCTGTTTGGGACACCACCTCAGCGTGGCTTGATGAGTGGTGAGTAGGTCCGCGCCCAGGATCCGAACCAGTGAACTCCCGGCCACTGAAGTGGAACACGCGAACTTAACCGCTATGCCACCGGGCCGGCCCCTATATTTCTCTTTGAATATTTTTTTAAATTTTATTTTTTAAGGAATATATCCATGTCATTTATATGGTTTTAATTGTTGGAAATTACATGAATCTTGTCTTATGAACGCAAATATTTGTTTTCTTTGCTAGTTGTTCCATGTGTTCTTGAAGAGAAGGTATATTGTGCACTTGTTACATGTAATGTTCCATATTGAAATGTTATACTGAAATGTTCTATATTGAGAAGTCTGCCATAAACTACTCCTTTGAGTGTAATTACTACAGAATATGTCTATACCCTCTTCTTTCTATTAAAAAAATTATAGCAGCTTTATTGAAGTATAATTTACACATCATCCAATTCACTCATTTTAAGTGTACAAGTAAATTATTCTAAGTACACTTACAGAGTTGTGCAAATATCACCACAGTCCAATTTTAGAACATTTCTATCACCCCAGAAAGATCCCACTTACCTATTGGCAATCACTTCTCATTCTTATCCCCACCTTACTCATACCATTTTATATAATAATTCTCCTTCTGAAAATCCTTCTTAAAGGAATAATCCAATAAATAAATACTGATATTTATGTACAAATATGCTTATTATGCCTTAATATATAACTTTGAAGACTTGGAAGTAATCTAAATACCACAATTGTGTAAAGATAAGAAAATTATATTTATATAATGGATTATATATTGGCAGTCATTTAAATGGCATCAGAATTTTTTTTAAATCTGAAAGTGTTAGGTTTAATTAATTATGATGCACATTTTTTTTGCTCCCAGAAAACAAAGGAGAGAATTATGGACTTTGTATCATGGACTGAAAAAATTAAAACCAATGTTTTGCCAAATAAGAATAGATTTTATTAGACATCTTACATTATATTTCCCCAAAAAGATTTTATAACTTCCAAAAGAACTTATTGGAAGTTGTTGAATCTACTGTAAGTGGTATGAACAAAATGAAAGTAAAGATTTTGTTCCAGACAACAGGATGTATATACATTTCAGCAGTGTTAAAATGTGGAGATGGAGGGGCCGGCCCAGTTGTGTAGTGCTTGAGTTTGCACGCTCCGCTTCAGCAGCCAGGGGTTCATGGGTTTGGATCCCAGGCATGGACTACACACCGCTTATTGAGCCATGCTGTGGCAGGTGTCCCACATGTAAAAGTAGAGGAGGATGGGCATGGATGTTAGCCCAGGGCCAATCTTCCTCAGCAAAAAGAGGAGGATTGGCATCCGATGTTAGCTCAGGGCTAATCTTCCTCACCAGAAAAAAAAAAAATTGCAGATATGGAGAAGCTAATTAGTGTTTTACAATACATTTTTCAGTATTTTATTCAATCATTATTTTCAGAAAGCAGGTATTCGGAGTTCTTAAGCATCATAGTTATAATACCCTCCATCCAGAAAAAAAAGGATCAAAAAGAATAGAAGAATCAGTAAACTTATTTAGACTAACTGTTTTTAAAGGCTAGTAACCATAAGCCAAAGAGAGTACTATCTTTTGCGTTTTGCAGGACTTTTTTCTTAAATTCGTTGATGATTATAAAAATAAATTAGTAAATATTAGTATAAGACTTTTAGCTCAAAAAAATTTTATTGCTTAGAATTTCAGTCTAGGACAAAGAATATCAGTGATTTTATATTCATATTTAACAGTTGCTGTGTTTCTCAAAACAACCAACTCTCTTATATATGCAATAAATAAATGAAAAGGGCACAGCCCCTCTGAAAAAAGCCAAAGAACAATATTTAAATAAACAAAAACTGAAAAACAATGGATTTTAGCAGTAGTAGAAAATGAGATTTATGATTGAATTGAATCCAGAAGGAAGACCAAAATCAAGGAAGATGAAATAGTGTGGTATATTTTTAATCTTAAGAGTTAGGAATGGATAACTTTATTCTAAATTTCTGAATTTTCTTTGAATAAGGAAAAGTCATTTAAATGTGGTTTTAAAGTGACTAGAAGAACAACTAAAATCATTCCATTAGGATGAATTTCCTCATACAACTTTACAATTCAGAGAACATTTATTGAAGCATTTCTACACACAGAGTGCTATTATAGGCATTATGGGAGATGCAAAACTGTATATTACCTTTAAAGAGCTTATAACCAAATAAGGGAGGAAGACAGAAAAAGCTAAAAAGGAAAGTTCATTGAACTTAGGATCGTGATGTAATCTGTGGACACTATGTCCTGTGTGATCATGGAGAAGGGTTCTCATTGCAGCAACTGGGAAATGCTTTATAGAAGCTTTAAAACCAATTCAGTCAGGCTCATGAAACTTCTAAGATTAGTTTGAAATTCTTAAAGATTAAGTGATTTTTGTTTCTTTTGGTGGGGAAAAATCTGCTTCCCTCAATTACGTCTTATGGATTCATTGAACTGAAAATGTTATGGTATTTTGTTTTCTTGGGTTTCTTTTTTTTGATCCGTTGGTTCTCTTTCACTAGTGTGTTTTTCCTATGAGGATGAAAATTAGAATTTGCCGAAAATCTTTTAAAACGTGTTTTCCAATTACAAACTTTCTTGCTTAATTAATAAATTTTAAAAGCATTCAACCTGATTTCTGATTTTGTCCATGATAGAGTAACTAGTACTGAATGTGCCCTGCCACTGTAAATAACTACAAAAATGGACAAAATATACAAAAACATCTATTTTTAGACATTTGTCAATATACATAGCACAGCCTCAGATCCTTGAGAGTAGGAAAACATTTAAGAGGAGCTTGATATTCACCCCAGCTCTCTGCCTGGGGTCAGTATTTTTGTTGAGGCACAAGAAGGTGGAGGCCTAGCATAGCAGGGTTGTCCTCCTAAGCTGAGGAGATCAGAATTCAGAACTGCTGAAACAGCTGGAACTTGTGGGATAGGATTCTGAAAAGGAGAAAGCTGTTGGGGTATGGGCAGAAGTCTTTGGGAGGGTTCATTGTGGGTCTTTTGCCAAGGGCAGAGCTGCGCATTTATAGTGTGAGACTCCATGAGCCTTAGCAGAAAGCAGGTGTTACCAGTAGCAGAAGAGAGGTTCCAGAGGTCGCACAGTTATTTGATACTTTGAAACTTTGTTGGCTCAGTGACCGTGGGTTTATGCCCACATCCTCAGGTGTTCAGTAATTATTGTACAAATGAATGACAGTAGTGGTATAGAAATTGCAGTGTTTTCCTCTACTAGGTTATAATTATTCACACATTTTTCCAATCAAATCATTTCTATAAAGTATATCTTTTATCATTGTCTCTTTGATATTGGTTTGTATCAGTGATGTGTTTCTCTTGTTTAGTATTTAGAATATTGCAGTGATTATAGTGCTAGTACTTGGCACTTCTACTAATTAGATATATGCCATTATGGCAACTTTTTAAGATTTGATTTATTTAATCATTTTCCACTACGTTGAAGTACCAACTTCACTTCATGCGTTGAAATTTTCTGTGCTAATCCATTTGCCATTTATTGGCACGCATGTGACCATAATCTTTTCTTTCTTCTACACTCTTATTTTTTAGGGGATGGTAATAATGATTGTAGGGCATGCCATTGAATAAAATTCAGCAATATATCAAACATTTATTATATTCAAGGAAGTGTTCTAAACTTTGGGGATTAAAAATGGTTAAGCTTATACTCTGTTTATAAGAATAATTATATACTTAAATGTTTATAATTCAAAGTTGGTATGTGTATCATATAGGGAATATAATGCAAATACTATTAAAGTTTTATGGAAGGGTCATTAATTCCAGCTACAGAGGATTTAGGAACTCTTTGTAGAGAAGGAAGTTTTTTAGGGTTCTTGAAAAATCAGTTTCAGAGGATGAGCAGGACGTGATGATGAGAATGTGAGACAGAGGGCAAGGGAGTATAGGATGTGTTTATGGGTTGATCCATAGTCAGGCATGGCTTTATGGTAGAATACACAGTAGGTGGAGTGATTTATGGTGGAATGTGAGGATGATTATAGTGAGTTGAAACCAGGTTATTGAAGGCTTTGAATATCAAAATAGTGAATTTGAGTTTCCAGTCATGTGGAATTCTCAAAAAATTTGCAACAGGAGAATGGATTGATCCTCTTTATGTATTTTCCTAGAGAAGCTTGGAAATGTAGATATTAATGAGTATGAATGTTAATTTTTTAAATGAATTCAGATGGATTATTCATTTTGAAGAGATAATTGTACACTGTACAGGTGGCAACATTCTCTTAATTATACATCAGGAAATATTCATTGAATATTGCAATGTCATTAACATGTTAATATCAACAACACTTGTCACATAGTGATTCTGAGAAGAGCAATAGGTATTGTCATATATGTGTTAGTTTACATAAATTCAGTGGAAAACGGCTATATTCTGGACATTGGTGAAGTTTTCAGAGATTAGTATTAGAAAATAACGTGCCTCTGCTCTTGTAGCAATTAGATAAACTTAGTTTTGTTGAGTGTAGCAGTGCTCTGGCACATTTTCT
Organism: Ceratotherium simum simum; assembly: GCF_057802395.1. Taxonomy (NCBI): domain Eukaryota; kingdom Metazoa; phylum Chordata; class Mammalia; order Perissodactyla; family Rhinocerotidae; genus Ceratotherium; species Ceratotherium simum. The sequence goes on along the minus strand of NC_141909.1, from coordinate 69,360,441 downwards.
CATATTTATGTTAAGTAATTTCAGTTTGGGCGATTAGCGTTCTGCTCAGTGAGGCTTTGCCTCATTAGCTACTTACCATGTCATAGATATCTGGATGTCTACTGTCATAAGTACAATATGCCATTCCATAAATTTTATGGTAAATGTTATGAATACTGATTATGAAAAAATTTTAACAGAAAAATGTTTGTATAATATTATATAGAAAAGGAGGTAGTAATAATAGCAGCTACCATTGTGAGTTGCTTTTGAAGAACCAGGTATTGTTCAAAGTACTCTATTTATTTTATGTGTTAGGTGTGTAACAGATGAGAGGTAAATAACTTGTGGATGGATACACATCTACTAGGTGATAGAGTTGAGATTCAAACTCAAGTCTAACTGGTTTTATTTTTTATTTTTATTTTTTCTGGGAAAGATTCTCCCTCAGCTAACATCTTTTGCCAATCTTCCTCTTTTTTTTTTTTCTTTCCCAAAGCCCCAGTATATAGTTGTATATTCTAGTTGTATGTCCTTCTGTGTGAGCTGCCACCACAGCATGGCTCCTGACAGATGAGTGCTGCTGAAGTGGAGCACACCAAACTTTAACCACTAGGCCATCAGGGCTGGCTGAAAGCTAATGCTTTTAACTACAGATCTTCCTCTACTTGTGATGGGGTTACTTCCTGATAAACCCATTGTAAGTTGAAAATATTGTTAAGTCGAAAATGCATTTAATACACCTACCCTACCAAACCGTATCATGGCTTAGCCTAGCCTACCTTAAACATGCTCAGAACACTAACATTAAACTATAGTTGGGAAAAGTCATCTAACACAAAGCTTATTTTATAATAAAGTGTTGAAAAGCTCATGTTTGAATACTGTACTGAAAGTGAAAAACAGAATGGTTGTATGGGTACAAAATGTTTGTAAGTGAATCAGTTGTTTACTTTCATTATCACGTGGCTGACTGGGAGCTGCCGCTTGCTGCCGCTGCCCAGCATCACAAGAGAGCATTATACTGCATATTTCTAGACCAGGGAAAGATCAAAATTCAGAATTTGAAGTACAGTTTCTACTGAATGTGTGTAGCTTTCACACCATCATAAAGTCGAAAAATCCTAAGTTGAACCATTGTTACGTTGGGGATTGTCTGTATTGTCCTGTACAGAACTGACAATACAATATTTTTTAAAAAAAATTTTAAAGCTTTTTTTCCAGTTTTATTGAGGTATAATTGACACATAACATTGTATTAGTTTAAGGTGTACAACATAAAGGTTTGATATTTTTATATATTGTGAAATGATCACCACAAAAAGTCTAGTTCACATCTAACACCATCTATAGTTACAAAATTTTTTTTCCTGTGATGAGAAATTTTAACATCGACTCTTCTAGCACCTTTCAAATATACAATACAGTATTATTACCTATAGTCACCATGCTGTATATTACATCCCCATGACTTATTTATAACTGGAAGTTTGTACCTTTTGACCCCCTTTACCCATTTTGCTTTCCTCTACCCCCTGCCTCTGGCAACCACCTATCTATTCTCTATATGTGTGAGTTCAGTTTTTTATTTAGATTCTACATATAACAGAGATCATATGATATTTCTCTTTCTCTTTCTTACTTATTTCACTTAGCATAATGTACTCAAGATCCATGTTGTTGCAAATGACAAGATTTCCTTCTTTTTTATGACTAAGAACATTCCTGTGTGTATGTGTGTGTACCACCTTTTCTTTATCCATTCATCTGTCGATGGAAACTTAGGTTTCTTCCATATTTTGGGTATTATAATAATGCTGCAGTGAACAAGGGAGTGCAGATATATTTTTGAGTTAGTGTTTTCTTTTTCTTTGAATAAATGTCCAGAAGTTAAATTGCTGAATCATATGGTAGTTCTATTTTTAATTTTTTGAGGAACCTCCATACTCTTTTCTATAGTGGCTGCACCAATTTACTTTCCCACCAATAGTGCACAAGAATTCCCTCCACATTCTCTCCAGCACTTATCTCTTGTCTTTTTGATAAGAGCCGTTCTAACAAGTATGAGGTGATATTTCATTGTGGTTTTGGTTTGCCTTTGCCTGATGACTAGTGATGTTGAGCATCTTTTCATGTACCTGTTGGCCATCTGTATGTCTTCTTCAGAAAAATTTCTATTCAGATCCTCTGCCCATTTTTTAAATCAGATAGTTTTTTTGCTGTTGAGTTTTATGAGTTTTTTATATATTTTGGATATTAATCCCTTATCAGATATATGATCTGCAAATATTTTCTCCTATTCAGTAGGTTGCTTTTTTATTTTGTTGATGGTTTTCTTTGCTGTGCAGAAGCTTTTTAGATTGATGTAGTCCCACTTGTTTATTTTTGCTTTTGTTGCTTTTGCTTTTAGTTTCAAACCCAAAAAATCCTTAATTTAAGGTAGCTCGACTAGCTAGAGCATAATGTTGTGCTTCCTCCAGTTGCTATTCCCATCATTTACACATTGCTTTTCCTAGTATAATATCATCAACATAAGGAGGGAGCACAGCTCAACTTGGTTAAACTCCAACTCTACCCTTCGCTCATCCATCTCTTGTAGTCTCTCGTCTTCTGTTTTTGATCTGCTTCTCCAGTGTCTGAATGTCCTGTATACTCTTCCCCAAATTCTCTCAGTTAAATAATCTTACTTCTACTAATTAACTATGCTTTACTCCTCCAAAATAATTAATTCTGCTTTTGATCAGTGCTCCTCAATGTAAGTCAAAATCTAACATGTTTGTGCAATTTTACTTTAAAATGATTGGGTTAGAAACACAAATATTAAACATTTTGAGCATTTATGATCTTACTAAAATACATATTAAAACGTTTCTTTTGCAATACCAAGGCAACCAGTGAAGAAGGCAGTTAGATTGGTTTCATATTGCCAATATTACTATCTAATATAGTTAACTCATAATTTTATTCAAATATTGATTTTTTTTTAAAAGCTCTTTTGTTTCAATTTTCTGTTGTAATTGTCACCTATTCTGTAGTACATTAGGGATAGAAATTGAATCTTTATTTAAACAAGGACATATTTTAAATCTAACTGTTACCTCTAGTTTGAGAAGTGTCTTATCTATGAGTTATAAAAGAGATTAAATTTTGAAACTTTGAGGTGAGAGATAATGATCTGCGTTCTGTTTAATTAAGAAGAGAACAAAGGTCTGATCCAAAATAGTGTGATTTTGTTAACTTATTTCTAATATCAGTAAATATACTTAGGTTTAAAAAATAAAAAGTACCATCCATAGCCGCATATACAAAAACTTTTAATTATCCATGCTGCTCTTGTCTTGGCACATGCCTAATAATTAACGGTTTGCATTCAGGTTCAAGTTAGAAAGGCTCTTTAAATACTAGTCCAGAGGTAGAAAACTGGCTAAATTTGGCCTGACATGTTTGGTCTGCACAATGTTTTAAAATGTTTGGATTAAATTAAAAATTAGGTGATTTTATATGAAAATCCAGATTTCATGTTTCTCTTGAAAAGTATGGAAGAATTGGCAACATGGTACAATGATCACTTGAGCTGTGCAGTAGGGGACACGCACTCTCTAGTTTTAAGAAGTCCCTACTTGGCCCTTCATGTATACACATATGTATTTGCCTTCTATAAGAACTTGAGTTTGGAACATTTGGTTTAATCTTACTATAACATTAGAGTGAGGAAATTGGAGTCACATTAGTTAAATGATTTTTTTGACCCTAAGTAAGGGTCAAGAGATAATTAATGGCAGAACCTGGATTATAATCCACATCACTTCACTATTAATCCATTAATGTTACCTGTGAGTCAGAAGACTTGGCATTTTGTCATAGCACCATCCCTTCTAGATCTTAACTTCTCTAACATTTGGTTTTCATAGTTGTAAATTAAAAATAATAATAATACTGATATCATGTGATTGTTGGAAAGGTTAAATATTATTGTCATTGTCAGGTTCACATCTGCAGAGAAATTTTAACCGTTCCTATCAATACCTTTCTTATTACAGCTGGTACATCTTTATTTCTTTTCCTTCAGACAAAGTGGTAACATGTTTTAATGAACTTCTCTTCTGGGTTTAGCATGGCTATTGTGATAATTTTATGCAGTAACATTGACATTTAATATGTTGACATCATTTTTATAGTAAAGACAGATATTTTTGCATATAAACATTTTTTATAGTCTCAAATGATAGTCATTTTTCGATATAAGTAATTCATGTGCTAGGCACTATTTACTTATACTTCTGAAAGTGTTAACAAGAAAAATTTATGTTATGAAGTATTAAAGCAAAATCCTATTTACACTTAATATCATCTGGCTTTATATTTTTTCTAATAAAATTATTTTGTAAATAATCAAAAACTTAATAAAGATGAGAATATGAAGATATGAGTGTGTTTATTAACATAATAAAACTTAACTCTCATAGAACTGAAATGATAATAACAAAATAATGTAATACCACTGACAAATGCCTGACACGTGGAAAGGTCACAACAAATTGTTTATTATCTTAAATGTTTCTTTAATTTAAAACTTTAGAGTTTTATTATGTTACATTTAAAAAGAGTGTTTAATTTAGTTTTGTTTTTTCAGAGCACCTTCAAGTTTAAATCTGAGAGTGATATTCATTTGGCAGAACATCATAAACAGGTTCTGTATGATGGGAAACTTGCAAGTAGTATTGCATTTACATATAACGCTAAGGCAACTGATGCTCAACTATGCCTGGAATCATCACCAAAGGAAAATGCATCAATTTTTGTGCATTCGCCACATGCTCTAATGCTCCAGGTGGGTGAATAGTAGCTTAGTTTTCATTAGCATTAACAAATATCTGTATTTTACATATTAAACATTGCTCATCTGTAAATCTGCAATTGGTGTTTGTTTTTCTTTTTGGGTTTTCTAGAGTTTTGAATATTTTTGCTTTCTACCTTTGTTTTGGCAATGTATTTTACCTTGGACTTGTCTCCTTAGTAGGAAATCTGTCATTTCTATTATCTTGCATGTTCCATATTCTTTGAAATAAAATCAATTGATTAGCTGGACAGATAGTTGTTAGATATAAAAATATACTTTGCTTCAAGAATGTATTAGTATAATTGTGTAACACAAAAATTACCTGTCTTTAAATTTGTTAATAGTATTTCTTATTCTAAAATATCTTTTGATTTATAGCTTCTTACTTTCAGTGTAAAAATCTCAAGAATTTCAAATTTAAAAGTGATTAGCAAAGTTATTTTAATTTTTATTTTATATGTGTATCAGAAATTATATAATTGAGGGCTTTTAAAATGTCTATGTGTTATTTTAATTTTTGTTTTATGTGTGTATCAGAAATTATATAATGGAGGGCTTTTAAAATGTCTGTCATTTAACTAATACAAAGTTATTTGGAACAAGGAAATAGTGATAACATTATGCTTTAGAAATTTAATAAGCATTTTTGTTTTTGAACATAGGATGTGAAGGCTATAGTAACACATTCAATTCATAGTGCAATTCATTCAATTGGAGGGATTCAAGTGCTTTTCCCACTGTTTGCCCAATTGGACAATCGGCAGCTGAATGACAGTCAAGTGGAAACAACTGTCTGGTAAGTTTTCTTTGAATGTATAATTTCTGATATTTTTTACACACTTAGATTATGCATGGAATACTCAGTGCTGTGTAAATGTATTATGATATTTGGTTTTTATCCTTCAAGTGCTAATAAGATTTTCTTTAGGACTAAGGCAGTTATATATTCACACAGTATTAAAAAACTTGACTCTTAGATTTTTCGTTACCATAAAGGAGTGACATTGATAGTAAATAAAAAATTATTACCAGATATAGCATAGTGATTATAATATGCAGTTGAGAAAAAATGTTAGTTCTGACCTTATGCTCTGCAAATACTCATGGTTTGGATTGTCCTGTCAAGTTAAAGAAAATTACTAGGGTAAAGTTTATTTGCAAGAATAGTATTTAATAACAGTTATGTAATTTATATCTTAAATACTGGTGTTATTTTGTAATGCTATTATCATAGGAGTAGCACAAGATTAATTAATATTAGCTTTTTTATATTTATAGTTTATGTTTGAGAACCCAAATCTAACAAGTGGCATATCCGTGTTTACATGAAAATTAAATACTTTCAAATGAGGTTGATTTCATGTTAAATTTTGTAGCTTCCCTCCTTTTTATTAAAAAATACCTCATACAGCAAACTCTGATTTAATGTTATATCTTAGAATCACATATGTAAGAAGTTAATTGTGAATTTTAACAGCTATTTGATTGTGTACTTTGCTATGTTTGGAGAATTTAAAGGGAAAGTTATATAGGTAAACATTAATTTTTACTCCAAAAGTAATATAGGAATGCTTCATTAGTATATACACATATACATGAAATTCTCCATGTACATGAAATTCTCCATGGGTCATCCAATTTTAAAGTGATAGAAAAACTGGTGAATGAAGCTAAGATGGGCAAAATTTAAAGTCCATTGAAATGTAACATATGATTTTTTCATATTTATTATCTAAATTAGCTATTAAAATTATCTTTTAGAATTTCTAATAGCGATGTCCTTGAATTGAGACCATCTTTATGTCAAGTATAAATGTAAATATAAATGTGACCTGTACGTTTACAATATTCAGTTTCCATGTATGGGTCATGCTTTCTTTTATATCAATATAGTATAAAAAAGGTTGGCGTTCTGAAGTGAAAAACTTGGAAGCGAGAAGGAATCCAGAGGTCATGCCCTGCTGTGATACAACTTGCTATGAGATCTTACATAATTTCATTGGGAGGCAGATCAGTCTATTGGAAAACTGAAACTTTAAATCCCAGTCCTGGATTTAAATTCAAAATGTTTTGCTCTTTATCATCTAAGTGAATCAGTACACATTAAGATCAACAATTTAAAACCTAATAAGTACTATGAAAAGAAGTTAGAGATAAAAGTAGCCAGTAGAAAACTCCATGTGTAATTTAAATATTCTTTATGAATTAATATTAAATCCATATTTATTTTAACGTGAAATGGAATTTGTTGCTTTGTGAAGAAAAATTAGAAATATTATACACTTTGAAATGCTATAACAAAAATTATCACAATAATTCATATCATTATGAATAGCTATTATAAAATCTTAGAACTAAAACCATATTTAATAGGTTATCTGGTCCATTCATCCAAGGCATATGGTTATTTTTCATTGCCTGTCTTCAAAACTCATTTTAGTGTTTATATTATATTTTGGTATTTAAATTGTATTTGTTTCATCATGTAAATAAAAGGCAGTTTGAGGGGTCAGCATTCTGATTTTCATTTTGATTTGTTTTTAGTTCTTTTATATCATTCATCTTAATTTTTCCCTGTAATAAATAACTTCAACTTTTTCAGCAATACATATGTTCTTAGTTTACAGCCAATAGAAAACATAATAAGAAAGATATGACTGTCCTCTTTAAAAATAATGATATATACCCAATTGCAGGCTACCCTGTGATTCAGTTATGTGCTATTTTGATTTTTGTCTAATTCTTTTTCGTTGATTGTTTCAAAGCCCTTGATGTCTGAGGTTGGCTCTTTTGTGGACAATTGTGTATATTAGTAATACAGTCTTCTGTCATTTAAAGTTTTGAAGGGTACCATTATAGACAAATGTGTGCATCAGTGATACAGTCTTTCGGTTTTTAAAATGTTAAAGACACATTGTTAAATGGATTTCTCCCTTTGTTTGGAGAACGCGTTCTTAGCTATAGAGCAAGGGTGCAAGGGTTAGTAGAGTTTTTTTGTTTTACAGCTACATCGTAAATTCGTAGAGACAAATGAGACCTTGTAATAGGATATATCATCTTATTTTCAGGCAGTATTAAATTGTTCTAGATGATCGAGAATCTATATGAAGTTTTTAAATCTTCCAGAGAAAATTCGATATGCACTTTTTTCTTTTGGTGGGGAAGATTGACCCTGAGCTAATATCTGTTGCCAATCTTCCTCTTTTTGCTTGAGGAAGATTGTCCCTGAGCTAACATCTGTGCTAGTCTTCCTCTAGTTTGGACGCTGCCACAGCATGACTTGATGAGCTGTGTATAGGTCCGCGCCTGGGATCTGAACCCGCGAACCCCAGGCTGCTGAAGTGGAGGGTGCAAACTTAACCACTACGCCACCCAGGCTGGCCCTCAATATGCACTTTTTTGAAAATTTGTTTGCATAATAAATACATGCCAAAAATTGCAGTGCAGATGGTCCCTGACTTACAATGGTTTCACTTATGATTTTTTGACTTTGCAGTGATGCGAAAGCAATACACATTCACTAGAAACCCTACTTTGAATTTTGATCTTTTCCTGGGCTAGTGATATGCCGTACAATATTCTCTGCCCAGAGAGTGATGCTGGGCAGTTCCCAGTTAGCCATGCATTATGCAGGTAAATAGCCAATACACTTGGAACCGTTCTGTTTTTCACTTTCAGTACAGTATTCAATAAACTGCATGAGATATTCAACACTTTATTATAAAATAGGCTTTGTGTTAGATAATTTTGCCCAACTGCAGTTTAAGTGTTTTGAATACATTTAAGGTAGGCTAGGCTAAGCTATGATATTTGGTAGATTAGGTATTTTAAATGCATTTCGACTTAACGATATTTTCAAGTTACAATGGGTTTATTGGGACAGAACCCCATCATAAGTCGAGGAAGATCTGTATTATCTAATTCTTAATTACTTTTTGGAGAGATTGAGCGAAGCTCTAAAATAAGTCATTTCTCTGCCTTCTGTGTTGTAAGCTGAAGCATTTTAGTTTCCATGTACTTTCCTCCACTCAGTAGTCCCTTTTTATGAAACTTTTTACTGTTTCTATAAGCCTTACCTCTGTTGGCACTAATATACCATTGTTATAAACCCTGATGAGTTTTACTCTATATAAGGGGCTTAGTATTGAAATAATTTATTGAGGGAATAATCTTATTTTCTGGAGCCTTTAAAAAAATAGGCTTTATTTGTGCAGGAGAATTTTTGTGGCTTTGTTTGATCATGACGGCTGTGTATTATAGTTGTTATATGTGTGGACTTAGACTTGGGTTCCAATCCCGAGTTTACTATTTATTTTTAGTGCACCTGTGAGTGTTCGTTAACTTTTTTGTGCTTTAGTTTCCACTATTATAAAATTGGAATAATAATAACTTGGGTTATTTAGATTAAATGCAATAAAATATATAGATCAACATATTAAACACTCAGTACGTGCTGTTTTTTGTTATTATGATGACAGTGGGCTGGATGATCAACAAGATTTTCTCTTAATACTATAGTTTTATATTAAAAAATATTGTATATCATCAATCTTAGAGAAATTGTTTGTTATAATAGCGGCCGTATTATTTTATATTTGAACTTCTTTCTACCAATGATGTTATTTACAATAGAAAATTACTTAAGTAATTAAGTAGGACTTATATTTTGAATTTCAGTTGTAGTGATGAAAATTGGTTTTCAACTATCACCTCATTTTCTAGATACAGTGGATTAAAATTGAGGAATGTGTTAACTCAAGTTTTGAAGCTAACACCAAGTCATAGAAAGCCTAGAAAGGTTTAAGATGATTTTTCTTCAGCTGGGTTTTGGATTTTGTATAGCTACCCCCTTAATATTTAAATCTCCAGGAGTAACACTTTTTATTGCCTTTTCTTTTAATGTGTAGTTAGCTTTTATCATGGCACAAAGAAATTAATCAACAAAAGGAGTAGATCAATATTATTCAACTGAGTTAAGTAGTTTGTGGCAACATATACAGTATTTTTGATGTGATCTGTTTTTGAATAAGTAAATTAGGCCAACTTGTAGTTACTGGTGTGATTTCAAGCACTATGATCACCTTGAGTAATTCTGCCAAGTGATCAAAGCTATTTGGATGTTTTATCATTTTTCAGGGACTAAAACTATCTTACTATTTTATATTGGACTAGTGGATCCCGCTCAGTCCAGTGAATACTGAGAGCAATAACTAAAGAAATTGCCTTTTACTAGACATTAAATAAATAATTTATCTAATGACTAGAAGAATGAACAAATGATTAATAAATTATCTTAAGAAGTGTAATTCCAATCTTGAAGTAATCATATCTTTTGTATTTTGTGTCTAAGAGTGACTCAATAAACTAGAAATTTCATTTTTCTTTGATTTGGATGATCATGTAGATTGACTGCAAATGATGTAGCCTTCTCAAATTTGGCCCACTCCCCTTTTTTTTAAGAACATGTGATAATAAATTCTGTATGTGACACAAAACAAAACAAAAATCTTCCTCACTGTGTGACTTAGGAAGAATTTGCTTTGAAAAGATATGTTTTCTGGCACAAGATAAAATAACCTTTTGTATAATCAAACAACTAAAACTGCACTAAGTAGTTCTCCTTAGAGACCGTGATGCAAAGGGCAGGTGTTCTTATGGTGTCAGACAGATTAAGGCTCAAACCGGTGTTCTATTATGTACTATCTGCTCTTAGGTGATGGGGATGTCCATGGGTATGTAGGTAGCACACAGCGTTTACTGAGTATTTACTATGTGCCAGTCACTGTTTGTAATTGTTTTATCTTGTCTAATCCTGTTCTGCTGATGAGGAAGAGAAAAATTGAATAAGTTGCTCAAGGTCACAGAGACTTAAGTGGCAGAACCGGGATTCTATTCCTGGAAAACCTGACTCCAGAGCCCTCACTCTGAACCACTGTGGACAACTCTGAGAATCACTTTTGCCATCTGTGGAGTGATTTTAATGATGCCAGCTTTGCTTGATTGTAACATTAATTAAAATAGGATAGTATATGTAAAGTATTGTAGTGTCTGGTACATAATAGGCATTTAATGATTTTCTCTCTTTCCTCAGTTAATATTAGTCTATTAATGTGATATAATTTTGTGTTACCAAAATTTATCTTTAATGCTATTTTAATTGATAAATTTTATAAACTAAAATCAATTTCAAGTGATAATTAAATGAATTTTTGTAAGTATGTAAATATTTTTCTCATAAAAGTGGGTCTTTTTGCTTTTAATTATGGTAAATACAGGTTGTTAGACTGCTTGATGGAATATAAGGTATAAAAAATTTAGAGAATCTCATAAAGCACTTATTTCAATGATCCTGTTATTAAGAATCCTCTTGTAATGTGGATATTTATGACTCGTTAATTTGTTTAGTGAACTTAAATCAAGATTTTTTTCTTAAAAACTAACTTGCTAACCAAAGTTATTCCAGTAATTATACTGAATTTTATTACTCCCTTAATAATTAAGCTGCCATCTTAATAATTAAAAATATCATTGTAAAGTCCTGATTAACACTATTTTCCTATGTAAACCAACAAAATTATCTGGAAATTTCAGTATTTCTGTGTTTAACTACCTAAACCAGATTTCCCTTTACAATTTGAAGTGACATAAAAATCCTTTGTCTGACCATGTTTCCTGATTTTTAGTTCAAGGAAGAGTGCCTATTATATGACTATATTGTTAAAATTTTATTACATACTTTTAACCCAACTAACATAAAAAATGAAATGTGATTGCTTTCAGTAGGCAAAAGAAGTAAAATCAGTATTTGTTTATAATGATTGTCTCTCTTATGGAAGTTGTTCTTATGTGTAGAATATAGTTATTAATTTGGCTTCCAAAAGTATTTAAATATTTTAAAATATGTATCTATAAAATTATGTTCTCTTTATTTTCTTTATATTTTTCAGAAAGAATGTATGTCTGTCACTTCTTAATATATATGTTTGCTAGTTTGCCTTTTTCTTTTAAGTTTACTAAATTAGTAACGAAAACATTCTTTGTGAAGTAAAACACACACAAAAAGTGTATTTGACGTAGGTATACTGCTACGACAGAAGAAAAACCAAATAATTTGTTTAGTGAGATTTAACTAGAGTAAAATGGAATTTATGTTGAATTCCATTAAATTCAGTACAAATTAATTTGTAAGGAGTAAAAAATAAAATATATTAAATATTCTATCTGAAACATAGGGAAAGTATAATGTAATGTTCAAATAGCCTTGTTTTCTTTGTCAGGTAACTCCTTTTTACTCCATGGAGCTTTTTCAGAGAATATCTAATAAATTTTATAGTAAATCTAGGAATTTAATGAGTATGTCAGCTGTCAACAAGAAAGGACATTTTGCTTTCTTCCAGACTTATGACTTATGATTCATTGAATTTTTAAATGCGCTGTTGTCCTATAGTCCATTTAAAAATGTTTTTCGTAATAAGTGATTGCTTTTCTACAATAATTCTTCCATAAAGTTTCCTTTAATTTTAGTGAAATCTATATTTAATACTATATTACTTGGTGCCGTTTCAGTTTTCAATACATAGTTTTCCCCTGTAAATTTCACTGCCTTAAAGCAAGGCTTCTGCTTTACCTTTGACCAAAAAAAAAAAAGACACCATTTTGGCAAAGGTGAAACGACAAATTATTCCTTACAGAAATTTTGGCAACCATGGACACATCTTGACTGAATTTGTTGCCTTAACTTTCCTCTAGTTTGCATATCCACATCCTCTATCCTTCAATATTTCAATCATATCTTGTAACAGAGGTATTGTTATTTTACTCATGGAATAGCATTCTTTTTTTTTTAACTCTTCTATGTCTTTAAATTCTTTTTAAAAATAAATAAGGTAAATTGCTTCTTCCATTTTGGTTTCATGATAATCACACAGTCTAAAACTAGAATAAATATTATTTGCTTTTACAAGAAATATTGCCATATGCTTGAATATTCACAATTCATCCTCGGAAGCCTAGACTATTTCTAATGGAAAGTGGATATAATACTAAGAGTCTCCGGAGGGTTTAGTCTCTCTTCCCTTTCTTCCCCTGGATGTGATGATCATTATGTATGTGCAGTGAGTAGAATTTTTAAGAGAAGAATTAATAAGGTATCGTCAGGAGATTCTAGTTACTTTAGTATTGTAATTTTATTGGTATTGTTTTATTTTGTTTCTAGGTCCATGATCTTATTTACTAGGCTGACAACTGCCAAAACTTTTTCTCTAGCTGCCTTCCAATTAGGCTCATATACCCAAACCATGTGGAAAGTATCTCCACCTCAGCATGCCCCAAATAAAAACTCATCACCCTCTCCTCTGCACAATTTCTATTGCTTTCGACATTATTTTTATTTTCAAAATTTTTAAATTATTTATTTTTGTTAAAGGTTTTATATTTTTCAGAGAAATTTTAGATTTACAATAAAATCAAGAAGAAGATACAGAGATTTTCCATATACTCCATTTCTCCACATGTACATACCCTCTCCTATTATCAATATCATTTACCAGAATTGTACATTTTTTACCAAGGATGAACCTAGATTGATACATCATAATCGCACAAAGTCCATGGTTTATCTTAGAGTTAACTCTTGTTGTTGTGCATTCTATGGGTTTGGATAAAAGTATAATGACATTAATCATTATAATATCATAAAAAGTATTTTCACTGCCCTAAAAATCCTTTATACTATGCCTATTCGTCTCTCACCCCTTCACCCTTCCTCCCCACTCCAGCAAACACTGATCTTTTTATTGTCTCCATAGTTTTGCCTTTTCTGGAATATCATATAGTTGAAATCACACAGTATGCAGCCTTTTCAGATTGTCTTCTTTCACTTAGTAATATGCAATTAAGGTTCCTGCCTGTCTTTTCATGGCTTGATAGCTCGTTTCTTTTTAGCACTGAATAACATATATTCCATTGTGTGGAAGTACTACAGTTTATCTGTTCACCTGCTGAAGGACACTTTGGTTGCTTCCAGGTTTTGGCAATTATATATTAAGGTGCTATAAACATCTGAATGCAGATTTTGTGTGGATATAAGTTCATAACTCTTTTGAGTAGATACCAAGGAGTGTGGTTGCGGGATCATATGGTAAAAATATGTTTAGTTTTGTAAGAAACCTCCAAACTGTCTTCCAAAGTGGCTGTACAGTTTTGCATTCCCACCAGCAACGAATGAGAGTTCCAGTTGCTCCACATCCTTACCAGCATTTGGTTTTGTCAGTGTTCTGGATTTTGGCCATTCTAGTAGGCATGTAGTGGTATCTCATTGTTTTAATTTGCATTTCCCTGATGACATATGGTGTGGAGTATCTTTTCATGTGCTTATTTGTCATCTGTATATCTTCTTTGGTGAGGTGTCTGTAAAAGTCTGTTGACCCATTTTTAAATTCAGTGTTTGTTTTCTTATTGTTTAGTTTTAAGAGTTCTTTGTATATTTTGAATAACAATCCTTTATCAGTTGTGTGCTTTGCAAATATTTTCTCCCAGTCTTTGGCTTGTCTTTTAATTCTCTTGAGATTGTCTTTCTCAGAGGAGAAGCTTTTAATTTTTTTTCCAGTTTTATTGAGAATAATTGACATACATCATTGAGTTTAAGGCATACAGCATGATGGTTTGATTTACATATATTGTGATATGATTGTCAAAATAGGTTCAGCTAACATCCTTCATCTCATGTAGATACAACAGAAAGAAAAGAGGAAAAGAAAAAAAACAAAAAAATTTTCACCTTGTGATGAGAACTCTTAGGATTTACTCTCTTAACTTTTCTATATATCATACAGCAGTGTTAACTATAGTCATCATGTTGTACATTATATCCTAGTACTTATTTATCTTACAACTGAAAATTTGTACCTTTTGACTACCTTCCTCCATTTCCTCTTCCCCCGGCCTCTGCCTCTGGTTACCACACGTCTGATCTCTTTTTCTATGAGTTTTTTTTTTTTTTTTTACATTCCACATGTAAGTGAGATCATACATCTTTCTCTGTCTGACTTATTTCACTTAGCATAATGCCTTCAAGCTCCATCCAAGTTGTCGCAAATTATATGATTTCCTCATTTTTTATGGTTGAATAGTAAATACACCATACCTATATATATATATATATATATATATATATATACACCATAACTTCTTTATCCATTCATCTGTCAGTGGACATGTAGTTTTTTTCCATGTTTTGGCTATTGTAAATAATGCTGCTATGAATGTGGGCATACATATATCTTTTCAAGTTATCATTTTTGTTTCTTTTGGATATATTCCCTGAAGTGGAATTGTTGGATCATATTTTTGAGTATCTGCCATACTATTTTCCGTAATGGTTATACCAATTTGCAATCCTACAAACAATGCACAAGGGTTCCCTTTTCTCCACATCCACACCAGCATTTGTTACCTTTTATTTGTTTGATGATGGCCATTCTAATAAGTGTGAAGTGATATCTCATTATGGTTTTCATTTGCATTTCCATAATGACTAGTGATGTTGAGCATCTTTTCATGTACGTATTGGCCTTTTGTGTATCTTCTTTGGAAAAAAATGTCTATTCCGGTCCTTTGCCCTCTTTTTAATTGGGTTATTTATTTTTTTGCTATTGAGTTGTGTGAG
Organism: Ceratotherium simum simum; assembly: GCF_057802395.1. Taxonomy (NCBI): domain Eukaryota; kingdom Metazoa; phylum Chordata; class Mammalia; order Perissodactyla; family Rhinocerotidae; genus Ceratotherium; species Ceratotherium simum. The sequence goes on along the minus strand of NC_141909.1, from coordinate 69,344,956 downwards.
TTCTTGATATATTTTGGATATTAACCCCTTATCAGATATGTGGTTTGCAAACATTTTTTCCCATTCTGTAGGTTGTTTTTCACTTTGTTGATGGTTTCTTTTGCTGTACAAAGCTTTTTAGTTTAATTAGTTCTACTTGTTTATTTTTCATTTTGTTGCTTGTGCTTTAGGTGTCATATCCAAAAAATCATTTCCAAGGCCCATGTCAAGGAGCTTTATTCCTGTGTTTCCTTGTAGGAAGTTCATGGTTTCCAGTCTTATATTTAAGTCTTTAATCCATTTCAAGTTAGTTTTTGTGAGTGGTGTAAGATAGGGGTACAGTTTCATTCTTTTATACTTGAATATCCAATTATCTCAGCACCATTTATTGAAGAGACTAACGTTGCTCCATTGAATATTCCTGGCTCGCTTATCAAATATTACTTCACGGTATATGCTTGAGTTTATTTCTGGGCTCTCTATTCTGTTCCATTGGTCTATTTGTCTGTTTTTATTCCAGTACCATACTGTTTTAATTACTATAGCTTTATAGTATAGCTTGAAATCAGGAAGTGTGATGCCTCCTGGTTTGTTCTTCTTTCTCAGGATTTCTTTGGCTATTCAGAGTCTTTTGTGGTTCCGTATAAATATAGGAGAGTTTTTTCTACTGTAAAAAATGCTGTTGGAATCCTAATAGGGATTGCATAGAATCTATAGATGGCTTTGGGTAGTATTAACATTTTAACAATATTATTTTTCCAGTCCATGAACATGGTATAGTTTTTCTTTTATTTATGTCTTCTTTGATTTTTTTCTTCTTTTTTTTCCCAGTAACTTTATTGAGATCATAATGGTTTATAATATTGTGTAATTTCGGGTGTACATTATTGTTTATCAATTTCTGAATAGACTTAATTGTGGTCACCCAAAGTAGTCTAATTATCATCTGTCACCGTACATATGTGTCCCTTACCCTTTGACCCACCTCCCCCCATCCTCTCTGGTAACCACTAATCTGTTCTCTTTATCCAAGTATTTGTGATATTCCTCCTATGACTGAAATCTAGTGGCAATGAACTCCCTGAGCTTTTGTTTATCTGGGAAAGCTTTTGTTTCTCCATCGTATCTGAAGGGAAGTTCTGTCGAATAGAGTATTCTTGGCTGTAAGTTTTTGTCTTTCAGTATTTTGAATATATCATTCCATTCTCTCCTAGCTTGTAGAATTTCTGCCAAGAAATCTGCTTAAAGCTTCATAGGGGTTCCTTTGTATGTTATTTTCTTTTGTCTAACTGCCCTTAACATTCTTTCTTTGTCATTGACTTTTGCCAGTTTTACTCTTATATGCCTTGGGGAAGGTCTTTTAGTCTTAATGTAATTAGGCATTCTGTTAGCATTGTGTATTTGTAAATCCACTTTGTTCCCCAGCTTTCGGAACTTCTCAGCTATTATTTCTTTGCACAAACTCTCTGCTCCTCTCTCTCTCCTCTCCCTCCGGAATACCTATGATCCTTATGTTGCTTTTCCTAATTGAGTCAGATATTTCTCACAGAATTCCTTCATTTTTTTAAAATCTTATTTCTGTCTCCTCCTCCACCTGTAGCATTTCTATATTTTTATCCTCTAAATAACTAATTCTTTCCTCCATAACATTGGCTCTGTTCTTTAAGGATTCTAGATTATTTTTTATTTCATTGATTATATTTTTCATACCCATAATTTCTGCTTGATTTTTTTTTTGTAGTTTCAATCTCTTGGGTGAAGAGGTTCATTTTATTCCTGACCTCACTGAACTGTTTTTCTGTTTTCTCTTATAACTCATTGACTTTCTTTATAACAGCCATTTTGAATTCCCTGTCATTTGGATTGTGAATTTCTGTGCCTTCAGGGTTGGTTTCTAGAGAATTGTCATTTTCTTTCTGGTCTAAACTGTTGCTGCAGTTTCTTGTGGTGTTTGATGAACTAATCTTTTGTGGGAGCATTTGTGGCAGTATTAGGTTGTAGATTCCACCTGCTACCACAAAGGGGAGCAGGAGCACAGTTTCTGGTCCCACCCTGTCTGCTGGAAGTTGTGAGGGTACTGTGGGCACTTGCACTGGCCTAGAGAGCATTCAGCCACTTGTGTGGACTGTGCTTGATGGGTGCGGCTTCCTCATGGGGACCCAGCTAGGGCCAGTCCTTGGGGTCGCAGAGGCATGGTGAGATTCCCCCACCCCTGCTCTGGCACAGCACTCACGAGTGGGTTGAGGGAGGCTGCGGCCTCTTCTTGTAGTCACCCTAGGGCACACTTCCTCTTTCAGGGCTCAGCAGTACTATGGACGCTCACACAGGCCTGGAGTATGCTTGCCCTGGCACATGTAGTAGTTCTGCTACAGATTCTGCTTGCAGATCTGTAGTCTGCTGTGCTTCGTAGGTGGGGCTTCTTGTGGGGACCCAGCAAGGGCCACTCCTTGGGGCTGCAGGGGCACAGTTGACACCCCCAGGAGAGCGGTCATGAGTGCGTTAAGAGTGGCAGCCACCTCTTCCTACAGTCACCTCAAGGCATGCTCCCTCTTTCAGGGCTCAGTGGTGCTGTGTGAAGGCCTGGATTGTGCTTGCCCCAGTGCACTTATTTCTGGCACAGACTCTGCTTGCAGACCTACAGGCTGCTGTGCTTTTTGGCAGGACTTCTCCTGTGAACCCAGCCAAGGCCACTTCTTGGGGCTGCAGGGACATGGTGGGCTCCCCCCCTTGCCAGGAAAGCGATCACAAGTGGGTAAAGGGTGGCCACTGCCTCTTCCTGCAGTTGCCCTGGGTCGCACTCCCTCTTTCAAGGCTCAGCTGTACTATGGGCGCTCATGCAGGCCTGAAGTTTGCTTGCCCTGGCATGCATAGTTCTGCCACAGACTCTGCTTGCAGTCCAGTGGGCTGCTCTACTTGGTGGGCGGGGCTTCTCATGTAGACCCAGCCAGGGCCACTCCTTGGGGCTGCAGGAGCGTGGTGGGCTCCTCCCCGGCCGCAGGGAAAGCTATCACCAGCGGGCTAAGGGCTGCTGCTGCCTCTTCCTACAGTCACCTCAGGGCACGTTCCCACTTTCTGGGTGTTCATGCCAGGCTAGAAAGCAATCCTTTGTGTGCACAGGGCTGTCGGAGGAGGGTAGGGAGTGCTCACCTATTTCCGCCACTTCCCGGAGGGTCAGTCAATCCACCTTTAGATGTATAGCTGTATGTCTGTCAGGTGTCTTGTTGTGCTGCATAGGCTTCTTCTGTTGGTCAATGAATGTCCATTTGGTTGTTCAAAAGGGAGAGAGACAAAGGGAACAGCTCACTCTGCTGTGTTGTTAACATCACCACCCCTTCTTTGATTTTTTTCATCAATATCTTGTAGTTTTCAAAGTAGAGATCTTTCACTTCCTTGGTTTAATTTATTCCTAAGTAATTCATTTTTGATGCTATTGTAAATGGGATCAGTTTCTTTTTCAGAAAATTTATTATTAGTGTATAGAAATGCTATTGATTTTTGTATCTTAATTTTGTATCCTGCAACGTTACTGAATTTGTTGATTAGATCTAACAATTTTCTGGTCAAGTCTTTAGGATTTTCTATATGTAAAATCATGTTATCCTCAAATAGAGACAATTTTACTCCTTTCTTTCTGATTCTGATACCTTTTGTTGCTTTTTCTTGCCTGATTGCTTTAGCTAGGTCTTTCAGTATTATATTGAATAGGGGTGGTGAGAGTGGGCACCCTTGTCTTGCTCCTGATCTAGAAGAAAAGCTTTCAAATTTTCACCATTAAGTATGATGTTAGCTGTGGGCTTGTCATATATGACCTTTATTGTGTTAATATATGTTCCTTCTGTGCCTAATTTGTTAAGAGTTTTTATCACGAATGGATGTTGAATTTTCTCAACTGCTTTTTCTGCATCTATTGAGATGATTGATTCTTTTCTTTCATTCCATTAATGTGAGATATAACGTGTATTGATTTGCATATGTTGAACTATCACTTTATCCCAGGGATAAATCCCAGTTGATCATGGTGAATGATCCTTTTAATGTGCTGCTCAATTTAGTTTGTTAGTATTTTTGTTGAGAACTTTTGTGTCTATATTCATCAGGGATATTGGCCTGTAGTTTTCTTTTATAGTATTCTCCTTTTCTGGTTTTGGTATCAGGATAATGCTGGCCTCATAAAAAGAGTTTTGGAGTGTTCCCTTCTCTTTGATTTTTTGGAAGAGTTTGAGAAGGATTGGTGTTAATTATTCTTTAAATGTTTAGTAAAATTCACCAGTGAAGCCATCCAGTTCTGGGCTTTTCTTTCTTGGGAGGTTTTTTGATTACTGAGTCAATCTTCTTATTAGTAATTGGTCTATTCAGATTTTCTATTTCTTTCTGGTTTAGTCTTGGTAAGTTGTATGTTTCTAAGAATTTTTTCATTTTCTCTACGTTTTCCGGTTTGTTGGCGTGTAGTTGTTCCTAGTTGCCTCTGATGATCCTTTGTATTTCTGTGTTGTCACTTGTAATGTCTCCATTTTCATTTATTATTTTGTTGATCTGGGTCCTTTCCTTTTTCCCTTGGTTAGTCTAGCTAAGAGTTTGTCAATTTTGTTGATCTTTTCAAAGAAGTAACTCTTAGTTTTGTTAATATTTCCTATGATTTTTCTATTCTCTATTTCGTTTATCTTTGCTCTAATCTTAGTGTTTCCTTTCTTCTGCCAACTTTGGTCTTGGTTTGTTCTTCTTTTTCTAGTTCCTTAGGTGTACAGTTAAGTTTTTATTTGGGATCTTTTTTGCTTATTAATGTAGGCATTTATTGCTGTGAAGTTTTCTCTTAGAACTGCTTTTGCTGCATCCCATTAGTGCTGCTATGTTATGTTTCTATTTTCATTTGTCTAAAGAAACTTTTTTTATTTTCCCTTTGATTTATTCTTTGATTCATTGGTTGTTCAGGAGAGTGTTATTTAATTTCTATGTGTTTGTGAATTTCCCAGTTTTCTTCTTGTTATTGATTTCTAGTTTCATGTCGTTGTGGTTGCAGAAGATACTTGGTGTGATTTCTGTTTTCTTGAATTTGCTAAGGCTTGGTTTGTGGCCTAATAATGGTCTATCTTAGAAAATATTCCATGTGTGCTTGAGAACAATGTGTATTCTGCTATTGGATAGAATGTTCTGTGTATGTCTGTAGGTCCATTTGGTCTATAGTGTTGTTCAAGTCTTCTGTTTCCTTATTGATTCTCTGTCTGGATGATCTATCCATTGTTGAGTGTGGGGTATCAAACTCCCTAACTATTATTGTATTACTGTTTATTTCTCATGTTAGCTCTGGTAGTTTTTGCTGTATATATTTAGGTGCTCCAATCTTAGATGAATAAATATTTACAATTGTTATAACTTCTTGATGGATTGACCCCTTTATCATTATATAATAACTTTCTTTGTCTCTTTTTATCATTTTTAGTTTAAAGTCTTTTTTGTCTGATATAAGTATAGCTACCCTTGCTTTTTTTGGTTACCATTTGCTAGAAATGACTTTTTGCATCTATTCACTCTCTGTCTATATGTGTCTTTAAGGCTAAAGTGAGTCTCTTTTAGGCAGCTTATCACTGGATCTTGTTTTTTAACCCATTCAGCCATTCTCTGTCTTTTGATTGCAGAATTTAATCTATTTACATTTAAAGTAATTACTGATAGGTAAGGAGTTACTATTACCATTTTGTTAATTGTTTTCTAGTTGTTTTGTAGATCTGTTGTTTCTTGTTTCTTATCCTGCAATCTTTTTTCATGTTTTGTTGTCTTTTGGTATCAGTATGTTTTGACTTCTTTATCATGCTCCTTTGTGTAGTTGCTACAGATCTTTTCCCTTGTGGTTACCACAAAATATCTTAAAGTTATAACCCCTTATTTTAAGCTGATAACTTAAATTAGGTAAAATTACAAAACTTTATACTTTTACTTCTCCTTTCCCTCAGGTTATTGGTGTTAAAATTTATGTATTTTTTATATTGTGTAATTATTAACAGATTATGGTAGTTATGGTTATTTTTACTACATTCATTTTTTTAACCTTCAAACTAGAGTTGTAAGTGATTTGTGCAGCATCGTTACCAAATTACAGAATCTTACTTTGACTATGTGTTTACCATTACTAGTGAGTATTACACTAGCTTTTAAAGTTTTTATGATGTTAATTAGTGTCCTTTTACTCCCTTTAGCATTTCTTGTAAGGCAGATCTAGTGGTAATGATCTCCTTCAGCTTTTATTTGCTCAAGAAAGTCTTTATCTCTTTTTTATTTCTGAAGGACAGCTTCACTGGGTATAGTATTCTTGGTTGACAATTTTTTTTCTTTCAATATTTTGAGTATGTTGTCCCATTCTCTCCTGGTCTAAAATGTTTCTGTTGAGAAATCTGCCTATAGTCTTATGGGGATTCCCTTGGGGTTCCTCAAGCTATTTTCTGGTCAGGCTTACTAGATGATTGGGATTGGGTAATATATTCAGTTGTAGATGAGGCTGTGAATTAGCTTCCCTACTCTGGCAAGGCAGCAGGATGTGACCCGGAGCCTATACGGCTTGTTGTTTGGCGACCAAAATCAGGCAAGAGAGTACACTAAATTCCCTGGTCAGATGAGACCACTGGTTTTGCTCTGCAGATTGAGAAAGCCATGGGCTAAGCTCTCTGTTCAAGTGCCACAGTAAACAGTGCTTTTGGATGGGCTATGCAGTTTCCCTTGTGCTCTAGTTAGCTTCCCTGGTTGGGCAGGTAGTGTTTCTGGAGGTTGTATTTGGTAATGAGCAGGGCTGTGAATTAGTTTCCTTGCCCAGATACAGTAGCAGATGTAGCTCTAAGGCTGGTAAAGCTCTTTGTTGTCTTAACTCAAGCCAACCCATGCCCCATGTTCCCTGGCCAAACAGGTCCATAGCTTTGCTCTGTAAACTATGGGCTCTGCTTGCCCTTCTTCTGGCTCAAGTGCTGCTGGACTGCATTTTCCAGGTGTTCTTGCCAGCCCTTCTGATCAGATGGGGCTGGGAGCCATAGCAGGTGGTTATTACAGCTATGTCTCAGCTTTCTTGTCTGGGTGAGAAGGGGAGGAGCTGCTACAGACACCTCTTAATTTCCCAGTTAGACTCTCTGGTTGAGAGGGGCCAGGAGCTACGCTGTGAATTACTCCCTCTACTTGTGCATAGCACAGAAACCCTCCATCTAGAATGGCTTTGCTCTGGGAATGATCAGCTCTGTACACCTGCCTCTCTCGGCTCAAGTGTTGCTGGGCTACGCAGCTTCCAGGTGTTCCCAGAATCCCTCTGGTGAGATATGGCTGGGAGACCCTCTCCATGGCAGGTGGGGCTGTGACTCAGCTCCTTACCTGGGCGTGGGCAAACCAGGCTCTTGGGCGGGCAAAACTCTTCATTTGAGGATCCAAATCAAGCAGATTGGCACCCCACTGAGTTCCCTGGTCAGAGTGTGCCATGATTTGGTTCTGAGCACAGATGAGCAAAGCCACTGTTTGTGATGATTACTTGGGTGCTGCAAGTATGAACTTGGTCTGCCAAGTTCTGTGTGCTGGTTCTTTCAAGCCCCTTCTCCCTTCTCTGTCACAGATTCCCAGTGACTGAGCCCTGGAGATTCCCTTGCAATCCCTGTGATACAAGGTCAAAGTAGTGGCTCCCACAGAGTGACCCACAGTGCTGAAGGGGTGCTGTTTGTTTCCCCTGGGTTCTTTCTCCCACTGGAGGAACTGGAGCGTCAGCAGAGACCTTTCCACATGTTGCTGCACAGGCTTGGGAGGGGCAATGGGGTCAATGTGTAGCTGCTTCTCTTACCCTTCTGATGCAGTCTGTCTTGATCTATGTGGTGCAAGTGGATGCTTCAGCTTCACCCCTGTGGTCTAGGATTCTCTCAGTGATGTCTTATTCTTGAATAGTTGTTAGTTATTCTTCCTGTGAGGGATAGGGAAGTCAGGAACAACCTATGTTGCCATCTTGGTGACATCACTCCCCAAAGCTTTTAATTTTAATGAAGTCCAGCTTATCAATTATTTGTTTCATGGATTGTGTCTTTGCTGTTGTATCTAAAAAGTCATTGCCATGTTCAGGGTCATCTAGGTTTTCTCCTATGTTATCTTCTAGGAATTTTATAGTTTTGTGTTTTACATTTATATTTGTGATCCATTTTGAATAAATCTCTGTGAAGGGTGTGAGGTCTGTTTCTAGATTCACTTTTTTATATGTTTGTCCTGTTTCTCCAACACTGTTTGTTGAAGATACTACCTTTGCTCTATTGTATTACCTTTGCTCCTTTGTCAAAGATCAGGTGACTGTATTTATGGGTGTCTATTTCTGGGCTATCTATTCTGTTCCATTGATCTATTTGTTTATTCTTTCACCAGTACCACACTGTCTTGATTACTATAGCTTTATAGTCCTTCTTAATGTTGGTAGCATCAGTCCTCCAACTTTGTTTTCTCCTTCAATATTGTGTTGGCTATTCTGTCTCTTTTGCCTCTCTATATAAACTTTAGAATAAGTTTGTCAGTATCTGTAAAATAACTTACTGGGATTTTGATTGGTATTGCACTGAATTTATAGATCAAGTTGGGAAGAACTGACATTGACAATAATGAATCTTTCTATCTATGAACATGAAATATCTCTCCATTTATTTCATTCTTCTTTGATTTTATTCATGAGAGTTTTGTGGTTTTCCTCATATAGATGTTGTATATATTTTGTTAGATTTATACCTAAGTATTTCATTTTTTTAGGTGCTAGTGCAAATGATATTGTATTTTTAGTTTCAAATTCCATTTATTCATTGTTGATATATAGGAAACCAGTTGACTTTTTTATATTAACCTTGTATCCTCCAACCTTGCTATAATCTCTTATTAGTTCCAGGAAGTTTTTATTGATTCTTTCATATTTTCTACATAGAGAATCATGCCATCTGTGAACAAAGACAGTTCTATGTCTTCCTTCCCAATCTGTAGAATGTTTATTTTCTTTTCTTGTCTTATTGCATTAGCAAGGACTTCAGTACAATGTTGAAAAGGAGTGGTGAGAGGGGCATCCTAGCCTTGTATCTGATCTTAGTGGGAAAACTTTGAGTTTTTCATCATTTAGTATGATCTTAGCTTAGATTTTTTATAGATACCTTTTAATCAAGTTGGGAAAGTTCCCCAGTATTCCTAGTTTACTGAGTGTTTTTGTCATGAATGTTTTTGGATTGTGTCAAATGCTTTTTCTACATCTATTTATATGAGCATGTGATTTTTGTTTTTTAGCCTGTTCATGTGATGGATTACATTAATTGATTTTCAGATGTTGAACCAGCCTTGCATACCTTGAATAAATCCCATTTGGTTGTGGTGTATGATTCTTTTATACTTTTTTATATTCAATTTGCTAATATTTTGTTGAGGATTGTTACATCTATGTTAATCGGAGATATTGATCTGTAGTTTTCTTTTCTGATTTTGGTTTTAGAGTCATGCTGACCTTGTAGAATGAGTTAGGAAGTAGTTCTTCTGCTTATATCCTCTGAAAGAGATTGTAGAGAATTGGTGTGATTTCTTCTTTTAGTATTTGGTAGAATTCACCAGTGAACTGATCTGGGCCTTGTGCTTTCTCTTTTGGAATACTATCAATTATTGATTTAATCTCTGTGGTAGATATAGGTCTATTCCAAATGTCTATTTCTTCTTGTGTGTATTTTGGCAGATTATGTCTTTCAAGGAATTGGTCCTTTTCTTCTGCATTTTCAATTCTATGGACGTAGAACTGTTCATAGTATTCCTTTATTATTCTTTTAATTTCCACGGAATCTGGAGTTGTTGGTTTGCAACCTTGGGAGTTCCCCAGGTGAAATTTGAAATTGGCTTCTGTACATGTTGAGAAAAGAGAGACCAAAGAAAGAGGCAGACAAGTCCAGATTGGTAGGTTCCAGTTTTAATAAGCAAGGAAACTTACATATGAGGCTTGTCTTGGGCTGCGACAAGATGAGTAAGTGTCTGCAACCGCCTGCCAGGATCTTAAGAGTTTATATAGAGGCCTTAATGGGATTCAGTCATGTATACAGTCCAGGTCGTCTCAATACCACATTACTCTCTGAAAGCTGTGTCTTTGAAGTAGGTCCTAATGTAAGAATGGTGGGCAGAATGTACATCCCAAAGATAGGGGAAGAGGTAAGGAGCCTCTGATTGTCCAGGTCCAGCTCATGGGTCAACTGGAGGTCACATCCTCTCTGTGACCTCCTCTAACAGTATTTATGTCCCTTCTTTCGTTTCTGATATTAGTATTTTGTGTCCTCTCTTTTTTTCTTAGTTAGCCTGACTGGAGACTTATCAATTAGATTGATCTTTTCAAAGAACCAGCTTTTGGTTCCATTGGTTTTCTCTGATTTCATCTTTTCAATTTCTTTGAATTATACTCTAATTTCTTATTGTTTCTTTTTTCTGCTTATTTTGGATTCAATTTAGTCTTCTTTTTCTAGTTTCCTAAGGTGGAAACTTTGATTATTGATATTAGATCTTTGTTCTTTTCTTATATATGCATTACAGCGTTCTGAGACCCCAATTCCAGTGTGAAGGGGGTAGTTTCCCTTTAATACCACCAAGCAATTCTCTGGGACACCAGCTGAGTGTTCCACAGTTATGACACTATCTACCTGGAGATAGCATCAGATCCCACAGGTTAAGGGCTCAGTTCCACAAGACTGCCCCCCTGCCCCCTTCAGATGCCAGTCACAAGCCCAGGTTATCACCTGTGCTTCTGACTGACAGGGTGTAGGTGGGGATTCAAACACCTTCCTCCTTGGACTTCAAATGCCAGTCACAAATCTGGGTTGTTACCTGTACTTCTGGCTATAAATCAGAGGTTCCCATGAACACCTCCTTGGGTTTGATTAATTTGCCAGAGTGGTTCACAGAGCTCAGGGAAGCTTTTTACTTCTTACTTTTTACTTACTTGTTAAATTTTCCTTACTTCGGTGTATTATAAAATGATATGATAAAGGATATAGATGGAGGGCCAGCCCCGTGGCTTAGTGGTTAAGTGCGTGTGCTCCGCTACTGGCGGCCCGGGTTCAGATCCTGGGCGCGCACCGACGCACTGCTTCTCCGGCCATGCTGAGGTTGCGTCCCACATACAGCAACTAGACGGATCTGCATCTATGACATACAGCTATCTACTGGGGCTTTGGGGAAAAAAAAGAAGGAGGATTGGCAATAGATGTTAGCTCAGAGCCAGTCTTCCTCAGCAAAAAGAGGAGGATTACCACGAATGTTAGCTCAGGGCTGATCTTCCTCACAAAAAAAAAAAAAGGATCTAGATGGACATCCAGATGGAAGAGATGCATAGGGCAAGGTATGGGGAAAGGGTGCGGAGCTTCTACACCCTCTCCAGGTATACCACTCTCCCAGCACCTCTGCGTGTTCACCAACCTGTAAGCTCTACAAACCCTGTCCTTTTGGGTTTTTATGGAGGCTTCATTACATAGGCATGTTTGATTAAATCAGTGGCCATTGGCGATTGAACTCAATCTTCCTGCCCGTCTTCCCTCTCTGGAGATTGGAGGTGGGGTGGGACTGAAAGTTCCAACCTTCTAATCACGTGACTGGCTCCGCTATTAACTACCTTCATCCTTAGGTGGGTTCCAAAAGTCACCTCGTGAACATATAAAATGACTCTTTTATTGCTCTTATCACTTGGGAAATTCCAAGTGTTTTAGGAGCTCCGTGCCCCAAATGGGGATGGGGGTGAAAACCAAATATATATTTCTTATTGTAAATCCCAATATCACAGCATTCAATGCCATAAATTTCCCTGTAAGTATTGCCTTCACTTCATTCCACAAATTTTGGTAAGTTGTGTTTTCATTTAGTTTAAGATATTTATAATATCTCTTGAGATTTCTTGTTGGACCCATGTATTATTTAGAAGTGTGCTGTTTAATCTCCATGCATCATTGGACTTTTCCAGTTATCTTTTTGTTATTGATTTCTTATTAAATCCATTGTGATATGAAAACAGACTTTGTATAATTTCTATTCTTTTCAATTTTTAAGATATAGTTTATGGCCCAGAATGTGGTCTATTTTAGTGAATGTTCCATGTGAGCTTGAGAGAAATGTGTATTCTGCTGTTGTTAGATGAAGTAGTGTAGAGATGTCAGCTATCTCCAGTTGTTTGTTGGTGTTGTTGAGTTCAACTGTGTCCTAACTGATTTTCTGCCTGGTGTATTTTTCCATTTCTGAGACATGGGTGTTGAAGTCTCCAGCTGCGATAGTGGATTCATCTATTAGTCCTTGCAGTTATAGCCATTTTTGCCTCATGTAGTTTGATGCTCTGTTGTTAGGCACATATCCTTTAAGAATTATGTCTTCTTGGAGAATTGACCCCTTTATCATTATGTAATGCCTTTCTTAATCTCTGATAACTTTCTTTGCTTTGAAGTCTACTTGGTTTGAAATTAATATAGCTACTCCTACTTTCTTTTGATTAGTATTAGCATGATATATTTTTCTCCATCCATTTACTTTTCATATATATGTGTGTTTATATTTAAAGTGGGTTTCTTGTAGACAACATATAGTTGTTTCTTGTTTTTTGATTCACTCTGACAATCTCTGACTTTTAGTTGGTGCATTTAGACATTGACATTCAAAGTGATTATTGATATAGCTGGATTAATATCTACCATATTTGTTACTGTTTTCTATTTGTTGCCTTGTTCTTTGTTCCTGTTTTTGTCTTCTACTGTTTTTCTGCCTTTTGTGAATTTAATTGAGCACTTTATATAATTTCATTTTCTCTTCTTTCTTAGCATTTCAGTTATACTTTTTTTTTTTTTTTTTTTACTGTTTTTAGTGGTTTCCATAGAGTTTGCAACTAATTCAAGTCCTACTATCAAATAACACTGTACCACTTCATGGGTATTGTGAGTACTTTATAATAAAATAATCCTAATTCTTTCCTCTTGTCCTTGGTATTATTGCTGTCATTTATTTCACTTATATGTAAGCATATAAACCCACACATAAGCATACATAATGAAATACAGTGTTGCTATTATGTTGAACAAACTGTTATCTATTAGATCAATTTAGAATAAAAAAATAAAAGTTTTTATTTTACCTTCACTATTCCTTCTTCAGTGATCTTCTTTTCTTTATGTAGATCCAAGTTCCTGACCTATATTATTTTGCTTCTCTCTAAAGAACTTCTTTTAATATTTTTTGCATGGCAGGTCTACTGGCAACAAATTCCCTTAATTTTTGTTTGTCTCAGAAAATCTTTATTTCTCCTTCACTTTTTTAAAAAAATTTTCTGTGAGGAAGATTAGCCCTGAGCTAACATCCATTGTCAATCCTCCTATTTTTTGCTGAGGAAGATCAGCCCTGGGCTAACATCCATGTCCATCTTCCTCTACTTTATATGGGTCGCTGCCACAGCATGGCTTGACAAGCAGTGCGTCGGTCCACATCCAGGATCCGAACCTGCAAACCCTGGGCCGCCGAAGCGGAGCATGCAAACTTAATTGCTTCGCCACCGGAACGGCCTCTCCTTCACTTTTGAATTTTGCCGAGTACAGAATTTGAGGTTGGTGAGTTTTCTTTCACCCAGTACTTTAAATATTTTATTACATTCTCTTCTTGCTTATATGGTTTCTGAGGAGAGGTTGGATGTAATTCTTATCTTATTTTTGTTTTATGTATGGTGTTTTTTCTCTCTGGCTTCTTTTAGGAATTTTTCTTTATCTTTGATTTTCTGTAAGGTAAAAATGATATGCCTAGGTACAGGGTTTTTTTTTTGACATTTATCCTGCTTGGTGTTCTCTGAGCTTCCTGGATCTGTAGTTTGGTGTCTGACATTAATTTGGGGGAAATTCTCAGTCATTACTATTTCAAATATTTCTTCTGTTCCTTTCTATCTTTCTTCTCCTTCTCCTTTCTTCTCCTGGTATTCTCATTAACCATGTGTTACACCTTTTGTAGTTTTGCCATAGTCCTTGGTATTCTATTCTCTAAAGATTCTATTCTCTTTTTTTATCAGTCTTTGTTTTCTTTGGTTTTAGGTTTTTGAGGATTCTATTAATATAGTCTCTAGCTTAGAGAGTCTTTCCTCAACCATGTCCAGTCTACTAATAAGCCCATCAAAGGCATTCTTCATTTCTGTTACAGTTCTTTTTTTTTAGTTCTATCGTTTCTTTTTGGTTCTTTCTTAGGATTTCCATCTTTCTGCTTATATTGCCCATTTGTCCTTTCATGCTGTCTGTTATTTATTAGAGTCCTAAGCATATTAATCATAGTTGTTTTAAATTTCTGGTCTGATAATTCCAACATCCCAGCCATTTCTGGTTCTTATGCTTGCTTTGGCTTTTCAGATTGTGATTTTTGCCTTTTGATATGCCTTGTAATTTTTTTTTTTTTTGATAGTTAGACATGCTGTACCAGGTAAAAGGAACTGCTGTGAATAGGCCTTTAGTAATGTGGTGGTGAGATGTGGGGAGAGAGGAAGCATTCTATAGTTCTCTGATTAGGTCTCAGTCTTTTAGTGAACCTTTCCTTCTGGACTGTGAACTTCACACATGTTTCTCAGTTTTTTTCTCCCTGTTTAGGTAGGCAAGGATGACTAGAGCTGGCTGTAGTTGGATATTTCTCTTCCTCAGGTTAGGGTCTGATAATACCTCAGCAAGTTAGGCTTAGTTAACTAGTTTCTCCTGAGGGCAGGCCTTTTTAAGAACAGAGTCCTCTGGTGTATTTCAGAATGATTTATTTTCCTTCCCCCTACCAGATGCCTGAGGGATTTTTCCTCTGATATTTACTATGGGGACCTGGTTGAGCTCCTGAAGATAAATCTCACAATAAATGTGGGGGCCTCTCTATGACTGGGGGAGTTGTAAGCACTGAGCCTCCAGCAATTCATCAATTACAGTTTAGGTTTTCTTACCTGGGCACTGGTTCCCACGCTAGTTTCCTTGTGCATCTCTGCTTTGGTAACCCATAACTCCCTGTAGTTACTTGGCTGCGTTTCCAATCTTGGAGGCAGTGGTTTGCCTTGTGTCCTCCCCTCTTTCATTGTATCCTAGAAGATTTGTCAGTTTTTCAGTCTGTTCAGCTTCTTACTTGATAGGATGGAGTGGTGGCTTCCAAACTCCTTACATTCAGAATCAGAAACGTTTCCCTTACTTTGTTTTGTCTCTCTCTCTCTTACTGTTGGTTTTCCCGGGATGTGGGCAGAGTTATAGAAGTGTACAGCAGAGTGAGGAAAATGAAGCCCTAGGTTTTTGACAGCAGAACTGAAAAGAAGAGTTCTAGCATTGGAAATTATCAGGGAGATCACAGAAAGGGAAGACCTTGAGAAAATAACTCTATAAAGTTATGTCTGTGCTCAGCCCTGAGCTTTACATGTGGATCTGATCCAAATCAGAGAGGTACTAGCCATTGCAATAAGGCAAGATGAAGAAAAGTCATACAGGTTGGAAAGGAAAAAATAGAATTATCCCTTTTCACAGATGACATGATTGTCTACCTAAAAATTCTTAAGGAATTGACACGCACATGAAATTCTAGCACTAATAAGCAGGTTTGGAAAGTTTTCAAAATACAAATTTCTCACACAAAAATAAGTTATATTTTTCTGTATTAACAATGTAGCTAGCCCTGCTCGTCTAGTGGTTAAAATTCAGTGCTCTCACCGCTATGGCCCAGGTTCATTTCCTGGTCAAGGAAGCATACCACCCATCTGTCAGTTGTCAAACTGTGGTGGCTGCATGTTGCTGTGGTGCTGAAAGCTATGCCATTGGTATTTCAAATACCAGCAGGGTCACCCATGGTGGACAGGCTGCAGTGGAGCTTCCAGACTAAGACAAACTAGGAAGAATGACCTGGTGACCTACTTCCAATAAAATTGTCCATGAAAACTCTATGAATAGTAGTGGAGCCTTGACTGATATAGCACCAGAAGATGAGAGGATGGTGTAAAAAGACTGGGCAGGGTTTTGCTCTGCTATACACCAGGTCACTAGGAGTTGGAAATTGACTCGATGGCACTAAAAACAACAAATTAAAAATGTGTAATAGGAAACCCAATTAAAAATACATTTAACAATAGTTTCAAAAATTTAAGTATTTTAAGTATAAATGTCTAAAACATGTGAGGATATATGTGCTGAAATCTACAAATTGCTGATGAAAGAAATCAAAGTCCTAAATAAGTGATGAGATATATCATGTTCATGTATAGAAAGATTCAACATAGTAAAGATGTCATTAAATTATCTACAGATTTAACACAATACCAATTAAAATCTTGGCTGGATTTCTGCGTTGATGTAGACAAGATGATTTTAAAATTTGTATGAAAGACAAAGTAAGTAGGATAGCTAAAATGATATTGAAAAAGAATGAATTTGAAGGAATCATACCTACCTGACTTTAGGACTTACTATAAAGCTATAATAATGAAGACAGTGTGATATTAGCAGAGTGATAGACACATATATCAGTGGAAGAGCATAGAGTACAGAAATAACCTCAGATAAATATGGACAATTGATTTTTGACGAAGATGCAAAAGCAATCTCAGCCAGGAAGGATAGTTTTATGCCCCAAAATGAGCCTCAACCTAAACCTCACGCCTTATATGAAAATTAACTAAAAAATTAGCTCTAAATGTAAAACATAAAAGTGTAGAACTTTTAGAAGAAAACATAGGAGAAAATCTTTGTGATCTAGACTAGGCAAAGTCCTTTTAGATATGACACTGAAAGCATGATGCATAAAAGAAAAAAATTGATAAATTTGACTGTGACTTCATCAAAGTTCAAACCTTGTACTCTGCAAAAGATGCAATAAAAAAACATGCTACAAACTGGATGAAGATGATATAAAATCACTTATTTGACCAAAGATTTATGGCAAGAATATATAAAAAATTTCTAAACCTCAATAGTAAGAAAACATAAAATCCAATTTAAAAAAATGTGCAAAAGACTTGAACCAAATAGTATATAAGGATGTCAAAATAGCAAATGAGATGTTCAACATCATTAACTGATAGAGAAATGTTAATTAAAACCACTATGAGATACCACTACACACCTAGTAGAATGGCCAAAATAAATAGTACTCATGATGCCAAGTGTTGGCAAGGATGAGGAGCAACTGGAACCTATTACTGGTGGGATTGCCAAGTGGTTCTGCCACTCTGGCAGTTTAGCAGTTTATTATAAAGTTAAACGTACACTTGCCATGTAATTCAGCTTTTCTATACCTGGGTTTGTATTTATGAGAAGTGAGTGAAAACTGTGTTTACACAAAAACCTTAACGTGAATGTTTATAGTAGTCTTATTCATAATTGTGATAAACTAGATACAACTCAAATGTACACAAACTATGGTAATCCATTCATGCAATGGAATACTATTCAGTAATTAAATGGAATAAACTCTTGATGTATGCAACTACTTGGATAAATCTCAAAGGCAATATGTTGAGGTCAAGAAGGACATACTCAGAAGATTACATACTATATGATTGCATTTATATGACATTCTTGAAAATTCGAAGCTAAGTGATATGTAAGAGATAAGTAGTTATCCAAGGTTATGGGTTTTGGGAGGGTGTGACTGTAAAGGTGTAAAGGGATAGGATAAATGAGTTTGTTTGGTGTGATGGATGGAATTGGTTTGTATCTTGATTGTAGTAGACTTATACAATCTATATATCTGTTAAAATTCTCAGAATTGTATACACACAAAAGAAAAGAAGAAATAAAGAAGTCAGTTTTGCAGCATGATCATTTAAAAAATAAAATTATAAAAAGAATAGAAAGTTCTGGGACATCTGTAAAGCCTAAGTATCAATTATTTTAGCTTTCTGTGTCATCAGCTGTTTTAATATTTATTTTCTTCAATTACTAATTTCAGCACTTGTAGGGTATATTTTTAATCCTGCTTCTGTTAAATAGAGTGGGGCCTGGATGAAAGTAGAGTTAACACCAGGATGAAGGGATTGGTTATTTGGCCTCCCTGCTGTGGCATGTTTTGATCTGGAAGGGCGTTAGAGTGTGCATATATAGTTAAGATCATCCATGTATCATTATAACCTGTCTCTAGTTTTTCTTTGAAATTGCGAACTTCTTAGGTGTTAGGAAGTTACATCATTAAATTTCTAAAGTATTCCTGTATCCCTGGATTGTGCATACATGATTGCTCTAATGGTACTGCTACATGTAATGTGTACAGGAAGTTTTCATAAAGGGATTAGGACATTTAGAGCACTATAAGTGGTCATTTGTTGGTTGAAGTTAAATTGCAAGGTATTAGGCTTTGAGTTATTTCCTTTCCATTGGAACCGTTTTAGTAAATACCTGTTGGCTATTTATGGAGTTATTAATGGAGCTGATCAAAAAGCTATTTTGTTCTCAAACTATGTAAGTACTGGTAGGTACTGTATACATATACTAGTATATATAACTATGTCATAGGAGATTTAGAATCAATTACTTTACATGTCCAAATTTTTAAATTTTGTTTCCATCATAAGACAAATTTTGATACATTTCAATCACAATTTTATAAATTTTGATTTTTTTTGGCTATAATGTATTTTGTTAGAAATAAAATATGCTGATGAAGCATAAAATCAGAATCTGTTACTAGACAAAGGAAGGTATAAATGTGTAGTAGCCTGACTAACTTTTAATAGGGCCTCTGAAGAATTCTCTTAAATAGCCACAACAATGGTAGCAATTCAGATTGTAAGACTGCGTGTATCCTTATCAGGCTGAAAGAAAAGATAGAAATTACTGAGGAGAGATTTGATGGCTAAGGGAAGGCTTAGTGGTTTCGTGTGCTACCCAGTGTATTCCATCTGTCCTTACATTTTGCTGTGCTGCATTTCACTGTTTTTCTTATTTGACTGCAGATAAACGTATTTGACTTATTTCAGCATGTATCTCCACTTGATGTCTGAGCTGATGAATGTGACAGTTGGTGTATCAGAATTCATTGCATATGTAGGCAGGTAGGCAGTGGTCTTTTGAGATAGCATCTTCAAGAATACATTATCTAGAAGTGACTGCTAAATGTACCTGGAGTTAGAGACTTCTGGTTTAGACCTTTCTAATTTTGAACTGTGAAGGAATTTAACTCTTCTAACTTATTGTGAGATTTTTTTTTGTACCTAGAAGTTAATAGTGTTGAGTGTGAAGTTTCTTGAGTTGTACCTGAGTTGATTTCTTTTACAGTTTTATTCCTGCTATGATCACTCTCATCTTGGGAGAGTTTTGTGGTGAAAGAAATAGCATAGAAAATATGGGATTAGTTACTTTATATGATTTTAATCATCTTTTGCAAGATTTCAATGTATCTCAACAGTAAATTAGGCTACCTAACAGATGAAACCTTATGAAAAAGTCAAAAGATTTTCTCCCCTTATTGGTACTTTAAATCTTATTGGAACTTAATCTACTTCCGTATTTTCTCTGACAATTACTTTGCCTGTAGTGTTTATTAGGAGATTAAAAACATCCTTTTAAAAGGGGAGGAAGTATTGAATCTCAGAAGGAATCTTTAATTTTTACATCATTAATTCCCTTCCTCTTAATATATTTAAACAGCGCATCTAGCTGAGGTGCTTTGCTTGTTTCAGTACAAAGCAAATTGAAAAGCCAGTTTCTATATTCTAAGAATTACCTTTGAACCGAACGTAGGTTATATATTCAATCTTAGTCATTTCAGTTATAAATCAGGTTTATCTTTATGATATATTGCATCTTTAAATAATAAAATACCTCAAAGGTAATAAAACTTTTGGGATCATTTTATATGAGTTATCTACATTAGTTATTTTTAAAAAATAAAGGATGGAGAAATTGAAATTGATCAAGTTATATTAAAATCAAGTCAAATCTATATTTATATAAATTTTAATGGAACCTCAATGTGTTAACAAATTTTTCATTAGAAACAAAAATTAGTCATATTCATACATAGTTATTAAATATTCTCAGGTATTTGTGGGCCAAGACTGTTGTGATATTCTTTAATAATATGGACAATAAAACTCTGGAGAGATAATAAATTTGCTACATCAGTAGAGGTATTATTATACTATTTCCTGTATTTTTCTGAAGGTCTAGCCCTTTATAAGTATGATACGTGAAATAAATATTATTTCCTAATTTAATTGAAGCTTATTAAGAATTGAAAGATGGTAATTATTTTTAAGAAATAACCCTATAGATTATTACTGTCATTTTCCTTAAAAGGAGACAGGATTAAGAAACCTTAACCATTCCTGTAGTAGAACTGCTACCTACAGAACATGATATGTTATAGTACTGTCTATTGAAAAGTTTAGCAATTTTACTTTATGAGATAAAAATCAGTACCCTTTTTGTCTATCAAGTAAAATATTTCTCTGAAAATCTGTTTCTAGGTATTGCTATACTTTTCAAGAGAATGTTCTATGTTGTGTATACTAGTTTTGGCTGACACACATACTTGCTTTTTGGTTTATCCTATATGTTTAGATCCTCTACAGATGAACTGATGTGTCTAGACAGGAAGTGGTATGTAGGAGATATAGGAATGGGCTGAAGTATCCTTTATATTTGCCTTTGTATCTAGGGGAGTTGGAAATAGGCAAGAATGGAGAGAAATTTTGTATGGCAGTACACAGAATTTTGCAAGTTTATTGTGACCCCTGCAGCAATCCGATGCATTTTAGTTACTGGTAAGTTTGTTAAATTATGTTTGAAAATGTACCTCTTCGAAGATGGCCCTCTATTTACTATTACGTCCAACATGTCAAATATACCTATTTTAAAGATTTTTTGAAAAGATGTGGTATTGCTATTGTATTGGGTTTTAGGTATAAATTAAAAATACTTTTCTTAGTGAATGCATTTGACTTTTCAATTGTTGTCATAGTTAAAATTGAAGTGAAATTAACATTATATGGATAGCATAGTCATGTATTAAGATTTTGGAATAATAAAATGAATATTTCTGACTTTGTAGTGGAACTCCACTGTCTTTAGAAGTCTGAGTTAATTCATTAGATGTTTGAGAAAGAGTAGTCCTTCTGACATAAAAGAATAAGAAAATCCATGGCATTCTTTATATGGTTCCACATAGGAGGGTGATGTATTGTAAGAAATACTTTTTTGCATTTTTTCATGGACCATAGGCACCATAGTGAGGCATTTCTGGTCTTGCTTTTTGGCAGTGCTAATGTTTAGCAATCCTAGTCATCTTTCCCTCTACATCACAAACTCAGGTGTAGCTAAGAATTCCATCAGCAGATTAGGAAATTGTGTAACCTCTGTGCAGTAGTTTTCTTTATTCTTTTCACACATTTAAGACAGAATTACTATGTGTAACAGTGCTTAAGTAATTATCTGTGAAGTGGCTTTGACTATTGATATAATTTAAAATGGACTGGATTGCTTAATAGCTGTTCTTCTTTACAGAAACATTAAAAAAATCCCAAGGGATTTTTTGGTAGTTGTGTTTTTCTTATAAATATTTATCTTTGACTTTAGGACAAAGTGAAAGAACATCATTGATTTGTAATACTAGTTTACTTTTTTTGTGTGGTTTAAAGATGTGGGACCAGTTAATGTAATTGAATTTTAATTTCCTGTAATGAAGTACTTACTTTATTTCCAGATATACTATATTTTTTCTAGCTGATATCATGTAATCCATTAAAGTATCAATTTTTATAATAATAATCTTGCTTAATTCTTTTCATGAGAATATTTCTGATTTGAACAAGAATAGCCACATTATCAGAGAAACAAGTTGTCAATCCTATTGTAACCGGAAAAGCTAGAATAACTTTAGAGAATAGAATGACTTTAGATTCTTTGGCCTTACTAATTTTCAAGTTTTCCTCATTACCAAATTTTCTTAATTTCTTGTAAGAATGAGTACTTGTACATTTAAAATATATTAAGAAATTTGTGGTTTTACTCTTTCTTGTGAATATAGTCAATTTAGTGTGCCTTATAAAACAATGTAAATAGATATTATTTTAACTGCTGATAAATCTGGCTTAAAGTCATTTATTAAACTACAGTAGGCCTATACAATGAAGGAATATATATTTTTTTAATCAGGAATGCTATCGTGTATCAATGCTCTTGGTTGAAAATTGTTCTACATAACTGTGTGAAGTAATATGTTATCAAAGCTCAATTCAATGCAATCCTTTATTTTTCTTTTGTTTCTTTTTTCATTCAACAGACATATCCAGTGCTTTATCTTTGTCTGGCACATATCTTTGCGTGCTTTTATGTGTTTGTGTATACATTGTGTAATTAATTACCACTTTTCATTTCAATATCACGTAAATCATTTATTTTCTCTGCTTTCATGAACTTTCCTGAGGGCATATCTGGACATAAGTAACATGTTGCATATTTCTCTGGATATTTTAAAAAATACATAAGTTGTTTTTGAAAAATAGATCTAAATGAAAAGTTTATTTAAAAAATAGATGTATTCTTCGAAAGCAATATTGTGTACATATTTCAAATTCTATAAGGTAGCGTGTTCTTCAAAAGAATGTTATGATAAACTATTATGGTGAAGTGAAGTATTTTTGGGTGTGTTTCTTATGTTAGATTTATTTGAGGCAGGGAATATATATGTGCATAGATAAACTTCGATCTTTTGCCTTGGAATGTAAAAAAACTACACAATTATATTTTGATATGATATTTCAGTTTAAAGAGATAAAACTAGTTATCTTATGCTTGTGAGAAAATATATTCTTGCTTGATATAAGGTATAACAGTCATTATCAGCAAAGCAGAGATTAGATTTGAAAATGGTAGTTATCTTTTGGCATAATAAAGTACTGAAATGGAACGCTGTGTTTGTAATCAACATTTGATGATTACATAATGAAATTATCTGTCCTTTACATGCAGTGCTACTCTTTTGGCATTCCTGGTTGAACTACTTAAAAGTTCAGTAGCCATGCAAGAGCAGATGCTGGGTGGAAAAGGCTTCTTAGTCATTGGCTACTTACTTGAAAAGGTAAGTGATGTGTATTGATGGTTTTATTGTGTAGCCTTCACAGATGGACACCTGACAATCACTAATTATATTTTTTGTATAGTTTCCCTTTCCAGTGACTGTGCAGCGACTATGTTGTTGGCTAATTCACAAACATTTTTATATTATGTACTTAGACATAAGTGTAGACAATGAACTAAATTGGGTGTTAGAAATCTACGTACTTAAGAAATTTTTGAGTGAATGTGGAAACTAAAGAAAAATTCTTTCATCTACTTTTATTCAAAGTTACAAGTATTTTCTCTTAATTCTTTTTTCTTTTGTTATCTTTACATTCAGACTAAGTTTCTTAGCAATTTTATCAATTTTAGTTTAAATGGATTTACTTTTTTGTTTTTGCTTTGTGTTTCAATTATAAGGTAAAAAAATCTCTATTTTCTAGCAGCAGAAACATTATTTTGTGCTTTGCCCCTGCTTTTAATATATTTGAATATTTAAAATATTTTTTTTCTGATCAAAACATGGTATAAACAATACAAATTAGATGGTTTTAATTTTTCCCATTTGTGTCATTTATGTCCTGGTTTTGTTTCAGTCACAGCTGTACTATTATGATAATGAGTGCTGAATTTCTGATTATGGTCTCACAAGAGTTTGGTTGTATCATGTGATTTCCTTTAAAAATTAAAGTGGGATTTCATGAATAAAGGTATTTTTTTCCCGTAAAGAAATATCTATAGCCCTCAGTAGCTCTCTCAAATCTCTTCTTATCAGTTAACTCTTTAACATTCAGCTGCTCTAAAAATGGAACTATTTGAGAAATAACATAGGTGAGACCTCAACTAGGAGGAATAAACTTATTTTTCCCCTGGGAAATAAAATTGAGAACACTTTTGGAGATCGTTTTTTCAGCTCAGATTCTTCTACATTTGAAATCCTTATAACCTGTCTTTTCTTTGAAGCACTCTTTCTTGAAGGATTGGTGATCAAGGAGTGGTAAATTATTAAGTAGATCTATCATTGGAAGCATTTCTTTATTGAGATAATTTTTTCAGTAACATTATTAAGGTTTTCATTAAGGATGTTTAGTTTATTTTATTTATTTCATTTTTAATTTTTTGGTGAGGAAGATTAACCCTGAGCTAACATCTGTGCCCATCTTCCTCTATTTTGTATGTGGGGTGCCGCCACAGCATGGCTTGATGAGTGGTGCATATAGGTCCATGCCCGGGGTTCCAAACCTGCGAACCCCAGGCCACTGAAGCGGAGCATGCGAACTTAACCACTATGCCACTGGGCTGCCCCTGGTTTATTTTTTTAATCATGGAGAACTATATTTCCATATGGTAGGGTATTAAGAATTGTTCAGAAGATTTATGTTAAATTAAATTTTACATGAATTAGATATTGTGAAATGCCTTTGTAACATTACTGTGCATTACAAGATCACTATCAGGAACTACCCTTTGAATATACTTTTCATCTATTTACTGAGATTTTATCATCATAGTTCTAAAGTGAATATTCTTTTACACTTAAAACTTAGCTTAAAATTAGAAATATTGTGAAAGGTGGGCCGGCCTGGTGGTGCAAGTGGTTGGGTGTGTGTGCTCCGCTGCGGCAGCCCGGGGTTCGCTGGTTCGGATCCCGGGCGTACACCAGCACACTGCTTGTCAGGCCATGCTGTGGCGGCATCCGATATAAAGTGGAAGAGGATGGACACAGATGTTGGCCGAGGGCC
The DNA here is from genome assembly GCF_057802395.1 of Ceratotherium simum simum. NCBI lineage: Eukaryota > Metazoa > Chordata > Mammalia > Perissodactyla > Rhinocerotidae > Ceratotherium > Ceratotherium simum. Next base: position 69,320,223 of record NC_141909.1, on the reverse strand, counting down.
AGTCTTCCTCAGCCAAAAAAAAAAAAAATGAGGATTGGCAGATGTTAGCACAGGGCTGATCTTCCTCAAAAAAAAAAAAAAAGTTTGTGAAAGGACTTCAAATCAAATAAAGAGACATAATCAGTTCTTCCTATTTCTCAGAATTAATATCCTTGAAAGAGTTTGTCAATTTAGTGGGTATAAAATATTATCTCATTATGGTTTTAATTTGCATTTTTTTAAGATTTTTGAACAAAGTTGGACATATTTTCATATACATTTATTGGATGTTGATTTTTTTCTCTTCTGTGAAGTGCTTGTTCATGTCCTTTGCCAATTTTCCCTGTTTCCCACCAAGACCCCTACTCCTAGGTAACCTGTAATCTACTTTTGTCCCTATGATTTTGTGTATTCTATATATTTCATTTAAGTGAAATCATGTAATATTTGTCCTTTTTTATCTGGCTTATTTCATTTAGCATAATGTTAAGAAGATTCATCCCTGTTGTAGCATCTGTCAGAACTTCATTCCTTTTTATGGGTGAATAATATTCCATTGTATGCATACACCGCATTTTGTTTATTTATTCATCTGTCAATAGACGTTTGTGTTGTTTCCATCTTTTGGCTATTATGAATAATGCTGCTATGGGTGTTCATGTACAAGTTTTTGTGTGGACAAAGGGTAGGGTATCTACCCTTTGTATCTTGGGTAGATACCTATGACTTGGTTTGCTGGGTCCTATTTTAACTCTATGTTTAACCATTTGAGAACCTGCCAGACTGTTTTCCAAAGTGGCTCCACCATTTTATATCCCCATCAGCAGTGTAGGAGGTTTCCAATTTTTTCCCATCCTTGTCAACACTTGTTATTGTCTGCCTTTTTTATTCCAGCCATCCTAAGTGGATGTGAAATGGCATATTGTTTTTTATTTGCATTTCTTTGATGTCTAATGACGTTGAGCATCTTTTCATGTGCTTATTGGCTATTTGTATATTTTCTTTGGAGAAATGTCTATTCAGAACTTAATGGGTAAATTTGTCATTTTATTATGGAGAAAATTTAACCTATATTAAAGTTTTAAAATTATTACAACTGTATGCGTTTTTTATTCTATATACTAATCTTTATTAGCTATATGATGTGCAAAGATTCTGTATATATCCTGGATATAAGTCCTCTCTTGGATATGTGTCACAAGTATTTCTTCCTTTGTGGCTTGCCGTTTCATTCTCTTAATGGTGTTTTTTGATGAATGGAAGTCCTTAATTTTAATATGGGTTAAATTTTAAGTTTCTTTTATAATTGGCCCATTTTGGATCTTATGTATCCCAAAGCAATGAGACTATTCCGTTTTCTTCTCAAAATTTTTTTTACTTTTCACATTTAGATTTATAACCCATCTAGAATTGAATTTTGTATATGGTGTGAGATATAAGGTTATGTATAAGAAATAAGGTTTTTTTTTTTTTCCTGTGTATGTGTCTAAGCTGGCCCAGTACCATTCATTAAAAAGATGATTTTCCACCTCATTGCAATCTTTGCCATAAATCAGGTGACCGTATACAAACGGGATCATTTCTAGAGTCTTATCTATTGTGAGTTTTTTAAATACCTTTGAGGCAGTACAACACTATCTTAATTTGTATACCTTTTTAGTACATCTTGATATATCATAGTGTGTCTTCTAGCTTTATTGTTCTTCAAGATTGCCTTGGCTATTCTTGGGTCATTGGTATTAACATATACATCAGCATGTCAATTTCCACCAAAAAATACTAGGATTTTCATTTTATTATTTTGACATCTTTACATCTTTATATTGAACTTTCCAATTCATACATTTAGTACATCCTTCTATTTATTTAGGTCTCTTTGGTAGTTTTCTGTGTAGGGAACTTTCTGTCTTTTTGCTGGCTTTATTCCTAGATAATTGAGGTTTTTAAAATTTTAATGTTTTTATTTGTCACTGGTACATAGAAATATAATTGGTGTTTATATTGACGTTTTGTATACCAATCTTGCTATTCCTCTATTAATTCTAGTAGTTTGTAGATTTTTCAAAAACTTTTCTTCATAGAAAATCATACTTTCTGAGAATGACAATTTTATTTTTTTTATTTCTAATATTTATTTAAAAATTGTTTTTCTTTGTCTTATTGCACTGTTGAAGACTTCCAGTATAGTGTCAAGCAGAAGTTGTGATAGTGGCCATCCCTATTTTATTCCAGATCTCATGGGCAAAGCTTTCAATAGTTAGCCACTAAGTATGATATATGTTGTAGATTACTTTTTGTAGACATTTTAGTCAAATCAAGAAACTGTCTATTTCAAGTTTGCTAAGAGTTTTCTTTATCATAAACAGGTGCTGAATTTTATCAAATGCTTTTTCTGCATTATTTGAGATAATTATGGTGTTTCTACACGTTTTCTTAGTGAATTATATTAATTGATTTTCTATAAGAATGTTAAACCATTCTTATAGTCCTGAAATCCTATGTAGTTTTAGATCCATTCCCATTCCAATCAGGCATTTCATCCTTATGCTTCCTTTAAAATGGCTTATCTCAGTGTCACCAATAGCCTTTGTATTCTTAAATCTTGTGGTTCTCAGTCTTCATTTTATTTGACCTGTTAACAACATTTCAGTTTAACATTCTTTCCTTCTTGAAGTGCTTTCTTCAATTGTATTTTGTGACAGCTTTCATTCTTTATTTTCTCCCTACTTCCTTGGCCTCGTTTTATTCTCTCCTAGTGGTTCTTTCTCTTCTTTCTAAATTCTAAAGACTGATGTCCTAATAATACTTAATTCTGGAAACCTTTTCACTTTTCTGTTTACACTTTAATTGAGCTCACCATTCCCTTAGCTTTCATTATCCTGTAAATACTAATTATTCTTAAATGCGTATCTCTAACCACAAACTCTCCTTTCAACTTTAGTCTCCCATATTCAGCTCCGCTTGGATGTCTAATGAGCTTCACAAATCTAAATTATCCAAATTGTTACTTTTGATTTTTTTCTCAGATCTTGTCAGCCCTCAGTCTTCTCTGTCTTAGTTAATAGCATTACCATTCAACAAGTAATTCAGATCAAAAATGTTACTACTTTTTGACTCCTTTTTCACACAGTAAATCCATAGTCTCAGCAAATTATGTTGTCTTAGTATCAAAATATATTCAGAATCACTGACTACTTCCTACTTTACTCCTTTCTGTGTCCACTGATATCATCTTAGTTCAAACCATCCTCATCTTTCACCGCTGGTTACCCATAGTCCGTTTTTCACTTTAAGTCAGACTAGTCCTCCTAAAATGTACGAGATCTTACTACCCCATCCTTCTCAGAGTAAATTCATAAGTCTCTTACCTCTGACATCATCTCTTACCCTTCTCCTTCTTGCTTTCTCTCTTGTAGCCACACTGGCCATACAAAGGCCTTTTTACCTTTCCTTTAAAAACTAAAATGGTAAGCATGAACTCATCTCAGAACTTTTGCATTTTCTTTTCCCATTGCTTCGATTATTCTTTCTGTAGATATCCACATGGCATGATTCTACACTTTATTCAGAGTTTTGCTTATGACACCTTATAAGAGAAGTCTTTTCTGGTCACTCTACATAGAATAGTAGCCCTTCCATAACTATCATTGACTATCTCCCTACTCTGCTAATTTTTTACAGCACTATTCTGACATTTTTTTACTGGTTTATTTTCTGCCTCCTTTCACTAGAATGTAGGCTTCAGTTTCATGAAAGCAGGGGCAATATCTTCTTTTTTCTCATCTTACTGCTGTATCTTCAAGATGTGTCTGCACCTAAAAGAATGCCTGTCTCAATAAATATTTGTTGAATTGAATTGAATAACAGAAAAGCACTTGCATGCTTGTCTGATTACCTAAAAGGAATACTTGTTTCAGCTTTCTCAGATGAATGCTCACACTGTTTTATTTTTAAACAATCAGCTGCCAGGTGAGTAGTATAAATGATGAAGGTTCTATTTCAATTTTATCATCAGCTATTAACAAGGTAATGATTAACTGTCTCAGCTTTTTCTCCTTATCTTAGAAGGTCTAAGTTAGTTATCAAGGAAGGTGGTCTAATGAGAGGCCTTCTCATTCATCACACTGAGACTGTTTCATGAAAAACTTTTAAGGTATTTTTGTTTTGTTTTATTTTGCCAAAATATGAGTTTGAGGAGAACTTAGAGGTTATCTGATGTATTCAATATTTTTGGATATGGTTAATAAAAAATTTGATTCAAAGCAGCTTACACAGTAAGGAAATATGCTTGCTAATGTAACTGGAAGTCTAGTGGTAGGTGGCTTATCAGTCATATTCCTGGCAGGAAACAGGTGCCACACTCAGACTCAGTTACTGAGAAGAGTTTAATGCGAGGATCTTTAAAAAGTTGTGTACATTGTTAAGGGAAATCAGCAAGGTTTGGTGAGATGAAACGAGTGAGCGTTTAGCATAACTCAAAGAGTAAGTTATTGTAGTATAGGAGAATTGTACCTGACTAGTTTGTGGTCTTCAATAAAGAAATGTGGTATATTGACTTGAAGGGGTGAAGCCAGGGAAATAAATACCCCAACTTAATTTTCTTCCTGTCCTTTAATTTCCTGCTGGTCTTTCCAACTAGTCAAACCCAACTGGAAGCCACTAGGCAGGGGAGCCTCTCAAGGGAGCATAGAAATAGGATGGGGAATATTGGAGAGTGGATCAGTACAGCTTGCAAAACATATCCAGTAAGTTGGGCTTCAGAATTTTGTTATCTGAGTAACAATTATGTCATCAAAGACCCAGGTTTTTCCTGTATCTTTGCTCTACCACCTACAGTGATGATTTTAAGCTATAGCTGCTTTCCTTTGTGGTCATAAGAAGGTTGCCAGGTAGACTTGGTGCTCTAGACCCTTACATCTAGGTAGAGAGAGAGAGAGCTCCTTTCTCCTAATTACTGAACAAGATCCTTCCCTCCAATTTGATTGATCAGCTTAGGTCCTGTTTTCTTTGAACCAACTGTTGCCATGAAAATGTTGATGCAGGGTCTCTGAACTAACCATTGTCTGTCCCTGCCCCTATGCCCCACCAAAACAACAACACCACACAGGTGATTCATATTGGATTAGACTATTTGGAGCTTAATCTTGGTGTCTTGAGAGGAGTGAAATGGATATTGAGGATCAACTACTTTATGATGTACCTATACTAATTAAAATAATTTTCCACAATTTACTTACTATGTAATGCATTTCTGTATATACAGAATGCTTTCTGCAATAAAAATGAACATTTCTGGCAATCCATTCCATTTTGGGCTACTTTAAATGTGGGAAAGACTTCTTTTTACTGAGTAGCAATTTCTCCTTATAACATCCATTGCTCCTGTTTGGTTTACATACTTCTGGAGTAGATGTTATAATATAATTGTTTTTTCTAGCTTCTCGGATTCGACTTCCAAATACATTTAGTCACATCTCACGTAGTACTTCTTACAAATTATGTATTCAGTCACCACGTAAAAGTAATGTCATATAGTTTAAATTCCAGAGCTTGTATTTTATGGATTTATAACTATGAATTATCCAAGTATAAATCTCTTTGTAAAATGGCTTTACTTGAGAAAATGAAAGCAAATATCAAAATAAAAAAATATTTAAAGCAATCAAAGTAAACACAATAAAACAGAGTTGGATATCTTCTTTCATCCTCTGCTAATCAGTGTTTTGTCTGATCTGTTCTATTCTTATTCTGTTCTTGAATTTGACATGAATTCAGTTAAAAATTTACAGAGGAATTATGGCAGGCACCAGACAGATAAGAGATGAATGACAGTATCCTTTTTTATATCAGGAAAGAAAGATACATGAATAATAACAGTAATACATGGCAGAAGGAATAAGTACTACTTATAGGTAAAGGTAACATACCGTTGAAGAGAACATTCATTTTATGCTTAGTAGAATTTTGAGTGGGCCAATTAAAAAACACAGTTTCAGAAAAATATTTCCTAACGATCAACTTTAGAATTAAAAACTACTACCCAGCAGCATTAACTGCTATGAAAAAACAACTGACACATTTTTTTAGTACTGTGGAAGGCTTCATTTGGTGCTTCTAGCATATCTTTTAATAACGTGGAGCAAGTCAAAAACTTGTTTCCAAATTGTGAATTACTTTCTTAATTGAATATATTCATAATGGTCCATCTGATTTTATATCACTTTAGTGTTCTTTATAAGCAAACGACAATTTTTATAGGATAAAATCTGATCTCTGAGAATGTTTATTTAGGAACAGGATCTGACTGTTCTATTTCAGAGTTTTAGGCATAAAAGTAGAATGTATCAGATAATGTTCTTGAAATCAGTATTACTGAATAAAAATAGAATGTATAAGATAAGGTATGTAAAATTATATCTAGTGAAGGAGCTGGCTGAAGCTTTAAATAACCATGAACTCATATTTTAATTATATTCACCTATCCATGAATAAAATATTTTAGAATTTAAGAGTATTGTATTCTTTTTATTAAAGTTTCTTTAAAATGAGTGCCCAATCTTTGCTTTTTTTTTACTCAAATATTTATTTGTTTTTGTCCCCTTCCCTCCACTTTAATAACTCAGGTATTTGTTAGGACCATTTCCTTCATCTTCTTGTAAAATTTTCATGTAAAGTTATGCTCTAAGGCTTGGTTTGAATTTTGCAGGACTGTTGCTTATCTATAGTCAAACCATTGGTGTTTTGTCAAACACACAAGCCTACTAATACAAATTCATTGCTTTCTTATCATGCGTCAAACTAATTAAATGCCGTCTTCTCAGTAAAACCTTCTCTTGACCACCCTTCTTAAATTTTTCTATCCACTCCATATTTTTTTCATGCACTTATTAGCATTTAACATATGACATATTTTACCATTTTAATTTTATTTGTTGTATGCCTCTGTCTTCTCTTCCTCCCTTAGAATGTAAATTCTATGAGGGTGGTTTTGTTTTCAGTTTTGTTAACTGCTCTTTCCACAGTGCCAAGGAGAGTGCCTGGCAAATAGTAAGTACTCAGCATGTGTATTTTCTGAATGACTAAATGAAAAGTGTTGGGCTCTACCTTTAAAGTAAAGGAAATGGATGCAAGGGTTTTATAAGTTGAAAGAGTATGATAGAGAAAGCAGGTGAAGCAAGTGATGTGGAGGCGAAATTAGCCCAAAGAAATGTTTTGTTTGGTTCAGTGAAAAGTTTTTTAGTTTGAATTTTATTTCCTTTAGGTACCTTGAGCAGTCTTCACTACTGTATTGTTTCCTACCCTAATTCATACATCGCTGTTAACTACTTGCATATTGTAATCATTTGAGTTTGTGACCCCTTATGTAGAAGTATGAAAATGTGTGGCATGCTTAGGTCAAATTTATTGAGTGGGCCTTGTTATGAACATGATGAATCTAGGTGAATCATATGGGAAGTAAAATTGGTAGGACAATTTAGTCCCTTTTATTCCTTAATTATCCTATACTGATATTTTGGACTTCAGTGAGTGGATACTGGAGATTAAGGTGCTATATGACCTGTGATTTAGGGTTGAGTGGTAGGTGATTCTTTACCCCAGGGAGGATGCTGATACTCCAAAAAGAATCACTAGATGAGAAAGAAAAGATTTGTGTAGGAAGATATATTTTCTGACATTTGAGTTTGAATTATTACCTTTTATGAACATTTCATCTATAATACTTTCATCTGAAATTATACTCTAGGGTAGCATTGTCTAATTAAAATACAATGCAAGCCTCATATGCTGTTTAAAATTTTCTAGTAAAAAAGAGTAGGTGAAATTAATTTTAATAACATTTTTTATTTAAACTAGTATATTAAACCAAAATATTATCACTTCAACATATACTCAATTAAAAAAAAAAGAATAGATATTTTGCATTATTTTTTCATTCTAAACCTTGAAAATCCAGTGTGTACATACTTACAGCACATATCCCTTAGGACTAGCCACATTTCAAGGGCTCAGTAGCCACATATAGCTAGTGGCCCTGTACTGGACAGTGCAGCTTTAAGGTTTGGTTTGAATTTTGGAAGGTCTGTCCTTTACCATGGTAATAGGTTGTGTATTGGTAGCGGCAGTTGAAAATTCTTTATGAGAGTACTCAGAATAGAAATAATGTTATATGAAGCTGCAGAAGCGTAAAATATCATCCAGGGAGAGTGTATTTATGAACAAAAGGCCAAAGAAATAATCTTCAGCTGTTCTCATTCTTTTAAGCAAAGGACACTGAGGAGTAATCTGAGGGTCATGAAAGCCAAAGGAGGATAGTATTTCCAGGAAAGTGACATCTTCTTTTTCAAATACTGTAGATAGGTCAGAAACGTTTATGCTAAGCAAGATACGTTGCATTTGTCAATGTGCAACTCATTTTTACCTTTTTGAAGAAAAGATTCAGTGGAATGGTAGGGTCAATCTGTTTTCTCTTTGGTTTGAAGCTAGCGAAAGCACTTCTTTTTCCGAATGTGTTGTGTCAAATTGTAAAATTGTGTGTGTATATTATCATGATAGTAATTTTACTCCGTTTTAATTTTGTTTGTCTAAGATTTCTTCTTGTTAGTCAATTTCTACAAATATAGAATGAAACCATTCTTATTTATTTTATTTCTTTTGCTTGAGTGTAGTATTATTTAGTCTGAGTTATTTATCTGCAGTTGTCCTGGAAAAGACATTAGGTAACAAACTATCATTTAGAGAATGATCTTAACATTTCTGTGTTTCTAAATATAATAAAATTTTGACTAGCAAGGGAAATAATTAAAATACTATATTTTATATTTAAGGTATTAGGGATGGCATATGGAAAATTCATATGTAGTTATTCTAAGTCAGCAATTTTACAATTTGACAATCTGGATATTTTTAGCTTGAATTTCTGTTTTTTTTTCTTTAGTCATCAAGAGTTCATATAACTAGAGCTGTCCTGGAGCAATTTTTATCCTTTGCAAAATACCTTGATGGTTTATCTCATGGAGCACCTTTGCTGAAGCAGCTTTGTGATCACATTTTATTCAACCCAGCCATCTGGATACATACACCTGCAAAGGTATAAATTTTATTCTCATTTATTTTATTTTAATGTAAATAAAATTTACATTACTCATTTAATGAATCTAAACTATCCAGAAAACATTTGGATTTTTCAGCTTATTTTATAGTCAATCCGAAGTAGTTGTATTAGGCAGTATCAGAAATCAAAATATTAAATATGTAAATATTAAAATAAATGAAACTATAGTTAAAAACTAAGCTGCCTTATGGGATGATGAGAAAGTTCTGGAACTAGACAATGGTAATGATTGTGGGGAAAAAAAGAATGTTGAAGCCCTACTTCTTACCCTATACAAAGATGAACCACATTTAGATTTGACTTAAATTTGAAAGGTGAAACTATAAAAGTAACAGGAGAAATTGTTGAAAGATACCTTCACAATTTGGGGATAGCCAAAGACTTCTTAAATAAGACCTTCAAAACCTCTCTTCTTAAGGAGAAAAATTAATGTGTTTGATGGTGTCAAAATTAAAGATTTTGTTAAAAGGTCTTCACAGATAATGTCAATAAATAGATGATAGATTGAGGTGCTTTTTACAATGTCAAAAATTATTAGGACAAGTGAGAAATGTTGAATATGAACCCTAAGTTAGACATTAGTGTTATATAAATGTTAAATTTATTGAGTGGGAGAATTGTATTATCATCTGTGTAAGAGAATGTCTTCGTTCTTAGGGGATTTACACTGAAATATTTAGTGGGGAAGTGTCTGAATGTCAGCAACTTACTTTCAAACATTTCACCTAAATTATAAATCTATATCTGTAATATCATATAATATCTTCCACATAACTTTGTTTAAATAATGTTTGTTATAATTTTTATTATGATTTATCATGTTATTGTGCTAAACTCAAATCTGAAGTTTGTTCAGTCTTTAACAAGGTGTTGAAACTTGTCATCTCTTACTTACATGGTTAGATTCTGATACTGTGGCAATAGGTTAAAAAAATTTGAAATTATGTGAACTTGGAGGATATATGACAGCAATATATTTTTTTCCCAAATATGATATGGCTGACTGATGTTAATTCTGTTCCTTTGAGCTGCTGAAGTGTACTTTTTAATTCTCTGTTAATATTTTGTGTTAGGTTCAGCTTTCCCTGTATACTTACTTGTCTGCTGAATTTATTGGAACTGCTACCATTTACACCACCATACGCAGAGTAGGAACAGTATTACAGCTAATGCACACATTAAAATATTACTACTGGGTCGTTAATCCTGCTGACAGTAGTGGCATTACACCTAAAGGATTAGGTAAGTACAACACTACCACTGTGTTACACTGTACTATGATTGTTCAATATCTTGAGTACTATTATGGTGAACAGATGTACATGGCTATGAAATTATCACTGAACTATTATCTTTCTTATTTAGTAGACTGGTATGTTGAGAATTTTTTGTGACAAGGAAGAAGTTTATACCTTTGCAGTTTTAAATTATTTTTGGAATAAAGGCAGGTAAAAATAAATCATATTGTACCTTTTAACCTATATGCTTCTTGTGATTCAGGAAGATATATTCATAATTAAAAATACATGAATGGGGGCCGGCCCGGTGGCGCAAGCAGTTGGGTGCGCGTGCTCCGCTGCGGCGGCCTGGGGTTCGCTGGTTCGGATCCCGGGCGCGCACCGACGCACTGCTTTGGCAAGCCATGCTGTGGCGGCGTCCCATATAAAGTGGAGGAGGATGGGCACGGATGTTAGCCCAGGGCCGTCTTCCTCGGCAAAAAAAGAGGAGGATTGGCAGATGTTAGCACAGGGCTGATCTCCTCACAAAAAAAAAAAAAAAAAAAAAAAATACATGAAAGATAATTGGTCATGGCTAGTGTGTTCTAATATGGTTGTTTTGAGATTGTTGCTTTTCTTTATATTTTTTCCCCCACACTTCACCCTTTGTTCCAAAAGTAGTAGAAAATAATTCTTCACTGCGTTGTGTTGTTTTAAAAATATTGCCAATTTTCCTAATTATATGAAAATACAATCTCATAAAATAAATAATATAGAAGAAAAAAGTTATTCACAACCCAAATGCCATGAATAATTCCTGTTACAAGTGTGGTGTGTGTTCTTCCATCATTTCTCATTGCATACACATGTGAAATATATAACCCTTTTACAGAATTGAGATTTTCTTGATTTTTTTCTTTTGTTTTTTTGTTGGCTCTACATACTAATCTAAGAGGATATATCATTTCCATGTTTCTAAAGTTTTGATCCTATAAATAATGCAGTGATCTATTCCTTTATATATAATCCTTCACCTCCATCTTTGTTTTGTTTAGAATTGCTGAGAAGGGGTCTCATGATAAATATTGTCAATTTTTTCAGAAATATTTTACTAGTTTACAATTTCACTGGTAGTATGTTAGGGTACTTTTTTCCGCATACTCACAGTAGCTTTGAAAATTATCATTTTATACAAATCTTTTTGATATGGAAAATAACATTTCACTATTTTAATATTGATTTATTAGCTTACTTTTATGTCTTTTATTTTATTGGTGGGACTTTAAAAATTGTGTTGTTTTGCACTCAGATCTATTTTTCTGTCATTTATGGCTTTTTCCATTGCTTTTAAACCTACGATCCCTAAAATTTAATGAATGCTCATCATGAATTGGAATCTGTGCTACACACTCTACATGTTAATTTTGTTTAATCATTTATATGTAATGTAGTTATATATGCATAGACATATTTACACATATACATAGGACTATATCCATATATAATGTTGTTAATATCACTCCCGTATCATATTAGGAAACTTAAAGTTGGTACAAAGTGACAGAACTAAAATTTGAATCATGTCTATCTGACTAAGAGCCCTTGTTTTTAAACACTGCAGTCTGATACAGTTTCCTCTAGACAAATCATACATTTACACATATTAATTTCTGCTTCAAAAAATTAATTTCTAATTTACAGAAAAATTGCAAGAATTGTACAAAGAATTCTCATATACCCCCACTATATTTACCAATATTTTACATTTTACCACATAGACTTTACCATTCTATTTTTATGTAAATATAAACACACATACATATACATGTGCATATTTTTCTGAATCAGGTCAGAATAAATTGTAGGTGTGATGCTCTATTACTCCTAGATACTTTTCCTAAAATGTAAGGGCGCTCTCTTAGGTAACCAAGGGAAGCCATTAAAGTAAGGTAATTAACATTAATACAACACTATCATGAATCCAAAGATCCCATTCAGATTTCACCAATTATCCCAATAGTATCTTTTCTAGGAAAATAAAAAAATCTTTCTTTTTTCTCTGGATCCCAGTTGAGGATCATATATTGCATTTAGTTGCCTTGTTACTTTAATATTCTTCAATGTAGACTAGTTCTTTTAATATTTCCATGTCTTCCATAGCCTTGGCATTTTTGAAGAATACAGACAATTTCTTTTTAGAATGTCCCTTAATTTGGATTTGTTTGATATTTACTCATGATGATTCAGGTTTTTCATTTTTGGAAAGCATCACATGAAAGTCATACCAATTTTGTCTCATTGTTTTCATGTCGGGAGGCACACGATGTCTTAGTAGTAGTGATGTTAACTTTAATTATTTGATTAAGGTGGTGTCTGCCAGGTTCTTTATTGTAAAATTTCTACTTTCTTCTTTGTAATAATAAGTATTTGGTGGTGCAATACATTGAGATTACGTAAATATCCTGTTCTTCAATGAACTTTCACCCACTGGTTTTAGTTCATTGATGACTCCTGTCAGAATTGCTCTTTACTTGTAATGGCTGCCACATGGTGATATTTTCTAAGACATTTATTAGTTTGAATTCTACTTTAAGGAAGAACTTGTTTTTCTCCTCCATTTATTTGTGCATTTTTTTTATCAGTATAAATTTCTTGTATTTCTTTCTAGTTCAGTGTGTTACGTCATCAGTTGGCACAGAGAGTAAATATTTTAGGCTTAGGGAACCATAAGGTCTCTGTTGCAAGTAGTCAGTTCTGCTGTTGTATTGCAAAGGCAGCCATAGACAGTACATAAATGAATGGGTATGATTTGTTCCAGTGAAACTTGAAAAAACAGGTGGCTTGATGGATTTAGCCCACAGGCTATCCCAAGTTGTTATTATTATTTATTTTGATGTTCAAGTTGTCTCAGATTTGGCCACTAGGAGCCCCTTCTCATGAGTTCTTGGGTCTTTATGACAAATGTCCATAATTTTTTGGTACTTCCTTGCTTTCTGGCACAAGATGTTCTTGGTTTATCTTATACTTTCCTTATCCCAGTCCTGGAATCACCCACTTTTCCAAGGAGCCCTGGTTTGTTTTGGTGGATATGGTTTATAGAAACCAAGATCTGGGTGTTAGATGTTCATCTTGTGTTTATTGCTCGTTGAGTGTCGTTGCTTCTAGGCATCCTTTTTTTTTTTTTTTTTTAATTTTTTGTTTATTGCAGTAACATTGGTTTATAACATTGTATAAATTTCAGGTGTACATCATTATACTTCTATTTCTGCATAGATTATATCATGTTCACCACCCAAATACTAATTACAACCCATCACCACACACATGTGCCAAATTATCCCTTTTGCCCTCCTCCCTCCCCCCTTCCCCTCTGGTAACCACCAATCCAATCTCTGTCTCTGTGTGTTTGTTTATTGTTGTTATTATCTACTACTTAATGAAGGAAATCATACGGAATTTGACCTTCTCCCTCTGACTATTTCACTTTGCATAATACCCTCAATGTCCATCCATGTTGTCACAAATGGCTGGATTTCATCGTTTCTTATGGTCTAGGCATTCTTGTTGGACAGATCTAGGAACTGTAAGTTTATATGTAGATACATATATATGTATATACATACATCTAAACTGATCTATATGCAATCAAGAATAGTGACAGCAAAGTGGAAGACCATTTCTTTTTCTTTTTTTTTCATTGAAACGTACACTTTATTCAAAAAAATTTTTAAACTGTTTCTTTCATTGAGATATAATTGACATATAACATTATCTTAGTTTCAGGTATATAACATAATGATTTGATATTTGTACACATTGTGAAATGATCACCATAAGTCTAGTTACCATCCGTCACCATACATAGTTACAAAAATTTTTTTTTCTTGTGATGAGGACTTTTAAGATTTACTCTCTTAGGAACTTTCAAATATGCCATACAGTATTATTAACTATAGTTACCATGCTGTACATTGCATCCCCATGACTTATCATTTCTTTTTTCTATGGTTTAATTTATTCTTTTTAATCTATATTTTTATTAATTTCTTCTTTTTTAACTCATCTTTTTAATCGATCTGAAATTAACTTTGTAATTTAATGGAATGTGAGGTTCTGAAACATAGTTTTCTAGATAGCGATTTTTTTTTGATACCATTTTGAACTCAAATGCTTTCTTTTAAGGACACTCTAAAGATAATTTGTACTACACTAGCTTTTCAAAGAAGTATTATTCATGTATAGGCACTCAACTTGAGAAGTAGGATCTTTTTGCTTTGACTCTGAGTTAACACTTTTGCCTCAATTATTTCAGATGGTTCACTGTAAAAACATTTATTTATATTAAAAATATAGTAATATATGACCTTAGTAGCAAGTGAGATAGTGCAAAGGTTTATGAATAAAAAGTTAATACTCTCCCAAAGAGCCAGAATTAAGTCTTATATATTCTTCAAACTCTTTTTCTCTGCTCATACAAAACACAAACTTAGGCATGCATACACGTAAGTGCTTCAAATTATAGGTATCTCAAAGATTTATTTTGAATACATCACAAACATAAAGTGGTGTTATATACATATATAATAAACCTTATATAAATGTCACCAAGCTTAAGAAATAGAACATTGCCATAAGCTTGTATGTACCTATGTTTGGTCACATCTTTCTTCCACTCCCATCCGTAGAGATAACCCCATCCACAATTTTATGTTTATTATGCCTTTTCTTTACTTGAGGGCTTATTATTTTTTACCATGCTTTACTACTTTGCTATTTATGTATGTATTCCTAAATAATTGATTGTTTAGCTTCTGTGTTTTACATAATGATATCATTTGTGGTTTGTTTTGTCACTCAATTTTATATTCGTAAGATAAATATATTTGTATTTTATTTTGTAAGATATGGATCCATATCATACACATACAAAACTCACACATATGTATAAATTTCTTTGCAACATGCTCTTTACATTGTGTAGTATACGACAATAGTAATTATAGCTGACATTTACTGAGTGCTTACAATTAAAATGGACCAGGCGCTATTCTAATTCCTTTGCATATGTTAATCCATTTAATCCTCACAAAATATCCTATGACATAAGCACTATTATTATCCTCAGCCTAATAATAAAACAAAAAAACTGCTGCACAAAGATAGTATAAAACTTGTCTAATTTCATTAAGTGGTAGCAAAGTTATAAATAAAAGTAAAGAAATTATTACTAGAATAATGGCCATCTCTACTGGGATGGAGTGGGGGATGTGATCAGGAAGGGGAATGTGGCTCAGAGATGAGGACTGGGTAGGGTGAGGGCGTTAGTATGCTGGAGCAGGCTGGTACCACAGCCAATTATTAAATATTCAGAAATTTTACAAGCTGATTGTTAAACCATTGGTAGCTTGAACGTGAAATCATTCATGGTGGCAGAATTTACACAACAAATCAGAAATCTGCAAATGATGTAAATCAGGACCTCACACCTCCACTCTGTGCAGTTCCTTTACCTGCACACCAGTGGTTGATGTCAATGTTCAGCTGCTGTCAATGTTCAGCTTTTTGACCTAAAAAGTGGTTATACAGGTGTTTATTTTATAATAATTCATTAAGTTGTACATTTTATCTTCTGTATGTGTACTATATTTCACAATAAAAAAGATTTTAAAAAAAGTAATACCAAGTGTTGGTAAGGAGGGAAAGGGTACTTTGTACACTTGGCAGGAGTGGGGCAAAAAATGTGGAGGGCAGAGTCTGGGAAATGAGAAACAGGTTTCTTTCTCAAGAGTAGATGAAATGGATTGTTTGAGTGATAATTTGCTTTGAGATGTAATAATCTGCATGTAAATATCTGTTGAGTGATGAAGCGGATGTTATAAATTATACATAAAGGGATTGTAGCTTTAAAATTTATAAAGAAGCTATACAAATCCTGGTTGCTTCAAGAAAGTCTTGATGTTTAAAGACTTTCAGGTTCTAGCTACATTTTTAAAGGTGTAATTTCATTATTGTGTATTACATATATTACATATATCATTGCATATTCTCATTGTTATTGGTAATTAAATATTTGCAATTAATTACTGTGAAATTTAGATGTGATGGATTTGATATGTATAGACTTTAACTGTTCATTTATTGACTCAGAAGCATTTATTGAGAGTTCACTATAATACGTATTTGGTATGTACAGGTGACATGGAAGAAAAAAGCTGCAAAACAATTAAAATAGAGTGTCACTTTTCTGTGCTTTGTTATATATAATGTGTGAGGTGGAAATGGAGATGGTCTTTAAATGAAGAAGGGTTTAATATAAGGATGGAAGAAATATTGGGAAAACGGATTTGCGGGGGAAAAGGGAACTATCAAGTTAATAAAAAGGGAAAAGTATCCATGTAAACACTTGATGATTAGACATTTATCAATGGATAGTAACATATTATAGTTTTTAACAAAGTAATTCTTCCTCCCAAATTTGACATTTACTAAATAATTTGCAATTGCCAAAAATGTGAAAATTAATGTTTAGATTCTTTGATATTATTGCATTAATACTAGCGTTAATACTAGCATTGCATATAACATTAATACTAATAAATATTATAATTAATATGACTTAAAGAATTCCATAGTATCCCAACATAATTGCATTAAACTTATTTAATATCATGAGGCTTTTTCCTACTTTTTTCCTTTTGTTTTCTGTTTTATTCTAGATGGTCCCCGGCCATCACAAAAAGAAATTATATCACTACGGGCATTTATGCTGCTTTTTCTGAAACAGCTCATACTAAAGGTAAGAGACTTAGATAATTCAACATTGCAATATGTTAGGTGAAAAGAAATTTTTGGCGTAGTTTAAAATCATTATTGTAAAATTAGTAGTAACTACCTTTAATTCATGAATTGCTTTCAAAATTCTGTAGATCTTAGTATTAACTTTTGTTGAACTTCACCGTTTATTAAATGCTCTTTGAGATCCTCGATACTAAGGGATATAGCAGAAATGGACAAGGAACGTACGCGTAAGAATTGAGCATAAAGATTTTATTCTAGAAAATGTTCTGTGTTCCTATTTGAGAAGGCTTTACATTACATATTTTATCACAGTAGGATTTTTAAAAGATTAGGATAAAGACAAACGGAAAATGAAGGTAAAATACACAGCAATTGATATTGTAGTTTTGCAGTGTTTTGCATTATTTTAAGAAAAGAATAAATGGTTAGAAAATAGTAATATGAATACATTTAGATGATCAATATATACTAACTTTTGATAGTAAAGATCAATCATATATTAGCAACTAGAACAGAATTTTCTAAATATTTACTTATTTAACTTGAAATAATGTAGTCTATGAATTATGAAGTATCAGATATTTTAATTAAAATGTTACTACTGTTAAGTTGTTCTTATTTTCTTTTAAAATGATCATTTTGATGCCTGTCTTTAATTAAAGCTTTAATTTTAGATTTAAATTAAGTAATTATTTTTAAAATTAGGATCGAGGGGTCAAGGAAGATGAACTTCAGAGTATATTAAATTATCTACTTACAATGCATGAGGTAGGACATGGGTCTGGGGGGTCTTCTAATTTTAATTCTTTTATTCAAAGCATTGGAATAAAATCTTAACTAAATAAATATTGGTGATCCTTATTATGCAGGATGAAAATATTCATGATGTGTTACAGTTACTAGTGGCTTTAATGTCAGAACACCCAGCCTCAATGATACCAGCATTTGATCAAAGAAATGGAATAAGGTATGATTATAATATTAGTATTATTAATAGGCTATAATCGAGTACCGTTGTGCTTCCTAGAATAACCCCTATTTTATGAACTTTAGAACATATATATAGCAAAATCTTACACATCAGAAGGGAGTAAATGGAAAAAGCTGCTATTAATCCTCTAATACTCAAGGAAACTAGTATAGTGTATAAAAAATGGGTCTTGGATCTCAAGAAGAGTAATTAAATTGTTGCTATAGTAAAGACATTTCAAGTAGTGGGAAGAGCAAATTTTTTTGCAAGAAGGTGAGAGAGTATGGTATATTTCAGCAAAAGAGAGCACAAGAAAATTATATGAGTTTAGGCTCAAGAGCTAGATAGTGGCCAGATTTGGAAGGTTCATATAATGGTAAGAAGTTTAGATTTTATTCTGTTAGTGATGAAAATTAAAGAATTTTGAATGGGGAACTGATTTGCTCAGATTTCCATTTTATTAGATTTACAGTCAGCAGTGTGGAAAATAAGTTGGAGGGGGACAGTACTGATGCAGTTAGATCAGTGGAGAGATTATTTTATTCATCAGTATTAGGGATGATGAGCTGGGGCATTGGCAGTACAATGGGGATAATAGAAAGATGTTTGGAACAAGAGGCCAAACCAAAAGAATTTGAAAACTAACTTTAGTTATGGTGATTGTAAAGTAATTATGTAGATAAGTGAAACAGTTTCTTGATTAGTATTCTTATGAACTTAAAACTATAACCTAACCCCTTAGGGATTCTCCCTTTTTATTTTTCTGGAGTCTGAGTTATTGAAATGAACAAGAAATCTAGGTTATGCCATGTGCAACTCAGTGAACTTCCACAGGTTATAAAAAGAGTTTTGAAATAGTATATTAATAACTGTCAAGGGATTTTGTTAGTGTTTCTTTTCCTTGGCCATTTATATCAGCAAATAACAACTTTCTAGACTTGAAGGACTCCTTTTCAAATCAGAGAAGCAATCATTTAATTTCTGTATGGATGGGTTGTAATTAGTATTTGGGTGGTGAACATGATGTAATCTATGCAGAGATAGAAGTATAATGATGTATACCTGAAATTTATACAATGTTATAAACCAATGTTACTGCAATAAACAAAAATAAATAAATAAATAAAAATAAACCAATCAGAAAGTTCCAGAAAAAAAAAAAAATTTCTATATGGATATCCTACTTGTGATATCACTATTACATTTGAGTTTACAATCCATGGAGTTGCTCATCTTTTTGAAGAAGAGGATTATGCATTTAGTTATTAACAACTACAAATATTTTTTTACAATGAGATTGAACTGTATGAAACTGCTGATGCTTAACTGATTTTACCAAAAATGACAATTTCATATTGTTCAACCTAATAATATAATACAATTACACTCATTCTTCTTAAGTTATGTTTAGATTGAACACTTAGTATGCTTGACCTTGGATCTTAGTACCTGCTTTATTTATTATATTAACTGATTAACTGAATCAATTGAAAATATCCTTATCACCCTTATGAATGATACCAACCTTAGATTGGTTAATACAATTGAATGCAGAAATAGAATTCTGTGTTATTTTGACACACTGGAAATATGATCTTAGAATAGAGAGTGCTATTTGGTAAGATCTTTAGGGGACTGAAATAGTATTTTAAATGTATAATATGAAAGGATTGATTAGGCACAATGAATACAAAGGCCTGGTTGGTCATGGTTGACAACAGCTGTACATGTCACATTGTTACCAGTATTTTCAAAACAATCACAAAGATGAAAAATATGCTACTTCAATTTTTCCACTTCAAAAAAAAGTGGAGAATGTAGGCTCTACTTTAAAAGATGGAAAAAATAGGGTTATTAGATAACACTTAAAAGTCTGTATCCTAGAAAATAGGTACTGAAGGGTAACAGATGTATATGAAATGTTTTCCTGGGAAAATTTTGATTAATTATAATTCATACATACTAAGCAATAAACGAATGAACTTAATTTAATTCTCATAATATTTTAACTAGACTTAAGAAAGACCTTGTGATAATACAACACTGAACTGAGCAGCTTAAAAATGTGGCATTTTTATATCTGAAAGTCTTTGAAGAAAACAATAGACCACTACTTGTCTCACATATTTTCTGGCTCAATATAGTAAGCTTGAGCAGATGAAATAGGATTCACCTAACTGTCTTATTATATTACAAGTAAACATTCATTCACTGATTTGTCAGTAAATTTCCTATTCATACTGTATTGCAATCCTGTGTTTGTATCTTGTTTTATTAGAAACACTTGTCTAATTGTGAGGAAGATCCTATGTAGCATAGAAGTGTGATGGCCCTAGGTGTTTTCATGTTTCAGATGTTGACCATAATTTCTCTTGATCCAGGGTGGATTTTATACCTTTTTTCCCCTCCAACTCAAAGTTATTTCTAGAGAATAGGAATTCTGTGGGAGTTTCTAGTTCCATTTCTGAGTACAGTCACATTTTTAGGCTGTGAGCTTTTACTTTGGTTCTCAAGATTATTTTTGCTGTTGAATGTTCTTTCTTATGATTTCCTGAATATTTATTTTTTGACATATATAACTTTCCTATTCTTATACTTTCCTATTTCTATACTTGTCTTTTTTCATTACTGATCGTGGTCCTTAAGAGTTCTAAAAATAGATTTCAATGTAAATAGATATTCATTTAGGAACTTGAGCCTTTTGAAAAAATTCATCTTCCAAGGGAAATAATCACTCTACAGTTTACCTCTTCTCATAGTCTGTTCTTCAGTAGAGTAACGCAAAAAAAGAAGCAATGTCAGCAATTTATTGTTTTCTTTTGCTACTATTAAACATAAAATAGATGTCATTAACTTTATTTGTTCCCCTTTGTTAATGATTTGATATGATATGATCTGATAATTTCATATCACTGAAATGATATGAAAATTATACTGCATCTTCTATCAGCTTTTTTGTTTAGCCTAGATTACTTCACCTTCAAAATATAAAATGAAATTTTATTAAAAAAGATATTTAATATAATAAAGCACATCTTAATTTTATATTGTCACCACTGCCACCCTTCAAGAACCTTCTTAAATTCTAGAATTAGTTGGCAAAGAATATAGTTATTATTGTCCCCTTCTACCTTATAGAAAAAATATTTGCTTTTTGCAAAAAAAAAAAGAGGATAAAATTTCCAGAGTTTCTATAGATATTATAATGATTATAACCCTGCTCTTATATATAGTATTTCAAGTGACTGTGTAGGTTAGGTTTGGTTGGGTATTAGAAGAGACTTTTTTGCTACAAGTAGCAGAAGACTTCTCAAACTAATTTAAGTAAAAACAGAATAATGTGTTTGTTATAGAAATCTCTTTCGGGTAGGAACCAGGAATTGGAAAGCTATCAGGAAACAAGTTTGCTTTCTCTACTACATCCTGTATGGCATCTTTATTCTTCCTTCTGTATAGAAACTCACCTCTGTGAACAAAACAAGGCTGTCTTATAGTTTCTATTTTGATTAATTTCCTAATTCAAGAGCCCAGTAAAGACTAGATATTGTTTCACAGGCCTCATTCCAAATTCTCAGAAAAGAGAAATAGTTGGGCAGGTATCTACGCATGGTTCAATTAGCCATAACAAAGAATAAAAGGTCATCGAGTACAAATGTTGGAGGCAATTCTAATAGAAGAGGAAATATGGCTTAAGGAAGCATGTATCTTAAAATTGAAAATTTTTGTTCACTGTGCTGGGGAGCAGTACTTATAAACAACCAATCACAGTGCCCTTTTGAGTATATATTTGAAGGCCAAATTTAAAGAAAAATTAATGTGCTAATTTTTAATTATTCCAAAGAATTTAAAATCCTGAGAGGCATTTATATATTTATAATTTATTGGTAAAGTATACAGTGCTTCTATTTTTAATATTTATAAGTGCTTAAAATATCATTTATTTCTATATTTTTTAGAGTAATCTACAAATTATTGGCTTCTAAAAGTGAAAGTATTTGGGTTCAAGCCCTGAAGGTTCTGGGATACTTTCTGAAGCATTTAGGTCACAAGTAAGTTGATGTTTTTCATAATGAATTGTAGAAATATCTACTAAAATTGTATTTTTACTAGTTTTGTATCTAATCTAATGTAACATATGAATAGGAATATAACTGGAATAATCTTACAGTGGGAAATAATAGCTTCCTGTGATAAAAGTTGTAAAAATATTTTATGGAAGAATGTTTTGTTAATAGTAGATTATAAAACAAAATCACATTTAAGTAATATAGTTTATTTCTATTTGCTTGCTGAAAAGAATATTGTTCATTTTAAGAATGTAATAAAATATTTCATCAAATAAAATAAAGCCAGTATGAATATGATTTCAATAAAACTTTCTTGACACAGGGAACACCGTGTATATTGAGGTGTCCCTGAGAGCTGCTCTTTAGCTTACATGCTAAGTCAGTATTTTATTATTTGTTTGTATTCTTTCCTAACATTGAGGCTTATTGATTACTTTTGTGATTTGAAGATCCTAGAATATCTCTTTTTTCCTTAAAGGCGAAAATTTAGATACTTTTTGAAATCACCTGCTGATATATTGGGTGTTTTTCATACTGTATTTTCCACTGCATGAATATTCTTGTTTAAATCCATTTTCTGTACAAATGAGCCCAAGAAAGTAGTACTGTCATGTAGTATTGTTAAGTGGGGTTCCTCTCAGGACCTTACTGTGGCCAGTTCTTTTTGGTGTTTCAGTTTACTAAAAGTTTATTGATAACACTGATGAAAACTGCACAAAATTCAGATAGAACGTCTCTACCATGGTAAATAGTTTAGAAGAAGAGATATTATTTTCATTTTAGTACCAAATCATTAATCAAATAACGGAGAATAGAGATACTATGGATACTGGGAATAGTTCCACAAAGCCAGGATTGTAGAAATGAGTTATGCATATATGAGGAACTGTCTGTGTCCTAGGTGATAGAATACTGGGAAAGAGAAGCATATGTACTTTTAATATCAAGAGATAAGGATCTCTCATGTGACTTTGGTTAAGTAAAATAAATTGTCTAGGAAAAATAATAAAGGGTTCGAGCCCTAGATGCAACCTCTTAAAGTTTGTCAAGAAAACACATTTAAAAATATAGAAACATGGAAAAGATAAGCAAAACCAACCAATAGATGAAGAATACTCACTGGAAGAGTATTGCTATGGAGTGCATAATAATTGTGATTAAAAATTTTACCATGACTTAAAAAAGTAAAAAATAAATGAATTGCTTCTAAGAAAGGACAACTACTAAGCAGAATTTCAAGAAGTTGAAAGAAATGGTAGGATAACACTGAAGTGTTGAATCATGAGCCAACAAAACTTTTGAAAAAAATTGGAGGAAAAAAAACTAGTACACAAAATAAAAATGAAATTGGTAGAAGCTCAAAGGAAGATAAAAACTCTGTGGATAGTATAGTAAGATACACAGAAGATAAAAATGAAAACAAAGCAAATAATATGTATGGATGAAAATATGAGTTAAGGAGGATTTGAGAGAAAATGATTGATACAGAAGGCACAGAAGTTCCAACAATGGCATAAATGGAGTTTCCAAATAAGAAAAGCAAAACGATTTAACTAAACAAATATTTAAAGCTATAATTCAGTGAGGTCCTAATATAAGATTTTGCCATCCATCTTAAAGGGGCATATTGTGTACCAGGGAAAATTTTCCTGAAATGGTCAGCATGAAAGTATACTATTGGATTTAAATATCAGTAAAAAATCCATTGCTTAGCAGTGCACAAATCAGGGGGAAAATTGAGTCTGGCCTTAGACTTCTCTACAGCAGCCTTCAGTAGAAAAACTGCAGAGCAACAACCATAAGATATTCAAGTGAAGAAAATGGGAGCCAAAGTATCCTTTAAGTAAAAAGGGTGCTGCCAATTTTTAACCATTCAAGGAACTGCTTTTCTGAATAATTCTTGAGAAAATTGCTGGGGGATGAAGTTTAGCCAATCAGGGTTGCCTGGACAAACTACAGCTAAGGACTACTGGTGAACACTGAATTAATTTAACAGTAAGGGTAAAACTAAAACAAATGTTTGGATTAGAGTAACAGATCAGATTTTACTTTTTATATGCCCTAATACAGTAGAAACACTACAATTATAATCAGTTGGGAAAGGAATAAGGAAAGAAAGTAGACTAAGTCCAAAGAGTCAAAGGAAATCCATCTAAGCTGACAAATGAAATAGTAGAAATATAGGCCTATTGACGAAAATTTGATGGTATAGGAGAGAGGAAAAATTAAGAGTAAATGTGCTGATTTTATTATTGCTCATAATAAGGAAATACCCTTCTAAACACATAGAAGACATTTTAATCCTTTATAGTTACAAAGATAAGCAGTTCAACAAAATTATGATGCTTGTAAGATAAAGAACTGTGCAATTAAAACTAAGAACAATACATATAATGGAAGTTTTTAAAAAATCTATAAAAATCAGGAAGCATAACATAAAGTATGACATATCTAACACCAAACATATCTGCCATAAAAATAAATGTAAAAGTTTTTGTAAATCACCTATTAAAAGAAAACATCACAATTGATCACAGTAGTAAAATATGCAGTTCTATATGCAACAAACATACTAAAAAACAAAATGATTTAGAAAGGCTGAAAATAAATGATGAGTCAAGGAATACCACATAAATACAAATGAAAAAAAGCAAGAATCATGATCTTAATATTGAATAAATTAGAATTCAAGCCAAAAAGCAATAAACAATGTAAGAAAGGCTACTTTATAATATTAAAGTGTAAAACTTTCATGAAATACAGCTAAAGAATTGCTTAAGGGAATATCCAAAGCTGTAGATCAATAAAAAAGAAATACAGAAAAAGAGAATTAAAATGTAAAAGTTAGAAAAAGAATAACCAAATAAATGGAATTAATTAATAAATAGAAAGTTAAGAGTTAATGATTTAAAAGACAAAAAATGACTTAAAAAGCTGATTTTTAAAAATCATGCCAAAATGTGTATCATTAAGCAACTCAAGAAAAGGCAAAAATATGAATGCACAAAATAAATGATAATTTCCATAATTAATAGAGAAACTGAGGAAATTAAAGGAATCTTACATGGTAACTTTGTACAACTTTCCCTAGAAATTGAAAAGATAACCCAATAGAAAAATAGGCAAAGGATATGATTGGTCAGCTTATAGAGGAAAATACATGTGGCACATAAACATTTGAAAAGATCTGAATTCTGCTTGTAATAAGGTAAATATAATCTAAAACTAAAGTAAGACACCATTTTTCACATATTAGATTGACATAATTCTCAAAATTCAATATCCATCCCTGTCAGCGGAGTTGTGGGGATGGGGGGAGCAAGCACTCTCACACATTGCTTCCTGGACTGTAAATTGATATAACCTCATGTGGAGTGCCACTTATTAATTTTGATCAATGTCTTTCAAAATTACAAGTACATATACTTTTCAACCCAGCAGTTCATCACTTGTACACATATGAGATGATGGCTATTTAGAATTATTCATAGTTGTGTTGTTTATAATGGTAAAATTTAGGAGAAATCTGTTAAATAAATTACGGTTCATTCATTAAATAGAATTCTATGCAGTTATACAACAAACTGATGAGATAACTCTCTATATACAGATATGATAACTATATTGTTAAATGATTAAAATAGTATAGATGGGTATGTATTGGATGTTGTTTTTGTATAAAAAAGAAAATATAAGAGTATAGTAATTTATATATTTGCAGTGAGAAAAATCTAGTAGAATTCATAAGAAATAAGAAATCAAGAACAATGGCTTCTAGTGGAGAGTTGGCAGAAATGAAGGTGGATGTGGGTCATTTAAATATTTTAACCCTGTGAATGTTACCTATTGAAATAATTTTTCAACAAAAACATGTTAAAAAAGCTGCAAATGTTAAAAATAACAAGTAACGTAAAATTTTGAAAGAATTTTCACTAATTGTTATTATTAATGGAGTTGGATTGAATAAAATCAGTGACTGATTAGTTAAAATGAAGAGTTCTCGATTGGAACAATGATTGAGCAGAAGGACTGAGGCTAACACTGACATTAAGAGTTTACTTAACTACACAAAGAATTAAGTCCAAATGATTCCTATCAATGTGATTATGAACGTAAATCTAATATTCAAAAATAACTCTTAAAAGAAAGTGTATATAGCTTGATGGTTATAGAGATAATTGGTTAATAAAATACGTGTAGTTCTTTGCTTTCAAGTTGGACTGCCTGGATTTGGATCCTGACTTAGCCACATATTTTCTAAGTGATGCTGGAAACATCTTTGCGCCTCAGTTTTTACCCTATAAATGAGTATAACCATACTGCTTCCCTGATTAAGTTTTAAGGATAAATGATATAGTAGATGTAAAGTGGTCACGGTATATTGCCATGTGATAATTTGCATAGTTAGCAAAAAGGTAAGAGGTGCAATTTAACATGTAGTTCTGGTAAAATCAGAACATACCTTCAGCATATATGGTTAAATAGCTGTCACCAAATATAAATAGGAAACACTAACAACATTCAGATCAGCCATGAGATAAGTGTTTATACTATAATCTAATCATTACTGTTATTATTCAAGATTTGGAACAGAAATAAAACATACAATTATTAGGAGGAAATAGGTATCATTATTTATAGATGGTTTGATTATGTACCTAAAAACCTAAAAGAATCATCTTTAAAATGTAAAAAAAAAAATAAGATATCACCCTAACTCAACATCTCATTTGTGTATAGAGAAATTGTTGTCTGATAGTGAATCTGACTTGGGTCCAGGGATGAAGCTAAACTGATGTCTGGGTGGGGTGATCCCTTCTAATACCTAGTTTATAATTTCTTTTAAGTACCTGGAGTATAGGTTGCAAGATAATCCATACACTTTAATTGTCAACTGAACTAGAGATAGGTTTGACACCTATCATCTATCATTAAAATTGAGAAGTCTGTTCCAAATACTATATGAAGCTTCTCCCACCTCCTGAAAATGGAACTTAAATCTCCTCTCTTTGAGTGTGAGATGGACTTACTGGCTTGCTTCCAACGTATAGTGAAACCTGGCAATGTTTTTCACTATTAATTAAGGTTAACATCACCATTCATATGTCACGTTGATAATATGTACTCCCTGAGATGATGCGATGAGAAGGGTGCTGTGGTATTCTAAAAAAACAACCTCAGTCTAATTATGAGAAAGCATTGCGCATCCCTAGATTGAGGGACATTCTACAAAATACTTGACCAGTACTCTTCAAAACTGTCGAAGGGCCTGAAAAACAGGGAATGGGAAACTGCCACAGACCAGAGCAGACTAAGGAGATATGCTGACTAAATGAAATGTGGTGTTCTGGATTGGATTCTAAACAGAAAAAGGACGTTAGGGAAAACTGGTGAAATCTAAAATCTGTAGTTTAGTTAGTAATATTGTATCTATGTTGATTTCTTAGTTTTGATACATGTGCCATGATTAGGTAAGATGTTAACATATGGGGAAACTGGGTGAATAGTATGTGGGAACTCACTGTACTATCTTTTCAACTTTTCTGTAAATCTTAAAATTTTTCAAAATAAAAAGATATATAAAATTGAGAAACCTAACTTGCTTGAATAGAAAGCCAAACTGTTCCTTCATGGAAGTGGCCTGGTTACAGTTATCCTCAGAACAGAATTCTAACAAGTGATTCAAACAGATGATGCAAATGCTCTAGTACTATACCGTAATACAGCTATGATAACTTAGCTTATAAAAATTTTAAAGCACTTGTTATTAAATGTTCACTGTGGGAATAAAAATTCTCA
The DNA here is from genome assembly GCF_057802395.1 of Ceratotherium simum simum. NCBI lineage: Eukaryota > Metazoa > Chordata > Mammalia > Perissodactyla > Rhinocerotidae > Ceratotherium > Ceratotherium simum. Next base: position 69,292,281 of record NC_141909.1, on the reverse strand, counting down.
ACCAAGTATGTTTGTCTGATGTCTTAACTTAAAACAGTGTAAATTCTGGGTGAATTTTCCAAGATAATCACACTATAAAATGTACTTTTGGTAGTTAAATGAATCGACTTGCTGTATATTGTTGTTGGTTGTAGGCCTGTTATATGTTGAGTGTTGTTTAACCTAATGGCTTCTTTGTTTTTTGGACTAGTTGAAATTAGTCCAGTTTTTCTGGCAGAGCTAATTGTCTAGTAACAAAATGTAGTGATGTGGATTCAGGGAGTATGGCAGTTGGAAAGAAGCTTCCTTTCCATCTACTCTCAATTCCAAGCTTTTTGGCTCTCTTTAGCCAAATGTTAGTTGTTATGTGTACCTGGGTACAAATGAGTCTTGGTGTTCTGTTGGGGTACCAGCAGAGAAAACAAGACAACTGATGAGGAGATTTCTCCACCATAGAAATAACAAACAGCTGAAGAACTATGTTAGAGGCCTAAGGTAAAGAATAAAAAGCAGAGCCAGCCCCAGTGGCTTAGTGGTTAAGTTCAGCACACTCTGCTTCAGCCGCTGGGTTCAGTTCCCAGGCATGGACATATACCACTTGTCTGTCAGTGGCCATGCTGCGGAGGCGGCTCACATACAAAAAGAGGAAGATTGGCAACACATGTTAGCTCAGGCGAATCTTCCTCAGCAAAAAAAAGAAAAAGCAGCAAATCTTGAGAGGTGTTTTTTCTCAGAGATCTCTGCCTCCCATTCTCTCTCCTCTCCTCTGCCCTCCCCACTCCGGGGCAATAGTAACATTGGCTTCTATGTAAGTTACCATCCGAAGGCCAAGAGGTACCTGAAATGGTGGGATGAATCTTCCCTGTCCTTGAACTTGTGTGAGTATAGGGATATTGGACTGCTGCGATGCTGGCTCCAGGACTTACAGCATGCTGTTTTATACTCCAAGTCAGTGTGCTTAGAGGGACCTTTGCCTTACAAAACCTGCAGGAATCCCATCATGTAAAATTGACAGTAGTGAGATCTGACCACAACTGTGTGAAAATGAAAAATAATGACTCATTGAAGGGGCCTAGCAGCCAGAGACAGAAGATAAGAGAGAATCATTAAACTATGTATTCAGTGTAATAGAACCAGTGGTGGAGGCCATGGTGGAACTTTTGAATTTTATTTTTAAAAAGAGCATTTGAGGGGCTGGTACCACGGTGTAGTGGTTAAGTTCTGCATGCTCTGCTTTGGCGGCCTGGGGCTTGTTCGTTCGGATCCCAGGCACAGACCTGTGCCACTCATCAGCCATGCTGAGGCAGCAACCCCCATACAAAAAAGGAAACAGAGTAAGATTGGCACAGATGTTAGCTCAGGGCGAGTCTTCCTCACCAAAAATAATAAGTAAATAAAAATAAAAAGAGCATTTGAGATTCAAGTAGCACCAAAGGTGATATTCTGCTACATTAGCTCATGATTTTTTTCCTTATTCACCCAAATTTCTGGACTAGAAGATTTCAAAGCATGGACCCAAAATATAAACTGAGAGAAAAGATAAAGGCATAGAAAATAGGAGACTTAACATGTGACTAATAAGAATTCTTGGAGGAGAAAAATAATGGGTAGAACAAGATGCCCTGAATCACTTTGTACTACTAAAATCTTAGAAATGTTGGATAAAATATAACAGAAATCCTTTCAGTTATACAGCTGGGTACACAGAAGTAAGGGAAATGCTCATATACCAAAGATAAAAATCAAGCATAATAGAAGACATCATTCTTAAGAAATAAGATAGTATTAAAACAAACCATTCAGCTTAAAAAAAAATAATCAAAAGTAGCTTCTGGAAATGAAAAGGTAGTAACTAAAATTAACAACTCCATAGACATGTTAAACAGATTAGATACAACATAAGAAAGAATTGGTGAACTGGAAGATAGAAATGAAGTCATTACCTAGAACGCAGCACCAAGAGACAAAGATGGCAAGTAAGAAAAGAGGTTAAGGATATGGTGAAAGAATGAAAGATTTCATAGAATAAAATACTTAGGAATAAACTCAACCAAGGAGGTGAAAGATCTGTACACTGAAAACTATAGGACATTGATGAAAAAAATTGAAGACGATGCAAATAAATGGAAAGATATTCTGTGCTCATGGATTAGAAGAATTGATACTGTTAAAGTGTCCATACTACCCAAAGCAATCTACAGATTCAGTGCAATCCCTATCAAGGTTCTAAAGGCATTTTTCACAGAAATAGAATAAACAATCCTAAAATTTATATGGAACCACAAAAGATCCTGAATAGCCAAAACAATCTTGAGAAGAACAAAGCTGGAGGCATCATACATCCTGATTTCAAACTATATTATAAAGCTATAGTAATCAAAATAGAATGATATTTGTGTAAAAACAGACTTAGATCAGTGGAACAGAATAGAAAGCCCAGAAATAAACCCACCCATCTATGGTCAGTAATTTATGAAAAAGGAGCCAAGAATATACAATGAGGAAAGAATAGTCTCTTCAATAAATGGTGTTGGGAAAACTGGACAACCACATGCATAAGAATGAAGCTGAACCTCTGTCTTACACCATGCAAAAAAATTAACTCAAAATGGATTAAAGATTTGAACTAAGACCTGAAAACATAGAGGATAAGCTCCGTGACATCAGTCTTGGCAATAATTTTTTGGATTTGACAGCCAAAGCAAAGGCATCGAAAGCAAAAATAAATAATTGAGACTACATCAAACTAAAAATTTGCTGCACAGCAAAGGAAACTGTCAACAAAATGAAAAAATAACCTACCAAAATGGGAGAAAATATTTGCAAATTGTATCTCTGATAAGTATAAATATCTAAAATATATAAAGAATTCATACAATGCATTAGCAAAACAAAAACAATCCAATTAAAAAATGAATAGAGGATCTGAATAGACGTTTTTCCAAAGAAGACATACAAATGACCAACAAGTACATGAAAAGATGCTCCACATCAGGGAAATGCAAGTGAAAAATACAATGAGATATCACTTCACACCTGTTAGAATGGCTGTTATCAAAAAGACAAGAAATGGTAAGTGTTGGTAAAGATTAGGAGGAAAGGGAATCCTTGTGTACTGTTGGTGTGAATGTAAATTGGTACAACCACTATGGGAAAGAGTATGAAACTTCCTCAAAAAATTAAAAATAAAACTACTACATGATCCAGCCATTCCACTTCTGGGTATATATTTGAAGGAAATGAAATCACTGTATTGAAGAGATGTCTGCACCCCCATGTTCGTTACACCATTATTTACAAATAGCCAAGACGTGGAAACAACCTATGTGTCCGTTGATGAATAAATGGATAAATATAATGTGGACATTTAGGTTGTTCCCATGTTTTGGCTATTTGTAAATAATGCTGCAGTAAACATGAGGGTGCAGATCACTCTCTCTGTATGTACTGGAATATTATTCAGCCATAAAAAATAAGGAAATCCTACCATTTGCCACAATGTGGATGGACCTTTAGGGCTTTATGCTAAGTTAAATAAGACAGAGAAGGACAAATACTCTATGATCTCACTTATATATATGGAATCTAAGAAAACTGAACTCATAGAAACAGAGAGCAGATTGGTGGTTGCATTAGGCTGGGGGTAGAGGATGGGGGAAATGAGTGAATGTGGTAAAAAGGTACAAGCTTCCAGTTATAAGATAAATAAGTTCTGGGGATGTAATGTACAGCATGGTGACTGTAGTAAACAATACTGTATTGTATATTTGAAAGTTGCTGAGAGTAGATCTTAAAAGTTCTCATCACAAGAAAAAAAATTTTGTGATTATGCAAGGTGTTGGATGTTAACTAAACTTATCATGGTCATCATTTTTCAATATATACATATGTCAAATTACTGTGTTGTACACCTTAAACGAATGCAGTGTTATATGTCAATTATATCTCAATAAAACTGAGGGGAAAAAAACCTGATAGGCAATTGTAACAAATGTACCACTTTGGAGGGGGATGCTGATAGTAGGGGAAGGCTGTGTGTACATGGGACCAGGGCATATGTGAGAACTCTTTGTACTTTTTGCCCGGTTTTGCTGTGCATCTAAAACTGCTCTAAAAAATAAAGTCTGTTTAAAAGTGTTGGGGGCGCAGGGAGCTGATAGGCAAATAAGAAACCGAGAAAAATGTTTACCGGTATTGGTGAGGGGGCTATGAATGAGGGGGAGGGGGCATGAGTTGGGTGTGAAACCTCTCTGTATCTTTTTATGTCATCATTATTTTTTACCCAGGTAAAAGTACTACTTATTTTAGAAACTAAATGATAAAAGCTGGTAGACCAATATTTAAATAAACAAAAATCAACTTTAAGGCAAAAAAGTTAATGAGATTAAAGAGGTGCACCATGTAAGGAAAAAGGTACAATTCACTAGGAAGATAGAACAATTTCAAATTCATATACACTTAACAGCATAGATGAGATATGGAAAGCAAAATTGACTAAATTTGAAAGAGAAATCCAATAATTTAGAGATTTTTAATGTATTCTTCTTTTTAAAAGAGCAATCACAAATGAACAGTATAAATTTGAACAAAAAATCCATTGGCTTGATTAGCATATACATTCTTCTCAAGCACACACAACTGTAAAAATTGTTAAATAAGGCCATAAGATTGGCTCAATAAATTTAAATATTGTCATACAGATGACTTCTCACATACAGTGCAATTAAACAAGAAATCAGTGATAAAAATCAAACTAAGAAAATGGAAATACACGTATTTTAAATAGTTCATTATAAGCAATCATTGCACAAATTATAAAATACTTAGAATCGAAAGATATGAAAAATTTGTATATTCATACTTATGAGAGTTGGCCTAAGTGGTATTGGAGGCAATTTATAGCCGTATTTATATTAAAAGAAGAAAGATGTTTTGCCTTTTTCCCCCTAGGTTCTCAATATTATGCTGAATATAAGAGTAGTTTAACATCAGGATATCTTTTATACGATCTACTTATTAACAAATTAAAGAATAGCTACATAATTATAATAATGAATACAAAACTTTTGATAAAATTCAGTACCCATTTATCATAAAAATTCTTAGGAAACCACAAATAAAAAACTGTTTCTTTAATCTGATAACATATATGTACCCAAAACTTACCACAGTCCTATTTAGTAGTGAAATGTTGGAAGCATTCCCTTTCAATAACTAACAATTAACAAAAGCCTGTTTCTACCAGCTGTTCAACATCATATTGAATAATATGTTGACTTTATAGAACATTGCACCTAAAGACAGAAGAATTGTTTTCAAGTGCATTTGTAACATTCTTCAGAATATATTATGGGTTGGGCTGTAAAACAAAACAAGTCTCACTTAATCTAAAGGAATTGAGATGAAACAAAATACGTTCTTTGACCACAACAGAATTAAATTATAAATCAACAACAGAAAGAGACTTGGGAAATTGTTAGATATTTGCAAAGTAAATAACACACTGCTGAATAACCCCTGGGTCAAAAAAGAAATCACAAAGAAAAATAGAAAATAATTTGATTTGAATAAAAGCAAAACCACAACATATAACAATTTATTGAATCCTCATGCATTGGTGATGGGAATGTAAAATGTTCCGACCATCTTCCAAAAGGATTTTCTAATTTCATAAAAAAATGTACCAATTTACCATACAATCTGGCATTTCCACTCATAGGCTTCTGCCCAAGAAAAATGATACCATGTGTTCATACCTAGACTTGTGCATGAATGTTCTTAATACCATTATTCATAATAGCCAAAAAAGGGAGACTATCCAAAATTTCATCAAGTAGTGAATGAATAAACAAAATATTGTATGGCCATACAGTGGAATACTATTGCACAATTAAAAGGAAACGAACTACTGATGCATGCTATAATATTAATGAGCCCTAAAAACACTATGCTAAGTGAAAGAAGCCAGATGCAAAGGACTATGTATTGTATGATTTTATTTATATGAAGTGTCCAGAATGCATGTTAGTGGTTACATGGAATTAGCGATGGGAGTGGAGATTGACTATAAATGGGCACAAGGAACCTTTTTACGGTGATGAAAATATTCTATAACTGGATAGTGGTGATGAATGCATAACTCTGTAAGGTTTTTAAGAAATCACTGAATTGTACACTTACAAAGTGTGAATGGTATGGTATGTTGTTATATCTCAATAAAGCTTTAAAAGTTTGAAAAGTAAAATTTAATGCTTAGAAAATGTAGGATAATGATGTTATCACCTTGGATTAAGGAGGATTTCTAAAACAATAAATGAACAAGCATAAATCATGCAGGAAAAGTTGATAAATTTCATCATTAAGATAAAAAGTGCTTTAAAAGATACCATAAAAAACGGAAATAACAAGCCACAAAGTGAAAGATGGTATTTATAGTTTATCTGGAATATAATGGATTTGTATCCTGAATATTTTAAAAATCCTGCAAACTAATAAGGAAAAGAAAAACCATTAGGAACATGAAGAATATAAGCAATCAATTCACTGAAGAAGAAACCTGAATTGGCAATAAACATATGGAAAGATACTCAACTTCAGTAGCAATCAAGAAAATAGAAATAAAAAAAATTACGTTTAATGTCCATTAGGATGATAAGCTTTAAAATTTTTGACAATATCAAGTGTTGGGAAGGATGTGCGTAAGAGAAACTTTGAAATCACTGGTGGATTTATATAATTGATGCAATCACATTGAAGAACAATTTGACAATTTTCAAAAAGATGAAGATGTTGATAACTCTATGACTAAGTAATTCTCTCCTTGAGAGAAGCTCTCATATATGTGCACAAATATTCAGTGCAGCATTGTTGGTAATAAAGAAGAGTTGGAAACAAAAGAACATCAATAGGATAACAGATAAATGAATTGAGATGTATTCATACAATTGAATATATTCACCTTTGAAAATGAATTATCAAAAGTTAACTTTCATAAACCTAATACGAAGCAATAAAGCAAGTTGCAGAAGCATACATAGTGATAGGTATGATTATTTTATTTAAATGATTCCATTTATTTAAGTTTTAAAAATATGAGAAAACAAAATTACAAATAGTTTAGGAATAGGTACATATCTAATAAAAGTATAAAGACATGTGGTAATGAGAAACATGAAATTCCTGGTATTGTTTACCCCAAAATATAGTGAAAAGGATGGGATCATGGACAGGTATCCAGAAGTGCTTATTTTAATACCTTATTTCTTAAGTTATTTGGTGGCTACATGAGTATTTATTTAATAGTTTCCTCTCTTTTTTAAAAGATCAGGTTTTAAAAAAATAAATGGATGAGGAAAGGGTTAACAAAAAGAAAGCAGAACTTTATTAGCATTATAAAAATCAGATGGGATCTGAAAGCACAAAACAGAATTAGTTGAAGTTAAAAATTCAAAACAGAATATAGAAAGACATTATGTGCTGATGAAAGGCACAGTTTAAGGAGATAATGGTCATAATCCTGAAAGCATCAAATATGGCAGTCAAACGTGTAAAGTGCACAACCCATTAGAGATGCTATAAGAACTTGATAAAATACAATTATAGTATAGACAAAATTTTTCCTTCAAAATGGGGCCAATTGAATAGATAATATATAAAGATATAGAGAAATTGAATATATATTCATAAAACTTAATGGATATATGTTCAATCTTACGTCCTTCGAGAATATAATTTATGACTATAGGACAGTGACTAAAAATAAGTAAATAAATAAATAAATAATTCATGTCTGTGGCCATAAAATAAACAATGTAGCCAAAGTAGAGACTTTACTGGCCACCATTTTCTGACCATAATATAATAAAATTAGAAATCAAAAAAAGAAGCTGAGCAAGAAAATCTCAACTACTTAGAAATTAAGAAACATTCCCAAATATCCCTTAGTGAAGAAAAGGAAAATCAGAAATTACCTATGAAAATCAGAAATTATCTATGCAGGCATATAGCAAAAACTTACTCAGAAGTAAATACATACATTATTGAAGAATAAAGATTAAAATTAGAGGCATGTGTACTCATATTACAAAATTAATTAAAGAACAGCAAAGTAAGGTAAGAAGTACAAATTAATAAAGATGAAGGCTAGCATCAAGAAAGTAGAAAATAAAACAAAAACTGTTGAAAGGATCACTAACTTCAAAGGTGATTTTCTTGAAGGAACCAATAAAATGTATAAAACTTTTTCATACCTCATTGAGATAAAATGGAGAGATTTGGAATGAAGAAGGTCTTTAGAATTATAGGATAGGTGATTATAATTATAAGAAAATATGTTACTTTATGGCACTATACAAGAGGTTCACTTCTAGTTCTTGGTAATAACATTATTTTGCTCCAAATAATTTTAAATACTTATTTTTTGAGTTCTCCTTACATATTCATACTACTTCATCAAATAAAAGGTGGGAAGAGTAATATCAAGTCATTAATGAACAAGGTAAAAGTATAGGAACACAGAACATATCCTGTTTTGCTTCACTAGTAATTGTTATCTGATATTTCAGAAGAACCATCCTATGATCCCTTAATTCATAGCTGTGTTTTGATACAGTTTCCCTGTAAACACTGATAGGTGCATGTATTACTAAGTTCCTATAGCTTATTCATTCTTAGCCTCAAAGTAAAAGGCTGAGGAAATGTAGATTAAAACCTCAGATAATCTTATAATTCTCCTGATAGACTGAAGGAGATTGAAAAGTATAATAGTATCCACTAGTTGAATAACTAATGATTCTTAACTATAGAATAATGTGTAAGAGAGTAGCCTAAAATGTTCTTACTTTCAATTTATTAGAAAGGAAATTGAAATTGTAAATATATTTCCTGAAAACTGTGAAAAAATTTTAATAACTGCAGTAAATCAACAGCTATTGCATGTACCTTAGTGGAAAAACTCAATTATATAAATGTAGAATCATAATAAGTCAATTAATAAAGAATGCAGTTTTGGTAAAAATTCCAAGGTTTATTTAAAAATTTTCAAAAACTTTTGTAAAGCTAACTGAGATGAACAAATGAGTAAAAATGTCAATGAAAGATTAAAAAATAAGAATAATGAGTGTGTATTGTGATGTCTAATAGACTTTATACAAAGGAGTGAGCTAAAAAAAGAAGTAAATAGAAACCTTAGGAACACATGCTAATGTATGTATGCTTAGCTATTAGGAACATTATTAAAATGTGAGTTATATAATAATCAGCAATGGAAAATTGTTTAATTTCTGAATTGGAGTGAGAGAAGGAGAGAAGAGTCTTAGTCCAAACCATGTCTTCCCTCTCCCTCTTCACCCTTCATCCCAAAAAGCAAGACAAAAAAAATATCAGAGAATAAACATTTGCAATTGTGAACTTCCAGGTCAAGTTGATAAAGAGAGATGAAAGAATTTCCTTTATCCGAACCTAATGAAATAAATATTAAATAGTAAAATAGAGACCTTTCCCTCTAAAATAGAAAAAAATAGATGCAACCAAATAAAGAAAGCATCTCGTAAAGCAACGCTCTCAAAATACTGACAGCTAAAGAAACAACCAGAAGATTCTGGAGTGACTTCATGTATGTCATTAACCCCGTCCTGTTCTAGATTTCTCCCACATTGGAATGACAAGAACTTATTCAGTATCTCTATTTTCTTTCTCTTCTGACTTTGGGTAGGTAGATATAATTGCTGGGAGAGGATGGAGAATCAAGAACTAAGGCTGGCATTCTGTGATGGAAGTGAAAGTTCTAGGTCTTGTTGTATCAAATTGGGGGATCAATCCAAAGCCTGAGACAATTTCTCTATGAGAATGAGATATATTCCCTTAAGTAGACTGAACTATAGTAGAGAATATTTTTAAAAATTGTTTCTGAAGATAGAACAGTACTTACTGGTCATCTAATAAAGTGTGTACATAGCCTCAACTGTCCTCTTTCTGTCCCAATTAAAGCCTTTAGGCCTCAGAAAAAAATGGATAGAACATGAAATGCTCAGCCCTGAAAATGGATCTCAGATGACAAAGTAGGCAAATTTCAATGTGAGTAAAGAGAGGTGAGCAGGTACCAAAATTTTATGAGAACGAAGAATAAATATAACAAAATACATAAACATAGGCAAGATGAAAAACGATGGCAAAGAAATCACGCTAATGTGATACTGCCAAAGGAGAGAGAAAAGAATTGAGTAAAGGACAGAAGAATTTAGTCCAGAAGAATACATATATTGAGGAAAAGAAGGTAATTTTCTATAATGTTTTGAGTTATACAATTAATTGCAAGAATGTAAATTCAATAAGCTCTGAAGACAAGATAAAGAACAGAATGAGATGAAAAGGAACTTGAAGATTTAAGGAAACAAATTGATGACCCAAATTATGTAATGATTTTAGGAAATGTAATTAATATAGAGAAAATGAGATACAGAGGACAAAGTATCTTACCTAAAAAAAACTGGTGTCTCTAGACAGGAAAACCAAACAAATGAAACAGAAAGTGCTTCCATGAAACAAAGAAAGAGCTAATCTGTGTCTAGAAAAAGCACACGATGTTCTTTCTAGGACAGTTTGACATGGAATGATCAATACTGAGACATACATTACGTAAATTGAAGTTTAGTGATAAAAAGAATTCCTAAAATAATCTAGGCAAAAAAGAAAGTTACCTTCAACTGGTTAAACATTTGGCTAGCCTCAGACTTCTCCACAGTTAAATTCAATGTGAAAAGAAATAAAGCAATGCCTGCAAGTTCTGAGAGAAGATGTGACCCGAGAATGTTATACTCTGCCAGATTGTTAAGTATATAGGCATCCAATCAAAATTAGGAAGACAGATTTCTTGATCTCCTCTTGAATGGCATCCATTCCACTGAGAGAAAAGTCAAAAGAAAGAAACCAGAAATGGTGAAAACAAGGTCAAGGGACTGAATTCATTTAAAATAGATCAAGACCTAATAACTAATACATAACAACAGTGTTAAGATGAACATAATCTAAGTGTTTGAAACCTTGATGATATTAAGATAGCAATGTAGATCACAAATGTTGAGAGGTGATGTGAAGTATGAGTGTGCTAATTATCTGCCTTTAATGTAAAGGAATGAATTGATACTTTCCAAAACTGAAATGTTTACTTAGAATATATATTGCTTCAGTCTTTTATTCATAATTTCTTTTTTAAATTTCATAGAGACTTTTTCAAAAAGAAATAATATCTCTTGGGGTGAAGAAAGTCACCTGAATCTCATAAGACTTTTTGTTTTTGTTTCATGTCCATTTCTTTCCTTTCTGTTAAATGAGTAAAATTATATATGATACTTTTTATTTAAAATAGCATTTAGTATAATCTCATTTGTGTGAGTTTCTCCTATCCTTCCTTCCTCATTTTCTTTCCCTTGCCTTCCCCTTTCTCTCCTTCTCTTCTTTTCCATGAAAATATTTTTAATATTTATTATTGTTTATTACGTTACTTCTGAGTGGTAGAATTTTAAAACTTTCTACTTTGTATTTTCCTGCCCTCCTTGCATTTCTATGCAAGGAGTATCATTTAACAAAAACAAATTAAATAATTGTTAAATGGGTATCATTTAACAAAGCAAATTAAATAATTGTTATTAAAAGTGAGTTAGAATAAAAATTATTTAAATTGTTATAGGAGAAAGAATAAGGAATATTAGCCAATCACTAGATGGAGATGATCTTTCCAACATTAACCCCAAGTGAAGAAATGACAAGGTTAAAGATTGATAGATTTTATTCAAGAAAATTAAAAACCTACTCTGTGTCTCAAAAACCCCCGAAATTCAAAAAGTGGAAAATATTTGTCAATTACTTGATAAAGGGATAATTTTCTTAATATTATTAGAGTTCTTATAGTCAGTAAGAAAAATATGACCACACAGAGAATAAATGGTCAGAGGATGGTATCAGGCAGTTCTCGGTGAATACAAATGGTCAAAGACTTAGGAAAATTTATCAGCATTTCTTGCGAATGAAAATAAGGTCTCATTTTTGCATATCAAATTGACTATTTTTATGATTATTATAATACATAGGATTGGTGAAAACTGCTGGTAAAATGCATTTATACCTTAAAGGTGGAGGTATGAGTGTACATATTTTTGGAGGTCATAAACTGCAAAATCTCATAAAATGAAATTAAATATAAAAACTTTTAACCCCATAATTTCAGTTACAAGAATTTATTCTAAGGAAATAATCGTGGATATGCCCAAAGATTTATCGAAAAGGATAAAGTTTTTTAATCATAAAAAAATTGGAAATAACATAAATGGCCAATAGTAGTGAATGAATAAATTATGCTACATTCTTATTATCATTTAATGACAGTGAAAATTCAAAATACAATATATTGTTGATTTACAGGAAACAAGATACAAATTACCTATATAGAATTATTTCCATTATATTGATAGCATCTATATCTATCATATGTATTTACACACGTTGTAATTAATCTGGAAGAACATAAGTGATATGATTATCTCTGGGTTATGAAATTATTGGTTTTCTTTTTTCTTTTTCTTATTTCAACATATTCTCTGAATTTGTTAAAAGAAGCATTTCTTTGACCATCTTCCCAAAAAGACTTGTCTGTTTTGTGAAGAAGGAAATTGGGGTGTGTTTTCAATGGAATGTTTAGTAAACTAATAAATGTGTAATTTGTATGAGATTAAAAGGTTACTCTTTTTAAAAAATAGATTGCACTCTTAATCCAAGTGGGCAGAAATCCTGTAAAATTCGAAAGGTAAAGCAGACAAGCACTAAAGCCTGAAATCAATTTAGGTCTTAAAGTTAAGCAGCTTCAAGATATTAGTTTCCCCAATGTATGCCCTATGAACTGAACTGAATGCATAGAGCTGGGTCTTTCATTAGAGGTCCTGTGGGAAACAAAATGCTGTGATGTACAGGGTCAGCACACCCACTCTGCCTGAGATGGTGGATGACATTTTTGGCTATCTCTTGACTGCTATGCAGCAAAATTTATTGGTAAGCGTTGTTTTAAGTCAAACTGCAGGAGAAAGCTGACTCATCTCTTCCCTGGTATATGCACAATATTCTTCAAGCCCCCTGCAAAAGCTAGAATTAAGCTGCTCTATAAACATTTATATTGGAGGAGATATTCAGGAGGGCATGCATTTCTTTAGTAGCTGAAATTGTAGTGGCACAGTTGAGAGATTACTCTAAATTCCAGAGAGCCTAATATAGATAACTTTTACTAGCTCCGTGTATCAGAGAGAGATATCAAGGGATATGCGTTGGCATTTGTTCTTTCCTGATTGGGACAAATGAAAGCTTCAGTCTTCCTTTCTTTGGGTGCGGTTTGAGTTGGAAGAGACTAAAGCCTTCTCCTCCATAATGCCATCATATCCATTAGTTGTGTGTTCTTTTTTTTTTTTTTTTAATGACCATTTGACCTTTTCCAATTTTATTTAAGAGTCTTGCAAACACAGGCACAAGACAAATGCCTTAGCTTCCTCTTGGGTTTAGGTAATTTTGCTGTTTCCCTCCCTGGACTGAGGAGGATTGGGTGAGGGAAAACAGTTGTCCTGTGTCTTTTGTTGTGCAGTGTGTTGGAGGCTGATGTTAGAAGAGAGGATTTCCAGGTGAGTGGTACCCAGATAAATGGTTCATTATTTGATTTCTGTATTAATTAAGGTAACAATAGCTGCTATAACAGACCAACAATAAAATTTTAGTTACTTATCAAACTAGTAGTTTCTTGCTTATTCACTTAAAATCCAATAGGTGTTTCTCAGTAGGCAATTTTCTTGCAAGCTGTGATTTAGAGACCCATGCTACTTCTTCCACCTTGTGCTTCCCCGTCTTCATGGTTGGACTCCTGTGTTGCTGCCTTGGGGAAAGAGCATGGAAGATGTGCATGGGTGTTTTTCCTATGGGCCAGACCTGAAAATGGTCCACAACTTTTGTGCTCACATTGCGTTGGCTAGAACTCAGCTAAATGGCCACACCTAGCTGTAAGAGAGGCTGCAATTATAGTATAGCTGTGGGCTCAGGAAGACAGGAACAAGAGTTTGGTGATTACCTGGTCAGCTTATGTCATAGTTGCCAAATCCAAACAGGGTAAATCAATAGAAAATCCAATCCAAACAATAGAAAATCAAGGTAAGAAATGAAATACTAAGAGTTGGGAGCCAAGAAGATCCAGACATTGAATTCTGTGACATGAATGAGAGGCATGTAGTAATTCCCTGAAATAGAGCTAAGTGTTTCAGGAGGCCTTTAACAGAGTCTTCTATCCTAATTATGGATTTGGTCGGGGAACAGTTAAATGAGCCACAAATACAAGCAATAATGAGTCCCCTTTACTTCTGTTGAATTATTTTGCTGTGTAATCCCGATATCAAGCTAGAGTATTCACTTTTAACCATAATTTTAAATTCTTGATAGTGAAATTTTTCATAGACTATTTTATAGACGGTGAATTTGGACAGAAAAGATTTAAAAATTCTATAGTCTCTTAAATAGTTATTAGAAATTTGAAAATAATAGCTGTCAACATTTATACAATATTTTATAATTGGTATATTTCACATCTTAGTTTGCACAGATATTTTATTTGAGAAGTGTTTAAATAGTAGTGTTGGTACTTTAGAAGATAGCTGTGCTATAAATTGTTTCTTTTTGTAGATGAAAGTTAGTAAAAATAATTACTTATATGATACTGTATCTGCTTATAGATTGTACTTTCTTATCCCAAAGTCATGTGATTAGAAAATCCAATGTGTTTCATAGTATTTTGCTTTTTTTCCCCCTTTTCCTCCAGGAGAAAAGTTGAAATTATGCATACCCATAGTCTTTTCACTCTTCTTGGAGAAAGGCTGATGTTACATACAAACACTGTGACTGTCACCACATACAACACACTTTATGAGGTAAAAATTAAAAAATATGTGATGACAATTTTAAATGTATGCAGTGGAATCCCTCTGTGTGATTGAGATAGTAGTGGTCATTTAATCTAAAAAGCCAATAATCATTAAAAAAAAAAAACACATACTTATATTTTAAAATTTTATTTTAAAACATATCCGTGTACATTTATTTGCCAGTCTTTTTATGTTCAGGGGCTTTTCTGTGAGTATGGATTGGCTGATTGGTTTTGCACAGAGTTTTTCTCACATAAACTACACCCATTACGTATTATATATGAGTTCTCTCCCTCTCCCTTCCTCTGTCTCTCTTTCTGTCTTTAATATGTAGCAACTACCAACATTAACCTAGAGTTGACATTTGGATAAAATATAGGTAAGAATTATTTGTAAAAATGATATCTGGAAAAGCTTTAGGTCTCATCATTTCAATTCAGAAATCCCTTTCTCATCGTTTCTAACAGATGGCCATACAGCTTGGATTCAGTATTTTCTGTGAAATGTATGCACTACCTCCCAAAGTAGCTGTTTTTGCTTTTAAATACCAGTAAAATTTTAGTGGTATTCCCTTATGTTGACCTTAATTCTACTTTCCTGCAACTGATCTTCAGTGGTCCTACTTCTTTTCTCTAGTGCAAGGATTAGCAAACTACTGATACCCGTTTTTGTATGGCCACGAGCTAAGGATAGTTTTTATATTTTCAATGGTTGAAAATAATTAAAAGAAAAATAATGTATGATGTGTAAAAATTATATGAAATTCAAATTTCAGTGTCCAGAAATAGTTTTGTTGGAACACAGCCACACTCATTCCTTTACATACTGCCTATGGCTGCTTTTGTGATATAGCAGCAGAGTCAAGTAGTGGCAACAGAAAATGTTTGTCATGCTCTCATCACTTTGCACTGCTGTTCAGTGCGCACTGCAGATCACAGCAGTGCAATAACTCGACAGTGTTTCACATACCACACATATTGCCGAACCTAACATTTTTTTTAATACCAGTGCGTATTCATCTTGTCAAAACAAGAAGAGAATAGTGGATTTCACATCTCACATTTTAACATACAGCAGAGTGTGGATTATTTTTTTATAGATTTAGATAGCAAAGCATTGTGTCTGTTATACAAGAACACTATAGTTGTGCTAAAATAATATATATTGGCATTACTAGATTAAACACTCATAATAATACTCATAACTCAGAAAAACAATGGTTAGAGAATATAAAACAGAATATCTCATCACTGCAGATTTCTTCACAAAAATTAAAAAATGAAGTGAGAGACATTGAGGAGAGCAGATGCTGAGATTCTGAATGGAATTGTATTACAATTTGAAATCAATATGGGACAAATTCAAACTCCTCTAACACAACATTTTTTTCATCTAAGCCGCAGGCGAGATATAGCTCAATTCTAGTTTTTGCATGGTCTGCAAGCAGAGGATAGTTTTTATGTTTTTAAATGATGGAAGAAAAAAAAGAATAATATTTTGTGACATACGAAATTTTATGAAATTCAAATTTCAGTGTCTGTAAACAAAGTTTTATTGAAACATAGCCATACTTATTAATTTAAGTATAGTCTATGAGTGACTTTATATTCCAGTGACGGAGTGGAGTGGTTGTGAGAGAGAGACCATATGACCCACAAATCCTAAAATAATATTTACTATTTATCCTTTGTGTAAAAACTTTGTTACCAAGTTAAAATTCTCTCTCTACTATGGCACAGAGAGATGTACATGCCCTCTTGTTTTTATTAAAAATTACATTTTAATCTGATATCAGAATTAATATATATTCATTATTGATTTGGAAAATATAGAAAAGCACCAAAATAAGATTTACCCCTAGTGTCTTCATTAATACTTAAGTTAAAAGTATATATAAAATCTTTTCTCAACTCACAAGTGCACACAGACACACATAAACACACACACCTCTTATGAAATATCATCTTACACATAGTTTTGTGTCCTGCTTTTTCCACATAGTAATATACTTTTTAAAATTAGTTTTGTAATATTTTTATTATAAAGTGTTCATCTTAGTTGGAAAGGCCAAACTTTTCTGGTAAAGAGCCAGATAATAAATATTTTAGGCTTTGTGGGTATCTTAATCCATTGGGGGTACTGTAATAGAATACCATAGACTGGGTGGCTTATAAACAGAAATTTATATCTCACAGTTCTGGAGGCTGGAGAGTTGAAGATCATGGCATTGACAGATTTGGTACCTGGTGGGAACTTGCTTTGTGATTCATAAACCGTCTTTTTCCTGTGTTCTCACATGACAGAAAGGGCAAGGGAGCTCTCTGGGGTGTCTTTTATAAGGGCACTAGTCCCGTTCATGAGGGCTCTGCAGCCCTAATCATTTCCCAAAGGCCCCATCTCTCAATACCATCACATTAGGGTATCAAAATATGAATTTTGGAGGGGACACAAACATTTAGTCTATAGCAGCAGGCCATACGGTATCTGTTGCTACTACTCAACTCTGCAGTTGTAACTCAGAAGCAGCCATAGGCCATATGAACCAAATGGGTGTGGCTACCCAATAAAACTATTTACACAAACAGATGGTAGGCTGGATTTGGCTTACAGGGCGCAATTTTTTAACCTGCAGTCTGTAACATTACTTTTAGCTGTAACCTTTCATCTTTTTTTTTTTGTTTTATATTATTAGTAAATTTAAGAGTTGCTGCCCTTTAGATAAATGAAGAAAACTCTTTTGGCTACGTTTTTTTTTTTTTTTTTCATTTCTAAGCTTAATATTCCAACTTTGTGTCAGTCATTCCTCAAACTACATGATTTGTAAACTCTATCCTCCAGAGCACTGCTTTTTTGAATTATAGTAGTTTTTTAGTGTTGCTTCAATATTTTGCCTACAGAACTGGATAAGCACTAGTAGAAAGACGTACCCTATGCAGAGCATCTTGATTCTGATATTATATTTCCCTATAAGAGTAACTACCTTTTTTGGGTACTTCTGTGGCAGTTACCTTGGTAAGTACACTACATATATTATCCCAGATCCTTAATAACATCTCTATGAAACTGGTATTTTTATTGCCTTTTGAAACAGGCAAACTGAGGTTAACACAGGTTAAATTAACACAGGTTAAATAATTTGCTCTATGTCATACCACTAATAAATGGTCATGAAGTAGGCAGATTCCGTAGTATATGTGTATAAGGCAAAAAATGTCAGACTCTTCCTTCAGTTCGCAGCATTCAAGTCCTCCTATGAATGAAAACCTTTGCTACAATATCAGATTAGGATTCTGAATGCCAGTGTCTAATATTGATTAGCTTGTGTTTGTTTCTTGGTTTTCTTACCCACTAATTAGTCTGGTCAATGATGCCCATGTAGGTTTTTTAATCATTTTCTTGCCTACATGAATTTCTGACCCTCTGCTTGTTTTGACCTGTTGGTGTCAATAGAGTAGAAAGTCTTTGTAGTCAAGGAAACCTTAATATAAGTATAGCATAACAATATAATATGTTGAATTTGAAAAATCATTGTGTGCTCCTAACCTTAAAGTAAGATGTCCTCTGTATGTATACACACATATGTATTTCTATTAGTCTGCCTGAAAAATGGCATAGCAGCATTTTTACCTACCATCTCTCTTCATAGGCACTCTCTTAGTATGTAGATCTTGGTCTCTGATTCCATGTCTTAGATGGAGAAAGTCAGGATAAATTTGGATCTTCTGATGTTGGATGTTGGATGTTGCAGAAGTTCTGAAATGATGAGGGAACTAAGTTACAGGGTTTCTATCTGACCAATTTCCCAATAATATATGCATTTAAAGTAGAATAATAATCAAGGTTAATTGGAATGAAGGGCTCTGAGTTAATTATGATACTCTAAAAAGAAAATTTAATATAAGTGTACAAAAAGTCAAAAGAGAAAGATGGTAATGATATGATTGGTTAGAAATGTGGATCCCACAAAAAAGTAGAAAGGATCTTCAACATAAGCTTTAATACTACTAACAAACCGAATTGTAGTACCAGACTGACAGGATGTTGGATGACTAATCCTGGATTACCAAAGTTTAAAGATTACATCATTTTTGAGAGTGGCATCTGGTTGCAAAAAATTAAAACTCATATGATAGGTTTGAACTTGAGTTCTCATTGATATAGTAAGTGATTTCTAACTAAAAAGAGAAAACTCAGCCTCAAAACCTGCAGCTTGGGTTTGATTCACCTTGTGAACATCACCTGCCTGTACCACTTGCAAGAATCGTTTGCTTAATAATCTATGGTTTGAAGGCTCCTTTTATCTTCCTTTTCTTGTTTGGTTTGGAGAAACTACCTTTACTCCAAGCAATGCATCAAAATAAATATGACTACAACTGTAGGAAGATATAAAATCAAGTACAGAAATAATAGAGAACAGTGTCAAACCTATGGTGTTGATAATGATATTTTAGAATACATGGTTTTTGCAAAGTGTGTGGAAGTCCAGTTAGGACAAGGGCTATGTCACTGGGATCATTAAAATTCTAAATCTGATAAGATGCCTATAATAGAATAAATAATAAATATTAAAGGACAAAGTAAGTTAGACTTTCGCAGGATATGTCAGACAACATTGTGTAAGTTATGAAGAGGTAGAAATCTATCTTAATTATTCTGAAAACTAAAAACTTATTAAGAAAAAGTCCCTGTCTTTTCGTTTTCTGAGTTGAATTTGTTCTTGTAGCTTATATACTAGAGGTGAGTTGGCTTTAATGGACTCCTCTTTGAAATGACTCAACGCTATTTTTTTATACAAATATTTTTTGAGAATTGCAAATTAGCAAAATTTGAATCTGACATTTCATTTACTTTATTTTTGTTTTGTTACTCCATCTCTAAATTATGGATGGTTATATTTTCTTTTCTTAATGATTTGTGGTACTCTCTAATACACTTAAGAATTATTTGTTAGATTTTAGAATGTGTCTTCTAAAGACAAAACAAATGGATTTTTCTGTTTAATGTATTTGTAGATCTTATCAACACTGTCTGATTAATTACTTTATTAAATATTGTTATATTTCATTTTATAGGTTTGGGTTTACTATGTCTCTTTACTATTCCTATAATTCAGTTAAACACTTAGTATAGACAGACGCAGCCAGATGTGGGATCTTGTCATCTGAAGAGCTCAGTTTCTTATAGAAATAATAAACTGATTTTTTTTTAAATTATTTTTTTAGTTACTTTATCTTTTTCTATAAGGTTATAACAGTTTCTGAGCACAAATTTTTTCAAGGTGGTAGTCAACTTTAAAACTTTTAAGTACCTCATAATAAAACCCTTTTCTCAAAATTATAGAGTGTCAGAGGTGCACAGTATGTTAAATATCATCTTATTCAAACATTCTTTTACAGATAAAGAAACTGAGTCAAAAAAGTAATATAGCTTGACCAAACTGTAAAGATATAAAAATTCTCTGACTCTCAGATACCTACAGTGGCAGTGAGATGTAACAGTGGGGTCAATAGTTTGCCATTTTAAGAAGTGAACTAGGACTCCTACTGTCTCGAAAGTTGAGTCTACTAATTCAAAATGATTTATACGTGATGAGATCAGGGAGTAAGTAGGTCAGAGAAGAAGCTCCAGTAGCTCCTCCTTAAGCCTAAAGTCTTTTTGTGACCCATGAATTGAGAGATAATTCCATTTCTAAAATAAAATTTAAATGTATAATGCTGGGCTCAGATCTATGTCTATAAATAGCATATTTATCAAGTTATCTCCAAATTCATTGTTGTTTCCCAGCCCTGTCCAATATGATAGCCACTAGTCACATATGGCTATTGAACACTTAAAATGTGGCTAGTGCTATGTGTTAAATACACATGGGATTTTTTTGTCTATATCTGGCTCTGAAACCGTTGTACTATTTTGTTTTGATGGATGCAGGGGTTCCTATGCATATCTCTAACCAAGTCCAGTCAAACCTTCATGGCCCATCTTGAGTCCTATCTTTTCATTAAAATGTTTATATCTACATTCATCTCACCTTATTTATATCTCATTATTTTCATCCCCCCTTTTAAAACTCACATAGGTTCTTTAATGGCAATCTACCATGTTTTATTACTTAACAAGGGCATAGATTTATGCCTGTCTCCAGAATATTAAGTAATTGATTCTAGAAATATAGTTCCATCTAGTAACTGTGTTTCTCATTCCAAACGTGTAGTGGAGTATGGGCACAAAACTGATTCTTAATAAATACGTGCAGAATCGAGTTGCTAAATATATTTTTGTAATTTAAAAAGACTCTTGTATTTGGATATGTTGTAGTGTCAAAGCACTTTCACATGTAGGTCCTTATTTGATCTTCCTAGGAGCTTTATTAGATAGGCAAGGCAATTATTACCCTCATTGTTAGATGATCAGATAGAGACTTAAAAAGGACAACAATACAAACCTGGAGAGTCTTTGAGATGAATTTTGTTTTCTGTGCAATGAGATTTCTTCTTTTTGAGGCAAAAGTTTTGACTATTCCCTAACATGGAAGAGTATGGCCCAGTCTTTTCCAAGCTTGTCTGCAGTTAGTTTGAATCTCTTCACTTGTAACCAGAATGCTTGGTTGGGGTCTTGTCCACTGGGCTGTAGGTCCACACCAGGGCGTTTTGGGCGGAGGGGTGTGAAAACTCCTTGAACAACCGCTGGTTGTTTTTTGGTATATAGTTTTTGCAGAAATTTTTATCCCATAGTTAGCTCCATCTGACTTGGAGTACATTGTCTGGAGTGCATTGTCTGTTCAGAAAATTCTGAGTCACTGTTTAGTCTTAACAACAAAGTGTTTGGTTTTAACAAAAGCATGGGAGTGAAGAGAAGAGGGGTACTAATGCCCTATATTTATCATTTTGTAGGTTAGTTTTTATTTCAAGTCAATACCTTTTGATATACATTCCTAATATACCTAAGTAAATTTCCTGTCTTTTTCTTCTTTTTTTAAAAAAAAAAATCTGAGCAGAAAGGTAAGAAAATGCCACTGCTGGCGGTCATGGTCTTTTTCTAATCACAAGGGACCATCCCTGTCTGTTGATTAATTTACTTTCTCCATCCCCAACTTTTATAGTATAGCTCTGTACAACTAGGTGCTCAACTAATCAACTAATGTTTATAGTTTCCCCACAGTTTTTGTACCTTACTTTAGGTTGAACTGTTTTAAAAGGTTCATTCAGAACTTAGCTCGTTAAGCTAAACAGTAAATTAAATCACTAATATATTAAGTCTAGTCTAATTAGATTTTTTGTATGTGCAAGAATAGAGTTAAACTAAACTAGGCTAAAGCCTAAAATACAGTGAACAGTCACATATCCATTATTTGTATATAATTCAGTTATCCATTCATAAATTTAACAAATATTGAGTACTAGTAGTATACTCAGGCACTGTACTAATCGCTAGGAATGTAACAGTGAAAGGATGTATAAGAATCCTGCACTCATAGAGATTGTGTTTTAGTGGAAAAATTAGTGCATGTTTTAGAATTCTCTTTCCCTTATTTGGTCAACTTTTGTCGTTTTTTGTTACTTGAAAGAAGTTTTTAAAAAAGTCATTAGTAAATGACAATGAACTACATTTTTTATAAAGGTTTTTTCCTTATCACATTTTATTTTGAAGTTGGAACCCAGGCTCAGACATTGTTTTCTTATTTATTTTCTGTTTTTTTTAATTAATGATGACATAAAAAGTCAATTGTTTACAATTCACAACATAAGTATATTAAGAATGTACAGCAAAAAGGTATTTCAAACAGAAGAAATTCTTGGGTTTCCTAATTAATCTTTCCTTCTGCAGATATTGGTCCTGGTTTTGTCTTTATCCATAATAAACAAAATTTGAAAACTACAGAGTTAAAAGAGTTTAAAGTATGTGGAATTCACTAGAAGACTCTTTAGAAGAGATGTTTCTTTTGATTTGAACAGAATTGACATTTTTTGAAGATTTTTTGTATATCTGTATTTTACAGTTATGATTTATTTTCTAAATGAAATTCAAATTCTTCATCTTTCAGATCTTGACAGAGCAAGTATGTACTCAGGTTGTACACAAACCACATCCAGAGCCAGATTCTACAGTGAAAATTCAGAATCCAAGTGAGCAAACATCAATTCTTTATTGTAATGTGGTAGTAACATGGTAACATGTGGGACTAAATCAAAACTTTTCCTAACCACCTAAGTCACTATGGTGTTTGCATAGTTCATGACACTTATAACTTATCTCCTGTAGTGTTAATAACATTTAGTTGAAAATCAGTAAATACTTTTTGAGTGGAAGTTATGGTGCAGTTATAAATGTTTACTATATCTTTTTGTTTGTTTATAGTGATTCTTAAGGTGGTGGCAACTTTGTTAAAAAACTCTACACCAAGTGCAGAACTGATGGAAGTTCGTCGTCTATTTTTATCTGACATGATAAAACTTTTCAGTAACAGCCGTGAAAATAGAAGGTAAGCGATTTGAATACTATAACAAAACTTTATGCCATAATTAATCTTATTTTCTCTCCTTTATTTTCAATCTCTTTTGAAGAAAAAATTTTCAGATCTTTCCCTTATTGCTAAATACTTTTAATCTTTAGAAAAGGCGTTTTATGGGTCTTTGATATAATCTGCATTCGTTATACTTCTATTTATTTTTACTTAATTATATAGATATTATATTTTACTTGTATATATGAATATACATATCCACAAACCCTTATTTAAAATGCACTGTTCCTGGGCCGGCCCCGTGGCTTAGCGGTTAAGTGCGCGCACTCCACTACTGGCGACCTGGGTTCGGATCCCGGGCGCGCTCGGACACACCGCTTCTCCGGCCATGCTGAGGCCACGTCCCACATACAGCAACTAGAAGGATGTGCAACTATGACATATAACTATCTACTGGAGCTTTGGGGGGAAAAAAATGGAGGAGGATTGGCAATAGATGTTAGCTCAGAGCTGGTCTTCCTCAGCAAAAAGAGGAGGATTAGCATGGATGTTAACTCAGGGCTGATCTTCCTCACAAAAATAAATAAATAAATAAATAAAATGCACTGTTCCTTTTGGTGATACCTGTCTATCACCAACAGTACTTTAAATTGCAGTTGTGTTGGATTTTCTCATATTCGTCTATGCTTTACCCAAGTTTGTCTGATAACTAATTGTGGTCATGCATTTTTAAGCTGGTTAGTTAGGACATGGGGTACAGTCTGAGGCCACGGTTGCTGCCTGAGTCTTCAATTTAACAAATATTGATTGGTGTGTATAAAACATTGTGCTGCACAGGTTGTCTTAATATACAGTCTTAGTACAATTTAGTGGGAATGATAATAATAAAGCAGTGACTAATTTGTAATGTGTTGAGTGCATTGTCAGTGCTACATGTGATGAAGGAGTAGAGAAACAATAACGAAATCTGACTGGGAGAGTTAGGAAAGCAATTTTTAAATGATAATTTGGATTTTTCCTGTTAGAAAAATGGGGGAAAAGTCATTGCAGGTGTAGAATATAGAATATGCAGAATGACTGTGCACCTTGCTTTCCCTAGGTCAGATCATATTTTCACTATTTACCAAATTCAAAATAGTAAATTCTAATATAATGTAGGTATTTTTAATGAGTTTTTTTCCCCACTAGATGCTTACTGCAGTGTTCAGTGTGGCAGGATTGGATGTTTTCTCTTGGCTATATCAATCCTAAAAATTCTGAGGAACAGAAGATTACTGAGATGGTCTACAATATCTTCCGGATTCTTTTGTATCATGCAATAAAATATGAATGGGGAGGCTGGAGAGTCTGGGTGGATACACTCTCAATAGCCCATTCCAAGGTAACAAGGGATTTAGCATTTCTATCATCAGGATTTCAGCAGTGGATTAAATGGCTGTAAACACTCATCTGGTGCCATCTTGTGGGCATCTTACATTATGGCCGATTCCTTTATCTCCGTTTTCTTTCTTTTCTGTTATTTATTCTCTGTCTGTTCATACACTGTTACAGTTTGCAGTATTTTGTAGATAATTTAATTGAAACTCCAAGTTTATAAATTAGGAATTTTAGACCCCAAAGGTGACTCCACATGTGTTTTGTAGCAGATCTTAGAACTTGAGTCTGAGCCAATTGCTCTCTTAACTAAAACATAGCTACTGGTTCTTATAAGACTATTTCATGAAATAGACTCTGAAATATACTTTTTAAGACTTTTAAAAAGTAGTCGGAAATTGTTTTACTTCCAAGTGAATCATAAATACATTTAAAGTGTTTAAATTTAGTGGTATTTTAATTGCATTATCTTTATTTTTAATCCCAGGAATCTTTATGTCTATATTTTAAATATTATTTGATCTTTGATAAAAGGAAGTAGTGAATTAATATTTACGGTTATGTACACATCAGATTCTGGAAAATCAGAGTTAAGATTTCTCATCATGTAGTGTCATAGAAAAAGTATGGGTGTCAGAAGTTTGGCTTTTAGTCTAGTCTATGCCACAATTTAGTTTTGTGGCTTTAGGAAATCCATTTAATCCTTTTGGGCAGGTGTTAGAAAAACGTTTTTAAAGATACAGACAGTAAATATTTTAGGCTCATTGGCTACACAGCCTCTGAAGCAACTGTTCAACTCTGCCATGTAGTGTGAAAATAGCCATGGACAATATGTAAAGAATGAACGTTGCTGTGTTTTAATAAAACTTTATTTACTAAAACAGGTGATAAGGAGGTTTGGCCCATGGCCAACCCCTGCTTTTGGGACTTGATATCCTCTTCTGTAAAATGAAAGGGTTTTTGTATCAAGATAATGTCCAAAGGAAGGTCCCACTCAACCTAAAATTCTGTCATCCTATCATTTAAGTAGAAATTAATACCATATGTGCCTGTAAGGAAAGATTTTGAACTTTGTTTTTATTTAATTTTAGAAGAGCTTTTATTTCTCTTAAAAACTTACATTTTATAATATATTGGTACTTCGCTTTTATCATTGCATTAACAAATTTGAAAATAGTATTTTATTAAAATTATTAATTAAATTTATTAAAAGACATTGCATTTTTTATGCAAGAAATATATTCCTCATTATTGCTAAACAAGCTTATGTAAAGTAACAAATTAAAGTAGCCTATATAAAGATAAAATTGTGAGGTTTTAACAGTTTATAAATGTATATATTTATACATATGTGTGATTTTTTTAACCTCAGTTTTCGAAATAGGCAAACATATGGATGGTGAAAAGTGATAGAGTAAAACTTTGGATATTGTATATTATTAGCCAAGTCTCTGTTTTAGCTCAAATAACTCAAATATGTAGGAGTTCAACTGGCATATTTAGTTAAAGTAACATTGAAATACTTAACCTAAAAGAAAAGATCACTTTATTTAAAACTTTAATATTGCTAGTTTACCTGTGTGTCTTAGGACAAGTCACATGATATGTTGTATGTAGCATTTTTGATGACTATTTCCAATTACTTGATGAAACTAAGCACTTGTCTTAGGATTAATATGTGCTATGTTTGAAATCTTAAAATTCTTGGCCCCATTTTTGCTATTACTACCATAATTTTCTTTGTATCTTTTTTTTCTTCTTGATATATATAAAATGCCTTAATATTTTCTTTACCTGTTCCTAAGGTCACTTATGAAGCACATAAGGAATACCTAGCCAAAATGTATGAAGAATATCAGAGACAAGAGGAGGAAAACATTAAAAAGGGAAAGAAAGGGAATGTGAGCACCATCTCTGGTCTTTCATCACAGGCAACAGGAGCAAAAGGTGGAATGGAAATTCGAGAGATAGAAGATCTTTCACAAAGCCAGAGCCCAGAAAGTGAGACAGATTACCCTGTCAGCACAGATACCAGAGACTTGCTCATGTCAACAAAAGTGCCAGATGATATTCTTGGAAATTCAGATAGACCAGGAAGTGGAGTACATGTGGAAGTGCATGATCTTTTAGTTGATATAAAAGCAGAGAAAGTGGAAGCAACAGAAGTAAAGCTTGATGATATGGATTTATCACCAGAGACTTTAGTAGGTGGAGAGAATGGTTCCCTTGTGGAGGTTGAATCTTTGTTGGATAATGTTTATAGTGCTGCTGTTGAGAAACTCCAGAATAATGTACATGGAAGTGTTGGTATCATTAAAAAAAATGAAGAAAAGGATAACGGTCCATTGATAACATTAGCAGATGAGAAAGATGAACTTCCCAATAGTAGTACATCATTTCTCTTTGATAAAATACCCAAACAGGAGGAGAAACTCCTTCCTGAACTTTCTAGTAATCACATTATTCCAAATATTCAGGACACACAAGTACATCTTGGTGTTAGTGATGATCTTGGATTGCTTGCTCACATGACTGGTAGTGTAGACTTAACTTGTACATCAAGTATAATAGAAGAAAAAGAGTTCAAAATCCATACAACTTCAGATGGAATGAGCAGTATTTCTGAAAGAGAATTAGCATCATCATCGAAAGGGTTAGAGTATGCTGAAATGACTGCTACAACTCTGGAAACTGAGTCTTCTGGTAGCAAAATTGTACCAAATATTGACGCAGGAAGTATAATTTCAGATACTGAGAGATCTGACGATGGCAAAGAACTAGGAAAGGAAATCCGAAAAATCCAGACCACTACTACAACACAAGTAAGTTATCCTGCAGGAGTTCTAAAAATGCATTGCATATTGACGTGTTAGCACCAAAGTAGAGTAATTTCTTACCAATGACACCACATCTATATTTAATTATGGTATAATAGTAATTTATGGAATTGGGTAGAGTGGTACTATATATGGAAGAAATTTAAACTATCTGAATTATATTTCCAGCTCTGCCACATTCTGTCTATGTAACTTTGCTCAGCTTCTCTGGGCCTGAATTTCCTTACATAGTACAAGAGGTTGTACTACATTAAAATAGGACCTTTAATAAGGGCTCTACGATTCTAACATTTTATGATTCTTTGACTACAGTTACACATTTGGTACTCAAGAACTTCCTTCTGGATACTTGATTAATTTTAACCTTTTAAGCTTCAGGCCCACCCCTGTTCTGCGGATTATAGAAAAGAGGACTTGGAGCCCAGATTTAACTGATAAATGAAATGAAGGGGAAGGGAACAGGGAACTGTTATTTATCAGGTGCCTACTATGTTCCAGGTACTGTGCTATATGTTTTCAGATTTAATCCTCACAACAACCCTGTGAGGTAGGTGATATGGCTGAGAAACTTTGGAATTATTAGCAATGGCAATTTTCTTTACAACCACATGGACAGGAATTCGTTATGAGAATATGAAAGGCTGTTAGGCCTGGTAGTGAGGAAGTGTCAGTGCTGCGGTTTGGGCCTCCCCTGAATAAGGCTAGACACAGGTGATGTTTTCTGATGTGGATTTCAGCTGTTGAGCTTTGAGTTTTAAGACTACTCTCTTCTTTTCTAGGCTAAATAATACCTTATTAAGACTTGAAGAAAACTTTTACCCTTAATGATTTGTTTTTCTGTTGTTCTCATTCTCCTTTTAGTATCATCGAAGAGAAATTTAACATATTTCTGTTAGGGTTATATTGTAAAGAGTAAACCACACCTTACCGGTATCTTTATACTCTAATAAGGATCCTTAATGTATTCTGTGTGGGAAAGGTATTTTTATTTTTTCTCTGTTAACTGCCAGTTTCCATTTTTGTTGCACTTGTACTATAGTGATAATTGGCAGGAGATGGGAATATTGAATTAGGTACAGATTTAAAATAAAGGAAAACATGGTGCATTGTTTATTGAATAGAATAATCTCTAGGCTTGCCTGGTTTTCACTCGGAGTTCATAGGCATTTTTCTCTTTTTGTAACTTATCAAATGCATTTGTTTTTCTAAATTGAACTATTGTGAGTGAAATAGACTTTGAAGTTAACTTGAATCTGTTCAAGTAATATTTCTTTTAATCTTGTGTTTCTAATTACAATTAATTGATGACATATATCCAGTATACTTGACTTCGAGTATATGCTCACTTTCATAAGGAAGAAATGTGATCTAATATAAAGACTCCATAAACAGGGGTAAAGAGGATCTGGTTTTCAGTGTGAACTTTGATGTTAAACTTAGGTATTTGATTACCTTGCCTATTTTCTGAAAAAGCAAAATAAAAATAATAATAGTAGCCTTTTTAGGTCAAAAAGGTTCCTGTGTAGGGAATCACCAGGTGAATAATATATGTAAAATATATGAACCTACTAAAGCCATGTGCAAAAGCTTTACTCACTCACTCACTTTACTGTTTTCATTTTGATATCAGGTATTTCTTTTGCACTCTATGAAAGTTTGCCTTTTCTTTCTCTAGGCTGTTCAGGGTCGGTCTATCACTCAGCAGGACAGAGATCTCCGAGTTGATTTAGGATTTCGAGGAATGCCAATGACTGAGGAACAGCGGCGCCAGTTCAGCCCAGGTCCACGCACTACAATGTTTCGTATTCCTGAGTTTAAATGGTCTCCAATGCACCAGCGACTTCTCACCGATTTGCTGTTTGCATTAGAAACAGATGTACATGTTTGGAGAAGGTAGAAAGATATCTTTTCTATAAATAAGACTACTTTCACTTAAGAAAATGAATATTTTAAATTACTGGCATCAACTGATTCATAAATGAATTATATCATTGAATAAATCTCACAAGTAAAATTCGTTAAAAATAATCAAACATTGAAATTTTTTATAGAAACATAAATATTTTCATAAAATTTATAAGGCCTGGGGCTCAAATCCAAAGGTATCCAAGAACTTAGGCTTAAGACAATTAAAAAGCAAAATTTTGCAATCTGGAATTGCCTGTTCTATATAAAAAAGAGATTTAACAAAAAAAAAGTTGTTTTGGTTCAAAGAAATTTCCACATTGTTATCTTTTCCTGTTAAAATTATTACCATATACTGAATTTATTCTTGGTAATAAGATTCTAACATGTAGTGTTAAAATAAAATTTAAAATCACCTTATGACATCTATTTTTAGAGCCTATACCATTTAAGTAGTTAGTGGGTATCAGTTCAAATATAATCACTTAAAGAAAACAAATTCTACATAAGTTAAATCATTATGTTGCTTCACTTTCAGTTTAGTTTTCTGGTAGCAAATATACAATGAATTAATCCATTATGAGACTGTGTCGTTTATATGTGCATGCATATAAATTAGGAAGTGGTGGCCGTGTATAACAAAGTGCCACACCATCAACGACTTAGATAGTCAGCGGCAAGATATTCTCAGGACTCAAGAGGGCTTCTCTGCTTCTCCTCATTTTCCTTCTAAGACCCAAGGTGGCTGCTTCAGCTTCCTGCATCCATTCAACATAGGAAACTTGCCCAAACTAGAAGGCAGGGCTCTTCTTCCTCCTTCATCCCCTTCTTCCTTTTCTTCTTCTCTCCTCCTCCTCCTCTCTCTCCTCTTTCTTCTTCTCCTTTTCTCTTCTTTTTTTTTTTTAAAGAAGCCCCTCAGGAAGTTTCCGCCTAATGTCTCATGTGCCAGCAGGATCATATGCTTTTCTCTAAATCAATCATCAGCAAAAGGGAATGGGATTATAATGACTGGCCTGTATAGAGCAATACTGGTTAATAACCTAATAGCTGGGGTGAAGCCAACCTTTCCTATACCCGATGTCACTCGATAATAGAACAAGGTCTAGACTCTGTTAGCCGGGAAGAAGGAATAACTGTCATGGAAGCAGTCAATGTCTGCCGTAGAAAATTTTTACTTCTGATTTTATTTGATCAGTTTGTCCTTAGTCTGCTCATGTGATAGAAACAACAGTCTTTCTGTTGCTAATGTTGTTATATGCTACATTCTCTAGAGATGGCAAATAAGGAAACTGGAATACCATGAAATGCATTACTCTTAACATGAATATCAATGTATGGAGATACATAGTGTAGAGTGATACTCAACTTTCCCTCCTTTAACATACTGTGTATTTCTGTTTTCTTTCATGGGTTCTCATAAAATTCCCCAAACAGAATTTTATGTAATTTAAATTTTTTAAAAGATAAGACATTATTTAGGACAGGAGGAAAACATCTTGAGAGCTAAGATATAATAGGTGATATTTTCAGTTCTAAAAAGGTGAGAATCATTGACTTAAATTTGATCATAGAGTAATCTCTTTTTTTCCCTGTTAGGAAATAGTTCATATTCTCTAATGACATCATACTAAAGCAATGTATTTCTCTGGGTATCTACATGGCACTTTTTGTATGGGAAAGCTGCACTGTTGAACTTTGAGGTCTTTTTCCTTTTTTTATTCAATAATTCCTTGAATTTTTACTGATTCATTTATACTCCTATCTGTGACTAGCAGTATATATTTTCCGTATGGCTGGTCAGAGGTGGGGCTGAAGCCTAGTGATGCAACAAACTGAAACTGCCCATAAGGTGTAAAACTCTCAGCTCACTGTCCGGTTGTTCTGCCTTTCAACACAAAACCACCAGCTTTGGCAAAAATTAATTGTAAATTAATTTCTTTTCCGTTAACTCGATTTTAAATTTACCTAGCTCTTCATTATTTTTCACTTTAAAAATGTTATTATAAATAAAATGCCTAAACTTCTTATTCTTAAGCCAAGGAAATGTTCATTTGTGTTTTATTTTTCTGCGATTTTAGCCATTCCACAAAGTCTGTAATGGATTTTGTCAATAGCAATGAAAATATTATTTTTGTACATAACACAATTCACCTCATTTCCCAAATGGTAGACAACATCATCATTGCTTGTGGAGGAATCTTACCTTTGCTCTCTGCTGCTACATCACCAACTGTAAGTACTTTGCCTCCATCTAGTGGTTCTGTTTTATAATTACATGACTAGAGCGTGTCAGTGGTGTTCTATACTATATACAGATGGATTTTAACAAGACATGTTCACCTAAGGAAACTTTTTAACCATATAAATTTATATTTATTCATAAATATATATTTATATTCCTGCCTTTTTTATTTGTCAGTGTTGGGTTCCAGCTATGTGTGTTTTTGAAAATTTTTCTCTGGTAATTCTAATGAATACTTCTTACGAAGAGCTATAACTATAAATGATTTAACTTTATTTTCTGTATATTGTCTGTCTCTTCAGATCTATATTATAATAAATTATAATAAACTGTTAAAATTCTTGTTCTGTAAATCTTGAAGTTCTAAATACAATTACTCGATTACTGTGTAATAATTAGAGTCACAAATCTAAATTTAGAAAAAGTCATCATTAGATATACGGGCTCATGAACTGCTTGAAATATTATTTCTAACCTTAATATTGCCTTAAAATATATATAGGAGTTTTACATTCTTGTTCTTTGGGATTTAATCTAGAAGCCAGTAATTTGCTTCAAAAAGGGAACCAAATTAATGAATTCTTAGAATATTTCTTATTTAAAACTTAGACACCTCAGATAGAAAACGTATAAGTAATATAACATTTTTTATGCTATCTGAAAAAATTCATAATCCTTAAAAAGACCTTAAAAAACTTTATGTTAGTCATATGGCCTCTAAGAGTATTTTCATCTGACTTGGTTTACTGGTTTAACATTTATTTTTAAAAAGTAAAGCCTTGTCTGTCTTTCTGAATAAAACATTGAAATGTGTTAATATAAGTTTGAAAGGCATTTAATGTTAATTATATATAGAATTTAAAATATAGATAAAAAATTACTTTATATTTTAGTTGTCATTTTAAAAATATCTCTGATTCATATCAAAGAAAAGACTCCATAGCTACTTGCTCAGATGGGAAAGAATATAGAACTATGCTACCCGTATTACCTGTGTTCTTACTACCATATTGGAAAGTTATCTGTAAGGCCAAAAAGTATACTTTTTCCAGAGAGAAACCTGCTGTTTTGTTAAGATGTCTTTTTCTTGGTGAGGCAGTGTTTCCAAGTTGGTCTCTGGCTTTATTTCGTCATTAACAAGCTTTTCCTAAATGACTCTTTCTCACTCTCCTTTTGGCAATGCCACCACCCCCACAGCAGTGCTGAAACTTAAATATTAGCAGCAAAAGATTGTCTCCTCAACACCCCTCCCCCGTTACAGCTTCATCCCTGGATTTATTCAAGAAGCCTACAGAGGCCAGAGGCTGGTTCAGGAGGGAGTGCAGCAGAGCAGGTCATCATTAGGGCCTTAATGGAGTTAGCAGCCACCAAGGAAATGGAACCCAGAAGAAAATTAGTTGATAGTGTGTGAGGGGTGCAGGTATCCTGTGAGATTAATGTACTATCTCTTCTCTTTAATCTCTGATTTCCTCTGGTGATTTATACC
Organism: Ceratotherium simum simum; assembly: GCF_057802395.1. Taxonomy (NCBI): domain Eukaryota; kingdom Metazoa; phylum Chordata; class Mammalia; order Perissodactyla; family Rhinocerotidae; genus Ceratotherium; species Ceratotherium simum. The sequence goes on along the minus strand of NC_141909.1, from coordinate 69,259,055 downwards.
AAATTCTGATAAACTGAGAGTTGTGGATGATTTAAAAAATGCATTCTAATATTGAGGCAGGGAGAGGGTTTTTTTTCTCTTCCATAAATTTACAACTGAATAAATCAGTGTTTTCCTCCTGGCATTTTTCTTCATCATATAAATTTTGTTTTATGTCTTATAAATTATCATTTGTTAAGAAATTTTGAAAAGTTATATTGACATTCACTATAAAATATAATACTGTTTTAAAATTTTCTGCAGAACAAAAAAATAATCTTTATATAAAATTAGGAGTATTACAATTTGTATAGGTTTGAAATATTCATATTACTAAATAGTCTTCTAAATTTTATAGCTAAAAGATCTCTATCAAGATAGAGAAAATATTAATGAACTAAAGTGTCAATAAACATTATGATTTATATACATTTTCACTACCCAAATTTGCTTATTTTTTATTTTATAATGAATAAAAATAAGGATATGACATTTTGAGGTTTGACTTCCAAAATTATTACCTGTGAAGTTTTGACCACTGTAGTTTGGAATTTGAAACTACTGATTGCCTAGACTGTTCTCAACAGACTTGGGAATTCATTCAATTGTAGAAACTATTCTTCAGCTTCTCTCTCTATGTATTTCTGTTATTTTGATCCATTAACTGATTGTACCTATACCTCGTTGTACAACATAGCTGATTTTATGATCTTTTAATAAATTGCTTCCTTAAAAGAAACAGTGAGAACCTTTTCTCCCACTTCATGCTGGTAGAATCATGATTCGTGCTGACTGCTGAGTAATGTTTTCTGTTACTTGATTGTATAATATTCTTGCTAAAAACTGTAATGTCGGAGAGGGAAAAAGTTAGGAAGGAGGAGGTTGAATAAAGAAAGAAACTAGAACTGAGGATCTGGAGTTTTTTGACGTACATTTAAAATGTAAAAAGTCAAAAGAGAATTTTGGATTTAATAATTGAAAAAGGAAACATTGGCAATATACAGATTACCAAAGGTAAACATTGTCATGTAGATGCCATTAGAATTTCAATCCTAGATATATGAAGAGAGATAGAAACATTTGAAACCAATATTTGAATGATCTGATAATTTTGTTTAGACTTGTGGAGTTTTTCACAATATTTTATACATTATATGTAGATATGCATTTAATGAATAAGTATGAGTAATGATGGGATTGCAGTGGTTGGCAAAGTTTTTCGGTATGGGTCAGACAGTAAATATTTTTGGGTTTGTGGGCTATCCAAACTATTCAACTCTGCTGTTGTGCAGCCATAGACAGTTACATAAAGGAATAGATGTGGATGTGTTTCAATAAAACTTTATTTATAAAAACAGGCAGTGGGGCAGATTTGACTTCTGAGTCCTAGCTTGCTGACCACTGACTTAGAGCATATTCTTCACATAAAATACAAATGTCATAGTATAATGTTTTAGTGTGAAAACTTGAATACTGACCATTGAAAATTCAATAAAGCTTAAGATAAATTCATTCTTTCCTATTACACAAGAACTTGGATTTGACTTACTGAACATTTATTAAAGTTTAATTTTTTTAAACAATTTCACTGAACATTGTGGTCATTATGATCTGTTAGAAGATATGTAACTTTTCACACTCAGCCATACTAATTTTTTTAGCATTTGATATGTCTAATGTTGAAATTGTCTTTCATTTTAAGAGGGTAAGTAGAATGCTAAATATTCTTTACAGTTCCCCACTTTAAAAAACATGACACAAAGCTCAACCCAGGAATATGTCTTCCCCATTTGTCAGTGTAATGTGGATCTCAGATAATTGACTCCTTTTCATCAAAAACAAACTAGTTTCCCAATATCAGTGAGACTCAGATACAACCTTTTTGAAGTTATTTAATGGAAGGTATATGGATTTTAGCATAAGATAAATCTGTATTTTAACCTGGGTTCTAACACTTACTATCAATCTCAATTTCTTCATTTATTAAAAGGTGTTGATTATACTTATTCCACAAGGATTTTGTGAAAATTGAGTTAAATAATATATGTAAATTACACTAAATGGAGAAGGCTCTTAATGAATGTTTCTTTCCTTTAGTTCCTTTTGGAACTTTTAATTCAGAATTGTATCATGATAGAATAATCTTAGCATTTATAAAGTAAGCCTGTCGTATTCAGAATTCTGAAATTTAAAATAGGATATTTGAGACAAATTTAGTAATTATGGGTGATCCATTTTGATAGCAAAAGACTAAAATACTGTAATCTTTTTGTCTGCTGTCTCCATGGGATTGGCGTAGTAGTGGTCCGTTTTCTACCCTGGGACCTGATAGGAATACAGTAATCCGTACAAGGATAACATTTGTGTATTGCTGTTGCAGTATTGTTATGTGAGAGAATTTGAGCTGTTTAATCTTATTTGTAAGACAATATTTTAATGTAAACTTTAAGGAAAAAAAGAGTGTAGTTATATAATATTTATATTATAGTGAACACCTTGAACTTAACATTCATTGAAGAAGCAGGACTTTATCAGTGTTTCAGTTTTGCCTAGATTATTTAAAATCATACGTAGCATAGAAAACAAATTACAAAAATAGTTTCAAGTCTCTAAATTATCCCAATAGTTTTAATTTTAGTAGTCAGGGAAAAATATTTAGACTCTTAGTATGTAGTGTGACCAGTCTTTGGTTTGGGGAGGAGCATTATTTTTGTTGTTGTTGTTGATTTTTTGGAGTTAACGTTTCCATGACTAGTCAGTTGAATCTTCCATTTATTCCATTGTTTGAGTTGGTCATGAATGAAATCAAGGAATTAGAAGAAATAAATGAAGAAGCAGGTAGATCAACTACAAACTGCATAATCACTTTGTGATTGTAAGTCGACCGTTTTGGTCAACCATCCCAAACACTGCATGTGTAGCATTTAATTCAGTGTCACGTATGGCTTTATTTTCTCTGCTGCAGAAAAATAATAGAGACTATTTATGGCTTTCCTAATAGTTTCTTAATCATAAGAAAGAAGAGTGACTTTTTCCTTCAAAAAATTATGACAAGGTCTTAATTTTAGTTTATATTTTCTTATCATTATCAGAATATGTAGTTAATAGATTTGGAAAAATTACTAATTTTTTGTTTTATTTATCACATAACACTGATCATACTTTCATATTCTTAGGATGCTTTAAATGTTTTCCTGTACAATGTACCATGAAAATAGTGTATTTTGAAATTTATGCTCACATATATTTGTTGTCAAAATCAGAGAATAGGAACATTTGATTACTTTTTTTTTTTTTTTGGTGAGGAAGATTAGCCCTGAACTAACATCTGTCGCCAATCCTCCTCTTTTTTTTTTTATTTGCTGAGGAAGACTGGCCCTGGGCTAACATCTGTGCCCATCTTCCTCCACTTTATATGGGATGCCACCACAGCATGGGTTGACAAGGAATGCATCAGTGTGTGCCCTGGATCCGAACCCCGGGTTGCCGCATCGGAGTGCGTACACTTAACTGCTACACCACCGGGCAAGCCCCAACATTTGATTATTTTTATTGATCAAATGAAACTTGTATGGAAACTTACTTCTATACAAATTTTTGAATATATTGAATATGATTGTTAATAAGACTCTGAAACTTAGTACAATATTTATGTAATTATCTTAGTTCACATGCAGACCTCATTTAGTCTACCAGTAAGTTCTTTTTTATCAAGGGAAGTGATTTTTAAGTTATAATCATGCAAATATTTTATTCTTTTATTAACTCCTGGAGATTTTAATATATAGGAAGGGCTCCAAATATTTTAGGAACAAATTATAACATGATTCCTCAATGAAAATTCTAGGAGCTTAGTATAAATAGTTAGTAAAATAGTCATTTCTACCTAAACCAGTACTGAGTTAGAGCTTTAACAGAGATATTACATTAGTTTACTTATTAAAATGATTCCTTTAGTCAACTGCTAGGAAAAGATACTTATTTTGTAAAAAAGAGTATGCATAGTTTCTAATATATGAACTATATTTACATATATATCATTTGGACAGAGTTACTCTAATGAAAAAAATAAATAGAAGTCTAAATATTTGATATTAAATCTTAATAATATGTAATTTAGAAAATGACTATCTCTTCTGAGAATTTTTGCTTTAAATAAAATAATCAGATATAATTTTAAATATATTATTTTGTGTTTCAATTTTACATTGTATTTTCATTTAATTTTAATAATTTCCTTTTCTTGTACTTTTTTTGGTCTGTTTTCTGTTTTGTCTAATGCATGTCCAGGGTTCTAAGGTTAGTATTACTTAATTTTCAGGTTTTCAGTTTTAAATTTTATTTTTGCTTATTTGTGAAATTTTTGACTTGGTTATATTTTGAGTTTCCATACCATCTTTAACATTAAGCATGTCTTTGGTATATTTAAAAGATCATTAGAAGAATTGTTTTCTCAATGCATTGATGAGTCATTACTATTTTATTATTTATAATAATCTTTAGACTAAACTGCCCTAATGTAATGAAAACAATAATATGTCAGTCGTATGTACAATCAGTTGTTAACTGATTCCAATGCAAGTAAATTAGATGGAATATATGTTATTTTAAGATTTAATAATAATCACGCGAGTGATCTTTATTTTTAAACATCATTATGATGTCTATATAACATTTCATCAAAATTATAAATCACTGGGGCCGGCTCGGTGGCGCAAGCGGTTAAGTGTGCGTGTTCCACTGCAGTGGCCTGTGGTTCACCTGTTCGGATCCTGGGCACGCACTGCTTGTCAAGCCATGCTGTGGCGGCATCCCATATAAAGTAGAGGAAGATGAGCATGGATGTTAGCCCAGGGCCAGTCTTCCTCAGCAAAAAAAAAAAAAAAAAAAAAGTGGAGGATTGCCAGATGTTAGCTGAGGGCCGATCTCCCTCACCAAAAAAAAAAAAAATTATAAATTACTTTTATATAGAATATACTAAGAATTCCAATTTAGGTTATTGTTTGCATTAAGAATGCTTTTTATTTTAAAATTTATTTTGTTTAGTAAAAAATAATAGCTTGGCAAATTACATGGACAATTAATAATTCTGTTTATAATTTCTGTATATAATTCTCTCATTTAAAAATGAAAGCATATTTTTAAGGTTAGCCCTTGTAGACCCCACCAAGACTCAAAAATAAGACCATTAACTAAAAAGTGAGTTAGATTTCAGAATTTTAGTAGTTCAAAATGATGAAGAATTTCTTTGAGAATGCATCTATAGATATCCTAAAATTCTAATATTTTGAAAAATTATTTAGAATATTTGATAGACCTAAGCAATGACCAGATCTTCCATTCTGTTATAACACAATTATATTGATAACTAAGATTTAAAAGAGGTTTTATATAAAATGAATTTTTTGCTTTTATTATAAACTATTGTGTTGTCACAGATTTTTGATTCATGCTATGGAATGATGCTGTATGTCAGTGAAGTGCTAGGAAATAAGGAATCTGCATTTAAAAAAATCCAAGTAATGAATTAATCATTTCTTTGGACCGTGGATACTGAATTGGCATAATGTTGTAAATCAACAATTGGAAACAAATTTTTGTCTATTTGCAAGCTCATTTTAGATATTTTAACAATATTTTGCTGTTAAATGTAAAGGAGAAAGCTTCTTACATTTTATACTCCACTTAAAAGCGAGTTTAGTTATATAGTGTTTGCCGTAGTCACCTATCATTTTTATTACCCACCTTGTACACAAGAAGTGTTTGAGTTTTGTTTTTGTTTTTTTTTTCCAATCAGTGTTTCCTGCTGACATTTCCATGTTAATGTGAGCAGAAATGCATTTAGGTAGAGTGATGGGTGTAAACAATGTCAAAATGAAACATTCAATAGGAGCAGATACCTATAATGTATACCTACCTTGTAGTTGAATTGATCATTTGATGAAGAAGTAAGATTAATCGATATGGCTGGTGTGCCCATTTTTATAAAATTTAGAGAGTAGTATTTTTTATTTGTAAAGCATTCCTTACTTTTCTTTGCTCCTTGAGGCACTGAGAAAATGAGGCCCAGTCATAAGGAACCCAGGTAATTAACGTTATATAATACACAGTGAAAAATAAAGTACAACGACATGTTGCTATTGCTTATAAAATACAAAGTCACACATCTTAAGAAACAGAATGCTTTGTAACATTCCCTTTGAAAGCAGGAAATTATATTTTATCATAGACAATATTTTAGTGAAACTGCAACTTCAATCTAGAATGCTGCGGATTCTTCCTTGTGCTAGTGTCATAGGTCACAAGTTAATATCTGTAGAGGAATTAATCATCTTGATTATTTTTGCCCTAGATTTTTATTGTATATAGGAGATACCTAGTGGTTTCAGTTTATTCTGAAATGGATAAGTAATTGTTATATGTTCTAATTTGACAGTCATCTCATTTTAATGTCAAAGTGCCATATGTCTTTCCTATTACTCATCATATATTTATAAGAAAGAAATATTGATGCATTTCTTTTTATAAATAAGAGTGAGAAATTTAGGAAAGAAATATCAATTTTATATGTTTGTTAAATAATTTAAAAAAAACTAGTTTAAATATATATGTGCAATTATTTCTAAATATCTTTGTGAAGTGATTAACTTTGAAATGTAGTTTTTACAAGTAATAACATTTAAATTCAACAGTGATTTTAAAAATAGACTTTTCGAGGATAATTAATAGGTAAACTAATTAAATTTGATAAGCAGCTCTTGTGATATATTTAATTAGTTTATAACTTATAATTTATTTTGTTTATAAAATATACTAAAACTACTGTCCACCTGCAGTATGTATGTATATGTATTATATTTCCAAATTTTAAACAAGACTTAAATCTTCTACTTTTTTAAAGACGGAATTGGAAAATATTGAAGTGACACAAGGCATGTCAGCTGAGACAGCAGTAACTTTCCTCAGCCGATTGATGGCTATGGTCGATGTGCTTGTCTTTGCCAGCTCTCTAAATTTTAGTGAGATTGAAGCTGAAAAAAACATGTCTTCTGGAGGTTTAATGCGACAGTGCCTAAGGCTAGGTAAGTCTGTTAAGAATAACGGTGCACTTTAAATAATTACCTGCAGATTAGTTTTTTGACACTGTATGGTACCTAAAATATTGATATAAATTGATGATTATGTAATGCAGAGATTACTTTGTATGTCTTCAGAATTACTAAATTTAAAAAATTATAGTACTTCACATTGGAGATTTCATAGACTTGATCATCTTTAATGGATTATAATTTGAAATAAAGTCAAATGTATTTTGAATTGTTTCAGAATCGATAGGACTATAACATTTTTCATTTAAGTGATTTTATTGTAAATCCATTTATGAATCCTTTTTTGTAAACTAATACAGAAAGTAGTTGTCCTGGGCCCACAAACATGTAAAGGAACTAAAGACATAGTTTTATATGCATAATGCTCAAGGATAAAATTGGCTATGTCGATCTCACTATTTCTCAGAATGAACAGTTAACACTAATAAACATTACTATACCCATGCTGTTCACTCACTATCTTGTGTTGCAAAGAAAATTTAGCACTGGAAACTCTTAAATTTAGACCAGCTCTTTAGGCAGGAACATTCTTACATCTGTTACCTTTCTTAAAGGGAAAATTTATTTTTACTATTTAGCCTTTACAAGGGACCAGAAAGCTGCTGTTTTCATACTTGTCTTAGAGCGTGAGCAGGACATAAGAAAATAAGACATTAGATAGGGAGGAGATTTCTGATGTGTACTCTTTTTACCCATAATTTAAAAAAATATATAAAAATCTAGACATATATAAGTTTCAAGGGAGAAGTTGTTTCTGATCCAAGGAAGTAAAAAGAACTTGTTTTAAGAATGATGGAACGAAACCTACTATTTTTGTTGTTTTGTATTTTTTAAAGATGGGCAGGCTGAGGAGAATCATTTCATATTCATTATAAGGGAGAGATTGACCACATGGAGATCCCCCTGACAACCAAGAGTTGTGGGATAACTTACTGTGGGCTGCCATGAGCATATCCATTGGTATTTAATGAGAGCTGGTGGAGTGAACTTTGTGAGAAAGAGAAATGTGTTTTTAAAATGCCTCAATATCATGAAACCAGCATTTATGTAGTTATTCAGAGCTTTTATTTCTGAATATATTCCAAGCCTTTACTGCTGATTTCATTTTTATCCTAATAATTTCTAACAGATTTGTTTTTTATCACCTACAGAAAGTTTTATAAGTGAATAATAGTGTCGCAAACAATTAAATATCAATATGTGTTGTTTACTGTTCTAAGTACTTTGCATATATTAATTCAATTAGTCCTCACAACCGTCCTCTAAGGGTTAGGATGTTTATACTCATTTTACATATGAGGAAACGGAGGAGCAGATAGTTTAAGCAGCTGGCCCAAGATCACACAGCTCGTATGTGGCAGAGCCAGGATTCAAACTCAGGTGGTCTGATTCCAAAATGTGTACCATTTATTACTATACTTCACTGCTTCTTAAGATACGTAAATAAATAAAAAGGTTGTACTTATTGAATGCTTATTGATAAAGGCCATAGAATGTCTCACCATGAAGAAAGGTGGATGTTGGGACTTGGGAGACCTGACTGTACTGATATACTCTGTTATTGCCTGAAGTAGGGAGTTCTGCTCACTATGATCACCAAGATAGTGAAATTATGAGAAGAAGTCTTATTATTAAAAACAATGTATTAAATATGAATATTAAGTTTTTTTTGTGTGTGTGAGGAAGATCAGCCCTGAGCTAACATCTGTGCTAATCCTCCTCTTTTTGCTGAGGAAGACCAGCTCTGAGCTAACATCTGTTGCCAATCCTCCTCCTTTTTTTTTTCCCCCTAAGGCCCCAGTGGATAGTTGTATGTCATAGTTGCACATCCTTCTAGTTGCTGTATGTGGGATGCGGCCTCAGCATGGCCAGAGAAGCGGTGTGTTGGTGCGCGCCCGGGATCCGAACCCAGGCCACCAGTAGCGGAGCGCACGCACTTAACCGCTAAGCCATGGGGCTGGCCCTGAATATTAAGTTTTTAAAAATTTGTATTGATCCATAAAATTCAGAATTTTGAAGGATAGAAGGGGACAAAATAACGCAGGATATATTTGGAGCTTCAGAGGCCTTAGTAATATTCTATTTCTTCATCTGATTGGTAGTATATGGGTATTTTGTTTTTATTTTTTAAATACAGGTATGTTTTATATGTACTTTTCATTACTGTAAATTCCTAATTTTTAAAAACATTTATTGATCTAATTGATTTTAAGAAGAATAATGTGATGGAGGAAGGGGAAAGAAAGAAAAAAAGAACTTAGCAACTTTTTTCAACATGTCCAAGTCAACAATTTATGTTAATAATGTGCTTTTGGTTTTTTAAATAGTTTGTTGTGTTGCTGTGAGAAACTGTTTAGAATGTCGGCAGAGACAGAGAGACAGGGGGAACAAATCTTCTCATGGAAGCAGTAAACCTCAAGAAGCTCCCCAAAGTATGACTGCCACAGCGGGTTCAAAGGTAATTAAACATTTTCTATGTTAAATATAATTTATCTTAAAAATTTTTTTAAGTTTACAAGAACAAAGTGATGTGGTATTGCTTAATGAAGAGCAAGGGTTTGGTAATCAGACAGCTGTAAGCTCCGGTGCTGGGTTCTCCTCTTCGTAATTGTGTTACCAAGATTATTTAACCTCCCTGAGACTCGCAGTTTTTGGCTATTAAATGAAGATACTAATAATTTCTACTTCATAGGGTTCTTGTAAGGATTATATCAGTACATAGCTCTGAAAAGTTCTTAGTTATTACTATTTTTAATAGTTACATATTTTTTTCACAGAGTTCAATATATGAATAATGCCCTTTTTAAATGGATATATTTGTGGTGATAGACATTCCCATCAACAAAAATCTATTGAATGCTCAAGAAATGAATGACTAATGTAGATTATTTTGGAATATATCAATAATTCTCATTCTAAATTAGCTCTCTTTATCATATTTTTAACTGGCCCTTTGCATCACATCCAAAGTTTCATTAACATGACTTTTAAGATCCTGCATGACTTTATATGTTCCCTTTACTTGAAGTGTCCATCCGTGTTTTTCATTCAGTTAAAATCTGTTCTCCTCTTGGCTTTAGCTTAAGTGCTACTCTCTAAGGCAAGTGTTTTCAGATACCCTCACTGCCACCCCGGTCTAGGGTAGCTTCCTCTGTTTGATATTTTCATAAAACCTTGTATGTCTCTTGTTACTACACTTGTAATTAGATGTTGGATATTGACACATGATTTTTTTGCTCAATAAGTGAAAGCGTGAAGTACAAGTTTAACTCATTTAAAAAGTTCTGTGGCTTCGGGCCAGCCCCGTGGCTTAGCGGTTAAGTGCGTGCGCTCCGCTGCTGGCGGCCCGGGTTCGGATCCCGGGCGCGCACCGACGCACCGCTTCCCCGGCCATGCTGAGGCCGCGTCCCACATACAGCAACTAGAAGGCTGTGCAACGATGACATACAACTATCTACTGGGGCTTTGGGGGGAAAAAAAAAATTTAAAAAGTTCCATGGCTTCAAAGTTCTGCAGTTTTCAAGCAGAACAACCACATATTTAGTGTATCTTTTTGCAATCTCTTTCTTTTTCACTACAGTCAGAAAAACATTCCTAAAATAATTAAACTATATATTATTTTACTGCTCACGTCTCCACAGGACTCTCCATTGCTTAGAAAATTAAATATAAACACATCAGCAATAATGCCTCGTGTTATTAGTGTAGGCATCGTAGACTGTAAGTCACTTGAGGGCATGTCCATGACTTGTACGTCTTTGTAATTCCAGAGCATATACAGCACTGTGAGTACTTTGTCAAAAGAGCACCAACTCTAGAATCAGACAGTTCTGAGTTTGTGTCTTGACTCTACCACTTAGTGGTTTTGTGACCTAAGACAAATTCCTTAGTCTCCCGTGCCTTAGTTTTCCAGTCTTTAAAATGGGTATAAATCTTAATTTACAGGGTGTTTGTATGAATTAAATAAAAAACAATAATGTATTGAAGTACTTAGTAATTTCTGATACTCCATGAATATTCAGTTAATACTAATTCCCTTCCTCTCTCTAGCAGTTAGCCACTCAATAGATATACTCATGAAGTGGATAAATAAATTAGTATTTTTCAGAGTTTTGATCTAAAGGTATCTATGCTTAATTCAGTAGATAGTAGGAAGCTTTTCAAGACTGTCAAGACTGTCTATTACTCTGATTATAGAATATGAATAGAAAAGCCCAATGAGAAGGAAATTTGTAGTAATTTAGTTGAGCTAGTCAGTGTCTCTCTAGCAAGAACCTTAGCAATGAAAAATGAATAATAAGTGAGGGATATAGAAGTATTAGGGGCAAAGTTATCTTGGTAAGGAAAATACATTTCAGGCAGAGAAGGAATGGACCTGGTTGGTGAGGGCTGTTTTGTTTTCTCCCTTGTGTTTATGCGTTTTTTATGTGGCACTTTAGTAAGTAAACCATAGTTAATTTTGGTGTGGTACTAACCTGTGTGGAATTGCATGAATCATGCATCTTCATTGGGCCTCGTTTTTTATACTTTGTAAAAAGCAAGCGATAATACAAGCTTTTCCTATAAAAATGTCTTTAGAAGGATCAAATTAGATTATGGATATAGAAACACTTTGTAAAATGTAAATGGTATATAAGTTAAAATATTTATAAATTTTTTCCTTTATGTTGTAAATTATGTACTTTTCATCTGTGCTGTAAATAATGTATTATTTTCTTCAATAAATATTATTAGCCTATTATTTAGATGGTATAGCTGAGGGTCAGAGAGGTTAAGTATCTCACCTAAGGTCATACGGCTGGTAAGTTTTGGAATTATAGTGGAAACCAAGTAACAACCAACCTTCAAATATTATACTCTTTTCACTAATACTGTGCTGCAAAGGAATCAAACACCTTAATTTAGGAGTGAAATATCATAACTGAGGTCTATAGAGAATTAGAAGGAGGCCATTTATTTTTAATTAGTTAGAGTAACAACAAGTATTCTATTTGCAAGAATTGTATTTAGTATTTTACATATATTATCTAATTTAATCCATACAATTCTTAACATATTATGTAAGTGAAAAAGTACTAGATTAAGGAAACTGGGCTTTCTCACTAGTTTGCTATGTTAACTTAAATTTTGTGGATTTTTGTGTTTTCAATTATAAAAAGGATTTTTAATGTCTTTCAGCTTTAACGTTAAGGCTATGACTGAATTTTTTTTTTCTTCTTTCTTTTGTGAGGAAGATCAGCCCTGAGCTGACATCCATGCCAATCCTCCTCTTTTTGCTGAGGAAGACCGACCCTAAACTAACATCTATTGCTAATCCTCCTCCTTTTTTTTCCCTTTTTCTCCCCAAAACCCCAGTAGATAGTTGTATGTCATAGTTGCACATCCTAGTTGCTGTATGTGGGACGCCGCCTCAGCATGGCCGGACAAGTGGCGCGTCAGTGTGCGCCCGGGATCTGGACCTGGGCCACCAGTAGCGGAGCACGTACACTTAACCTCTAAGGCATGGGGCCGGCCCCAGACTGAACTTTTTTTTAATTTACCTTTTCTAACTTTTTGTAGATCATGGAATGCTCACACATATGAAATCTCAAATAATAATGTAATATAATAATCTGTAATGTAAAATAATAATTTAATATATTATTAAAGCGTGGTGGATAAATGAATTTAGTGACTCAGAGATTTATTAACCGGAGGTAGAGAAAGTGAGGCTCAGAGAATTTTAGTAAGAAGCCCAAGATCGCACAGCAGAGATTTGAGTCCAAATCTTCTGAAGTCTGAGATCAGTCTTTTTGGTACCACAGTCTTACCCACTTTTCTGAGTCTGTAGTGGTAGGTATGCTGATGAAGAACAAGAACACTGGTAAGTGAGAGTGTGACGAGTAGAAGAGAACAGAAAAAGTGTCTTGTAATAGAGTATTATTGTCAATAAATGTTATTCAATGATGAAGAAGTAGAGAACGTGGCCAGTTTAATGCCTAAGTTAAAGATGTTAGAAATTATGTTACTATATGTTTCTTATTATACTATTTTTTCACAATTCTCTTTCTTTTTTAAGACTCCACTAGAAAATGTACCAGGGAACCTTTCTCCTATTAAGGATCCTGATAGACTTCTTCAGGATGTTGACATCAATCGCCTCCGCGCCGTTGTCTTCCGGGATGTGGTAAGTTATGTCTGCGTGATTTCCCAGAAAAAAACTTTCCACTGTCATTTGCATAAAATAATTTAAAATTTTTAAGAGAGCTGCATATTAAAACTAATTATCGTAATGTCAGGAATTGTAGGTTTAAACGTACTTCTGATTGTAAAATGGTTGAGCCTTACCTTTCTCAGAAAGCTTATTGATATATTTTTTTAATGATGTGAAATTTTGACGATTTGTATGTATACTAAGAATAGGGATAACCTTGAAAAATTATAATTCACTTTATCTTGAATAACCTACTCCTCTCTTTTAGTATGTCTTGCTCCATCACTAGGAACTGAATATTTTGTTATTATCATTGTTCCTTGTATTATGAGTCAAAAGGATTAATTCATTAAGGTGTTACTGGCAATCACTTTTTTGGGGGGATAATTACTTTTGAAAGAAGAATCTGCATGTTAAAAATATAGATATCTATGAGAATTTGAGTTAGAAAGGTAGCCTAATAAATCTTAAGGGAAAGATAGCTTAAGGAGACAGTTTCATGGAACCCTCCAGTTATATAATCACTTACTCAAGGTAAGTAAAAATAGGACTGGCCTTTCCACAAATTGTGTAAAAACATATATAGTATTTCAGAGCAGATTCAATGTTGACAGAACTCCTTAATATAGTTATTATTTATAAGCCACTTTGGATTCTGTTTTTCTTAATTTTAATTGATGATTTATGAAACAGAAGAAAGTTTATGTTTTAAATTTACATGTAAGAATAAATTGGATGGAGTACTCTGTACTCTAGAAAGTGGTTAAAATGTATTTAAATCATATGGCACAATACTGCATGGTAGGAATATATGATAGGAAAATTGTCACTCTTTAATATATATCAGTTCTTATAAATAACTAGGAAAATTACAAACATGCCAAGAGAAAAATAGACAGTGGACATAAAATATGAAAGATAATTTAAACATATGATAAAAAGTCAGTATCACCAGTAGTCAAGAGAATGAAAATTAAAACAGCAATGAAATATTTTTGCTATTAAATAAACTAAAATTTTAAAATAATAATAGCTAGCATTGCAAAGGTGCATTGAAATATATTCTGTCATATACCACTGGTAGGAGTGTAAATTGGATAAACTTTTTGAATATCTCTTTACTAATATGTGTTAAGACTCTTACAAATGTTGATGCCCTATGATCCAGTGGTTCTACTCAAAGTTATTTAATCTCATATGCTCATCATAGATGTCAACAGGGAAATTGGCAACCTTATAAATGTCCAACAGTAGATTTTCAACTTAATAAATCATAATATGTTCATTCAGTGGGAAACTATGCAGCCATTAAAGTTATATTTTTGAGGGAAATTTAGTGATGTGGGAAAAATACTCATGATAAATTTTAAGGGAAAGCAGCGGTATACAAAAGTCTTGTATTATACAAATATTACATTTGTGTGCCGAGTGTATGTACATGCCATGCACATGTGCATCTTTATTAAAAAAAAGAATAGAAAAATGCTACCAATGATTATCTCTAGGTAAACAGTTTTTATTTTGTGCTTTATCCTTTTATACTTTCTTGTATTTTTCAAGTTTTCTATAATGAACCTGTATTGTTTTTGTAATTAAATAATAAAAGAATTTTCAAAAAACGGGAGATAAAATACATGATAGTGTAAAAACTCTGATGTAAGAATCTCACCATAATCTGGACTCTAATCTAGACTTCAAAAAAAAAAAATGACTTACTCAGAATTTAGCCATTTAGAAATGGGAATTACTCATCCTGAAAAAATGTGTTGTGGAAAGAATGTTTAAATGAAGCATGATTAAAACATGGAGCATATCTTCATCTCCAAGAGGCGCATTCAAAAATAACATAGAAGGGGTTTATGTTAAGTGTGACATTGTGTTTAAATTGTTAGTAAATTCTGCAGTAGGTTACTATGGTAGGTTATGATAATTTTTCTAAGATTCGTAGATATTTTGTAAAGATGTTGGATAACCCAGCAGTGGTGCTTAGCTTTCTTCCTGAACGAAGGGAATTAAGTGTACCCTGGTGTACTTTCCAACCATCATCAAGGTCACGTAACTTGTGTTGACTGGGTTTATACTGTGTATCAGACACGTAAAATGTATTATCCTAAGCTTCCAGTTACAGATTAAGAGAAAGTTAAGAGTCAGAAACATTAAGATCACAAAGCTAGTATGAGGTACAGTCAGAATTCCAAGGTAGATCTTTCCAAAGCATTCTTTTTTTCATCACCATGTTTCATAGATTCTAAGACACAGTTTTTTTTTATTTTTAAATAATCTCTGAAATTTGGAAGTGTTGTACAATTGATATATTTTAGATTTTAGATTCAATTGTAAACATTTAACATGATTTTAGATTCAATTGTAAACATTTAACATGATTTTTTAAATTTTTATGAACCAATAGTCATTTTTAGTTGCCTTAATTTCAAAAACAAATGGGATCAAAAATTTGGTTTTTAAGGAAAGGTATATGTACATTATATATATAATGTGTAATATATATATCTGTGTGTGTATAATATATATGTATTTATATTATATACATATTATAATATATACATACACACACAGATATATCTACCGATTAAATAACTGATAGAATGTAACCTGGGGGTGGAAATCTGTTTCTTTTTCCTCCAGTCTTTCTCAGCTGTGTTACTTTTTAAGTATATAATTTTCTTAGTAAGACTACACATGTACACATGCACACAGACTCTCTGAAATTTAGACATTAATTGTAATGCAAGGAGTATGCATTTCAAATACTTCATAAGAAACTATATCTCTAGAAAAGCTGTCTGTCATTCACAGAGTATGAAATACTAAATTCATAGTATTTCAGAACAAATTTAATCTATTTTGGTCATGTTCTACATTCGCTGTACTAATTCTGTTTCACAATATTAAATCATCAGTAAATATTTCTCATTTGCTTTCTTTTCTGACAAATGCACAAAAATTCTGAATCTTGTTCACATTGTGCCTAAATGAAGTAATGCATATAAAGTGCCTGCTAATGGAGTTTTTAGACTTCAATGCATATTCATTTTCCTTATTTCTATCATACTGTTTTTACCTGTTATCTATGGGCCGCAGTAATTACTTGCAGTTTCGATTTGAAGTATCACCTTTACCTAGCTTTTAGAAAAAAGGCTTTATAACCATTTACATTTGATTCCTTAGACATAGTTTAATTTAGAAGTGGTATTGGAGGTCGTATAAATTTGCCTTATTAACAGTTTTTTCCTGTAAGATGTTTATGTAGGCTTTTTGGATAGAGCTCTCAAGGTTGTATGCAACCCTTTATATTTTTATAAAGCATACATATTATAAAGTTATCTTCTCTACTAGACTGCATTCTCCTTTTTTAAAACTATTATCTCTGTATCCTAATTTGGCCGATCTTTATCAGACCTTTTACCACTTTGCTGCTCTCCTCTGGAAAAACTCAATTTTGTCATTGAGCTTTTGAAATTAGGAGCCTCAAATATTGGCAGTCTTTTAGAAGTCATTTTTCAATGGAGGATAGTGGGACTGTTACTTCTTTTTATCTCTTTATGCAGTGAAATATTGCATTAACTTTTTCTTGAGCTACCATATCACACTTCTAGTTCATATTGAGCTTGTATAAAATTTATGTATTATGCTCCCCATTGTTTATATCTCCGCTAATTTGTACTCATATAGTCTCCTGCTTAAGTAGTATGTTAGAATTGTGTGTGTATTCCAATTGTAATACATATTTTATTTTATTAACTTTTTTCAGTTGTAACATTTGAAACTCTTGAATTTTTTAATCCAGACATTAAATTGTTCTTTTCAACTTTGTGCCTTCTGCATATTTTATAAATATACATATTCTGTTTTTATGGAAGTAATGGATAATAATGGTGAAAAAGAAAATAAAATTTTGTGGCATATTCAGCAAAATTTTAGCACCTCATTTTTTTAAAATTTCATTTCAACCTATAACTCAGATGATATATTCCTGGAGTTCTGTATTTATACTTAAATGATATTTAGTAAATAACAATACATACTTAGCAAGTTTTAGTAAAAGTTAAATGTCATATTTTGCCTCCATAAAGAAAATGAAATAGGAATAGTTTCTTGTACTCTAAGAACTTAGACATTAAAAATTTTGACTATCAAAACTGCCTTTTTGTTTTATACAGGATGATAGCAAGCAGGCACAGTTCTTAGCTCTAGCTGTTGTTTACTTCATTTCGGTTCTGATGGTTTCCAAGTATCGTGACATATTAGAACCCCAGCGAGAGACTGCAAGAACTGGAAGCCAACCAGGTAGAAACATCAGACAAGAAATAAATTCGCCAACAAGTACAGGTACTTAATATTTTTAAAATTATTTGAATTTCATCATTTATCTCCTTTTTACTTCATTTTTACATTAAGATTTAAACTGGTCCTATTCATAATCACCTCAAATAATTATAAATAGGTGGTATATAAATGCTAATTTAATATTCTTTAATTCCACAAAAATGTGTGAATGATATTTCCATGGTAATTGCTATATTCTCATTTTATCAGTGCAGTTTGGTTTTAATGTTTTTCATTTATTAATACAAATCATTTATACTACTATTTAATATGCAAGTAACTCATATATTTCAAATGTATTACTTTTAACCTTTATAAACATGAAAGTAGGAGATCCTTGTAAAGTAGTTCAAGACCAAGAATAAGCCAAAATATAAATATTTATAGCCAAGTCCATAGTATTCCTCTCTCTCTCTCTCTCTTTCTTTCTTTTGCTGTGTACAGTTATTTTGGCATCTAAATATTCTATCAGAGATTCATAGTAAGCAAATATACATTTTAAACCTTATACCAAAGTTGCTTCAACTGAAATCAAAGACTTATGGAGAATGAACCATCTTGAGTCATATTGTCTTTCTTATCTAGAGAACATTCTCATGTTGTAGGAGTTCTTGCATTATCAGCTTTGTCTACTCTGCTTGAAAATGATAAGCTCATTTTCTGGCAACTAATATTTTAATATCATGAGGCACCTCTATCAATTGCATTTACTTCCAAGTGTTTATATCAAGGTTGTTTCTCTGTTAGTTGCAATGTAACCTTGGTAACCCAGTGGTTATTTTGTTTACTACTGGATTAATTTGTAGTTGAAATTGTCTCTCCTAAGTGAATGCATATGATATATAAATAAAATGGATATTTTAAAAAGTGAATAGAAATTAGTGGTCAAATCTCTGCATCTTGTCTTCCATGAGCATATTGTATCTCATTTACCTTTCATTGCTGTTGTGGAAATATGGATTGTGTGTTAGCTATAATACTTTGCTGTTGCATGCTGTGTTTACTTTGAACACATAAACATGATATTTCATTATAGTATACTTTTACTTTTAACTTTATTCTTCAAATTAAACATTATCCTACCATTCCAGTTTATGTCTTTTGACCATTTAAAACAGTGACTATATTTTCATTTTTAATGCATTCATATCAGTCATATATGTATAAAATGAGCAATATTTTATCGAACCTTCCAGCTTTGATTTTCTTGTGTGTTTGTCTCTATGTATGTTGCTAAAATTACTCTACTTAAGTATATTATTTCCTTTCTCTTAATACATAACCTCTTTCCTTCCCCCAGAGATGCAGTCTTTATTGCTAGTACTGTTTGCATGTTGCAGTAATATAGAATTGTCATGGATCTTCAGTGGACCGTGTTGCAGGTTGTTACATGCTGGCTCAAATTTGATTCCATGATTTTCTCCACAGTTGTGGTCATACCATCTATCCCTCATCCAAGTTTGAACCATGGATTCCTTGCCAAGTTAATTCCTGAGCAGAGCTTTGCCCACTCATTTTACAAAGGTAATATTGACCTCATCTCCTGCCCTGTTTGGGTATTCTTATTTCATCAATTGTTATACAATAAATATCCATAATGTAATTATTCATAAACAAGTATACACCTCAGGTTTCATGGGGATATGATATGTTGTATTTATACCTGGATACTGAGAGCAAAATATAGGTTTTGTATTTATATTCCACTACATTTCTTCAAGTATCATATGCAAATTAAGGGTACCAAATTATATGTGTAATAATATGCACAGTGGTGGCATCCACTAGAGATTGCAAGAGAGCCACACCTTAGTAGTGGGACTAAATTAGCCCTAAAATGAAGGCTACTCTAGACTCACAAGAAAAAAGCTTAAAAATAAGCCTTGAAAGCGTCAGACTGACCTATAAGTTACTTAACTTTCTGTCAGAACAAAGTTCCAGCTCTCTTTAAAGGAAAACAAAAAATTCTTCACCAAACGATGTAAAATCAATCCAATGTTAAGCATCCAATAAAAAATTACTAAACATGCAAAGAAGCAGGAAAACGTGATGCATAAGCAAGAGAAAAAAATCAGTCAGTAGAAACAGATTCGGAAAGGACAAGGATGATGGAATTAACAGATAAGGACATTCAAACAGCTGTTGTAAGTAGATGTTTTTCAATTTAAAAGAAAAAATGAACATAATGAGGAGAAAAATGGAAGATTTTTTTGAAAGGAACCAATTAGAAGTTTTAGAGATGAAACATAAAGTAGCCGAAATGATGTCTCTGGGTAAGATTAAAATCAGATGAATCTCTGCAGAACAAAGGATTGTGCTAGGCCGAATTCTGCACACACCTCCAAGATTCTTCCGTGTACACACCTTGCATAATTCCTGTGACAGTGAATATGATGGATTTTACTCCTGTGACTAGGTTATGTTATAGCACAATTGCTTTTAAGAAAAGGTGATTATCCAGGTGGCCCTGAGCTACTCACATGAGCCCTGTAAAGGCATAGAGTTTTCTCTTGCTGGTTGCAGAACACGAAGTCAGAGAAACTCGAAGTGTGAGAAGGGTTTGACATGAAGGAAGTTCTGCATCGCTGAAATGGAAGTGACCATAAGACGAAGAGCTGAGATCACCTTTTAGGAGCTGAGAGCACTACCCAGCTGGCAGTCAGCAAGAAAGTGGGGGACTTTAGCTTACCACAACAAGGAACTGAATTCTGCCGAAAACTGGATGAATTTGGAGAGGACCCTGAGTTTCACATGATGCCATAGTTCAATGTACTCCATACGCTGGCTAGTGATATGGAAGACCAACTTACAGAACAAATAAAGCAGCAAAGTATTTTTTGTTACAACTTGAATGCACAGATAATTTTAATGTGCAACATTTGACTATCATGATGAAATGAAGGAGAAATTCTTTCTTTTCAGCTTTATTGCATACAAACACATCTAGCTCTAAACTGTATGAACTAAGAAGGATTATTTTAGCTTAGATTAAATGTCATCTAGAGTTTTTTTTGTGTAGAAGTATGTTCCAAAGGCTTAGTTGTAGTGTCTGGAAAATAGTCTGGAGATTAAGGAGCCTGCATCAGAATATCAATGCACTGCTTTCTTTATCAAGACAGGTTTGTTATGAAAATAATTTTAGCTGAACTGCACAGTTGTTTTAGAGGTATAATAAAATTTTGAATTACTTTAAAGCTGATGTGGTAAATTTGCTATTATTCTTTTTATTATGTGATAAATATGGAAGCTAATCGTAAGTAACTGTCATTGCATGCTGTGATGCAGTGGTTATTGAGAGGAAGAGTTCTGTTGATGATGTCAGAACTACACAGTCAACTCTTAGTGTTTTTACAGGATAGGAAACCAGTTTGATTCCACTACTTAAAGACAGCTAGGACTGGCTTCTTTGTCAGACATGTAAAATATTTTTAATGAACTCAGTACTTCCAAAAAGGGAAGGATTGCAACATTTTTTTTGAGTGGCAGAAAAGATCAAAGGACAAAAATAAAAGAATCTTTGAAGCACACAGTTTCTATGATATGTTTCATAGTTTAGTAATAATTATCACAGAAGTATCTTGATCTTTAAGAATGATCTTAATTTTGTTCATTCTTATAAAGTTATCTCCTGTCATCTTATGTATTTGGTAGAGCGTTTTGTGTTTTATTTTCATTAAAAGAAATTCATAGGGGCCGGCCTGGTGACGTAGTGGTTAAGTTCATGCACTCTGCTTTGGCAGCCCGGGGTCCGTGGTTTCGGATCCCGGGTGTAGACCTACACACCACTTGTTAACCCATGCTGTGGAGGCATCCCACATACAAAAATAAAGGAAGATGGGCACGAATGTTAGCTCAGAGCCAATCTTCCTCGCCTCCCTCCCCCAAAAAGAAATTCATGGAATTGGAATCCATTTCTTTCATTGAAATATAATTTATATTTGATTATAACCATACAGGATAAATTACTGGAACTGGTAATTTGAACATTGAGGGTATATTTTGAAGATAGAGCATTTCTATTTGCATTTTAGATAAAAGTTTAAAATGAATATTCTGAGCCTTCTGAGTTTTCATTCCATCAGCATACCGCTGTGACACTGCTTTCTCCATTCTGCCTGTTATTAAAATAAAACAAAAACAGGTTAGCTATATGTTATTCCTGTGAGTTAGCATTATTATCAGTTCAACTTAGATTAGATAAGTTAACAAGCAAAAAGCTTTGTCACATTATAAACCTTAAATATTTATATTCCCAATGTTTGTTCAAAATGTTTATATAGGCATTTCTTTGGGGAAATCACTCTTTGCTTAAAACTTTTTGTTTGGTTATAATGTGTAGTGAAAAAAAGTCACATGTATAACAGCATTTGTCTATATTGATCACCTATACGCACACTTCAGTAAACATGGACAGTTTTTGTAATTATTTTATTTTTCCCAATGTTATCTTTGTTCTGATTTTATTTATTGAAATTTAATTATATGTCTATGGAGTCAAATAATAAAAATATTTATGCTTATATTTTGTGTACTATTAAAAATTTTTGTTTTCTCAATAACTTATTTTTAATTCATTTTCCAAAGATGTCATTTGATGATGGATTAAAAAGAAAAGGTAAATTTTCACACATAGTTTGAGGAGCGCTGCTCTGGACTGCTCTTCAATTTCTTCACACTTTATTTTCTTCTTTTAGCTCATTATCGAGCCTTTTTTTTTTTTTTTTTTTTAAAGATTTTATTTATTTTATTTTTTCCCCCCAAAGCCCCAGTGGATAGTTGTGTGTCGTAGCTGCACATCCTTCTAGTTGCTGCATGTGGGACTCGGCCTCAGGATGAACGGAGAAGTGGTGCCTCGATGCGCACCCGGGATCCAAACCCGGGCCGCCAGCATCGCATCGCGCGCACTTAACCACCAAGCCACAGGGCCGGCCCTATCGAGCCTTTTTAAAAATTCTCGACTAGTACTCTGACGTCTCTCTTCTGTTTTATCTTTGATAGTCCCTTCAATTCAAAGTCTTATCCCTTCTTAGAGTTTCTTCATTGGACTTCTTGTCTCTATTCATTTAGTCTATTTCTGAAGAGAATTTTTAAAATAACATTAATATATAATATAATAGAGTAATATAATGAAATATAATTTACATTTAATATAATACATTCATATAATATTTTATAATATATAACAAATGTAATTTTTCCTTCTAAAAATTTATAAAGGCTTCGTGTAATTTTGGGGACAAAGTTAAAATGTCTTAACTTCCAGTGGCAAGATGACTCTAGTTCTGATTTTCCTGGGTTACTACAGTTGCCTCCAGAGTGATTTCCTCACCTCTTCTCTTACTGACCTTTATTTATTTTTCACAGTTTTGCTGCAGTTTGTTTTAAAAATACGAATGAGTTTATGTCCCTTTTTGACTTAAAATTTTCTAATAGCATTTAGAGTAAAATATCACACGGGCCTGGATAATCTGACTGCTGACCCCCTTTCCAAATTTATCTCATGTTATTCTTCCATTTGCTCACTATGCTACAATCAAACTACCTTTTAGTAGCCAAGTGCTTTTCTGACTCATAGTCTTTGTGTTTTGTTCCTGGTGTTTGGTTCTCTCTTCTTGCTATTTTTTGCATGACTGGTGCATACTCATCCTTCAGGTGTCTGCTTAAAGGTCACCTCCTCACAGAGGCATTCCTGACTAGTGTAGCTGAGTAGCTTCCTCACCACAACCACCCTATTCTCTATCATAGCATGCTCTTTATTTGCCTTCTTGCACTTATACAATTTATTTATTTGTTGTTTATTAGAATGTGTACTTCAAGAGGGTAGTCCCTGACACCTAGTGTGGCACCTGGAAGTAAATACAGTAAATATTTGTTAGGTAAATGAGTAAGCCAGTGAGAAAGCTAAACAGTTTTTTAGAAAGCCGAGTATTGATGGTAGCCATAAAATGTATTTCGTTAATAAACGTGCTAAAGATAGAGACAAGAAACTTTTATTAATAACTTGTCCTAGAAGCTGTAGAAGCTCTATGTTAATTATTTCACTTTAGGTTTAATAAGAAGAAAGTTAATATTTAGGTAAACTTATAAACAAATATGTTATATTAGTTTTCTTCAAACAATTTATTATCAGGGAGAAGAATTAACACAAAATAAAATAATTAAGATAATGTAGTACTGGTTCAAGAATAGATACATGGCATAAACAATCTATAAATAGACGAATTTGTATGATCATTTCATATATTATAAATATCACTTTTCTAATCAAATGGAAGAGGAAGTATCATTTTGCAAATGGTATTGGGATTACCAAATGGAATATCCATTTGAGAAAAATTAATTTATATCCTTATATATTATGCCACATAAATTCCACATGTATTAAAATTTAAAGGTGAAAATGAACATAATTCAAGAACATTAAGATTACTATTTTATAACATAAGAAAAGATGTTTTAAATCATAACATCAAAGGCTGAAGTTGTAAAGAAAAGGATATGACTAAATTAAAGTTTTATATATCTACATGTCTAAATATATTAACAAAATTAAAAGACAAATGCTAACAGGAAAAAATTTACACTTATATGATAAAAGTTAATAGCCTTAATGAATAAAGACCTCTTACAGGTCAATTAAAAGAATATACTACAGTAATGGAAAAATTTGGAAAATACCAGATAGCTAAGAAAAGAAAATGTACAGTACAAATAAGGACAATTTACTTAAATCTAGTAATCAAACTTATATTGAAAGAAAGATGTACCATAATTTGGAAATGGGGCAAAATTTTGAAGGATGAGAATGTAAATATGTGCACTTTACATAATAAAGTGTGTAAACTTTTAAGTATGGATAGCATGAAAATATCCATAGCCCTTGATCTAGTAATTTTACTTTTAGAATTGAATCTTAAGGAAACAATTAAGGACATGCCAATAATTTATATACAAATATTTTTACCACTCAGTTTTTATTTATAGCATACTTAGAAATAAAATTAATACTTATTAAATAAGTTTTATCTTCATATAATCAACACTAAGGTTTTCAATATTGCAAATTTGTTATTTTCTCTTGCTTTTGCAATTATTTTTAATGGATCCATAGTAATCCATGATGTGGATGCATTATAATTTATTTTACAAGTACACTGTCATTAATATAATATTTGTAGAATTCTTATTGGCTACTGATGTTGAATATATTATCTACTTCAGTTATTTACAGGTGAAAATCATACCCAGTTATTCCTAACAAACATTTTTTAAAAATTTCAACCCTTTAAAGTAAATGTCTGTTTTCAATGTTCGTAAAGGTACCAACAAAAACCCCCCTCCCCTCTTTTTTTCTTTCTTTCATCTTCTAGTTTAACCTTTCTTTCAATTTAGTCTATGATTTCTTTATTATATATTTGCTGAATAAATGAATGGTTTCCTATTACATCCTAAGTACTAGGGATATATAATAGTAAGCAAAAAGTCCCTATCCTTATGCAGCTAACATTTTAGTGAGGAAGATACAATTTTAGAAACCACACACTTAAATATATAATTGCAAGTTATGTTGCAGTCTAAGAAATAAAATTACAGATTATTATGAGAAATTACAAAAGAAGAGACCTAATTTAATTTGGAGGTTGGCAAAGACCTCTCATCGAAGTGACATTTATGCTGGGAACCAAAGGATTAATTCAGTTAATTTGGGAAAAAGTATGGGGACAGTGGAATCACATTCCTGAAAAGGTAGCCACATGTTCAGAAAAATTATTTGGATTATTTTGGGAACCTGTGTAGGTGAAACATAAGAATCAAGAGAAAGAGAATCATTATATGAGTTTAGATATGTAGGCAAGAACCAAATCGTGTAGAGCCTGTAAACTATATTAAGGGTAGGGGTTTTAAACTAAGCAGAGGAGTATTGTATTAGTTTTCTACTGCTGCCATAACAAATTATCACAGACTTATTGTCTTAAAACAACACAAATTTATTATCTGACAGTTCTGTAATCAGAAGTCTAGCATGGATTTCACCAGGCTAAAATCAAGGCATCATCAAGGCTGCATTCCTTTCTGGAGGCTCTTCAGGAGAAGTCCTTTTCATCGCCTTTTCCAGCTTCTAGAGGCCACCCATGTTCCTTGGCTCCTGGCCTTCCTCCTTCTTCCTCCTTCTTTAAAACCAGGAACAGTGCATCTCTCAGATTGTTCTTCTGCAGTCACATCTTCCTCTGAACGCAGCTCAGAAGGGTTTTCTGCTTTTAAGGACTCCTAAATCAGATTGAGCCCACCTGGATAATCCAGGATAATCTCTTCTCAAAGCCCTTACATTTAATGTTCTTTTTGCCATGTAAGGTAACATTCACAGGTTATGGGAATTAGTATGTGGACATCTTTGGGGGGGCATTCTGCCTACTATAAGTATCATAGTATGGTTTACAATTTTAAAAGACTATTCTTGGTACAGTGAGGGAATAGATTAGAGGGGCATCAAGGGCAACTGGATGAACCAATTGGAGGCTGCTGCTTTCTGGGTAAGAGATGCTATTGCATAGGACTAAGGTGTGGTGGCAGTGGAGATCGAAGAGGAAGATAAATTACAGGCATACTTTGGAGGTAAAATTGACAGGATATGGTAATTGATTGGATGTGGGGCATGAGGGTATGCAAAGTTTTCAAAGATAATACCTGGCTATCTGGTCTGAGATGATAAAATGGCCATTGATCAAAAACAGGAATGGAGGTAGATAAAGTCAGAGAGAATGATAAAGACTTCCATCTTAGATGTGTTAATTTATTTTTTCTTTTTACCTTTTGACCCTCATCACCCATTTCTCCCACCCTCTAGCCCGTTCCTCTGGCAGTCTGTTCTCTGTATCTACAAGCTTGCTTTCTGTTTTTATTTTATTTTAGATTCCATATATAAGAGAGATCATATAGTACCTGTATTTTCTGTCTGACTTATTTCACTTAGCATAATGTCCTCAAGGACATTATGTCCTTATTGTTACAAATCCATATTGTCACAAATGGCAACATTTCATTCTTTTTTATGGCTGAAGTACATTCCATTGTATATATATATACACCACCATTTCTTTATCTGTTCATCCATCAGTGGACACTTAAGTTGTTTCCATATCTTTAAATTAGTGTTTGCTTCAGATAAATACCCAGAAGTGGAATTGCTAGATCATATGGTAGTTTTATTTTGAGGAACCTCCATACTGTTTTCCAAAGTGGCAGCACCAATTTACAGTCCTACAAACAGTGCACAAGGGTTCCCTTTTCTTCACATCCTCTCCAACACTTGTTATTTCTTGTCTTTTTGATAATAGCCATTTTAACAGGTGTGAGGTGATATCTCATTGTGGTTTTCATTTACATTTCCCTGATGATTAATGATATTGAGCATCTTTTCATGTACCTGTTGGCCATCTGTATGTCTTCTTTGGAAAAATGTCTACTCAGATCTTATGCTCATTTTTTTTTTTTAATTTTTTGTTTATTGCAGTAACATTGGTTTATAACGTTGTAAAAATTTCAGGTGTACATCATTATACTTCTATTTCTGCATAGATTACATCATGTTCACCACCAAAATACTAATTACAACCCATCACCACACACGTACCAAATTTTTTAATTGGATTATTTTTTTGCTATTGAGTTGCATGAGTTCTTTATATGTCTTGAATATTAACCCTTTATCAGATATATGATTTGCAAATATTTTTTCCCATTTAGTAGGTTGCCTTCTTATTTTGTTGATGGTTTCCTTAGCTATGGAGAAGCTTTTTACTTTGTTGTAGTCCCACTTGTTTATTTTTACTTTGGTTGCTTTTGCTTTTGGTGTCAAATTCAAAAAATCATTGCTGGGGCTGGCCCCGTGGCATAGCAGTTAAGTGTACACTCTCTGCTGCTGGCGGCCCGGGTTCGGATCCCGGGCGCACACCGACGCACTGCTTGTCAGGCAATGCTGTGGCGGCGTCCCACATAAAGCGGAGGAAGATTGGCACAGATATTAGCTCAGGGCCAGTCTTCCGCAGCAAAAAAGAGGAGGATTGGCATGGATGTTAGATCAGAGCTGATCTTCCTCCACACACACACACACAAATCATTGCCAAGACCTATGTCAAGGAGCTCACTGCTTATATTTTCTCCTAGGAGTTTTATGGTCTCAGGTCTTATGTT
This sequence comes from Ceratotherium simum simum, assembly GCF_057802395.1. Lineage (NCBI taxonomy): Eukaryota > Metazoa > Chordata > Mammalia > Perissodactyla > Rhinocerotidae > Ceratotherium > Ceratotherium simum. The sequence continues at coordinate 69,231,236 of NC_141909.1, read as the reverse complement.
CAAGTCTTGAATCCATTTTGAGTTAATTTTTGTTTATGGTACAAGATAGTAGTCAAATTTTATTCTTTTCCATGTGGCTGTCTACTTTTCCCAACAGCATTTATTTAAGGTACTGTCCTTTCCCCATTGTATATTCTTGGCTCCTTTGTCATAAATTAATAAACCATATATGTGTGGGTTTATTTCTGGGCTCTCTATGCTGTTCCATTGATCTATGTGTCTGTTTTTATGCCAATACCATACTGTTTTAATTATTATAGCTTTGTAACATGGTTTGAAATCAGGGAGTATGATGCCTCCAGCTTTGTTTTTCTTTCTCAAGTTTACTTTGGCTATTCGGGGTCTTTTGTGGTTTCATATACATTTTAGGATTATTTGTTCTATTTTTGTGAAAAATGCCATTGGAATTTTGATAGAGATTGCATTGAATTTGTAGATTGCTTTAAATAGTATGATGTTTTAACAATATTGATTCTTCCAATCCGTGAGCACAGAATATCTTTCCATTTATTTGTGTCTTCAGTTTCTTTCATTAATGTCTTCGAGTTTTCAATCTACAGGTCTTTCACCTCCTTAGTTATATTTGTTGCTAGGTATTTTATTCTTTTTGATGCAATTGTAAGTGAGATTGTTTTCATAATTTCTCTTTCTGACAGTTCCTTATTAATGTATAGAAATGCAACAGATTTTGGTCTATTGATTTTGTATCCTGCGAGTTTACTGAATTTGTTTATTAGTTCTAACCATTTTGATGGAGTCTTTAGGGTTTTTTATATGTAATATCATGTCATCTGCCACGAATGGCAGTTTTACTTCCTCCTTTCCAATTTAGATGCCTTTGATTTTTTTTCTTGCCTAATTGCTCTGGCTAGGACTTCCAATACTATGTTGAATAAAAGGTGCAAGAGTGGGCATCCTTGTCTTGTTCCTGATCTTAGAGGAAAAGCATTCATATTTTCACCATTGAATATGATGTTAGCTGTAGACTTGTCATATATGGCCTTTATTATGTTGAAATACACTGCCTGTGTACCATCTCTGTTGAGAATTTTTATAATAAATGGATGTTGAATTTTTTCAAATGCTTTTTCTGCATCTATTGAGATGATCATATGATTTTTTTCCTTCATTTTGTTAATGTGGTGTATCACATTGACTACTTTGCACATGTTGAACTGTTCTTGCATCCCTAGAGTAAATCCCACTTGATCCTGGTGTATGATCCTTTTAATGTATTGCTGAATTTGATTTGCTAATATTTTGTTGAGGATTTTTGCATCTATCTTCATCAGGGATATTGGCTTGTAATTTTCTTTTCTTGTGATGTCCTTGTCTAGTTTTGGTATGAGGGTAATGCTGGCCTTATTAATTGAGTTTGGAAGAGTTCCCTCCAATTCTGTTTTTCAGAAGAGTTTGAGAAGGATTGGTGTTAATTCTTCTTTGAATGTTTGGTAGAATTCACCAGTGAAGCCATCTGGCCCTGGACTTTTGTTTGTTGGGAGGTTTTTTATTACTGATTTAATCTTCTTACCAGTAATTGATCTATTCGGATTTTCTATTTCATCATGATTCAGTCTTGGTAGATTATATGTTTCTAGGAATTTATCCATTTCTTCCAGATCATCCAATTTGTTGGCGTGTAATTGTTCATAGTAATCTCTTATTATCATTTGTATTTCTGTGATATCAGTTGTAACATTTCCTCTTTCATTTCTTATTTTATATTTGACTCCTCACTCTTTTTTTCTTGGTGAGTCTAGCTAAAGTCTTGTCAATTTTGTTTATTTTTTCAAAGAACCAGTTCCTAGTTTCATTCATCTTCTCTCTTATCTTTTAATCTCTATTTCATTTATTTCTGCTCTGATCTTTGCTCTTTCTTTCCTTCTACTAACTTTGGGCTTTGTTTGTTCTTCTTTTTCTAGTTCCTTGAGGTGTAAAATTAGGTTCTTTATTGGAGACTTTTCTAGTTTCTTAAGGGAGGCATTTATTTATCCCTTATTTCTTAAAGGAGGCTATGAACTTCCCTCTTAGAACTGCTTTTGCTGCATCCCACAAACTTGGTATGTTATATTTCCATTTTCATTTGTTTCAAGATGTTTTTTATTTCTCTTTTGATTTCTCCTTTGACTCATTTGTTGTTCAATAGCATATTGTTTAATTGACACATATTTGTGAATTTTCCAGTTTCCTTCATGTAATTAATTTCTAGTTTCATACCATTGTGGTCAGAAAAGGCGCATGCTATGATTTCAACCCTCTGAAATTTATTAAGACTTGTTTTGTGTCCTAACATATGATCTATCCTGGAAAATGTTCCATATGCACTTGAGAAGAATATGGATTCTGTTGCTTTTGGTTGAAGTATTCTGTATATAGCAAGTCCATATGGTCTAGTGTGTCATTTAAGGCTGATGTTTCCATATTGATATATCAAGTCCATCTGGTCTAATATGTTGTTTAAGGCTGATGTTTCCATATTGATTGTCTATGTGGATGATCTATCCATTGATGTAAGTGGGGTATTAAAGTCCCCTACTATTATTGTATTGCTGTCTATTTCTCCCTTTAGGTCTGTTAGTATTTCCTTTATATATTTAGGTGTTCATATGTTTGGTGCATAAATATTTATAAATGCTATATCCTCTTTTTCGATTGACCCCTTTATCATTATGTAATGCCCATCTTTGTCACTTATTACAGTCTTTGTTTTAAAGTCTATTTTGTCTAATATAAGTATAGCTACTCCAGCTTTCTTTTGGTTTCCATTTGCATGGAATATCTTTTTCCATCCCTTCATTTTCAGTCAGTGTGTATCCTCACATCTAAAGTGAGTCTCTTGTAGGTAGCATATAGATGGGTCTTGTTTTTTTATTCATTCAGCCACTCGATATCTTTTGATCGGAGAATTTAGTCCACACACATCTGGTTTCCTGATTTTTGCAGCTGGCACCAGGGGATGCTTCTTCACTGCCTGCCTTTGGTGGCCAGTGGGGCTTATGTTCATGGGTCCCACAGGATTGTAACCAACAGAGAAGGAGTTCTTAAACACAAGGCACAGAAAGAGGCAACAGACACGGGAGTTCTATCTTTCTGTGCAATAGGCCTATTAGGTAATCATCATGGCTGCAGCCTGAGGGGCAGTCTTCTAATTAAACAAGTGTCTGGGGCTGACTGTAATCATTTCTAGAGACCTTAGAGGGTGAGTTCTGTCTTTACGCTCTCTCTGTCATGCTCCACAGTGCTAGCATCTCCTGGAAGGGAACTTTATGTGTATCTGGTGCCCTGGTATTTACATCTGGTGCCCTGGTTTTTGTGGCTGCCACCCAAAGGATGCCCCTTGATTGCCCAGCTCTGGGGGCCAGGGGGGCTTGCATACCTGGGTCCCATGGGACTGTGACAATTGGAGAGATGGTTTTTGGCAGGCTACCATCCCAAGAGCATTGCTCAGACAGCCGATTGAGGCACACCCTCCAGTCTTTCTGTGAAGGAGGCCTCTTTGCTTTACCTGGAGTTCCAGCCTGAGAGGCAGGCTTCAGATTTGGTACACATCTAGTGGCCTATGGTGCTGCTTTCAAGGAATGTAGGCTGTGGGTGCCGTCTTGGCGCTCTCTCACTGACTTGCTCCAGCTCGGTGGTATCTCCCTCAAAAGAGCTTATACACTCATATGGAGGCTCAAATTTGTGACTGCCACCCAAAGGACACTTCCAGATCATCTGCCTCTGGTGGCCAGGGGGTCTTATGCTAGTGGTCCCACAGAACTGTATATATTTGCATACTTTTGAAAGCTGCTGTCTGAGGGTCTGGCTTTCAATTAGCCTGAATCTAGGTGGTGAGATCCTTCCCTTAGGGACACTGACAGGTCTTGGCACATCCTCAACTACTTGGAGCTATTAAAACTATAATAGGCTGCTTGGACAAGCACAAAGGTTTGAGACAACAAAGAGCTAGGGCAGGGTTGACTAACAAGGTTCATCTTCTACTTGAGGCCACTCCTTCAAGACTGGGAGAGGTGGTTGTTTCATCTACTGTATGTAAACCAACACAGAGAGTCAAGCAAATTGAAGAAATGAAGGAATATGTTCCAAGTGAAAGAAGAAGCTAAAACCTCAGGAAAAAACCTTAATGAACAGAGATAAGTAATTTATCTGATAAAGAGTCTAAAATAATGGTCATAAAGTTGCTCATTGAACTGGGGAGAAGAATGGATAAACACAGTGAGAACTTCAACAAAGAGATGAAAAATATAAGAAAGTACCAACTAGAAGTCACAGAGCTAAAGAATACAATAACTGAAATGAAAAATACACTGGAGGGGGCCAACAGCAGACTAAATGAAGCAGAAGAAAGGATCAGTCAACTGGAAGACAGGGCAATGGAAATCATCCAATCAGAGCAGCAAAAAGAAAAAAGAATGAAAAAAAGTGAAGATAGCTTAAAGGACAACATCAAACGGACTAATATTCGCATTATAGGGCTCCCAGAAGGAGAAGAGAAAGAGAAAGGGGCAGAAATCTTATTTGAAGAAATAATGATTGAAAACTTCCTTAACCTGGGGGAGGAAACAGGTATCTAAATATATTAATTTTGAGATTCTGTGATCTTCTAAGTCTTTGGAAAGCTCAATCGAGGAAGAACATTACAGGTGGTAGCCTGAGAGGTTTGTTAATCCTCACAGCATACTTAAGATCTACATTTGTAAAGTGCAGTTCTTGCAACTTGAAAGCATAACTAATTTGTCCAAGGTAATGTGGAAAACTAGTAAGTTATGAAGCCAGAATTGGAACTTTGATCAATTTGATTACATTCCCATGACCTTTTCATTATGACATATTCCCTTTAGAAAGGAAGGAGAGCTACCCAAATTAGCTTAAGTTTTAGAGATACAAGGGGAGGTGTGGGTGAGAGGTTGTTCTTTAGGAGTTATTGGTCTACAGAAAAAGGGACCAGAGCTAAGAAGAGAGACAGAAATTGAAGATGAGGAGAGAGAATAACTGATAGAGTGGTTGGGCTGAGTATTTTCTTATAGAATATGATGATGATGATGATGGTGATTATGGTAACAGTACAATTGATAATGACACCAGCAGGTACAAAACTTTATGGGGGGGCTGACTTTATGCTAGGCACTATTCGTGAATTATGTTCTTTAATCATCACAACAGTTCTATAATGTATGTACTATTATTATTACAGATAAGAGGATGAGGCTGAGAAAAGTTAAATGACTCATCCTACATCACAGAGCTAATAAGTGGTAAATAAGTCTTGATTGAAAGTCAAACAGTCTTAATTTCAAAGGCTGAACTCTTAACCATATGTAATGTGCAAATTGTGGCTTATCTAATTGATATTAACAAAGTTATACCATATTTGGTTGTTTTTGTTTTTCTGCAATGTAAGAAGAGTTTTAGGCATATATGTTGGCATTTTATTATTAGTGTTAATGATTTCCTCCATTACATTACAGAAATGCATGATGTATTTCAATAGGAAGAGTGTTTTTTTTCCTTTGAGAAGAAAAAGAGTACAAACGCAGGCTAGGCCAAGAGAAAAGCAAAATATGTATATATGAATATTTTATATTTTATAATTTTATAATTTATAATTGATATTTTATTTAAAATGTACAAATTGGAACTATACTAGAATTTGCATTTTAAACATCACTTAAGAGGGCGGACCTTTGGAAGAATAGAGTAAGGACCTCCAAAAAACTGCTTCTCCAAAAAAGCAATGAAAACACTGACAAAACTTATTGAAATCAAATTTTTCACTTCTCTGGAAAGTAATCAAAGGCTTGCAACAATCCAAAGAGTGTTAATTCAAGAAAAACTGCAGAATCTTCATGAGAACAGCAAGCTTTGTGGTGATTTAAGTTTCCCGATTGCCGTCTACCTCTCCCCAGCTCTGTAGCCTTGAAAACCAGCAGCCAGGCAACTGTGGTAGCTGTGAACAACAGCAGCCTAGCAGCCACTGGAAGGAGGCCGACTAGGCTTGGAGTTTTTAGAAAGTCCCATCCTAGACCATTGTCGCTATTTGACCTGTCTGGCAGCTCCCTGGTAAAGCTTCATTCACAGGGCTTGTCATAATTTAACTTGATCAGAGCTTACTTGGTTAGAAAAGCCCTATTTCCAAGATGTTTGTCAAAATAATCAGCAGCATTTTTTTTTAACATTGCAATGGCCTGAGGTGGCAATACTAGTTAGCGCAAACAAGAGCCTTACCAAAAATCTTAAAAGGGAGATCAGAGAGGGAGCTATTCATATTCCTGGGACTGTACAGTCCCAGGAAAGACCTGAGAAGTCCCTAATCACTTACCTCTGGCTGACCTTGAAGCCCTGTACAAGCAGAAAAGGAAGGCTAAGGGAGAGTTGTAAATAGCAGGAGGGTTGAAAGCATGCCCCAACATACATACAGAGGCTCTGGCAAAGAGTGGAAGACTTACTGGTTCCAGACATTTAAGGCAATCTCTGTCCGGTTATTGGCTGACTGCTAGGCTAACTGAGCAGAGACTTCAGTGGCTGCAGGTGATAGGGAATATAGATTTTATAGAACTAGTTCAGGAAAGTCAATAAACAAACAAGCAGAACAACAATGAACCCCATGGGAGGGGTCTGATTTCCAGGATTGCCACATTATATTATTTAAAATGTCTAGTTTTCAACACAAAAGAAGTATGAAACATGCAAAGAAACAGAAAAGTATGACCAATACATGGGGGAAAAAAGCAGTCAATAAACCTACCCCTGAGGAAGCACTGATGTTGGATTTACTAGACAAATGCTTAAACCAGCTATTATACATATGCTCAAATAATTAAAGGAAGTCTTTTATAAAGAATTAAAAGTATAGGGGCCGGCCCCGTGGCTTAGCGGTTAAGTGCGCGTGCCCTGCTACTGGTGGCCGGGGTTCGTATCCTGAGCGCGCACCGACACACCGCTTGTCACCCAGCCATATGGACGCTGAGGCAGCGTCCTACATATAGCAACTAGCAGGATGTGCAACTTTGACATATAACTATCTACTGGGGCTTTGGGGAGAAAAAGGGAAGAAAAGGAGGAAGATTGGCAATAGATGTTAGCTCAGGGCTGGTCTTCCTCACAAAAAAAAAATAATAATAATAATTAAAAGTATGAGGGGGATGTTTCACCAAAGAGAATATCAGTAAAGAAATATTATAAAAAAGAACCACGTAGAAATTCTGGAGTTCAGAATTATAATAACTAAAATGAAAAATTCATTAGAGGGGGTCAACAGAAGATTTGAGCTGACTGAAGAAAGAATCAGCATACCTGAAGATGTCAATTGCGATTATCCTACTCTGAAGAACCGAGTGAATAAAAGAATGAACAAAAGTAAGAAAGCCTCAGAGACCTGTTGAGATACCAACAAGTGAACCAACATACATATGATAGAAGTCCCAGAGGAGAGTTGAGAGAAAGGGGCAGAAAGAATATTTGAAGAAATATTGGCCTGAAAACTTCCCACATTTGATGAAAATCATTAGTATGCATATCCTAAGAGCTCAATGCATATCTAGTTGGATAAACTCAAATAGATATACACATCATAGTCAAAACATGAATTGGAAGTACATTCTTGGTTCTTGTTTCTTCTCAATTTTAATTTTGTATATTATGGGCATATTCTTTGATAATAGTGAATTCCTGAAGTTATATTCTTTTCATACATTTAGTGTAGCAAACAAGAAAATTGAATCATGTATAAATAATTGCAAATAATTACTCAATGCATTGCAGTCTTTTGTTGTGTAAAATAAGCTTTACTAATGATTTTAAATCTTTTTATGTATGACATTTTTCCTCTTTGGAGTTCACGTTAATTTTTATGTAACTTAATTTGGCACTTTGGGATTTAATATAAACAATATATGCAAGTTAGTTATGTACACGTTTTTATGTTTTAAATTACTCTGTGGTTTAGTTTGCTTAATATTACCATTTGAAGAGCAGATAATTAATACAATTTTTAGTGCTGTACTAACAAGGAGCTGTATGTTCCATTCATGTTATTCCTTATTTAGATAGTTTGGAAAATGCAATTTGAATAATTTAATAGGTAAGACATATTGAAACACTTCATAAATCACTGTAAAACAAGATTTTTGGAGGAAGGAATGTGATAAATGAGGTCACCATGTAGAAATCACGTCATTCGCTGAACTTAACCCCATATTTTTTGCAAAATGTATTAGATGAACTCATTAGGTTCAATGAAAAACAGTAAGAAAAAGAGGCAGCTGGCATCCAACTGCATGTTTCTGACAAGGTTAAGATCACTCAGGCTGGTAATGTTTCTGCTTTGTGTACGGACATGGCCTATTGCTACAGAAACTGATGAGAACTACTGAAAAGTTACAAGACTACTGTCATTGATATAACCTGCACAGATGCAATCATTTATACTTTCTCTGCTGTTCATGCTTAACTTCCTATCAGTCACTTGGGTTAAACCCTCAAAGTACTTTAGTGTCAAAAGAAGCATTTTGGAAATATATAAGTTATCTAAGCTGAAGTTTATGTTGTCAACTGAGAGCATTTTGTATAAAAGATGTTAATGCATGATGGGAAATTAAGGTAGGTTTTTTGACTAGTGATCTGTTTTTTATTTGTAATTACTACTATAAAATTTTTCATTGGTATTTATTTTCATTTCTATGTAACATGATCACAAAGTATGCTTTACAAAACTTATATTTTGAATAGAATTCTTATTGAAATATCAAAATTACTGCTTCATTTTCTAAATCTTTCTTTTATCAGTCACAGTAAAAATAAAATTATAATTTTATTACTGTGTAAATAGCTTGATGAGTCATTTGAAAATACTCTGATATTTAATTTTAATAAACTTTTAATTGTGTTTTATAATTGAGAGGTCAACATTAATATTGGAGTTCCAAGTGTCTAGTTAGTGAGTTATAGATTTTTATTGTCCATTGACAGTGATTTGAACAGAAAAGCAAAAAATTTTATAGTTAGTAGAAAAACTCTTTTTATGATACCTTGTAGACACTAAATCAAAGATTTAATTTTCCTAGATATTTTGTGTGCTTATATTTCAGACTACTGTAACTTGAAAAGTTTACATTTTTCGTGTAGCTCTTAATGTAAAACACACCACAAGTAAGGATACTGAGACATCATATTAGGGTAAAGCCAAAAATCTAGGCCAAATCTGTAAATCAGCTAAATTCAAACTAAGTACGAGACTTGATTATATGCCTTTTGATAATTAGTCTGTAAGAAAAGTTAGCCCATGCTGGTAACCATGCCACGTTGATTTTCTGTTGATGTTAGAGTTCTCATTTTGTTTCTGTGTTTACATTCTCTGTCCTCTTGTCATAGAAATGTCACTACTGCTATTTAATTCTCTCCTGATTTTTCTGCCACAGTTAGTTTCGCCCCCAAAATATGTAATCTATAGATGCGAACATGCATTAAATAAATTCAGTAGTATCTCTAACAGTGGAAATAACTGCCTTAGCCATCTTATTTTCTCATTCTATATCCCTAGGTTATTTCATTAACTTCCAAAGTTTCAATTATCATCTCGGTTTGAATGGTCCCCCAAAATATATGGCTATACTTCTCTTGACCTACAGATAAAAATATCCCAGAGATTCTGCAGATTCAATTGATTCAAAATTTAATTCATTATTTTCCTGGAAAAACATGCTCCTCTTTCGCTTCCTTCCTCAGTTAGTGGCATATCACCATTCTTTTGTTCCTTAAGCTAGGTATTCCAGAAGCATCTTGATTCTTCCCCTTCATTCTTATTCCTAAAGCTATTATTCTAATTTAAGTCTTAACGTTCCCTCACAAGGTTTTATAAAAAATGCCAAACTGTTATCTTTACTTCTTATATTTTTCCTTCTCTAGTGCTTTGACAGTAGTATTATTGACATTGTCTGTCTTCTCAAAACTTTCATGTAGTTATTTTAATTTTTATTCTTGGGAACAACAAAGAATAGGTCTATCTACTTTTCATGTTGGTCATCCAGTGTTTGAATCTTATTATCATGTTCTACTAATTAATCTTTTCTTCTTTTACTTCTAACATCCTTGATGAAACAAACAAGCAAAACTAAAACCTATTTAATAAATATGAGGAAAACTGCAATATAATACTGCATTGTGAGAGATATATATTTTAGTTAATTTAAATGAATATTGTATATTAGGAAGATTGAATAATATGAAGGTGTATTTATTTCTAAATTAATGTGTAGATTTAATATAGTTTGAAACAAAAGAAAAGGAGAATATAGAAAATACCTTTTCTTTCTTTTGAAAACTTGACAAAATTATTCTGAAATTAATTTGGAAAAATTAGAAATTCACATCCTCAGTAAATTTGAATGTTATAAAGTTAATCTAAGTTCAAGAAATTAGCAAAACTGTCTAATAAAGTCTAAGAATTAGCCCTGTTACTAAAGAAATTCCTTCACATTATCTTTAATCCTTTAGCATATGTGTATAAAACTTTGAACAAGTTATGATCCCACCCAAGAGTAGTTTCATCAAAACAACATTCTCTGTATTTTCACTAAAGACTACACCAAAGGTTTTGTGAGATGTCTTGCTGAAATCAAGATAGCCTGTCCCCCTGTTCAGCAGTCTCCTGATTTTCTGTCCTAATAGCTTTTCAAAACAAAGAAACAACAACAACAAAACCTAAGGGCAGTTTTATAGAACTTACAGATGTTAATTTTGAAGAGATCTTAGAAATAATTTAGTCTGCCCTTCTGGTTTTACAAAAGATAAACTTAAATATGTTAAAGTAATACAAATAGCTAACATTTACTAAGTATCTACTTTATGCAGGAACTGCAAATAATTTATATATAATATCTTATTTCCTTCTTCAACATGACTTTAGGGTATTATTATTCCCAGTATACTTACCTTGGATAAATTTTTCAAGGACATGGTTTAGAAATTGGTAACATTTTTAAAATGTTATACCAAAAAAATATAAACATGGCTTCATATTTTTAAGGACAATATTAGAGATGTATAAGAATTTCTCTTGTATGATTGGTAGCTAACAATGAAAGGATAAAAATGGAGCTTCCTGTAATAATTATTTTTAAGCTGCTATAAGAAATTGTTGTAAGAACTATTTCTCCATGCTTTTAAATGCCGGATGATTTATAAAAGTAACAGAGTTCTATTGATGCTTACTAAACAAAATGACAGACATATATGGATGATATGTTTTAACCCAGTTGTGTCGTTATGCACATCCACTTAGCACATTTTTTGTTTCTTACAGGTTTTATTTTCTTTATTCTAATAAGTGAGAATATTTTTAAATAATACTGGGTTTTCACTTGTGAAGCTTTTTGTTTAAACCAGTTTCTTTCATTACAGAAACACCTGCTGCATTTCCAGACACTATAAAGGAAAAAGAAACACCAGCTCCTGGTGAAGATATTCAGCTAGAAAGTTCCATTCCTCATACAGATTCAGGAATTGGAGAGGAGCAAGTGGCTAGCATCCTGAATGGGGCAGAATTAGAGCCCAGCACAGGCCCTGATGCCATGAGTGAACTGTTATCCACTTTGTCATCTGAAGTGAAAAAATCACAGGAAAGCTTAACTGAGAACCCCAGTGAAATGTTGAAGGCTGCACCATCCATATCTAGCATTAGTCAAACCAAAGGCATCAATGTCAAGGAAATATTGAAAAGCCTTGTGGCTGCCCCAGTTGAAATTGCAGAATGTGGCCCTGAACCCATCCCATACCCAGATCCAGCACTGAAGAGAGAAGCACAGGCTATTCTTCCTATGCAGTTCCATTCCTTTGACAGGTAGGTACTGAGCTTCTTATTCACAGTGCTCTATGCGCAGAAGGAAAAGACTTGTTAACCTAAAAATATTGAGGGTCTCAAAAACATTATATTTATTAATGTAGATTCTTATGACAAAGAATATCAAAGTGACAGGCCAACCTGATTGATCTCATAGTAAGACATTTTAATAATACATCTCAAAAAAGGGGTTTCAGTATGATATGGAGGATAGCACATTGAATTGGAAATAGGGAAACCCAGATTCTGATTATAATCCATCATCCAGTGACTACACTACATTGGGGAAGTCATTTCATCTTTTCGAACTTAACTGTTTCATGAATAAAATGAGGGAGGGGATAGGCCAAATCTCTCCAAGGTCTAGTCTGGCTCTGAAATTCCATTATAATATTAATGAAAACTGTAATAATTGTTGGAGATTAAATAGTTTGCTTTAAGTAATAAAATTCAAGTTTAAGTTTTAAATGCAAGTATATGGAAAAAATTTAAAAATATACATGGTCATTTTCCTTATGAAATTTCCAGTATCATGTAAAAGTAATATTTTGAGACAAATTATTTGAAAGTAAACATAGCTGAAAGGCATTTTAGGTTTCTGAACTATTTATAAGTGGCCCATATATCTACAAATGTTAAATCATACAAGGAATTTTTAGTTGAGAACAACTAATTCTTTTTTCTGTTCTAATATACATATCATAAAAATGATGGTTCACAGAAGCAGAATAATATATTTTAGAAGCAAAGAACTTGTGCATGTAGTATATCCTACAATTTAAAAACATGTGCAGCATTAGAAAAATATTTTAGGATAATTACTAATTACTGACAATAGTACTTAACTTTGACACTGGGATTGCCGCATATTCCAAATTATGTTTACGTGTTAATGTATAAACTAAAGAATATGTTTGTTTATCTTCTGAATTAAACCATTATTAATGTTTAAAACACTTTTTTCTACAAAAATATTTATATATATGTGTGTGAACAAGCTATTGTTTTTTGTTTTAGAAGGAAAAGATCAAGTTAGGAAATCAATTGTTTCTTAAACTGGAATGTCAAAATAAATATATAGTCAAAATGTAAAATATATTCCATATTGCTTTCTCTAAAAGAGCCAAATGCTTTGTTCAAATCAGAGAAATAATTTTTTAGTGTTTAGGGGTAGAGATGTGACAGTAAAGCCATTTTCAGTAAGGATGAATGAATCTTTTTCATAAATAAATATAATTTAAACTTTGCCTATAAACATTTTAACCAGTGTCCTACAGATATTTCTTGAAAATCTATTGTGAAAATGTAAATGGCATTAGTCATCATGTCGGATATAAAGATGGATAAAGTTAGTTTTGTCTTCTATGAACTTACAGAGTAGGAAAAGGAGATAAAATGTTTCAAATAATTGTCATATAAGATAAAATATGTGTCAAAAGTTTTTAAAAACTAAGAAAAAGGAGAGGCTATAAAATACAGGAAAATGTTTCTTTTTTTTAACAGTTTGTGTTAATATTATATCTGGATGATCATTCATATAGTTCCTTGGATGTTCCTTATGCCATTTTATATCCATGTCCTCTATTTCATCTATTTGGCTTATGTTCCCAGGATATATTTATGTGTGTGTTTATGAGTGTATATAAACATATGCATGTATCTGTAATTATATATATATATATCTATAAATCTATATCTATAAATAAATGTTATAATAATTTAATTTAGGGCCATAAAAGTTTTGTGTTCCATTTAATTTTAAATTATATATTAAAATTTCGTTAAAATACAAGACAATAAATACAGAGAATTATTGTGATTTGCATAAGAGAATCCAAGGAAATAAAGATTAAGTAAAAGATTTTTGTTCTAATTTGGATTATTGTTAGGACAATTTTTTTTTATTAAAACTTAACAAAGCAATCACCTGAGTGCCCATATTCTTAGCTACTTAAAATTTGTTATACTTATGAAAATATTGCTTTAAAAAAAATAGAACTTTCCATTTGTTCCGTAGCATTTGTGCAAAATGCAACGGGAGTGGAATCATTATTCTAAATTGCATAAGTAGAAATGAAATCAAGGCGCACAAAGCATATTTCAATTCTTTTTAGGAAAGGGGTCTCTAGTGTAGTTAATATATGCAGTAGCTCAAGTACTATCAAATGTAAATGATGAGGTGATATTGATGAAAGGAGGGGATTGAGGTCTCAGGGGGCGCTGATGACGGATTGAACAGAAGCGGCCTTGCACTGCATGTAACTCAAGTCTGTCGTCTTCACTGCTCAAAGCCATAATGGGAGGTGGCAGTCTGAAATGAGTTGCCACGGCAAAGAGTATTATTTTTGAAATGCTTTCACACAAATCACTAGGCCCTGCATACAACTTAGTTTCATGCTTTAATGTCATCAGGAGGCACAAATTGGTGTGTCTAATTGTTTGCCACCTGCCAGCAAAATGAGCTGCCAGCCAGCCAGACGGGTTTGATTGTCTGTCAGCCATTCAATAGATTGAGAGTGACAACATCAAAAATTTGACTTCAAACTCTGGAGCTTTGAGCAGCTTTTCAGAGACATCATCCCCACAAGTGCTTCTGGACAACTGCATTTTTCAATTATATTTCCAATATATTGCTACCATTTCCCTTATCTGTCTTAAGGTAGCTATAATTACATTATGAAGTATATAAACATATTTCTGAAGCACTAAAGTCTGAAATTCAAGTTATGACATGTCTTTTAACATCAGATTGAATTCCTTGAAAATAGGATCCAAGATGACAGCCTTTAGAAGCAAAATCCTGAGTACTACCCAGTTTCAAACAGAATTATCGTGGGTCTTACTCTACCAATAATGTATATTTCATTTTTATCTTTAGTTGAAAAATAGCTATAAACTCAGTTGCTCATTTCTTTGTAACTAAATCATACTTCCTAATAATGTTGTACAAATTTCCACTGTAAATGCCAGTGGAAATCACCTAGGATTTTACTTTTGTTAGCCAATGGTTTATGGTTCTATTGCAAACATGCTAACAATGTATTCTTTATACTTATTCTAGATTGGAAGTTTGGAAATAACTGCCTAAAACAACCAATGTAATTTGAGTTATGTTAACTTATGTTCTACATTGGATGTTTCTCCCTACTTAGGATGGAGCATTGATCAATTTAAGTGTTTTGAAGTTTATAATGTTATTTTCATGAGGTTAATTGCACCATCAAATTTTAGAAACATTTAGACTTAATTAAAATAAACCTTTCTTAGTATTAAATCTTTCATCAGATTTTATTATGAAATATTATATAAATATTCTTATCTACATATATGGAAAGTGCTGATTCTTTTTCTTTCGTTTTCTCCAGTCATCATCTGTGCAGATTTAAGTATATGTCTTTGATTACAACGAGCGGCCCTGACAAATGTATATTTATGAATTGTAAAGCACTGAAAATGCTAGAGATCCTCTAGTACTGTTCTGTTTGTATAGAGGGAATACAATTGTGAAACTATGACAGCTTTTCTAACGTTCTGTTACTGTGAAACAAAGAGAAATATTTATCAAGGTTTTATTACTAACAGAAGTGCTTAATAGTCTCATCATAGAACTCATAAATCAAGTTGCAAAGTTCTCCAACTATACTATCTCTTTGCATAGATTTCTGTGTAGATCTATGGTTTATAAAATATTCTAGCTCAGCTCTATTTTTTATGTATTAACAACTATGTAACTTTGAGGTTGGGGTAATGCTTCTCTCTAAAACCACCAATTAAGCTTTACCCTATCTTTTAAACTAAAATTTTAATCCTATATATCCACATGCTTTTAATCTTTTGAGAATATGGTGTATATCTGTGATTTAGCTCAGTCTTAATTCCCCAAGGGTTCCTGATATCCCCTTTAGTTTGGAGGAAAGACAAAAAAAAAAAAAAAAAAAAAAAGCAGAGGATAATATGCTTCTCCACATATTTTAATTGTTAGTATGTTTTAGAAAATTGTTTAAGTCTGGGATATCACAAAAAGCTTATAGTTGTGTTGCTTCTCTGGCTAACAAATGTCGATCTTACATGATTTATACTTCATCTTTTTTGATTTTACAAACCTGCTTATGTTCGAATTACTGGTTTGATATGTTCAAGCAAACTAGTCTGTATTTTTTTCCCTGCAGACTTTTAATATCCTTGCTTCTAAGCATTTCATTCTCTGAAACAGAAAATCTCTAAAATTAAAAAAATATTTTGTAAATATTATGAGACTAAGAAAAGCAATATAGATAGCATTCATATTATTAGCCCTAAGGTATAAGCTTAGGCTAGGTACTTTCTCTTTAGTTTTTTAACATTAGTGCTAAAGATGACTATTTAGGGTAAGTAATAAAGAAATGTTTAAATGATGGAATCCTCCTACAATGATTTTTTTTTAACTTAGAATTAAGTAAGACTATGAAAAATTGTAATTACTGCTCAGAACTTCAATTTCTATTCTTATAGTTTTCAATTTTTTAAAAAAAGTGTTTTTGATTATATCACTTAAAGGATAAACAAGTAAATCTAGGCCAAATTGATAAAAAATCTGCCAACCTTTACATTTCCAAGTTTCTGTGATATCTAGCCACTGAAATACCAGCTTTTATTGTGCTCCAGTTGTCCTGGGTATAGTATTTTAAGGCCAATTGCCAGAAGATGCAATTTTGACCGAGCATGGTTGTATCCTAATTAGCCCAATGTTGTTGCCTTTGTCTCTTCTGGCATTTACAGAGACAGTTTAGTGAGCTGAAAAAAGTCTCTGTCTTTAAAGGGCAGATTAATGAAATACTCAATTATTTCTTCTACGTGTTTTTTTCTATTGGTATTCTAAATATTTTACAAAATAGAGACTCAAATGTTAAAACATCATAAGTAACATGATTTCTGATAAGCTGCAATAAATTGTAATGTCACCCTAAAATCAGTAACAAATATTTTTTCTCTGAAGTTTCCGTTTTTTCTTTCAAGATAAATGTTTAACATCTATAAGCCTTGTTAGGGAAAGAGTAACAATCTGGAAATTAGGAGAACTTGCTATTAGTCATGGGTCTCTTTGTAATTAGTGTGTGACCTTTATCTATTTTCTTTGGCTCTCTGGGACTCAGTTTCCCAACATATAGAATAATGCATTATTTCTAAAAAGTCCCATAAAGTTCCAAAATCCTATGATAAATGAAATGGCCTTGTAATTAGTCTCAAAAAAGTAGCAGATGGCTATTTTTGAACTTGGTTAAAAGACCTGAATCCCAGAAAAGATACAACATGTCAATTCCCAAAGCTATCGCCTCACTTTAGGCCCTTGGTATCTCAAGTGGTTTTCTTCTGTTACCTCCCACTGGCCTCACTATTTCCAGGTGTACCAATGTATCTTCCACATTTATGCCAGAGACATTTTTCTTAAATACAAAACTGGTGCAGATCCTGAAATAATTTCTTGTTATTACACAATGAAGTATGAACTTAGTTTGGAATACAAAGTCCTCACTTTTCACCAGTCCTAAGGATCTGTGCACTTTTCACCAGTCGTAAGTCTTTAATCTACTATGTTTTTTCATATCTCTGTGCCTCACTGAGTGTTTACTATTGAACTTTTCTCCTCTTGGCTAATTCCTATTGATCCTTTTAGACTCAGCTCACTCTTTGCTGATAATGCACATCCTTTGTGTTCCTGAAATGGCCTGTGCATAACTCTGATAAGAGCAATTATTGAAATGTATTGCACAGTTGATTTGTTTGTCTCTTATGTTTTCTTAAGTATCTCTAAGGCGTGGGCTATGTCTTACTTGTCTTGTACTCCCTAAATTTGTCAGTGTAGTTGTATTCCTTTAACCTGTCACAGAAGTGTTACAGAAAAGAGGGGGGGGGGCAGAAAGAACAACGGGATTCTTATAGGGTGTCATGAATAATTATAAAACTCACTTGCCTTAATGAGTCAGTATTTAAAAGCCCTTTCTTATCTTCAGTATCTTACTTTATGCTTAGGACAAATCTTGAGGTATACAGATAAAGCAGTATCCTTTTTACAAAATTCACAGAGCTGGTTTATGGAGGGCCCCAAGACTGCCCTTGGACCACTTCTGCTATCCATTTGCACTCACTTCTTTGGTGATTTCATCCACTTTCCTGACATTAAGTAGCATATAGACTGATGACTCCCAAATTTATGTCTCAGCCCAAACCTCGCTCCTAAACTAGAGACTCATCTATCCAATTGCTTATTCAGTATTGCTACTTGGATGATTAATAACTTAACAGATATAAACCTGCTCTAACCATTGTCCTCCCTATCTTAGTTAATGGCAGTTCTGACCTTCCAGTTACTTAGGGCAAAACCTTTGCATCATCTTTGACTTTTCTTTCACACCCACGTTCAGCCTTCTGCAAATCCTGTTTGCTCTGCCTTCGCAATGTAGTCAAAATCTGACCCACTTTTCACCAGTTTCACTTCGCCATTCTGATCCAAACTACCATCATTTCTTGCTTGGATTATTGTAGTATTCCCCTAACCAGTCTCCCCAGAGTTGCCTTTTCCACCTTAAGTCTATCCTTAACATGGCGGTCAGAGTGATCTTGCTATAACCTAAGATCATATTCCTCCCCTGTTCATAAGGTTTTAATAGCTTCTGGTCCCACTCTAAGAAAAAGCCAATGTCTTTACAATGGACTAGAAGCACCTATGTTCTTACTGTATTACTTTTCCCATCACATCTCTTATAATTCTTGATGTCACTCAATCTTCTGGAGGCTCACTAGCCTTCTTCCTTTTCTCTCTGCTTCCCTGACACTCTTCCCTAGATAGCCTCATGGCTTGTTCCTTCACATCCTTTAGTGTTTCCTCAAATACCACCTTTTGTGAGTCTTCTCTTGGCCACCCCTCCAGTACTACTTATCCTTGTCCCTGCTTTATTTTTCTCATAGCACTTACCGCCTGATATCCTTACTATATTTGCTCATGTATGTATGTTATTCTATTTTCTGTCTTTCCCTATTGAAATGTAAGTTCTGTGAGGGCAGAGATTTTGTCTGTTCTATATATTGCTATATCTCAGAACTTAAAACAATCCTTCACACATCATAGTACTCAATAAATATTTGTTGAATGAATGAATCTTAGATCACATTGCAAATCTCTGGCTTTGAGATAGGATAAATTCAATGATGAAAGAATTTGCGCTTTTCTGTATTAGGTATCACTCAGTGTATTACAAAACGTATAATCAATCACTCAATGAAACATTTTGTTAAAGCATATTAGATTGAATTATTTCCTGGCTTGTGCTATTTTGATGATAACCTTTACAACGTTGGAGTGTGTGTAGATTATATGTAGTATAAAGGAATTATCCGCTTCTTTATAGTTTTCAGTCTTAAAGGTGTGGGATGGAAGTGTGAAATTGGGAAAACATGGAAAGAATATTCTTAAGATGGAAAAATGCAATTGGTAAAGTGTGTGTAGTGTAAAGGATCTTAAGTATCCATTAGTATGAATGGCAGATCTATAAGAAGAGCAGTATATGTTAATAGTTTAGATTTATGGCTATATTTTTTAAATCCAGATAAAAATTATATGCTAACTCTAGAAAAAATGTGTGTACTACAAAAATTTGTGTATATTTTAGGATATTTATGCCCCCTAAATGGGTACCCACAATGGGTACATAGACTCTTAGAGAAGCCTTTTGGTATAGGTGGAATAGGTAACCGAGTGGGAAATGTTGAGTAACATTACTCAACAAATGTTGAGTAATGATAGAAGATTTTGTAAGAGTTAAAAATTTTTACTTTATATAAAAGTAGTTGTAAATACATAATAATATTACAAAAGATAACTAATGTGTTATCAATACATATGCTAAGTGTAAACTTTCAAGATATTTGTAAAATAGATTGCTTAGGACAGAGATGATTTAAGATGTTAAGGAATGGACAGTTTGAAGAAGTAATATTAAGGACAAGAATGTACAGTCCTCTGATTCTACATAAGCAATTTGGCCATATTAATCAAAAAGGAAATAGTGGTTACAAATGCATAATGTAGTAGATTCAGAAAGAATCTGAGAAATAAGTCAAATCCAGCTTCCCATTTCTCTGTGCAACCCTTGTGACATGGTTGTTCTAGCTGTTTGAACAACATCAGTGGTTGGAAATTGGAGCTCATTAAAAGTTGCTAGAGGGTTCACCATCCTGTTGGTCCTAATTTGGTATTTGGAGATAGATGGACGTTTCGTCTTGTTTCCTTATCATATACCATCAGATTTTTAAAAATTGGTGTAATTTTTCTCACTTTTTTACCATAATTTTCTAGGCTTTCATCCTTGCCTCACACAACTTGTTTTCCAGATCCACTGTCATTGTAGCTCTTATGGACATGATGCTGTTTGTCATTATTCTTGAAATATGGTACCTACAAATACATGCAGGATTTTGTTTATGAGGTCTGACAATTGCTAGGTATATCAAGATTATTGCTTCTTTCAGTCTGGGTACTGTTGCTGATGTAGACTCAGACCACATCAGCACTTTTGGGAGCCATAGCAATACTAGTAATAGCTAAAAGGTATTGACCACTTAAAATATTCCAGGTAGAGTGCTAAGCACTTTATATGCATTATATCTTTTTATCTTTAGAATAATCGTATGAGGTACAAACTATCATGAATCTCATTTTAATGGTGAGGAGAATAGAGCTTACAGAGATTTATTTGCCTAATACCACATAGCTAGTAATTGTTGGAGGTAGAATTCTAACTCAGGTCTGTCTGACATTAAAAGCTGGGCTTTGGGCCACTGTACTACTATATTTATATACCGTGTACTATCAGACTACTGAGTTTGCTTCAGTGAAGTATCTGTAGGCTTTCACATCAATTGCTATTGAATTAGATGCTTTTAGTGTTTTAGTAGGCTTTTAATGTTTTTTGCATGTATTTACAACACTTCATTACAAGTTGTTGAGATTTAAAATATTTTTCTCTCATCCGTATAACTAATTTTCATAATATAACTTATTTTCCCTTGATAAGATGTCTGTACCAGTCTGTTACAGAGTTTTTGCCCAAAGTTGGTAATGATCTGTTAATCAGGAATCTTTGGTATTAGTTTTTCTACCATCTACAAACCCATCTCACAGCACTGTCAATCAACCTGTTTCTTTATTTTATTCATAAGGATTTTAATGAGAAATGTAGGGGGAAAAGTGTTATAGTTTCACTACTGACTTCTTTTCAAATTAAGAATTGATCATTTTTTATTGCTAGATAGCCAGTGAAATAATGCATCTCAACATTAGTTGAGAAATTTAGAGAAGAGTTTTTCTTGTGTGTGTGTGAGGAAGATCAGCCCAGAGCTAACATCCATGCTAATCCTCCTCTTTTTTTTTTTTGCTGAGGAAGACCGGCTCTGAGCTAACATCTATTGCCAATCCTCCTCCTTTTTTCCCCCAAAGCCCCAGTAGATAGTTATATGTCATAGTTGCATATCCTTCTAGTTGCTGTATGTGGGACGCGGCCTCAGCATGGCCGGAGAAGCGGTGCGTCAGTGTGCGCCCACGATCCAAACCCAGGCCACCAGTAGCGGAGCACGTGCACTTAACCGCTAAGCCACGGGGCCGGCCCCCAGAGAGAAGAGTTTTGATGGTAAACCAAAATATTAGTTTGTTCTTTTTTTTCTATTGATCTTTATGTAGATCATTATAGCTAGATACCTTAAATCTAGCAGAGAATTATTTCACTTTAGACAGTGGTAACAATTATTAACATTTATAAGACATCTCATATTTGACAGTGTCCTTTTAAATACAGCCTCATTTAATCTCTCCATTTATATGCATAGTAAGTGGCATTTCTCTTGCCATTTCTACAGTGAGAAACTGAAATTTAAGATCACCCAGCTTGAGAATGATTTAGTTCTCAAGCCTTAGTCATCTAACTCCATATCTTTTATTCTTTCCATAATGTCACACTGTCTCTCAATGAAATAAATGAAGGCATTAGGTGAGGAATGGCCACTGAAGGGATTGAAAGCATAATGTGAGTTTTTGATAATTTAATGAGATAGTTGAGAGTTCAAGGTTGAATCCAATGAATTTGACTCCATCCATGAAGAGAAAAGAAGTATCCAGAAAGAAATAATGAAGAAATATTTTTTGGCACAAAGAAGATTATTTAAGATTATATTACCTTTAGTCACAAAAAAAGTTTTAAGTACTTCAAAAGTTAAGAATAATAATTCTTACAAATTTAGATTTTTGACATTGAAAGTCATTGAATACATTAACAAAAGATTTCTTTGAAAAATGTTGGTATTAAGGAAGCTTAAGTCATAGACCTGTTTGAAAATGAGCTATTGATATAGTTTCCTTTAAGTAGAGCTTTTTAATGGGAAAATTATAAAATATAGATACATTTAAAAGACCTAGTTTAGATTGGATATTTTTGTACTGTCAGTCATCAGTTTTCAGGTATTACATTTGACCTTAAAATATCTCATACATCTACTTTCTAGATAAATAGGTTCAATGATGGTTGAGTAACACTTGGAAGTATTTGTTAAATGAAGTTGCAGTGCTGTAAACTTTGAGAAGAATGAGGTTTCACTGCAAGGAAATAAAGATATTTATTATGTTCGAAAAATAGTTTCTTTATCTCTTACATTGACTGATATTCACATCCATTTATTACTTAAGGTTAACACAATGTCATGTTCAGAATTTCTTTTTATGAAATTCATTTAAATATGCTAAAGAAAATGGGAAAATATTCAACTCCTGTATTCAAAAAGTAAAGGCTTAAAAGCTAAATAGATATTTAACCAAATGTCTAGTGTATCATCTCAGTTATTTTTCGTTGTAATAACATTCCTATTATGGAAAAAAAAAACACCAATATTGTTCAGATAAATAAAGTATAACCTTATTATGTCATGGGATGTTATTCAGTATTTCTTGGCTTAATTTTCAGCTTTACTGTGAAGAAGCTTGAAAATTTGGCTTTCAAATGTTCTTATGACTATTTTACGTATGGAGACTATAATATAGATAAGATGGACATTTTTTGTATATTTTGCAAAAACCCATATGTGCATATGCAAACTATTCTAACTTGAGCACGTATTTTTCCAGTTTCCGCAGATTCCTGATTATAGCCCACATGCTATCTTAAGCAAGGTTTGCGAACTCCAGATTCTACATAAATGTATTATTGTAGTCAACATACTTTACAATGTATCGTTCATGTCCATATCCTTTTCACAGATGCAATTGGGCACAGGAGTTTTAAAAAAAAGGGAAAAAGAAAGAAAAGAAAATTTGATGTTGACTAGATATGTCTGCCATAGCAGGATTAGAATCATCTTAAAGCTTGTATTTGTTATTTTCCGTCATTTCTTTCTTTGCAGAAGTGTCGTGGTGCCTGTTAAGAAGCCACCTCCAGGTAGTTTAGCTGTAACCACTGTGGGAGCAACTGCTGCTGGAAGTGGGCTGCCAACAGGCAGTACCTCTAATATATTTGCTGCTACTGGAGCTACACCAAAAAGTATGATTAATACAACAGGTATTGTCCTTATATATTTTTGTGATACCTCATCTTTTTCTTTCTGTTTTCTGTATCTTCATTTTTCTGCTTATTTGATCTTAAAAATTAAAATACCCTGATCCTTTAAGATTATCATAATCCTTAAGAAGGTTCTCCTTTATGTTACTATGTTTCAGAATTTGTCTGTAGTTCTAGGGTGTATTTTTTAGTGTTCATTTTAGAGGACACGATTGGTTTTTGTTTTGAGTCTTCTCAAAACACAGTTCATTTCTCAGAGTGAAATCAAATTGCCGAAAGGTTTTTGGGGAGCAAAACAAAAAGATAATTTGAATACTGATGTTTGATATGTAAATTGTATCAAGAATATCAAGGTGTACTAAATATGTTTGTGACAGAAAATAGATTTCGTGACATTTACTGGTTGAATTCTAATGTATATTTTTTGCTAAATCCTCTAAGAGAAGGCAGAGCTCCCCTAAGAACCTTGACGATGTGCAAGAGCCTCAACTTGATTAGAAAAAAGTGCATGTGAATAAGAACCATTGTTTGACATTGAATTAATTTGTATACTTAGATTACAATTGTATCCAATTCATTGCCCAACATTTTCCTAATGATCTAGGAACAGAAAATTCCAAATCACTACAAATTCTAAAAGCCTGCCTAAAATAACCTTTTCTTTTTTTTTTGTAAATTTCCAGAAATGTTCCTGTTGATTATTAGCTAAATAAATCCTTACCCAAATCTTTGTGATTCCATTTTAGGTATTTATACAACGCAAGATGATCCCTGAGTTTTCTTCCCTGACTATAGTAGCCTTCTCTTCTCCAAACTGTATAGCCTTGAACTTTTCCATCTATTATCGTTACTTAGATTCTTCCCATTTTTATTAATTTCATAGCTCTTCTTTGTGCTTTCTGTATCTATCTTGTTTATCATACCACCTGAGTCTGACATATCATGAACAACACATTTATGGGGTTGTAGGAAGTAGAACATACTCTATCAAGCATATTTATATTAGCAAATAAGCATCATTAATAACACTTGTGTTAAAGAACATAACATCTTTGATTTATCTATATTATAAATAAATATTTATATCTGGCTCTACTGAAGACTTTATATAAAGGTTTTCTATCCAGTTTACAATCTTACTCTTTATACCCATTCTGTTTTCTAAAAATAAGAGTAAAAATGTTTTTCTTTTCCCAAAATATATACCAAAAAAAGTATTAAGGTTTTTAAAATATACCAATGTAGTAGAAAAAAAAATCTACATTAGGTTTTTATTGAATAAGTGCTTATTTTTCAGGTATAGGTCAATGAAAATTTAATCACCTTTTTTAAATATTTGTATGAAACAAATTATGATACATTCTTCAAATTTCTGTTTTATGAATTAATAATAGATATAGGAAGTGATGATAGTAAGAAGTCTAGTGATAGTGTAAAGTATATAATATTACAATGAAAAATAAAATGTAAGTAATAAATATCCTCCTTAGAAATATACACACATATACACACACACGCATTTTATGGGGGTCAACATCTAAACTGGGCCCATTGTCTAGTTTAGATATTGGCACACAGATGCTGTATAAGTGTTGTAGAAAGAAATCCCAGTAAGCAATTCAGTTTTATGGGAATTAGTGTAAGATAAGATAATATTTAGAAACACTAGGTGTCCCTCAAGTCCACAGCTATTTAATATACTTTCACGTTATATTATAGAAAAATCTGTTCTAAAATGGCGTCTTCATATCATTGAGGAGAACTCATTATTTTAAAATCAGTTATACTCATTATAGCCCTTCTTAGGCAATCATTTTATCAAAATAAGCATTTGATGCTGCAGTGCCACAAATTTATGCTCAGACAATTCATTGTAAATTATATCTTAGGTGATGAAAACTAAAAATATTATAACATGGGAATAAAAACAGATAAAATTTTCACATCTAAATTTGCATTGTTTTATCAGCCTCATTTTATCCAAAATTATTTTCATTTGTTGATGTCTTTTATTTATACCCCATTTGTAATAATGTAGTTTTGATAGATTAATATAAGTAAATCAACTGGATTTTAATGCAACAGTATTATTTATAATTATAAAGAGTTATTAGTGTACTAATGGCCAGATGATTGTTGGTTTCTGTTTTGAAATTCAGATGAGTAATTTTTTCAAAATCAGATAGTAATGATGTAATGAAAATTATTTTTTTAAGTAAATTTATGTTTAAGGCTAAAAATTATTATTTTGGAAACAGGTGCCGTGGATTCAGGATCCTCCTCCTCTTCCTCCTCTTCTAGTTTTGTGAATGGTGCTACCAGCAAAAACCTTCCAGCTGTACAAACTGTTGCTCCAATGCCAGAAGATTCGGCTGAAAACATGAGGTATACATAACTATTTGGTTTTTACTCATTTTACTCTCTAACCCCCGTCAAACATAGTGAAACAGTAGACGATAAATACAGAGGTGTAGTTAAGCATTCTTGAGAATGGTTGGTTACGTATTTTGTGGTTACTTTTTATAATTGCATCATTTTGATATTTCTAGCTAGTTATTCATTATATAAAAATCAATTATATTTGAGTCTAAATTGAGAAATCTTGAATGATTTTCAAACATTGACTCTGCTGAATTTGTAATCCATTGTCATATAGCACGTTACATTTCCCATAAAATAAAAATATGCACAAATGGTAACGTGATAAAATTGAGTATCTTTGGGGTGGTGATGAAAAGTTTAAAATGTAGACTTTCAAAATAAATCTGCCAAGTTATATATAACGTGTATAATTGGAACTTGAATAATCAAACGTTGTCTTTTCTGTTGTAATTAATAGGTAAAAATGATTTGTAGTGGCATATCAAAGAGTGTTCCTAGAAGAGACTGGCCCCTGGCCCACATTCTTGGAGTTACGTTGCACACACACACACCCCACATGCACACACGTGCTTACATGTATGTATTCACATTTCTAATTGAAGTATCACAGAAATAAAGAGTGTAAAAGCTCAGTGAAAGAATGAAAACACTCGTTACCATCAGCCAAGTCAAAAAATAGTATGTTACAAGAACCCGAGGAGCCCCCACCTTGTGCTCTTTTTCCTATCACTATTCTTGCTCCTCTTCAGATTCACTGCCCTGATTTTTAATACTAGATTAGTTTTGGATTTTTTAAAATTTCATATAAATGTATTTGCACAGTGTGTATTCTTTTGTCTCTGGCTTCTTTTGTTCAACATAATGTTTATGAGATTCATCCATGTTGCATGTAGCAATAGTTTATTTTTATTTCATTTTTATTCCTTTGTGAGTGTTCACTATAATTAACTAATTTATTTTACTGATGATGGGCATTTGGAATTTTCCAATTTGGGGCTATTACAAATAATGCTGCTTTTTACGTAATAATGCTGCTTGTACATTACTCTTGGGCGTACTACACATTTGTATGCATGTCTGTTGGGTAAATAACTTGGAGTGGAATTGCTGCTTCATAGTGTCTGTGCGTGTTCAATTTCACTTGATAAAGCCAAATGGTTTTCTAAAGTGATTATGCAAGTTTACTAACTCACCAGTCACTTATGAGAGTTCCTATTTCTTCATATCTTTAACAATACTTAGTATTGTCACTCTTACATGTTAGCCGTTTTGGTGGAAGTAGAGTGGTATTCCATTGTATTTTTATTTTGCATTTTCCTGATGACTAATGTGGTTGAGCACCTTCTCATATCTTTATTGGTATTTTGGTTTTTCCTCTTTTGTGATTTGCCTGTTGAAAATTCTTGCCCATATTAAAAAATGGAGTTGTCTGTCTTCTACTTATTAATTTGTGAAGGTTCTTTATGCATTTTGAAAATGAGCCTTTTGATGATTATATGTCATATATATCTCCATTCTGTGGCTTTTTTCATCATTATCTGTTTAATCAACAGAAGTTGTAAATTTTAATGAAACTCAATTTATCAAGTTTTTGTTTGTTAGTGCTTTTTGTGTTGTAGTTGCAATCTTTGCCTACATTTTTCCTTATTGTCTGCATTTTCCTACCTTATCTTCTGGCTGCTTTAGTCTTTGCTTTTTATGTTTAGTTGTATAGTCCATCTGGAATTGAGTTTTGGAGTAAAGTGGATGTCAAGATGATCCAGCACCATTTATTTGAAAAACTCTTCTTTCCCCCATGCTCTGCCACTTTTGCCACAAATCAAGTGTCTGGTTTGGCACTCAGTTCTGCCTTATTAGTCTGTTTGTCTGTCCTTGTGCCACACTATCATAATTAGCTTTAGGTTTAATTAAGATCAGTATCTGGTTGAGTGCGGTCTTCCCACCTTGTCCTTTTTTTCAAGAAAGTCTGAGCTATTCTTGATGCTTTGTGTTTCCATTGAAATTTTAGAATCAGTTTGTCAATATCCTTGTTAAAAACAACTTGCTGGAGTTTTGGCAAGGAATGGAATTTATAGATCTTTCAATATTGTGACTTCCAAACTATGAACATTGTATATTCCTTCCATTTCTTTAGTTTTTCTTAAATTTTTCCCAGTAATGATATTTAGTTTTCTATGTAGAAGTCTTACATATTTCTTATTTGTTTTATTCTTAGGATTTTGATATGTTTTTTTGTATCTTTTTTCCCTCTAGTTAGTTTTCAAATCAACTTTATTGAGAACATTTGTTTATGTTGTTTGAACTTAATAAAAAATACTCATTTTGTGTGTACATTTGAAGGAATTTTGATCAGTTTATATACCCATATATAGTAGTATCTATGGGTAGTAGTATATATACCCATATAACTACTACCACGGTCAAGATGTAGAATAGGTCCATCACCCCAGATAGTTCTCTTGTGCCTCATTTATTATTCACCCCATCCCTGCCTCAGGCAAACACTTACATGCTTTTTAATATTGTAACTTAGTTTGTCTTTTCTAAGGTTTCATGTAAATGGAATCATACAGAATATACTTTTTTGTGTCTTCCTTCTTTCACTTAACTTTTTAGATTTTGAGATTCATCCTTTTTGTCTATGAGTAGTCCATTCCTTTTTATTCTTGAGTATTATTCCATTATATGGCTATCCCACAATTTATTTATCTATTCATTTATTGATAGACTTCTGGATTTTTCTTCCAGTTTGAGGCTGTTATAAATAAAAATTCTATGGACATTTGAGTACAAGTTTTGTTGTGGACATATGTTCTTGGGTAAATAACTAAGAGTAAAATTGTTGGTTGAATAGTATGTATATGCTTATCTTTATAAGAAACTGCTGAGCTGTTTTGCAAAGTGATTGTATCATTTTATATTTCTGTCAGTAATGTGTAAAGCTTCTGTTTGTGCCACATTGTTATTAACACTTGGTGTGGTCAATCTTTTTAATTCAAGACTTTGCTGGGTAATCATGTCTCATTTGGTTTTATTTTCCATTTTCCTAGTGATTAATGATGACAGGTTTTGGGTTTTTTTCCATTTGTTTATGGACCGTTGAAATCTTTTGCTATTTTTAAAAAATTGAACTGTTAGCATTCCTTATATATTCTGAATATATGTCTTTTGCCAAATAGATTCATTGCAAAATTTGTTTGTTCCATTCTGTGGCTTGTACTTTCATTTTGTTAAAAGTGTTAAGAACAGGAAGTTTCTAACTTTGATAGAGTCCATTGTTTCAAAAAGTCTTTTCTTTTGTAGTTTGCGCCTTTATGTCCTAAGAAATCTTTACCTATGCCAAAGTCATGAAGACATTCTCCTATATTTTCTTCTAAAAGTTTTGTAGTTTTAGCTTTTATGATTAAGTCTTTGATCCATATTCACTTAATTTTTGTGTGTATGGTGAGGTAAAGGTTGGGGTTTGTTTTTATCCATATGTATATCAACATTTTAGCACCATTGAATTACCTGGGCACATTGGTTTAAAATCAGTTGACACTCCGTATGTGGATCTTTTCTGGACTCCATACTGTTCCATATCTATATGGCTATCCTTATGTCAATACCTCACTGTCTTCATTACTGTAACTTGATAGTAAGTCTTGAAATCAGGTAGTATAAGTCCTCTAACTCTGTTCTTTTTTACAATTGCTTTGACTTTTCTAGGTTATTTGCATTTTTCTATAAATTTTAGAATTGGCTTGCCAATTTCTGTGGAAAAAAATCCTGCTGAAATTTTAATTAGCATTGAGTTGAACTTTAATTAAATTTAGGGAGAAGCTATCTTAATAATATCGAGTTTTCTAATCTATGAACATTGTCTATATTTTAATATTGAGATCTTTAATTTCTCTCAGCAACTTATTGTAGTTTTCATTATAAAAGTCTTGTACCTATTTATGTCTTTTTTATTATTCTTTCTTGTCTTTTATGATATTCTAAGTTAAATTTTTTACTTTAAATTTCCAGTTTTGAGTTAGAAGATAAACAAAAAAGAATAAATATGTTTCCATCTATATAAAATTATATAAAATGCAAATTTATCTTAACAGAGAGCAAATTAGTGATTGCTTGTGTCAACTATATATCAATAGAGCTGAAAAAAAGATTTTAATTGTGTTCATTAGTGTATAGAAAGACGGTTTTTGTATATTGACTTTATATCCTACAACTTTGCTTAATCCACTTAATTTTGGTAGTTTGTTTGGACTTTTCTCAATTCACTTAATAGTTCTAATACCATCTATAGTTTTCTTATTATTTTCTATGTGTATAAAATAATGTCATTTGTAGCTTTAGTGTTATTTATCCTTAAAGGTTTTGAGAATTCACCAGTCGGGCAGGGAATTTTCTTTCTGGGAAAGTCTTAAATTAGAAATTAAATTTCTTTAATGGATAAGTGACTACTCATGTTTTCTCTTTTCATTTTGCATCAATTTTGGTCATTTGTGATTTGCAGGAATTTAGCCATTTTATCTAAGTTGTTTCACTTATTGCCATGCAGTTTTTCATAATTTTTTTATTCTATTATTTTAAAATATTTATAGGATCTCTAATGATGTTTCCTCTTGCATTCCTGATTTTGTTCATTTATGTCTTTTCTCATTTTATCATTATTAGAATAGCTATTGATTTTTCAATATTATGGTATTTTTTCCCCAGATATTAGCTTTAGATTCATTAGTTTTTATTCTGTTTTCTATTAGATTGAATTCTGCAATTATTATCTCCTTTATTTATTTCAACTTTACTTGCTTTTCTCTTTCTAGATTCTTTGGGTGGAAATTTAGATCAGGAGTCTACAAACTATGGCCCATGGGCCAAATCTGCCATTACCAGTTTTTATAAATAAACTTTTATTGGAATGTAGTCACATCATTTGTTTATATATTGCCTATGACTGCTTTCACATCACAGTGGCAGAGTTAAGTAGTTGCAACAGAGATATTATGGCCTAAAAGCTTAAAATATTTACTATCTTACCCTTTACAGAAAATGTTTGCTGACCCCTTGCTTAGATCTTTGATTTTAGGTCTTCTTTTCCAATATGAGCATTTAAAGCCATAACTTTTCCTCTAAGCACTGTTTTAGCTGTATTTTACAAATTTAGTTATGTTCTTTTAATATTCGTTCAATATTTTTTCTGTTTCCCTATGATTTCTTCTTTGACTCATGAGTGTTTCAGAGGTGCATTTGAGATTGACCTTTCCTCACTCACCATAATGCTGCGAGGTCCGTCCAAGTTGTTGCGTGTATTAATATGGTATTTGTTTTGTATTTCTGAGTAGTATTTCATGGTATGGATTTATGACAGTTTGTTTAACCATTCACCCATGAAAGGACGTTTA
The DNA here is from genome assembly GCF_057802395.1 of Ceratotherium simum simum. Lineage (NCBI taxonomy): Eukaryota > Metazoa > Chordata > Mammalia > Perissodactyla > Rhinocerotidae > Ceratotherium > Ceratotherium simum. The sequence continues at coordinate 69,200,052 of NC_141909.1, read as the reverse complement.
GATTTTTTCTGGTTTTGGGGTATTACGAAAAAAGCTGTATTTATGTGAACATGAGTTTTCATTTCTCAGGAATAAGTGCCCAAGAGTGAGATTACTGGGTTTATGTAGGAAATACCCAATTAGTTTTATTAAAAAAAACTCCCACCAGCAATATTTGATTACTCTAGTTTCTCCTTATTTTTACCAGCATTTGGTGTTGTCTTTTTTTTTTTTTAAGCCATTCTGAAAGGTATGTGATATCTCATTGGTGGTCTTAATTTGATTTTTCCTAATGGATGATTCTGCACATCTTTCCATGTGCTTATTTACCATCAGTATGTTCTCTTTAGTGAAATGTCTGTTCATGTCTTTTGCCCATTTTATAATTCGATTGATTTTTTACTTTTGAGCTTTGAGAGTTCTTTATACATTCTAGGTACAAATCCTTTTTCAGAAATGTGGTTTGCAGGTATCTTCTCCCAGACTGTAGCCTGTTGTTACATCCTTTTAATAGGGTCTTTGGCGGAGGAAAACTTAGCATTTTCGTTTTAGTCTCACTTTTCATGGTGTCATGTCTAAGAACTCTTCACCTAGCCCTAGGTCCTGAAAATTTTCTCGTATGTTTTCCATAAAGTTTTGTGGTTTCATAAATAGTTTTAGTTTTAAGTCGGTGATCCATTTTGAGTTAATTTTTGTATAAGGTGTGAGGCTTATGTTGAGGTTCATATTTTTGCATATGAATGTCCAGTTGCTCTAGCACAATTTGTTCAAAAGGGTATGACTCCTCATGAGGCATGTTTTTAAGATCTTCTAAGGCAAGTCTAGGATGGCCTTCTTATCCAATATAAGAAGATTCTTGTGTTTATAGTTAACCAAGAGTAGCTAGCATTATGTGTGTTGAATTTTATCTTATGATTTTTTTTTTTTTGGCCTACACTGAGATAACCATGTGGTTTTTCTGTTTTTTCTGCTAACATGGTCTATTATATTTACTTATTTTTTAAATGCTAACCAAACCTTGAATTCCTGGAAGAAATCCAATTTCTTTGTGATGTAAAATCTGTTTTATCTCTTGAAGAGTTTATATAAGATGCGTGTGTTTTTTGTTTGTTTTTGTTTTTTCTTGAATATTTAGTAGACTTCACAAGCAAAGATATCAATCCTGGATCTCTTCTCTTGGGAAGTTTTTAAACTAAAATTTCAATTTGATAGTTACAGTCTCCCCAGATTTTCTATTTTATCTTGTGTCAGTTTTGGTAGGTTCTATTTGCATAAAGTAGTTTATAACATTCTCTTATTATTCTTTTAACATTTATATAATCTGTTAGAAGTCCTTCCTTTTTATTCCTGATATTCATTATTTGAGTCTGCTTTCTTTCTGCCTGCTGCCTTCCTTCCAAGTTTTGGCAGTGATTAATCAATTTTATTAATATTGCCAAAGAAACAAAAATTCACCAGAGAGAAGTAACAAGAAACTCTTAAGTTGAAGCTTATACATTATTATTTTTTCCTTAGTACATTGATGTTTGAGAACATCAGCGTGCAACAGAGTCACATGGAAGGCTTGTTAAAATACAGATTGCTGAGTTTCACCCCTAGAGTTCTGATTCAGTGGATCTTCGGAGTCTGAGAAGTTCCAAGATCTGCTGTTGGCAAACTAGAGAAAACCGATGTGTAGTTCCAGTGCAAGTCTAAAGGCCTGAGAACCAGGAAAGGATGGTGTAAGTTCTAGTCTGAAAATTGGCAGCCTCAAGACCCAGGAAGAGCCCACGTGTCATTCTGAGTCCAAAGGCAAGAAAAGACCACTGTCACAGCTCCAATTGTCAGGCAGGAGGTTCCTCTTACTCAGCCTTTTTGTTCTATTCACATATTCAAGTGAATGCATGAGACCCATCCCATTCAAATGTTAATCTCATCCAGAAACATCCTAACAGGCACACGCAGAATAATATTTGACCAAATGTCTGGGTACCCTGTGGTCCAGTCAAGTTAACACATAAAATTAGCCATTACCTCAGTGAACTTGATGCTGCTGGTCCTGAGAACATACTTTGAGAAACAATGTTTTAAGTGATCATCCTCCAGATTGCAACATTAATTTTTGATTTATCTAAGTCCTCTTCCCAGGAAATGCATGGATCTTACTACAGTTTAACTTCATTTACCCCAAATTTTGCAAACATTCTTGTATATATGTATACATGTATATGTGTGTATGTGCATGTAATTTTTAAACCCCACAATAGAGTATAGTTACCATTTTATTGGTCAACATCTGTTTAGATTTACTCAAAGGTTTATCATTTTTTGTTGTTCATCATTCCTTTCTGAATGTCTGACTTCCATCTGGTATCATTTTCCTTCTTCTTGAAGAACACCCCTTAGTGTTTCATTTAGTGCAGGCCTGCCACTCATGAATTCTCAGTTCTTATTTGACTAAAAATCGTTGAAATTCACCTCTAGTTTTTTGAAGGATTTTTGAGCCAATGTAGATTCTAGGTTGGCAGTTATTTTCTTTTAGTGCTTTGAAGATATTATTCAATTGTCTTTTGGCTTTTGTTTCTTTCTGTGCTTTCTTTCCTTTATGGCCTTTTTCTTTTAAAAAAGGTAACTTCCAGTCTTGGTCTTATTGCTGTTTCTGTGTTCTTCCTTCACCCCCTCGCCATCCTTACGCCTGCTGCCTGCTTTTATGATTTTCTCTATCTTTGGTGTTTAGCGGTTTTACTATGATGCACTCATGTTCTGTGGTTCTTCATATTTATCCAGCTTGGGACTTGTAGAGCTTCTCAGATATGAAATTTGATTACTTTCATCAGTGGCTGGAAAATTCTTTGCCATTACCTCTTCAAATATATTGCTTCTGACTCATTCTGTTCTTTTTCTGAGACTTAAATTACACATATATTAGCCATTTTCTTTATTTCTCATCTATCTATGTTCTCTCTTTCTCTCTCTCCATTCTTCTGAGCATTTTCTTTTAACCTTAGTCCACTTTTGTAATTCTCTCTTAAGCTGTTTCTAATCTTCTGGGTTCTTAATTTCAATTTTTTCTAAGTACTAGAATTTCCATTTGACATTTATAGTTTAATATTCTCTTTTCAATTGTGTGTCTTGTCTTTAATTTTCATGAATACTTGAGATATAGATACTTTAAAGTTTTTATTTCATTATTTGGCTTCTCCTGGACCTATCTCTATGATTTTGTGTTTCTCTTGGTATTCAATAATCTCTTCTTGTCTACTTTAATGTCTTTGTTTTTATTATATTGTGAAGAACCTAGTATATGAAAGATTGTAAAGGTAATGCAAAGGTACAAAATGGTGCTTTTTCTAGAAAAAAATTAAATTTACTTCTAATAGGTACTGGCAAACCTAGATAACATAATGCTGCCAAGGTTAAAGGGCTAGTCTTTTCCTGGTTCACCACTACTCTAGGGTGTAATTCTACAGAGTCCCAACTTGAATCAGAAGGGTTTTTCTAAGCTCTTCTCCCTTTTTGTTGGGCATTGAACCTCAGTTTTTCTCTGTAAGTTTGTTTTTCTCTGTAAGTTTGTAAAAATTTTGTTCGACTGCTCAGTCATTGAACTGCTTCTTCCAAAACATGTCCATATCGGAAAAGTGGTCCAAATGCCAAAATCACCTCTTTTGGGTTTCTTCTTCCTCAAGATCATGGTCAAATAATGGGTCACTGTCCTAACTCTCCATTGCCCTCAAAGAGGTGTTCTTCTTTTGTTTTGGTTTTTGTCCAGCTTTCTTAGTTATTCTCAGCAGGAAGATCAGCCATTACTAAAGGTGAAAATCTGAATCATTTTTATATAGCTAGTTTGTTTATCATCCTATATTAGATTGAGTATAAACATTGAAATGGCTTAGTTTTTTTTAGTCACTGCTTTTAACTGGATTATGTCAGATCCATTCATTCTGTTCCTTAATTACATCAGAGACAAATTTAATTTTCTTGTAATTTTCAAGTTATAAAAAAATTAGTCAAGTATAATATAAATTCTGATATCTCATCCAATTTAAACCTCTTCAACTCCTTACTCTGGCTTTCCTTATATTAGGTTTTAATGATAATTCTTTTTCCTTCCTTTCCTTTAAACTTGTCTTTTTATTTTTAAAGCTGGGTTCTTAGACAGTGTATCAATGGGCCCTGCTTTTTTTTAAATCAGTTTGACAATCTGTGTTTTAATTGATGTTTGTACATAATTTACATTTAATATAATTACTGATATGGTTAGATTAATATCTATCAACTTGGTACTTATTTTCTAAAAACTGTTGTTTTCCATTTGTCTTTTACTTTTTCCCCCTCTTTCAATGCCTTCTGTTGGGTTAATGGAGTATTTTTTTATTATTTCATTTTCTATCCAATATTGATTGGCTTATTGTTTATTTATTTCTTAAACAATTTTAGGGGTTGCCTAAGGGTTTACAATATAAATCTTGAGATTATCACAATGTCTTTAATAGTAGTGTACTATTTCATGTGTAATATTAAGATTCTAATAAGATTTACTCTTTCTCATCCTTTGTGTTAATATTGTCATACATTTTACTTATACATGTCTTATTAAGAAACAGTACATCACTACTGTTTTTGCTCTGGACAGTCCTTTATCTTTAGCGCAATTAAAGATAAATGAATTTTATATTTACTTTCATTTATCATTTCCAACACTCTTAATTTGTTTGTATAAATATAAGTTTATGTCAGGTACCATATTCCTTATAGTTGAGAACTTCCTTTAAAAGTTCTTGTAGTAAAAGTCAACCATATGAATTCTCTCAGTTTTTATTTGTCTGAAAAAGTTATTTTACCTTCATTTTCGAAAGTTTTTTTGGCTAGGAATAGAATTGTGGGCTAACATTTTTTTTAAATGGATTTAAAATGGATTTCATTCCTTTGTCTTCTGGCCTGCATAGTTTCTAATGAGAATGTCATTCTTACCTTTGTTGTTGTATATGTAATGTGTCTTTATTCCCTGACAGTCTTCTTCAAATTTTTTCTTTGTATTTGGGTTTCAAACAGTTTATTATGACAAATCTGGGTTATTAATTAATTAATTAATTTTTATTCTGCTTATTTTCTGGGCTTCTTGAATCCATGGTTTGAGGACATTTATCATTTTTAGAAAATTCTTATTCATTATCTCCCCACATATATCTTCTGCCCTGTCTTCTCTCTCTCCTTGTATTAGTTTCCTATTGCTACTATAATAAATTGCTGCAAATTTAGCAGCTTAGAATAGTAGCTACTTATTATGTCATAGCTCTGTAGGTTAAAAATCCAATACAGGTAACACTGGGCTAAAATCTCAGTGTTGGCAGGGGCTGCATTCCTTATTGGAGGCTTTGGAAGTAAACCAGGTTCATTTGAGTTGTTGGCAGAATTCGCTTGCACACAGCTCCTCAACTGATGGCGCTTCTTCTTTGCTGGCTGTCAGTCCAGCGCTGCCCTTGCTCCTAGAGTCCTTTTTCCAGTCCTTGCATGTGGCTCCCTACGTTCAGAACCAGTGACAGTGTATCATATTCTTCTCACACTTGGGATCTCTCTGACTTTCCCTTCTGACATATCTTTTTTGCCTTCTTCTTCTGCCACACCTCTCTGACTCTACCCAGAGTTTTCTGCTTTTTGGGCTCATATGATTAGATTGGGCCGATCTACATAATCCAAGATAACCTCCCTATCTTAATGTATATAACCTGAATTTCATTTGCAGAATCCTTTTGCCCCGTAACATAACCTATTCACAAGTTCCTCTGATTATGGTTTGCTCATCTTTGGGCAGCCATCATTCAGTATACTTCATTTCTCCCTCTGGGATTCGTATCACATTTATATAAGGCTATTTGATACTGGTCCATAGCTCTTGAATGTGCTTGCACTCGCTCTCATTATGTATATATTCTTTTTTTCTCTTTTTGTTTCAACATGTCTTTTTTTACTGGCCTATCTTCAAATTCACTGATTCTTTCCTTGGTTTTATTGAGTCTATTGATAAGCCCTTTGAAGGCATTATTGTCTATTTTACTGTATTTTTCATTACTAGCATTGTTTCGTTTTTACAGTTTCTTACTTTGTGCGGAAATTCCCCATCTGTTTGTGCATGTTGACTATATTTTCAGCTACTACTTAACTCTTAACATATTGATCATACTTACTTTAAATTCTTTGGTAGTTCCAACATCTGGTTTATCTGTTATTCTGATTCTGTTGGTTTGCGATTCTGACTATGTTGATTTTTCTGCTTTGTATGTCTTACACTTTTTGGTTGAAAACTGGACATTGTATATAGGACGTTAGTGACTGACATTCATAGTATTTATGCTACAAATGGGCCTGCCTCTTCTTAGGCTAGGCCTTTAATGTTGGGGGTTAAGTCATTCTACCCAGGACTCAAGCTAGGTTTGTGTTTTCTTGTTGTTTTAGTTACTTTCAGTATATCACATGTTTTAAATTTCTCTGCCTTTACCTTGTATTTATCTAGGGGCTGGTTTGTCAGAATGTTTTACTCAGTGTTCTTATTCTACCCTCATCTTTAGGCTTTCCTTTAATCCTGCACTTTAAAGAGGTTCTCTATAACATGACGCCTTCTGCTATTATTTCTTATTGAGTGCTTGCAAGCCTAGTGTTTGGGGTTGTTTTCTGTTGTTCTGGTTCAGACTTGGTTGTAGGCAGGTGCTGCCCTGGGTCTTGGAAGTAGGGTTTTTCCACTGATCCTGCCCATTCTCAAGTAGTTGGAGAATCGCTAAATATCTGGACTCAGGATGTTTTCCTGCCCCTCCCTCAGAGTAGAGAATTTTTTCTGTTCCCTTTCGCCAGCTGCAGTAGGCCCTTTCCTGTACCCTGAAAGTAACAGAGTTTGCTGTCCTTTTCTAAGATACATAAGGCTTTTGTTCCATAGAGGATGTAGGGAAGAAGGATCCAGGCAGGGCTTTGTGTCTTGACTGCAGCAATTACTGCTTCCCTCCCTTAGCCTGCAGCAGTGAAGGAAGTTTCTCAAAAGTCTTCCATGCTGCCCTAAGTCTTTCTCATGAGTAATGGTGAGGTTTGTGGAGAAGAGCCTTCAAATTACTGCAAACTCTCCTTGTGTCTGTAGCTCTGAAGGTTTTATTCTCTCACTTTAGCTCACACTTGGATTTCAGCAATTTTAGAAGTTTTAGCTGACTTCTTGCCAGCTTATATGGTACCTAATGTTTCTTCCTGTGCTCCACCCCAAGGAAGCAAGTTCCTGCATCCCTCCCCTGTCTCGTTGGAGGTTCCTGTCTTTCTTCAGACTTCAAGGCTAATTGGTTGCCTTGCAACCTCAGCTGTCTGATGTGTCCCACCAGTGTTGTAATTCTGTCAATTACCTGGCTTTTTCTTGTGCTTAGTGTGGGAGTGACCCTTTCCAGCTTTCACATCCCAAATAGAAATTCTCTATTTCTTTTTAAAAGTTCAGATTCCTAATAGATGGTTTTTCAATTTGTATTTTCAAAAAATATTATGTGAACCAAGTAATGTACTAAAAACACTCATTAACTGACTGCTACCACAGGAAACAAATTCTAAGATAGAGCATTTTTTAAATGCTCTGAAAACTGGAATGTTCAGAAACTGGAATGGCCCTGGGAGAAGTCCTCAACTGAGTGAAGGGAACTAGGACTTTGACCTCCTCAGTGACTAGTGTTTGAGTGCAGATTGTTCCTGCTGGGGAAACTTAACTTTGGGTAAGACAGGTCCCTTCTGAGGAAGGATTCAACTGTAAGCCATCACCCAGTATTTTTCCTTAGAACTTTCTAGGAAATGAGGGTCTCTATCCTAAAGGGGGATCTTGGTGATCCACCACAGTACCTATTACATTAAAATTTCTTTTATAATATATTAAATTTGTTATTTAGTAGGAAAAGTTTTATTATTTCAATTTTTATATCACCCATTTAAAACACAATTAGCCTTACTGTTTTTATCACTGGGTTTATTGTTTTGTCTCAGTTAAATGACATATATTCTGGACTTTATATTTCTATTTCAGTGTAATTTATGTGTCATTTTACTTGACTAGTTGACTAGAAAGGAGGAATTTTTCCATTTCAGTTTCTTTCATTTTCTTTTTGTATATGAAACATGCAGTTAACAATTACCAAAAATGCACTCCAAAAAAACTTTTATAATTATCTGAAGACATCCCAGCATTACGTTTCTTGAAACTTGAGAAATGTGTATTTGGAGTTTAGTTTATCGTATGAAAGATACACTTCTTCCATGCAAAAGAATTTATTTAGGCTCAGTTTCTTAGTCTTCTGTAATTTCATCATATACTTGAAAATGTATATGATTCTGTTAAGGAAGAATGAAGAAGAATTGTCAGTTTTTAATTTAAAAGATCATGAGGAAATAACATAAGCAGGAATTTTTTCAGCTTCATGTTTTGCTTAGTGGCTGTGACCCTAAAAAGTTATAGTTTAAAAAAACTGTTTATCAGTAGGTCACAATGTCACAGATTCTGAGATTTAGGATACATTTACTGATCAGCTATCTAGTATGTTAAATTATATTTCATATTAGAAGTTTAGTGAAAACTAGACAAAATATTTAAAGTCAATGTTTGTCAATTGCTAGTTATAATATCACGCTGATTAAGAATTTGACTTTACAATATATGGTTTGGTAACATTAATACTGTACTAATCTTTTCTTTTCATCTAAGTTTACTTAAGCAAATCGGTTCATTTACTTATGCCTACATTTCTTAATTTACATTGGAGCATTTGATTAATAAAATCTACTGTGAAATTCATTAATACAGTAATTTCTTTTATATCTGAGCTGTATCTTTTAGATACATTGCTTAGGGACATGTAATTATTTATTTTCATTCTAAATTTTATTATGCATACCCATTTTTTATGTGATTTAAGAAATGAATGAAGCACTTTAAGAACTTTAATGTACCAAATTAAATTATTTAGTATTTATTATATTTATGACATTATGCTGAGGACCTAGGAGATTATAAAAAATTAAAATCAAAAGTAAATAAAAATTGTAATTTTATGAAGTGGCACAAACAAAAGGGAGTTTGTTAAAATAGAACTCACAATGTAAGCAGTGTCCTAAATAAAAATAGAATTATGTTTATCTAGAATTCTAAACATGTTACATTTGAAAATAATCAACATTTTGTTGTGAAACATGTTTATAAAGAGATTTATTTAGAAAACAGGAGACAAAAATCTTACCTGCTGATTCATCTATTTATAATCACCTTGGCCTTGGATATGTCTTGAGGTCAGTTACATTTGGTAAGATTTGATAATCAGTTGCAGCCGTGGGTTTTTATATGTTTTTTCTCCAATGGATTAATTATATTTTTATTCATATGAATTTCTTAAAATCTCTAAATCTCTGTAAAAGAGATTTTCTTAATACAAGTAAAAGCCAATATATAATTGTGTTATTTAAACCATAATGATAAACTCTTGTGTTTTAAGTCATATTGTTTTAATCTAGGGATTGAAGTTATAGAATTTCATCCAAAACATTATTATTTCCTTTGAATGCTTTGTTTTCCTATAGTTGGTAATTTTTTTAGAGTGGTCAGTAAATTTCCCAAGTTATAACAGTAATTTCTTCATAGAAATCTGTAATTCTCTTTCTTAAAAGAATTTGCACTTACTATCAAGAGATATAGCCAAAGTCAAAATAGCATCATACGCATCATTAGTGTAACTGCAGGGAAGGAAAAGGGTAGAGTCGAGAGAGAGGAGTGAGCAGCTTGAGAGGATGCATTTCGGCCTGGAGTTGACAAATTCTATATTTAGGGCCCAAGAACTTTCCCAAATATTGAGAAGTACTAGTGTTAAGACTATAAACCTCACTTGAGACTGTATTGGGCAAATTTCCCATCTGGTGCACCTTTGTATTATTTCTGTACACAAAATGTGTTAGACTAAATGAATGGTTTTGGAATAAATGAAAATAAACTTTCAAATAAAACTGAGAAATTACTGCTTAGTATTTCCCTAAATTAAGTAAAATATGCCAATTTTTCTTACAAAATAATTTGCCAAAGAACCTTGTTTTCTTCTGGTAATTATATGTTCTTTCAATTTTTAAAATAAAAATTATATTCAAAATGAAGAGAATATTTCATTTATTTTTATAGGACATAAGGCCAAGGGGTTCTCCCTTGTTAAAATAAATTTTTTTAAATTTCTTTTTAATATGGTAACAAATAGATTTTTCGTATATGCCTTGGAATTGAGAAAAAGGAGTTTTACATTGTGTATTTCTCTCAGATGAGAATTGAAATAACAACATAGGCACAATATGTCTTTTTTTTTTTTGTAGTTGGTGGTTATTTGCCAGGTGATAGAGGAGGGTATTAAGCTGAGATTTCTGTTTGTACCATTTCCTTTGAGAATTTAAATTATGTAAGGATGAAGATCGCATACTTTATACAATGTTTACTTTCCTTTAAAATGCATTGTGAGAAATCTGTAATATTAACAATAACAAAAAACTGTCCATTTCTTCACTGTAAAAAAGCGATGATGAAATTTTTCCGCTTAGAATATTTTGTTGTTGTTTGGAGAAATCTGGCACTATCATTTGATAATGATTTTCTGTACTTAAAACTTTTGATCTCTTGCTGAGTAAAATGGTACGTTTGTCCCCTATTAGAAAATTAAAATTATGGTTGCACAATGATATGTAAGAGCATCATTTAATATTTGTATTAAATTTTATAAGAAAATAGTTTCAAAATTATTATATGGATTCACTCACTGAAAAATGTCTGCTTTTATCCATTACTCCTAAGGCAAAGTAATTAATAAATATTTACATATACATCTGTGCTTAGTTGCTTAGATTAACTTCAGTTATGAAGTTTCTATTTGATATTTAACTAAATCATAAAGAACAGTATTTTTGCAATTTGAAGGCTCTAAATCATACAGAAAACTGTAAAATATGGAAAAATGTCTTTTTTTTTTTAACCATTTTATTTATTTATTTTTTTGTGAGGAAGATCAGCCCTGAGCTAACATCCATGCTAATCCTCCTCCTTTTGCTGAGGAAGACCGGCTCTGAACTTGCCAATCCTCCTCCTTTTTTTTTTTTCCTCCAAAGCCCCAGTAGATAGTTGCATGTCATAGTTGCACATCCCTCTAGTTGCTGTATGTGGGTCGTTGCGCGCCCGGGATCCGAACCCGGGCCGCCGATAGCGGAGCGCGTGCACTTAACTGCTAAGCCACGGGGCCTGCCCGGAAAAAAGTCTTAAACTAAGGAAAAAAATTGTCCTGGCTTTAATTAGATAATAGTATATGTATTACAAGGCAGCCCTGACAGTCTAGTGCTTAAGATTTGGTGCTCTCACCAGCATGGCCGAAGTTTGTTTCCTGGTCAGGGAACCACACCACCCGCCTGTCAGTTGTCATACTGTGGTGGCTGCGTGTTGCTGTGATGCTGAAAGCGATGCCACCAGTATTTCAGATACCGGGAGGGTCACTCATAGTGGACAGGTTTTAGCGGAGCTTCTGGACTAGGAAGGACCTGGCCACCTACTTCCAGAAAAATTGGCCATGAAAACCCTGTGAATAGCAGCGGAGGATTGTCTGATATAGCACCAGAAGGTGAGAGGATGGTGCAAAAAACACCAGGCAGCGTTCAGCTCTGCTGTACACAGGGTCCCTAGGACTCAGAATAGACTCGATGGCACTATCAACAATACATATTACAATCCAATAGTGTAGTTCTGATGTGAACCAGTATAAATCTAGATTTTTTCTAAAATAATTTCACTCTCATTAATCTTAAATAAAAATAAATAGTCATGCTTCACTGAGGATTCAGGTGCAGAAACAAACAATAATAATTATGTCTGGATTTTTCTCGTCATCTTAGGTTCGCTCTTACTGTTCTTACTTCCCTTTCCTTAGTAGAGGGGATTACTTACCTGGGAAGAGTCGTAGGACATGATCCTGGAGGTTAGAAGGAATGAATCAAATAGTAGATCCAAAAAAGAAGTTCTCTCTATAGTCACTAAAGTCAGAGAGAACTTATTATTGTTATGATTATTCTGTGACTTGAGGTAGCCTTTCCTTTGCTAGCTGTTTTATGACAAATTACCAGTAGTAGATACTCTTATTAAAACAGTTATTCTCAAAGTATGCTTCAGCAGTATCAGACCACCTGAGAATCTATTAGAAGTGAAAATTCGCTCAGTGCACCCAGAAGTGCTGAATCAGAGTGTCTGGGGGTGGGGTTCTAGCAGCCTGTGTTTAAACAAGCCTTGCACATGATTCTGATCTACACTGAAGTTTGAGATCCTTTTCTTAAAATAGGTGCTTGCTTTCGGAATAACAGAGTAGGGGAGAATACTGAAAACTCTTCATCTTCAGCAAGAATGCGAAGCCCCACCGAAGTCCCTTTTTCTTGCCTAAAGTTGTTCCTCCAGAATATTCTTTTTAAGTGTTTGTGGAAGTCCTAAACCTGAGTTTCCTCTCTGAGTTCTCCTTTCTGTAAAGGTGTTGACCCAGATCAGAGGAGACGAAGTTAAATAGATGTGGTAATGGTGAGGCTTTGTGTACACAGAGGATTCGGATCATGTTTCCAAGTTAGGAAAGAAGGCAACCTAGATTATTCCCTAATCCCTACTTAATCACTTAAAAAAAAAGATGCAATAGTTTAGTTTTAAATATTAGTAACATAATGCAAATTATTCTATGATTATTTACTTTTTGTCATTTATGTTTTCCTCATGTGTAGCAAAAATATTACTTAGCATTGTGGCTACTTTGAAGCATTGTTTAATTCCTTGCTGTACATGTCTTCATGTAGAAGAATGTGTGCTCATCTAATGTTACGTTATTATATTGATTTTGGTTTTTTAAATATATCAGAGTCACGTTTTGTAAGAGTAAATATAGGTGTGTTTTATTCAAAGTAGCAGTTATAAGAGCTACCATTATTGATCTTTCACTGTGTGCCAGGTACTTTTCTATGCACTTTACATGCCTTAGATCATTTAATCCTCACTGGATAGATACTGTGATCACCTTAATTTTTCAGGCTTAGGAAATCTAATATCCCAAGGTCATCTAGGTAGTGTATGATAGAACAGCATTCCAGTCTAAGCAATCTTATTCCAAAGCACTTACTTCTATGAGAGAGAGTTAAATATTACCAAATTATTTATTTGTCTGAGCAGATATTTTCTTTACCGGTGTTTTTTCTTTTACATTTACTTTTTGAGGTATTTTCAGGAATGCCAAACAGTGCTTATGTAAGGCCATATAACTTAAAATTTAATAGTCAACAATATAAAGAATAATGCAGGGATTGGTGAAGAAAAGTAAGTGGCTCATGAAATGGAAGATGCCTACTTTGGCAAAGCAATGCAACTTTATTACAGTGAATTCCAGTTATTTTCTTATTTGTTTAGGTTTTCAGGGAATTTTCAGGGAACTCTTGAGAACGAGAGTTAATTTTTTATAACTGGCACGGTGATTCATGCAGTAGATGTTCAAAACAGTTTTCTTTGATAGACGGACAAAGAAGACAAACAAGAACTTCTTTTCTTGAAGCTCTTAGAGCTACACACACAGAGTCTGTGGCCCTTGCAGTTTACGGAATCCCAGTTCCTTTTCACAGTGTAGTCATTCTAATTTAGCTGTAGTCTTTTGAGTAGCCTTATGACTGATATGAAACTGTACAGGTGTTCCTTCTACATGAAGCTGTTATTACTCAGTGGTTTAGAATTGTACTTTTATGATTTTTAAAGATTTTAATTTAGAAGTAAAGTTTATTTGAATTTTTATATTGAGTTATATTTACTAGTCTTTATGTCTTAATTTCAACAGCATCACTGCAAAACTTGAAAGAGCTTTAGAAAAAGTTGCTCCTCTTCTTCGTGAAATTTTTGTAGACTTTGCCCCATTCCTATCTCGTACACTTCTTGGCAGTCATGGACAAGAGCTATTGATAGAAGGTATGATTTCTCTCTCTATTCTAATTATTTAGTTTCCTATAATGTATCTATTAATTGTGGCATAATTTGTGCTTCTGGAGGAATATTTATTGCCAAAGAATATAAAAACATTGCTTCCACAAATTCTAATAAGATATTCATATAGGCTTTCTCCTTATTCATTTTTTAAAAACAATATGTTTGTACAGTCAATGCTAATAACAGATTGAAGAATTTTGACAAAATGTTGAATGACAGGCTCTGGCTCTTAAAATCCCAGTCTGTCAAGGCTGCTGTGTATCCTTAAGATGGAGTGTTTACCAAGCAGTGATTTCTAAAATTTCCTTCTAACTCTAAGAGCCATGCTTCTTCAAGTGACTTTTCTTATTCACATAACATTTGTAATATGAGAATCCTTAACTGAGAAAATGTAAAGAAATACTTAACTGGGAACTGAGGAAGCTGTTGTCTTTTACTCGACAGCAGCTTAAATGGAATGAGGAGGCAAAGAAAATATACTATTGTGAAGATTTAATTTATGCACCTGTATTAGGAGAGTAGCTTTGAAAAATATGGCTATCTGAAGCCTTTTTTTAAAAAGAAGTTTGTTTTATAAATATTCGTGAGCTTCAGAAAGGGGTAATCAATATCCAGAACGTCCTATGAGTGAATAATGTCTTTACGTGCCATTCCTTGGATTTAGCAGCCTTATATATTTTTTGCTTTTCGCTTCCTGTTTACTGTAGAAGTTTTCCTGCCTGTTCTATCATTGTCTCAACTGCTTTATACAATCTGTTAGGGGAGATAGTGATAGTTAATAAGCTAACTGAGTTTAAATCCTTGTTCCACTATTTTCTTAGCTCTATGACCTTTGTGAGTTAGTCAGCCATTTTGTAGCTTAGTTCCTTTCTGTAAGATGTAGTCAATGACAACACCTCCCTCCCAGGGTTCTTGTGAGGATTAAATTACATAATGCATATAAAGCTCTTAGCACAGTGGCACAAGGTGGGCTATTCATTATTTTTAAAATATGGAGTTCTTGCTCTAGGCTAAGCACTATCTTAGGTACTTTGAATATATTAGTAAATAACAGGCAAAGATCCCTGCCGTGTGGAGCTTATAGTCTAGCGAGGAGAGACCACAAATAAGCATTAAATGTAATAAATAATTAAATTATATAAAATATGAGAAGATGGGAAATGCTATGTGAAAGGATAAGTACAACACAAGGGATTGGGATTCTAAAAATGGCAGGGTTAGGTTGCAGTTTTAAAGAGGGTGATTAATTTTAAATAGGCCAATGGTAAAAGCTACATTTGAGCAAAGACTTTAAGGAGGGGAGCCATACGGCTTACTAGAAGAGTGTTCTAGGCAGAGGGAATAGTCAGTGCAGTGACCCTATATAGCACGAGTTACTTTCATAATATGAAAAAAATTCAATAAACATTATTGAAAAAATTAATCTTAAATGTTTCCTCGTTCCCTAAAAAACTCTTTTATTTTTTTCTGCATTTATGTATATCTTTCCCTAAAGTGATTTGACAAATTTACAGAACAAATTCATAAAGAGTGATCAAAGACATGCCAAAATAAACACAATAAATTTAGAAATGTAGTAATGTTAGCAATGGGTCCTGTACTGTTGTTAAAACTGGGATACGAATTCAGCACTAAGTTTTCCAGCAACCAAAGCAAAGAAATAATTATTTTAAGTTATAAGACTCACATTACTGGTTCCTAAGTGACAGTCTGTGACAATTATAAGTTCTAAAGAATTACTATCAGGTAACTTTTAACTACTCTATGTTGGTCAGTCAGGACCCCACATATGTAGCCCCATTTCCAGAATTTTCTGTGGCTCGAAATCTGGACTGTTTCTTACTTCTTCCCAGCACTGCAGAGAGAAGGTAGGAGGAATAACTGAGTAATTAAGAGCTATTTTACTTGGGCTTCCCTAAGTTTGCCTTAAATATTCTGAATTGAGTTGAAAGATCATTAAGAATATGCCTCTTGGATTTTTTAAAAAATGACTGTGGTAAAAATGAAACATTGGAACAAGTTATATACTAAAAGTTCACTTTGTGTTCGTCTGACAGCATACAATTTTATTTTGTAACTTTTCTGCATCCAAAGAATTTTAATATATCCATATTTTTAAAACTATGTGGATGTACTATTCATATCCTTTTTTTGTGGTAAGATGATTTTTCTTAATAAAATGATGAGATAGCAAATGGTAGATTTTTAAGTTTTGAGGTTTTTTTTCTGTGTGTGTGTGAGGAAGATCAGCCCTGAGCTAACATCCGTGCCCATCTTCCTCCACTTTGTATGGGACGCTGCCACAGCATGGTTTGATAAATGGTGCATCGGTGCATGCCTGGGATTGGAGCCCGGGCCTCCAGCAGCGGAGCGCGCACACTTAACGGCTACGCCATGGGGCCAGCCCCTGAGATTTGTTTTTTAAATGCCATTACTTGGCAAAATAGAAAATTGACAGACTTTTAAGATATGGTCCTCCAATTTTCTGCCAGTGCATACCATCCAAAAATCTAGAAAACTCTGCTGTGTAACTTCACAGTTTGGTAGCCCTCACGATTTCATAACCTTCCTTGTCAGACTCCACTAGTCTCCATCCTCTTGCTATAGAAGACATTCCTTAAACATACAAACAAGTTACTTATTATCATATTTCCTTGTTTTTGTACAACTCTTCTTTCTGCACCAGATCTTTTTCCTTTTTTCTTTCCCCAAAACTATTCTTGTCCTTTGAGTTCTGCTTTGGGTTCTTAAGCCAAATTAATGCCTTCTCTTCTGTGCTCCTGTGCCATTTTATTTATGCTATATTATACTGTATTATACTATATTAACATAAGTACTTTTTACTTCTTGTAAATAGGAAATATCTTACTGTTTATATTAACATTGCGTGACTTAGATTCTGGAATATAATATTCAGTGTTTTTTCCATGTACTTGAATAGAACATTATTTTTGTTACTGATAATTTTTGGTAGAGGTAAGTTTTAAGAATAAGGGAAGATAGGTAAAATTTTGTGTTCCATGGTGAGAATTCCCAGTAGTGGTCTGTCATCCAGACCCATGAGTTGGCCACTATACTCATCCAAGGTCCATTCTTGCTCTCCACCCCAGTCTTTGGAAATCCATATCCTTTCATGTTCTCATTCTTGAGCATGTATTCTTGATCATTCTTTCTTTTTTCCTCTCCTTCATTTCCCTTATTTCTCTAATTCGATACACTATTTCTCTTCTCTGAAAAACTGTCAAACTGTTGTGAAGATTTCAGGAAATTTACATGATAAAAATATCTTTACCCTAGCTATTGAATATTTCTGTTTAAAAATAGTGCTTATGATGAATAAATCTCATTGCTTTTGACTTCGTCATCTGTGTGTGTATGGTAGGAACAAAGCTGGATTAGGTAACAGAAGATATTTTAATGTCTTATGAAAAAAGAAGGCAATTACTCTTAATTTCAAGTAATCATAAAAGTATATTTGAATTGCATCTTTATTTGTTTTATATTCATATTTTCTTAATGCACACATATATTCATTTAAGTTTTTTCTCATAAAATAATTAATCATTGGTAGTTTATATTGTCTATGTCCTTTAAAATACAAGCTAAAATGATGTCCCTTCATTTTCTTAATTTGTCTATCACTTTTGTTAGTCAACCTGTGTTAAATTTATTATTATATGATTCTAGAGTAATCAATATAGTTGACATCTTTTAAGGTCATTCATTAACAGAAGCTATTTTTACATAGATTTTGGTGTTTGTGTGTTTCTGTTGAACACAATGGTTATTTGGTGCTTAGTAAACTTTCTTTTAGAAAATTCCAGCTTTTCAGTTTGTAAACTAATGCATAAAAACTAGAGTAGGCATGTAAGCAAGTATCAAAACCCACCAGCCCAAGAACACAAAACAACATTTGATCCAAAATTGTTATATTTATTTGGCTTCCTGCTGCAGTGGAGAATGCACTCCAGAGAAACCCTGAGGTTTCTCTTACAGAAGGAATTGAGAGGATCTTATTTTAGAGTTTGGATTTAAGGAAGTAGGGCCAGTTGTAGATTGGATAATGACTGTCAGGAGCAAGTTAGATTTTGATAATTTTTATTCAGAAGGCCTAAGAACTACAGTGGGCCTAGAGTTATCATTAGTAATAAACAGCAGTAGTTACTTAAGTTAATTAGAAGACATTTAGGTGTCTTAGCCTAGTGTCCTTACTTCTGTCTTGTTCCCCCACAGCGCGGAGTGACCCTGAGAAATCACTGTTTGTGTTCTGTGAGCATTATTTATGTTTGGTTGAGAATTCACAAGAATATTAAATTTAATAATGATGAGAATAGAGCAGAAAGTCTCATAAGCATCCAAGGACAGGAAATGAAGTACAGTTAGACTTGAAGCAGCCTAGAAATGGGAGAGGAGAGTCAGTAACTAAGGCCACTCCTTTTGACTCTCAAGGCAACTTCATAGCCTCCTATCTTTGCCTCTTTGTGTGTGTCAACTCAATTTTTTTACTTCTCTTCCTGATTAGGTTCACTTTCTTAGTCATCAGAACATGGTCCAGCATTGCATCCCATTTTTGACTCCAAATATGCTTTTAATGTAAAGATCTTTCATCATCTGACTATAGTCACTACCTATCAAGAGAGACCCTGAATGGCTCAGCCTTGGGTTAGATGTCCACCGCTGTTATAATCAGTTAAGACTGAGGTGGGTGGGAGGGGCGAAGTTGGATGTAATACACAGGCTGCCCCTTTTAGAAGCTATATGTAAGTTGAAACATCTTAGAAAGGGATGGTAGCAGTGCAGGAAATGTCACTGAAATGTCTGTTATACTTTTAGTGACATTAATAAGTATTTTCTTAAAATCATATAATACTCAAGAATATTTATAGTTTCCAAGACTAGCATTTTTTTAAAGTATGTAACTATACCATGAAATTTCTATCTTCACCAAAAGGGAGAATCACTAAAATGTTATTATAAAAGGATTGAGCCTAGTCAAGAAGCCCATATCACCCTTGGATCATTCATAGTAACAGTATGGCCACATAATTAGAAAAACTTGTATGTGTTTACTTTAATTCAAAAGTTATAGATTAAAATGTAATTTTAGAAGTTATCAGATTTAGGATAGATGGCAATGGGAGCATAATTTAAATATTCCTGAATTCCTCCATGAAAAACAGACAGAACAATAGATGGTGAAACAATAACTACAACAACAACAAATGGACATTTACAACAAAACTAGGTGACAAGGTATCCCATTGAGCCCCAAAATATGACTGAGTGGGGACAATCCAGCTATAGCTACAAGATATACCTGATATCAACGGACACCTGGGAAAAAGTGGTGGGAAACAAGAGAGCATCTGAGGAATCTGGTCTACAGATACTCACTGGAAAACCCAGAGGGCTAGTTGGAGAACAGCAGCTAAAAGAGGGAGGGCTTTTATACACTATAATAGCAGATGAGTCCACGGGCTCCGTGGTAAAGTTGGAAGGGACTAGAGCCATTTAGGCCCCAAAAGAAATTAACCAACTAGAGTTCTCTTCCAGGACAAAGTCCTACGTTGAGGAGAAACTACTATGAATAGAATCCGAATTGAGCAAGAGAAGGAAGGGCAAGAGAGACAAAGAGAAAGTCCATGTAAAACTGGGGATGACAAACAGAGCTAGTAGATCTCAGAAAGTAGGCTGTCATATTTTTGAAAACTACATGAAAACAAACAGAAGAGAGATCTCTGGAACCTGAAGAAAGAGAAAAAAAAAGCTATCTAAAAGTTCAGGCAAACTAGGGCCAGTCCCATGGCGTATTGGTTAAGTTCAGTGCACTCCGCTTAGGCAGCCTGGGTTCAGTTCCCAGGTGCTGACCTGCACCACTTGTCAGCAGCCATGCTGTGGCAGCGACCCACATACAAAATAAAGGAAGACTGGCACAGATGTTAGCTCAGGGCAAATCTTCTTCAGCAAAAAAATAAAAAATAAATAAAAGTTCAGGCAAACTAATTTCACATAAAATAACCAAAAAAAAAAGGATTATAATCCCATATATTACAATAAGAAAAATGAGAATGAGTAGAAAAACCCCTCTCAGACCATGAACTGTGCCAGAAAAAAAGGTGAAAAGTTTTTAAATGAGCTAAAAGACATTAGAAAATGATACAGGATATGAAAGAACAATTTAAATCAGAATTTAGAGAATCTCACAAATGTGACAGAACTTAGGAAAGAATTGGAAAAAAGGGAAAAAATAATTTTAGAAATGAAGACTAAATTAGAAGAAATAACAAATTAAATAAATTTCACAAATAAGATTGTAAGAGAAATATAAGGTAAAAAGAGGAGAAATTATAAATATAAAAAAAAAATGACTGAAGAGACTAGGAAAGATGAGAGTGAAAGGGACAAATTTAGAATATCCAGCATACATATGAGTTTCCAAAGAAGAAAACCAGAACAAAGAACAGATAAATAATAAGATTGGTAATTCAAGGAAACTCCTAGAATTAAAAAAAGGGAGAGATTTTTAAAAATATTAAAGGCACACTGCATATCTGAGAAAATACGCAGACAAGCAACATTAAGATATATTCTAGTAAAATTAATGGACTTTAAAGAAAAAGAAAAAGAAAAAAAAACATTTCAGGCATCTAGATAAAAATACAAATTAACTTATAAGTGAAAGAGAATCAGATTGTCATCATACTTTTTGACAGACATATTTTCTACCAGAAGAAAATGGAGTAAGATGTTTAAGATACTCAAGGAATGAAAATATCAGCCAAACTGATTTCCATGTATAGAGACTGCCAATAAATTGTTAACATGCAAGAATTCAGGGAATATTATTTCTACAAACCTTTCCTGAGGAATCTGCTGCAAAACAAGTATCAGGCAACCAAACTGAGTAGAGAGATGTCAACAAAAGGACTCATGATGACCATCAAATATAGATGTATTTGGAGAACTAACTAAATGGTAGTTATATGGGAGAGTGTATAGAATATAATGGCTATATGCTTTGAAAACTGAAAAAAGTAGGGGGACAGTAATTATATTTACAGTGGCATTATTGCTTTTTTTATGAAACTGTTGCATAATGTTGGATAAAACCAATTAGTAATTATTAATATTTTAATTATTTTATCCCATGTGCTTGAAAATCAGGTTTCTTGTTGAAGAAAGGAGATCCAGATATAAAATTGAAGAGTTTAAGAGAAAGCATTTAGTTCTGAATTTGAATTGGACATTATAAATGTGAAATTATTATGCACACACACGCACACATTCACATATATACTTTGGCCCTGTCTACTGTTTTGCGTACACATAGTGACCAAGTCAGTAGCAGTGAGCAAATCCAGAGTCCAGATTGTAGTCTTGAAATAACATTTGCAACTGAAAGAAACCAGAGCTTCTTGGAGAAAGAGATGATTTCAAGGCTAAGGCAGGAAATGTTTATGATTTGCTTGCAACATTTGGTGATACCAAAAACCAAGGAAGATATCAAAGACTGTCAAGAAGACCTGGCAGCTAACTTTAAGACACTCTTATTGGCCAAAAATGAGGCATTTTGAGCATTAGTAAGTATAATAATAGCAATTCATTAAAACACATGAATATGTTTAAATCCATAAGTCATAAGAATGATTTTTAGAGTGATTTGGTCGAATTTATAGAATAATAGGGAACCAACTCATTATTTTGAAAACTGATAAATAAAGGGAAAGAGTTATCCTATCATTCCTTTGTAAATTATATCATTAGTGTTATCAAATTATTAATAAGGGAAGTTTTCTCTGATAGAAACATAAACATATCTGATAAGTGATGGAGGGGTTTTTGAGTTAGATGACTACCATTTAGCATCCCCTCAGGAATTAATAATCATAGCATCAATTGCTGCTAACATCACAGAAAGAGAGACAACTAGACAACCAGATGGGGAAAACACCATCACCCATCAAGAGTGACTGACTGACCAAATGAATGAATGAATTAATTAAAATAAAGCTGAATCTGATTAAGCATACGTATCTAACATGTTCAACTTTTCCATGTGAAGTCCATCATCAAAATTAACACTCGTGGAAATTTTGCAGTACAAATGACTTGGTTTCTTCAAAATAAATTATATGGGGATAAAAGAGATAGAAGGAGAAACTGTAGCTTAAAAGAGCTTTAAAAAATCTCAAATAGAACAGTAAAATTAAGTTGTTTATAGATATAAATGTATCATTTAGATGATAAATTTTAAAGAAAAGAAAAGTGATTATCATAAAAGTTAGGATAATGGTTTTTCACAAGTAAGAAGAAGGTTGTGGTTTAGGACAGAACACCTGGAGGCCTCCTGGGTTACTTTCTTCAGCTATATAGTGGTTATAAGGCTGTTCGCTCTAAAATAATTTATTAACATATGTTGTATGCATTTTACTTATCCGTGTTATATTTTACAGGAGTCTTTTTAATGTCCACAATGGAGAAAGTTATAAAAATTTTAATGATGTTAAAGACATAAGTAATGATGAACTATATCATATTCATGGTAGGAAGACAATATCACAAGTCATTTCAATCTATGATAATCTATCAATTTCAATAAAGATTTGATTGCAAAAAATCTCAAATTATTTTCATAAAATTTGGCAAACTAGCTCTTAAATTTCTATAGTTGAATGAAGTGTTGAAAATAACTGAGATAATTTTGAAAGTGAACAAGCCTTTGTAATTAAAACAGTGTGGTGGTGGCCAAAAGATAGATAACTATGGTGGAATAAATATCCAGAACCAGATCCCACACATATATAGTAACATTATATGACAGATCTGCCATTGCAGAAAGAGATGAACAATGCAATAAAAGCAGTTAGATCCATTGGATGTTCTTTTGTTAATTAAAAAAAAAGAAGTTTAATCTGTTTTTTACTAAATACATAAAAGTCACTACTAAGATGGTTGAAAAAGCAGAACTTCAAATGTTACAGAAGAAGAAAATATAGGAAAATATCTGTATTCCCAAAGACAGGAAATATTTCTTTAACTAGACACAAAAGCATAAAATGTAGAGATTGATAAATTTGATGATATTAAAATTAGTTTTGGAGTGACATCAGCCTCATGGCAGAGTGAGCTGTTCCCCTACATACAAGGAAAAGGACATTCATCAACCAACAGAGGGCACCCACAAAACACAATAGACGTCTGAGAGATCCACACAGCCATACATCTGAACGTGGGGGTACTGGATCCCCCAGGAAGCAGTGGAAGGAGGTAGGCGAATCTCCTCTTCCTACCCAGTAGCGATCTAGGACACGGGACCTCATGCAGCAGCTGGTCCATGTCTCTGAGAGGCTACAGGGGAAGAGGCAGCCCTCCACAGGAATGCTTTTGCTCTCAGAGTTGCTTCCCAGCCTGTGGGAACACTCCACACCAAGGCGGCTCAGTCACCGCGAGGGTGCCACCACCAAGCTGAGCAGCCCAGGTGGGCTACCAGTGAATACAGAGAATGTGCCCTCTCTCCTCCATCCTGCCTGGTGCACCAGCTTTACCAGTTGGCCAGGGCAGGGGATCCATGCCAGAGCACCTGCACCTACATGTGTGAAGCAACAGTGGCCAGCAGGCAAATGTAGATGGTCCCTGTTGGCACAGCTTACAATGGTTGGGCAAAACTGCCAGCAGATGCAGCATGCTCAGAAAACATAGCTCCTGCCCCCACTCAGTGGTGACAGGTGGAATCGATGACCAGATAAGACTGCTGTGCACCACCAAACGTCCACTGCATCAAAGCTCTTGAAGAAATTCATTAACACTCCAGACCAGAAGGAAAATAACAAGTGTCCAGAAACCAATCCTGAAGTCATAGAAATTTACAATCTAAATCACAGAGAATTCAAGATAGGTGTCGTAAAGAAACTCAGCAAGTTACAAGAAAACTCAGAAAGACAGATCAATGAACTCAGGAATAAAATTAATGAGCAGAGGGAATTCTTCACAAAAGAAATTGAAACTCTAAAAAAAACCATACAGAAATGCTGGAGATGAAGAACACAATGAATAATATAAAAAACAATCTAGAATCCTTAAAAAACAGAGTTGACATTATGGAGGACAGAATTAGTAATTTAGAGGACAGAAATATAGAAATGTTTCAGGTGGAGGAGGAGAGAGAACTAAGACTAAAAAAGAAATGAAGAAATTCTCCAAGAAATATCCAACTCAATTAGGAATGCAACATAAGGGTTATAGGTGTTGCAGAGAGAGAAGTGAGGGAGAAAGAAGCAGAGAGCTTGTTCAAAGATATAATACCTGAGAATTTCCCCAAGCCTGGGGAAGAAGCTGGAATTACATGTAAATGAAGCCAATAGAACTCCTAATTATGTCAATTTAAAAAGACCTTCTCCAAGGCATATATTAATAAAACTGGCAAAAGTCAATGACAAAGAAAAAATATTAAGGGCAGCAAGGCAGAAGAAAATAACCTACAAAGGAACACCTGTCAGGCTTTCAGTGGATTTCTCAGCAGAAACCTTAAAGGCTAGGAGAGAGTGGAATGATATATTCAAAATACTGAAAGAAAGCAACTTTCAGCCAAGAATACTCTATCCAGTGAAACTATCCTTCAGATGCAATGGAGAAATAAAAACTTTTCCAGATACACAAAAGCTGAGGGAGTTCATTGCCATAAGACCCTCCCTACAAGAAATGATCAAGAAGGCCCTCATACCTGAAAAAAACAAAGGTTTACAAAACCTTGAGCAAGGAGATAAATAGACAGACAGAATCAGGAAATTGCAGCTCTCTATCAGACTAGGTTAGCAAACACTTAATTATAACATTAAATATAAAGGGAAGGAAAGCATCAAAAATAACTTCATTTTAATCACAAACTCACAACACAAAAGAGAATAAATTGTGACAACAGTAACTTAGATGGGGAAGAGGAAAGTGATGGAACTTCCTTAGGCTAAGGAGATAAGAGACTATCAGAAAATGGAGTATCTCAACTATGAGATCTCTTATCTTGTAGGTAGCCACTAAACAAAAAGTCGGAACAGAGACACAAATAATAAATAAAGAGAAACCATCATAGAAAATCACCAAACTGAATTGGCAGTCAGAAATACACAGGAAGAGAAACAAGGGAAATACAGAACAACCGGAAAACAAGAGATAAAATGGCAGTATTAAAGCCTCATATATCAATAATAACTCTAAATCTAAATGGATTGAATTGTCCGATAAAAATACAGAGTGGCTGGATGGATTAAAAAAGAAAACCCAACAATATGCTGCCTCCAGGAAAGACATCTCAGCTCTAAAGGTAAACACAGGCTCAGAGTAAGGGGATGGAAGACGATATTCCAAGCAAGTGACACACAAAAGAAAGCAGATGTTGCCACACTTATATCAGACAAAGTAGACTTAAAGATAAAAAAGACAATGAGAGATAAAGAGGAACAGTATATAATAATAAAAGGGACATTCCACCAAGAGGACATAACACTTATGAATATATATGCACCTAATACAGGAGCCACAAATTACTTAAAGCAACTATTGGTAGACCTAAAGGGAGAAATTAACAGTAACACAATAGTAGTAGGGGACTTAAACACCCCACTTACATCAATGGATAAATCATCCAGACAGAAAGTCAACAAGGAAGTAATGGAATTAAACAAAAAACTCCACCAGATGGACTTAGTAGATATATATAGAACACTCCATCCAAAAACAGCAGAATTCTTCTCAAGTGCACATGGAACATTATCAAAGATAGACCATATGTTGGGAAACAAGGCAAGCCTCAATAAATGTAAGAAGATTGAAATCATATCAAGCATCTATTCCAACTATAACACTAAGAAACTAGAAATCAACTACAAGAAAAAAGCTGGGAAAATTACAAATATGTGAAGACTAAATAACATGCTACTGAGCAGCCAATGGATCGATGAAGAAATTGAAAGAGAAATAAAAAAATATCTGGAGACAAATGAAAATAAATCATACCAATTTGTTGGGGATGCAGCAAAGGCTGTCCTAAGAGAGAAATTCATAGCAATACAGGCCCACCTTAACAAACAAGAAAAATCTCAAATAAGTAATCTTAAACACACCTAAGAGAACTAGAAAAAGAGGAACAAACAAAGCCCAATGTCAGCAGAAGGAGGGATATAATAAAAATTAGAGCAGAAATTAATGAAATAGAAACCAAAAACAACCGTAGAAAGGATTAATGAAATGAAGAGATGGTTCTTTGAGAAGATAAACAAAATTGATAAACCCTTAGCGAGACTCACTAAAAAAAAAAGAGAGAAGGCTCAAATAAATAAAATTAGAAATCAAAGAGGAGAAATTACAATGGATACCACAGAAATACAAAGGATTGTAAAAGAATACTATGAAAAACTATATGCCCACAAATTAGACAATCTAGAATATATGGATAAATTCTTAGACTCATACAACCTCCCAAAACTGAATCAAGAAGAAATAGAGAATCTGAACAAACCAATCACTAGGACCAGATGGTGTCTCTGGAGAATTCTACCAAACATTCAAAGAAGATTTAATACCTATACTTCTCAAACTATTCCAAAAATTTGAAGAAGACTGAACACTTCCTAACTCATTCTACGAGGCCAATGGCACCCTGATCCCAAAGCCAGACAAGGACAACACAAAGAAGGAAAATTATAGTCCAATATTGCTGATGAACATTGATGCAAAAATCCTTCACAAAATATTGACAAACCAGACACAGCAATACATTAAAAGGATTGTAAACCATGATCAAGTGGGATTTATACCAGGGACACAGGGATGGTTCAACATCCACAAATCACTCAGTGTGATACACCATATTAACAAAATGAGGAATAAAAGTCACATGATCATCACAATAGATGCAGAGAAAGCATTTGACAAGCTCCAACATTCATTTAACATAACAACTCTCAATAAAATGAGTATAGAAGGAAAGTACCACAGCATAATAAACGCCATATATGACAAACCCACAGCCAACATCATACTCAACTGAAAAACTAAAAGCCATCCCTCTGAGAACAGGAACAAGACAAGGGTGCCCACTCTCACCACTCTTATTCAACATAGTACTGGGGGTTTTCACCCAAGCAATTAGGCAAGGAAAGAAAGAAAAATATCCAAATTGGTAAGGAAGAAGTGAAACTCTTGCTGTTTGCAGATGGCGTGATTGTATATATAGAAAACCCTAAAGAATCCATCAGAAAACTATTAGAAATAATCATGAACTACAACAAAGTTGCAGGGTACAAAATCAACTTACAAAAATCAGTTGTATTTCTATACACTAAGAATGAACTAAAGAAAGAGAACTCAAGAATACAATCCCATTTACAATGGCAACAAAAAGAATAAAATATCTAGGAATAAATTTAAACAAGGAGGTGAAAGACCAATATACTGAAAACTATAAGACATTATTGGAAGAAATAGATGACATAAAGAAATGGAAAGATATTCCATGCATGTGGATTGGAAGAATAAACATAGGTAAGATATCCATATTACCTAAAGCAATCTACAGATTCAATGCAATCCCAATCAGAATCCCGATGACATTTTTCGCAGAAATAGAACAAAGAATCCTAAAATTCATATGGAACAACAAAAGACCCTGAATAGCTAAAGCAATCCTGAGAAAAAAGAACAAAGCTGGAAGCATCACAATCCCTGACTTCAAAATATACTACAAAGCTATCGTAATCAAAACAGCATGGTACTGGTACAAAAACCAACACAGAGATCAAGGGAACAGAATTGAAAACCCAGAAATAAAACCACACATCTACGTACAGCTAATCTTTGACAGAGGAGCCAAGAAGATACAATGGAGGAAGGAAAGTGTCTTAAATAAATGGTGTTTGAAAACTGGACAGCCACATGCAAAAGAATGAAAGTAGACCGTTATGTTACACCATACACAAAAATTAACTCAAAATGGATTAAAGATGTTAAGGTAAGATGTGAAAGCATAAAAACTCCTAAAGGAAAATATAGGCAGTACACTCTTTGACATCAGTCTTAGCAGCATCTTTTCAAATACCATGTCTAGTCAGGCAAGGGAAAGAAAAGAAAAAATAAAGAAATGGGACTACGTCAGACTAAAGAGCTTCTGCAAAGCAAAGGAAACCAGGAACAAAATGAAAAGATAACCCACCAACTGGGAGGAGATATTTGCAAATCATATATCTAACACGGGGTTAATCTCCAAAATATGTAAAGAACTCATACAACTCAACAACAAAAAAACCAACCCTATCAAAAAATGGGCAGAGGATATGAACAGACATTTTTCCAAAGAAGATACACAGATGGCCAAGAGGCGCATGAAAAGATGTTCAACATCACTAATTATTAGGGAAATGCAAATCAAAACTACAAAGAGATATCACTTTACACCTGTTAGAATGGCTATAATTACCAAGGCAAAGAGACACAAATGTTGGAGAGTATGTAGAGAAAAGGGAACCCTCATACACTGCAAACTGGGGGAGCCAGTATGGAAAACAGTGTGGAGACTTCTCAAAAAATTAAAAATAGAAATATCATATGACCCAGATATCCCACTAATGGGTATTTGTCCTAAGAACTTGAAATCAACTACTCAAAGAGTCTTATGCACCGCTGTGTTCTTTGCAGCATTATTCACAATAACTAAGACATGTTTGCAGCCCAAGTGCCCACTAGCTGATGAATGGATGAAGAAGATGAGTGGCTACTCAGCCATTAAAAAAGACAAAATCATCCCATTTGCAACAACATGGATGAACCTTCAGGTTATGATGTTTAGTGAAATAATCCAGCCAGATAAAGACAAATACCACCTGATTTCATTCATATGTGGATGATAGAGAAACACATGGACAAAGAGAAAAGATTGGTTACCAGAGGGCAAGGGGGTTGGAGTGTAGGCAAAAGGGATAAAGGGGCTACATATATATGGTGATGGATAAATAATAATGTTCACCTGAAATTTCACAATATTATAAACTAATATGACCTCAATAAAGTTAAAAACAATATTTTAGTTTATCAAAAGACAGCATTAAAAAGTAACAAGATGGGGAGTGACATCAGCAAGATGGTGAACTTGGAAGCTCCAGGCCTTTGATCTCCCACAGAAACACTGACTAAACAACAATACATTTACCAAAGTAGCTTTATTAAAACTCTAGGAAACAGGAAACTTCAGCAACTAGGGAGATACTCAAAATGGTTGAAAACTTCATGGCATTTTGTTTGCCCATGTCCATCTCCTCCTCACTGCGGTAGCAGCATGCATGGTCAGGAGGACCTCAGTGAATTCCCCGTTCTTCCTTGGAATGGATTGAAAAGAGTAGAACTTCCTAGCAACATTTTAAATTGTCTGTTAGCTCCTCAAGGGACTGATTTGTGTCTTGTCTGTTTCAAAGCACTGATGAGAGGGGTGGCATAGTTTGGATACTAAGTAAAAGCCACTGAAAGCAGTGGTGGGCACCATGGCATGTTAGAGTATAGCAGGTCTGCAAACCTGTGGGTGATTGGGGGCAAGAGATTATGGGCAGAGTAATATAAAAGAAATGCAAGCTTTCTGAGGAGAAGCAAAATTGAGACTCTAAGGGAAATTAAGGCATTTGAAAGCAGTGTAATATACAGGAAGCAATAATAAAAGCACATGCACAGGCCCAGCTTTCTCCCAGGAAAGCTTTGAGAGGACCCTGACCCTTTAAGCCAGGCTGTTTAGTGAAGGTCTTCCCCTACATGAAGGCAGTCCACAAAGACTGGGAGAGGTGACTTTTTTTCAAATGCCCAAATTTCATCAAAATTTCACAAGTCATATAAAGAGCAGGGAAACATGGCTCATTCAAAAGAACAAAATAAATCTCCAGAAACTGACCATAAAGAAATGCATAACTCTAACTTATTTAACAAATAATTTTTTGGAAACTGTCTTTAATATGCTTAATAAGCTAAAAGAAAACACAGGCTGACAACTGAACAAAATCATAAAAATGTTTTATGAACAAAAGAAGAATATCAACAGAGATACAAATGATAAAAAAAGAACCTAACAAAACCAAACATTCTGGAGTTGAAAAATACAATAACTGAATAAATACAATAACAATTGAAAAATTTGCTAGAGGGGTTCAAGAGCAGACTTGATAAGGCAGAAGAATCAGTGACTTTGAAGTCAGGTTGTGTGAAATTATTAAGTTAGAGGAATGAAAAGAATGCAGAAAAATGACTAGAGCCTAAGGAACGTACGGCACATCATCAGGCAGACCAAATAGGCTTTATGGGCATCCTAGAAGGAGAAGAAAGGGGCAGAGACCATATTTGAAGAAATAATGGACAAAAACTCACAGAATTGACTAAGGAAGAGACATACAATTTCAAGAAGCTAAATCTTCAAATAGTGTAAATCCAAATAGACACACATCAAGATACATCATAATCTAAGTGTGGAAAGACAAAGACAAAGAAGAATCTTGAAAGCAGTAAGGGAAAAGTGACTTGTCACATATAAGGGAGCTTCTATAAGACTGTTAGCAGATTTTTCAGTGGGAACCTCACATACCAGAAAGCAGTGGGATGATATATTTGAATAAAAAAACTATCAACCAAAAATACTATATCCAGCACAATTGTCCTTTAAAAACGGAGGAGAAATTAAAAATTTCTGAGAAAAACAAAAGCTGAGGGAGTTCATTATCACTAGACCTAATCTAGAAGAAATGGTAAAGAGAGTCCTTCCAGCTAAAATGAAAGGATGCTAGACAGTAGCTTGAAAATAAATGAAAATATAAAGTTCTCCAGTAAAGTTAAATATATGGACAAATTTAAAACCTGTTATTGTAATTTTGGTTCACAACTCCAGTTTCAATTCTGTTATAGGATTTAAAAGACAAAAGCATAAAAATAACTATAAATTTATGCTAAATTTATTACATATAAAGATTCATTTGTGACAACAGTAACGTAAGTCATGAAAGTGGCAGAGATGTCCAGTTTCAATTCTGTTATAGGATTTCAAAGACAAAAGCATAAAAATAACTATAAATTTATGCTAAATTTATTACATACAAAGATTCATTTGTGACAACAGTAACGTAAGTCATGAAAGTGGCAGAGATGTAAATGAGTGGAGTTTTTGTATGTAATTGAAGTTAAGTTGTTTAGTTTAAAATAGATTGTTATAAATTTTAAGATGTTTTATGTAATCCTCATGATAACTACAAAGAAAATATCTATAAAATTTACACAAAAGAAAATAAGAAGGGAATCAAAGTACATCACTTAAAATAATCAGCTAAACACAAAAGAAAGTAGTAAGAGAAGAAGTGAGGGACAAAAAGACTCTAAGACATACAGAAAACAATTCATAAGATGGCTATAGTAAGTTCTTCCCTATCAGTAATTACTTAAAATGTTAATGTATTAAATGCTCCAATAAAAAGACATAGATTGGCTAATGGATTACAGAAAACAGAATCAGAATCCAACTATATACTGTTTACAAGAGACTCACTTTAAATCTAAATACACACATAGATATAAGGTGAAAGGGTGAAAAAAAGATATTCCATGCAAATACTAACCAAAACAAAGCAGGAGTGGCTATACTGATATAAGACAAAATAGACTTTAAGTCAAAAACTGTTATAAGAGACAAGGACAATGTGTAAGGGTAAAACCATCAATTCACTCAGAAAAATAACAGTTACAAATTTATATGCATCAAACATCAGAGTTCCTAAATAGAGCAGAAATTGACAGACTTGAAATGGGAGATAAATGGATCTACAATAATAACAGGTGACATCAGTACCTCACCTTCAGCAGTGGATAAAACCACAAGACAGAAGGTTAGTAAGAAAATAAATGACTTGAACAATACTGTACATGAATTGGACCTAACAAACATATACAGAACCCTCTGCCTAACAACAGAATACATATTTTTCTCAAGTGCACATGGAGCATTTTCCAGGATGGACTAAAGGTTAGAACACAAAACAAGTCTTAACACATTTAAAATGATTAAAATCATGCAAAGTATCTTTTCTGTTGATAATGGAATGAAACTAGAAATCAATAGCAAAAGGAAAATTGGAAAATCTACAAATATATGAAAATTGAAAGCACATTCTAAATAACCATTAGGTTAAGGAAGAAATCACAAGAAAAATTAGAAGGATCCTGAGACAAATGTAAAGTGAAGCTCAACGTACCAAAAGTATGGGATCTGGCAAAAGCAGTACTAAGAGGGAAATTTATAGGTATAACAGTTTACATACTCAAATCAATAACCTAACTTTACACTTTAAGGAACTAGAAAAAGAAGAACAAACTAAACCCAAAGCTGACAGAAGAAAGGAAATGATAAAGATTAGAGCAGAGGTAAACAAAATAGAGAATAGAAAATCAACAAAACCAAGAATTGGTTCTTTGTAAAGATTAGTAAAATTTTATGACAAACCTTTAGCTAGATTAACCAAGAACAAAAGAGTGATGATTCAAATAACTAAAATCAGAAATAAAAGAGGGGACATTACATTCTATGTTACAGAAATAAAAACGATTATAAGTGAATACTATGAACAATTGTAGTCCAACAAATTGGATAACCTAGATGAAATGGATAAATTCCTAGAAACACACAACTTACCCATACTCAATCATGAAAAATAGAAAATCAGAACAGACCCAAAATGAGTAAGGAGATTGACTCAGTAATCAAAAATCTCCCAACAAAGCAAAGCTTAGTCACTAGTACATTCTTCCAAATGTTAATTCTTCCAAAGAAGAATTAACACCAGTCTTCCTCAAAGTCTTCTAAAAAATGGAAGAGAAGTGAGTACTTCCAAACTCCTTATATGAGGCCAGTATTTCCCTGATACCAAACAAAACCAGACCAAGACACTAAAAGAATATACAGACCAAAATCCTTTATGAACATTGATGCAAAAATCCTCAACAATATACCAGCAAACTGAATTCAGCAGCATATTAAAAGGATTATACACATGACCAAGAGGGATTGATTCCTGGAATGCAAGGATGTTTAAACACATGAAAAGTGATCAATGCAAGATACCACATTAATAGCATGAAGAGAAAGAACCACATTATCATCTCAATTGATGCAGAAAAAGCATTTGACAAAGCTCAACACCCTTTTATAATAAAGATACTTAAACTGGAAACAGAAGGAAACTACCTCAAGATAATAAAGCCCATAAATCAAAAATCCACAGCTAACACCATAATCATTGGTGAAAATTTGAAGGCTTTTCCTCTAAGATCAGGAATAAGACAAGGATGCCCACTTTTACCACTTCTATTCAACATAGTACTGGAAGTCCTAGTCAGAGTAATTATGTAAGAAAAAGAAATAAAAGGCATCCAAATTAGAAAGGAAAAAGTAAAATTATCTCTGTTTGCCTATGACAAAATACCTGTTAGAACTAATAAATGAATTCAGCAATGTTGCAGAATACAAAATCAACACCTATAAAATCAGCTGCATTTCTATACACTAACACTGAAAAATCCAAAAAGGAAATCAAGAAAACATTCCATTTACAATTGCATCAAAAATAATAAAGTATTTAGGAATAAACTTAACCAAGGAGGTAAAAGACTTGTACTCTCAAAACTACAAAACATTTGTGAGAGAAATGAAAGACGACACAAATAATTGGAAACATATTCCATGTTAATGGTTTGGAAGAGTTAATGTTGTTAAGATGTCAATACTACCCAAGCGATCTACAGATTTAGTGCAATCCCTATCAAAATCCCAATGGGGTTTATTGCAAAAATAGCAAAATCCATACTACAATTCATGTACATCTCAAGGAACCCCAAGTAGCCAAAATAGTCTTGAGAAAGAAGAACAAAATTGATGGTGTCATACTTTCTGATTTCAAAAATTATTACAAAGCTACAGTAATAAAACACTGTAGGACTGGCATAAGCACAGATATATAGACCAATGGAATAGAATCTCTAGCCTGGAAATAAACCCTTGCATATATGATCAAATGATTTTTGACATGGCCAAGACCATCCAATGGAGAAAGGACAGTCTTGTCAACGAATCGTGTTGTAAAAACTAGATGTCCACATGCAAAAGAATGAAGTTGAACCTTTAGCCTTACACCATGTACAAACATTGACTCAAAATGGATCAAAGACTTGAATGTAAAACTTAAAACTTGAAAACTCTTTAAAAAGCATGAGGGAAAAGCTCCCTGACTTTGGATTTGACTGATTTCTTGGATGTGATACCAAAAGCATAGGGAACAAAAGTAAAAATAGATAAATTGGACTTCATCAAAATTAAAAACTTTTGTGCATCAAAGGATATGATCAACAGAATGAAAAGGCAGCCTACAGAAAGGGAGAAAATATTTACAAACTGTTATGTCTGTTGAGGGATTAGTATTGAGAATACACGAAGAACTCCTACAAATCAACAAGAAAGACACAAATAACTCAATTTAAAAATGGGCATATCAAAGCCATAAGATATCACCTCAAATCATTGGGATGGCTACTATCAGAAAAACAAAAAATGACATCTTGGTGAGGATGTGGAGAAATTGGAAAACGTGTGCACTCTTGGTGGGAACCTAAAATTGTATAGCCAGTATGGAAAACACTATGGCAGTTCCTCAAAAAATTAAAAATAGAATTATCACATGAATCAGCAATTCCACTTCAGGGTATATATCTAAACGAATTGAAAGCAAGATCCAAAAGATGTATTTGTACACTCATGTTCATAGCAGCATTATTCAAAATAGTCAAGGAGTGGAAGCAACCCAAGTGTCCATCTATAGAGGAGTGGATAAACAAAATGTGGTATATGCATACAATGGTATATTATTCAGTTTTAAAGAGGAAGAAAATTCTGACACATGCTATAACATGGATGTACCCTTGAGGATAGTATGCTAAGTGAAATAAGCAAGTCACAAAAAGGATTCCCCTCATATGAGGTATCTAGACTAGTCAAATTTATGGAAACAGAGAGTAGAATGGTAGTTGCCAGGGGCTGGGATGAGGGAGAAATGGGGAGTTGTTTAATGGGTATAGAATTTCAGTTTTGCCAGATGAAAAAATTCACAATGCTGTGAATATGCTTAACACTTAAAAATGGTTAAAATTGACATTTTTATGTTATTTGTATTTTATCACAATTTTAATAAAAATGAAAAGTTCACCACAGACTGGAAAGATATATTTCTAACACTGATAATTGACAAAGGTTGATATCCAGGTTACACAAAAAACTACCAATCAATTAAAAAAACACAATTCCATAGAACAACAGTAAAACATAAAACCATTAATTTGCAGATGAGGAAAATGCAGATGGCCAATAAACATGTAAAAAAAAGTTCATCCTCATTTGTTATCAGGTAAAAGGTACAAAATATATATTTGTATGCAGTTGATACAAAATATATATTTATTGGTACAAAATATATTTTTAAAATCCATGTATTGAGAAGGGTGTAGAATCTTCTAGTGGGAGTATAAATTGATATAAACACTTTAAATACAATTTTGGACTATCTTGTAAAGTGGAATTTTTAAAGGTACATTGTCTCAGCAATTTCATTCTTACGTATATACCATGAAGTAATTTTTGCATATGTATACAAGCAGATGTACATATAAAATGTTTATAACAGTAGTGTTTTTGCCAATGACAAATTGGAAACAACCTAAATGTATATTAACAGAAGAGTGGACAAATAAATGGTATGGTTATACAGTGTAATACTATGGAGTAGTACAGTGCAATTTCACAAAAATAATATTGACCAAAAGAAGCTTAACACCGGGGTGAGGATACTATATCTTTCTTAGAGATTCATTCATATATTATAAAAATTTCAATAGAAATGATTAATTTACGGTAGTTGCTGCTTCTAGGGAAATGGAATCAGAGAGGGTTACACAAGTACTTCAAGTCTATACTTTTTATTTCTTATATTGAGTGTTGATTACCATTACATTATTGTCTATATCAGGGGTCAATGAACTAGCCAAATAGGGCTGCCACCTGTTTTTGTAAATAGTTTTATTGGAACCCTGATACACCCGTCTTTTATGTGTCATCTAAATTGCTTTTGTGCTGGGCCGGCCCCATGGCTTAGCGGTTAAGTGCTCGTGCTTCGCTGCTGGCGGCCCGGGTTCGGAAGCCTGGGCGTGCACTGACGCACCGCTTCTCCGGCCATGCTGAGGCTGCGTCCCACACACAGCAACTAGAAGGATGTGCAACTATGACATACAACTATCTACTGGGGCTTTGGGTGAAAAATAAATAAATAAATAAAATTATTTAAAAAAAAAAAAATTGCTTTTGTGATGCAATGGCCGAGTTGATTGACTGCAACAGAGACCATATAGCCCACAAAGCCTAAAATATTTACTGTCTGATTCTTACAGAAAAAAATTGCTGACTCTTGATCTATACCTCTATGCCTTTCTGTACATCAAAAGTATTCTTTAAAAAAGAAGAAGAAAGGAATGGTATATTAGGATTGTCAGTTGATATGCTTACAATTTTGATGAAGTTATAAAGGCTGTTTGTAGTCCAAGATGAGCAAAAAGTTGATTGATTCATGGTTATTTAGTTTTGGACATGGTTGGAAATTTGTCAGGTCATATACTCTTTTTGTTTCTCCAAATTCAAACCATAATATCATCAATTATGCCCTGTAATTTACTACATCTCTTCTGTAACCAAATCCTTATCTGAATTTCTGATTAGCTAAAACAATGAAGTAACATGACCTTATTTCTCCCATCTTTTTGAGTAAATAATGACAAGAGTATGCATAAGAACTTCACTTATAGATAAAGCATTTGGTTGACATTTGTTCTAATTCTAGCCAGAATCTTCGGGGTAATATTTTTATTATAAAACTCTAAAACAATTAAAATTATATTGTAAAGCTTTCAAAAATATTTAACCGTGTAGGTTTCTATAATTTTTATTCCTTACTTTTGATAGCAATGTTAATATAAGTAATACTTTAGGTTTTTTTCTATTATTGAAATCAGAACTGACACATCATTTTTCCAAGACAAAAAGTGACAGTTTAATTAACTATCTTTATATTATCTCTTTTGCTCATAATTGGTGAAATACTACTTTGAGTTTAAATTCTATTATTTAAATATAAGAATATTCAAAATTGATATAGCAAATATATATTACTCCTGAAAAAAAATGGTGCTGTTCTGTTGTTATATCGAAAATTTCAAATAGATAAGAGTAAATCTATGAACTGGATTCTATAAGTCAAATGCTCATTAAAGATTACTGATGTAAAAATATTATGTTTCTTGACACTAACATTCTGAATTTTCGGTTTTAGTCTTACTAACTCTGCCAGTATCTTGTAATCTATTTAAAATATTGCATCTATGATTAATTTCTGTACCACTTCTAGGAAATGACATGGTATGGTAGTCACCTAATTTTTATCACAGCTTCTATTACAATTACATTATAAGAGTAGCAATGGATGTGAGAACTATGGTTATGTTTAGTGACTATTTAAACCATTTTTAAAAAACACTTCATGTAAAGTTTCAATTTG
This sequence comes from Ceratotherium simum simum, assembly GCF_057802395.1. Lineage (NCBI taxonomy): Eukaryota > Metazoa > Chordata > Mammalia > Perissodactyla > Rhinocerotidae > Ceratotherium > Ceratotherium simum. The sequence goes on along the minus strand of NC_141909.1, from coordinate 69,162,423 downwards.
TACACAAATTTGACTGAGTTTTTAATGCACAAGAAGATGGTGTGACCTGAAGTAAATGGAAAAGAAGCTTAGGTAAGTCCTACTCTAGACATAGATGAATAATCTAACAACAACAAAAAAACGCTTTGAGAGAACTTGTACATAAGGGGCTAACCAAATTTGAAACTCATTCTTGAGGAATAAAAACATGTAGTTCCTACTTTTTAAAATGTGACAGACTCCAATTTTTTATATTCCATTGAGCTGTTTGACCTGTGAATGCTAAAATGGATAATTGTCAGTTTTCTCTATTTTACGGAGATCTGATCAATAACGTCTACTATGTCAAAGGAAAACTCTTCAATTTTTTTGTATTTAAATAAATTATGATTATCTAACATCAGATTGTGAGTTAATAATCTACCAGTTATTTTATGCAAGAAGTTAGGTAAGCTCTTTATTCATAAGTTTTATCTCCTACAAGATGGAATTATGAGCAAATGTTACAGATTTTCATATTTAATATTTTTATTTCTGATGAATTTTGCATGCAATTCAGATTTCCCTTTTAAGGAATTCAGTATTTGTCTTTGTTGTCTGGATGTATCTTAAATCCAGAAGTACTCTAGACAAGGATTTGCAAACTTTTTCTTTAAAGGTCTAGATTGTGGACCAACAAACAGTCTCTGTCATATGTTCTTTGTTTTCTGTGTTGTTTTGTTTTTACAACCCTGTAAGAACGTAAAATCTGTTGTTAGATTCTAGCTATGCAAAAACAAGCTGCAGGCTGTATTAGGCTATAGTTTGCCAACCCAGGTCTAGAGTAAGAGATAATGGCATCATCAAAAGGAAAATTAAATTTAGATACTATTGATAATGAAATTTATAATTTTTATTTAATTTGCTATGATTATTACGCTATATGATGATATAGCTTGAAACTATATACTCTACTAATACAGTGTCAGTAATTCCTTTCTACACTAAACTCACAGGTTTTCCTTAAATGGCTATAGAAAGGTATTTTTCTCTATTTTACTTATTACATGATATCCTGGATACATGTTCTCCTTGAAAACTTTGTTTAAAAAGAGAAGTTTCATTTCTTTTAGCTGAGAACCAAGCTCAACTGGTATAATTTCCCATCCAACCACAATTTATTGCTGTGTTACTTAAGATTGAACTGCATTGACTGCAGAAAGCATGTCTCTTCCTATGTTTGATTGTTACTTTTGATAAATTTTGCTGACGCTTAGGTACCATTGTCCATTCTTTGCATAATTCCGCCTAAGCAGCAACGTGTATCCTTAGTTCCTACAGTTGTTACCTAGTGATGTTATTTTAAGAAAATTGTCACTAACATTTTAGGAAAATTTGACAAACATACATCAGTGATGTTTTGTGTAACATTCCATGTTTTTGCAAATGATAGATCCATTTTCACATTAGGGGAAAAATACTTTACATATTGTGCTAAATCTCAGAATATTTAGGAATTTATAATCAACCACTTTTACTCAAGTATTTTATGTATAATTTTTAAAATTTTGTCTTTCTAAATTATTCTTTAGAGATACTTATCGGTATGTGAACAGATGCTCACTTGAATTATTACTAATATGATAGTTAAATGACATTTGTCAAAGGATCTCGTTACAATATTCAAATAGGTATTGAATATTTTTAGATACCTGAGTTATTTGGGTTGTCAGAATATCAAGAGATCGTAATGTAACATAACTTTAACTAAAGAAATGATCCTTCAGAAATGGTATCTTCAATAAAGAACGTTTTCATATGAATCCCAAGATGGAAAAGAGATGTCTGATTGATTAGCTATATCACTTGACTCAACATTGACAATCAGTGTTTTAACAATTGTGACAGTCAGAGTGCCTAAATATAGATATTATAATCTAATGTGAAGATCAGAATATCTTTGAGTATCTATTACATAGTATGCTATATATGTTTAAGGATTTTACTTTCAATGCATAAGATCTGGTCTTGCCTTCCCTGTGCTTTAAAAAATGAGGAGATCAAATTAAAACCCATGAGATAACAAGGAGATTCTTTAGTGAAGATTAAAGCTTCTTTAAGTAATCTAGGTTGAATATAAGGTCATGGGTAGGATGTTGACCAGAACAGGGAGAAAGGTGCATTGACATAATGTTTTGAAGAAAAATTCTAAAAAACTTAGTGTAATTTCCTCTTTTGTCACGATAGGATAATAGGTAGTGGACTTGGCCTCCAACTGTAACCACTAGGAAGTTCAACAAAGTATATAAATCAACTGTTTTTAGACCTTGGACAATAGGCCAATGAAAACTGTAATCCCTGAAAGCATGGAAATAATTGAGTTGGGCTCTATGAGTTCCCTGACATTTTGCCTAGAGCCACATGCTGGATTATTGTGAAAGAAGGGGAATCTCAAGTAAAACACAGCAATCTTTCTGAATTAAGGAGACAATGATTAGAGTTTGGGTAGCTGTGGTGCAGAGTTTCATAGAGACAGGAGCCACACAATAAATAGCTCCAGAAACCTGCATATGGGCCCTTTGAATCTTTGCTGAATGCTAAACTGCACACGTATAGGAAGAAATTCCATAAGACTTGGCAAAATGTGACCAAAGGGCTTTGAGGTGAATAATTTTCATAGTGCACAGAGAAGAAAATGTTTTTCCAGCTTTGCCCAGCCAGAGTGGTGAGTCCTCATTGATTACCTGAGACAATGAGTAGAGAGCCCAAAAGGGTGACACGTTAGTATTAGAGTTAAATTATTTCTAGAGTAAAGGATACTCTAGTCTAGTCCACTCTAAAAAAAATCTTAAAAATAGGCCTCAAAAGGATCAAATTCATCCACAAGTAACTTGCTCATGATTCCCAGCATCCAAATAAAATTACTAGATGTGAGATGAAGCAGTAAAATGTAGCACAAAACCAGAAGACAAATCAGTTGATAAAAATGACAGAAATGATGGGGCCGGCCCGGTGGCGCAAGAGGTTAAGTGTGCGCGCTCCGCTGCGGCGGCCCGGGGTTCGCTGGTTCGGATCCCGGGCACGCACCGACGCAGTGCTTGGCAAGCCATGCTGTGGTGGCGTCCCATATAAAGTGGAGGAAGATGGGCACAGATGTTAGCCCAGGGCCGTCTTCCTCAGCAAAAAAAAAAAAGAGGAGGATTGGCGGATGTTAGCACAGGACTGATCTCCTCACAAAAAAAAAAAAAAAAAATGACAGAAATGATGAGTTTAAAAGACAAGGATTATCAGCTGTTTAAAGATGTTTAGGTATTTAAAGGAAAATGTGAACACAATGTGGAGAAAAATGACCACTGTAAAAAATGAAAAAAACAGAACTTGGAGAAATTAAAAATAAAAAGACTAACCTGAAAAATTCACTTGATAGATTTAACAGTTTATTATACACTGATTACGACAATAATAGTGAACCAGAAAATATGGAATAGTATCTTTCCAAACTGAAGCAGAAAAAAAAATACTAAGTAAATAAAAAGGGAACAGAGCCACAGGAGCCTATGAGATAAATCAAGCAGTTTAATATACATGGAATTGGAGTCCAGTAAGAAGGAGATTAAGACAATATTTGTATATTTGAAGAAATAATAGCCAAATAATTTGAAAACTATAAGTCCTAAGATCCAAGAAATTCAACTAACCTCAAGAAAGATCAACACAAAGAAAAAAATACTACGGAACATCATAATGAAACTGTTCAAAGCTAGCATTAAAGGGAAAATCTCAAAAAGCAGTCATCAATGATAAGCAAATCAACAACTCATTTAAAAGTAACTTGAGGGACTGGCCCCGTGGCATTGTGGTTGAGTTTGCATGCTCCACTTTGGTGGCCCAGGGTTGGCTGATTCAGATCCCAGGCACGGACCTATGCACTGCTCGTCAAGCCATGCTGTGGCCGCGTCCCATATACAAAATAGGGGAAGACTGGCACAGATGTTAGCTCAGGGACAATCTTCTTCAAGCGAAAAGAGAAAGATTGACAACAGATGTTAGCTCAGGGCCAATCTTCCCCACCAAAAAAAAAAAAGTAACTTGAGTATGGTGATGGATGGTAATTAGTCTTTGGGTGGTGATTATGATATAGTCTGCACAGATATTGATATATAATGATGCATACCTGAAATTTATATAATGTTATAAATCAATGTTACCTCAATTAAGAAAATAAATAATAATCCAAACCCATGGAATAATAGTAGCAAGCCTATAGCTATCCCATAAAACACACCTAAAAAAAGAGACATTATCCATGAAATACACACACACATACACACACACACGTAACTTCTGTATTCTAAAAATGTAGCAGGTACATTCAAGTTAGAAATATGGCACCAAGTTCCTTGGAGCAAACTAGTCCCCAGAGTAAAATTAGAAAAACAAACTTGAACAAGAAAATCAACATTAAAAGATGTAATTGTATGTGTTCACTTTAGAAAAGACACTGAATTAATAATATAATTAGAGGACTTTAAAACTGGGAAAATAAATAACTTGAACAGATACTTCACCAATGATGACATTAGGATATCTAATCAGCACGGAAAAAGATGGTCAACATTGTTAGCCAGTAGGTCAATGCAAATTAAAACCACGATGACTCAGCACTACAAACATACTAGAATGGCTAAAATAAAAAATACTGATAATACAGAGTGCTGCACTCATCCATGGCTTTGAGAAAGCAAAATGGTGACCACTGAGGAAAATGGTTTGGAAGTTTCTTATTAAATTAAACATCCACTTACCATATGACTCATTAATCCCATTCCTTGATATTTTCCCTAGAGAAATGAAAAGTTAGGTTCACATAAACTTTTACATGAATGTTCCTAGCAGCTTTATTTGTGATAGCCAAAAGCTGGAAAAACTCAGATGTCCTTCAATGAGTAAAAGATTAAAAAAAAAAAACTATAGTGCATTCAAATAATGAAATATGACTGGGGAGAAAAAAGGAACAAACTATTGATAAACCTTCTACTTGGATGAATCTCATAGACATTATTGTGAGTAAGAAAAGCTCGTCTCAAAACTCTTGTTTTTTTTATGTTTCCATTTTTTTTTTTTTTTTTTTTAAGGCTCTTTTTTATTTTTCCCCCAAAGCCCCAGTAGATAGTTGTATGTCATAGTTGCACATCCTTCTAGTTGCTGTATGTGGGATGCGGCCTCAGCATGGCTGGATAAGTGGCGCATCAGTGCGCACCCGGGATCCGAACCCGGGCTGCCAGCAGCGGAGTGCGCGCACTTAACCGCTAAGCCACCGGGCCGGCCCTCCATTTTTTTTTTAATTCTCAAAAAGACAAAACTATAGTGATAGAAAACAAATCAGTGGTGGCCAGGGGTTATGAGTAGGGAGAAGGGGTACTGTAAAGGAATAGTACAAGAGATTTCTTGGGGTGATGGAATTATTCTGTGTTCTGATTGTGGCAGCGATACATGAATAAATACATGTGTTAAATCTCAGAAATTTACACACAAAGTAAAAAAGTCAATTTTAATGTATGATAATGTAAATGTAACTTACATTTTTTAAAGAGCTGTGAGGAAAAAATACATTACTTACAAAAATAAAAATTATCACCAACATTTAGTAAGAAATTATGCAAACCAGAAGATGATGGAACATCTTTAAAGTACTGATAGAAAAGATTTCCCTCCTGGAATTCTTTATCCAATGAAAATATTCTTCAAAAATGAAGGGAGAATAGAGACTTTTTCAGACAAGAAAAGATGACAAAATTTATTGCCAGCACATCTATACTACACAAACTGTCAAAAGAAACTGTTCAAGTTAGATACAAAGAAAAGTGCAAGAAATAGTTAATATTTGGATATAGATGAAATATTGTTTTCTCATTTTTAATTAATGCAGAAAAAGCATTTGTTAAAATTCAACACCAATTCATTATAAAACCTCTCAGAAAAATACATCCCAAAGAGAACAAACTTAACCTAAAATTGGTATCTACGAAAAACCGAGAACTAATGGCACACTTAATAGTGAAAAACCAAATGAGATTGAGAAGAATTTGCCTCTCACTGCTTTAATTCAACATTTTGCTGGAGGACCTAAGTAGTACAGTAAGGCAAGAAATAAAAATAAAAGACATACAGATTGGAGAGGAGGAAGTAAAACTATTTTTAATTGCAGATGAAATTATGATGTATATGGAAAATCCTGAGGATCTCATACATTGTTGATTCTGAATGTAAAATGGTACAACTTTGAAAAACAGTTTGGCAGTGTTTTTAGTTAGACAGTCACTTAAAATTTGACCCAGCACTTCAACTATAGTTATTATTCAAGGGAGATGCAAACATATGTCCACATAAAGACATATATAAAATTTCATAGCAACATTCATAATAACCACAAACTTCAAACAATTACTATATTCATCAAAAAAATGAATAGATAAACTAATGCTTGTATATCCATATGATAGATTACTACTCAGTAATAAAAATAAAAGAACTACTGATACTTGTAGCAAAATGCATGAATATCAGAAATGTTGTGCAAGAAAAGCCTGACTCAAACGAGTTCATATTGTGTGATTTTATTTTGTATGCAACACTAGAACAGAACAAATCTTTTTTATAGTGTAGAACGCGGGGCAGTGGTTGCCTGGGGTTAGGGGTGTAGAGAGGATTGACTGGAAATAGGGCAAGGGAACTTTTGGGGGAGCAGATGGTACTGGTGGCTACATGGATGTATAAATTTGTCCTAACTCAAAGAAGTATACGTTCAAAATGGTCACATTGTATTTTGTGGAAACTATCCTTCAAACAAGTTGAATTAAAATGGAAAAGTAACTTAGCTATTGAATATGAGATGCACATTTACATGGAAGTGGTAAATATATAGAAGTCAAGAGGTGGAGGAATAAAACCAGACCACTTGATTTCATGATAAGTAACCTTTGGTTATCTTGGAGACATTTCAGAAGAGTAGTGGAAACAGATACAGAATTGTAAGATGCGAAAGTATTTGGAAAAGAAACTGACAAAATATAGACATGATGTTATCTCATTGGAGACAACAACGAAGACACTCAATGAAAAAATATGACAATGAAACAAAAGAGGAAAAATGGTAGAGGTTCAAGTGACTATTGACAATTTTATTCATGGAAGGGAAATCTATGCCTGTTAGGAGAAAGGGGAAAAAAACCATTGGAGATGTAAAAATGAAGATGCTTGATAAAAATAAGAGAAATAACGCAGAAAGAACGTCGTGAATCAAGAAGGGCTCAGACCCAGCAGAGAAGTTCGCTTTGGAAGGGAGCAGGGATGCTTCTGAATTTAGAAGGATAATTTATAGGATAGGAATAGACATGGGTTGAGGGAAATGTAAATGGAATTTTCTGCATCCATTAAATTTACTCAATTTACCCTCAAGGATATTCTAATTCAGTTTTAGTTGATTCTGTGTTCAAAGGAATAACTCTTCTTGAATTGACCTAATACGCTGAGCATCTTGTCCAAATTACTTTTTTCCTTACAAATAAGTAAGGAAAAAAATTGTCCAAAAAATAAAACAAATGTTTCCCAGATGTAGATGTTAACAAAGATTTTTCCATCATAGATAATTTCTAACATGAAAACGATACCCTCTAAGAGGAGAAATTGTAGTCTTTCATCATAAATAGAACATATTAAACTGCACAGTTTAGTATTTCAATGTGGAAATCTTTTAGCCAATAAATATGATTAATACAAAGAAGACATGATTTGTCAACAATGGTTTTACTAATGCCCTCAAACCAGTATTTTTTCATTCATTAAAATTATTATGACTCTTAGTTCATATACTAATTGACTAGCTGAGCTGGAACTGTATTCCAGCAATCTTAACGTAAAATCAAGTATTGATGAGAAGTCAGAGAAACTGTATTTACCAGAAGAGTTTACTTAAGAAATATAGTCAGAGGTAACACATCATCTCTTAGTCTCCTAGGAGAGAAATTAGAAGTAAAGCATACAGGAATGCATCTTCTTCACAGAGAGAGGAAATATGGATAACAACATATAAATCCAGAGTAGACTATGAGTGACCATCTACAAGTCGTGGATGGCACATCTGAATAATCTGCTACAGGAATAACTGAAAGCGAAGAATTTGTCATCAGTAGCACATAAATTTACCCCTTGCTGAGAAGTGTGTCATCTACTTTGATGTGGTGATTGGAAAATATTTTTGTTTCACAAAATAATAGAGTGTAGTACCTATATCATATATTCCATGATAACATAATTTCTTAAAGGAATAGTTTTCTCTTTTGTCCTAATAAAGCTTAAGTATTCATATAATTTTTCATGTAAACCAGGGCAATTCCAAAAGAGAAAGGGCTCATATTTAGAATTAACACCCCAGCAACTGGTATGAGCTTGGATTGGATTGTCTTGGCAAATCAGGACATATGGATGCTCTAAATACGTACAGTTAATAACGTGAAGAAAAGATTATATATTCCATGAAATGTATAACATTGAATAACAAGTCGGTTTTTGGAGGGTACGCATGTAGTTTATATTGAGACAGAGAAGTATTTTTACATTGTGAAAAAGTTGCCTGAATACTGATTTGGATATAATGTCTACACCTATGGTAAACTACATGGGATCTTCCAGAAACTTAAGCTTGAAATCAGTATAGACTTTTATTATTTTACCCCCTGAGATAGTTAGGCATATTAGAGAAATATGTAAACAATTGGGAAAGAAAAACTAAATTGGAAAATTTAAAAGAGGAAATATATTGCTGAGCAGTTCTATCATATTGTAGTCGTTATATTTTCCAGCCACTTTATGTTCTTGTTATGGACACAGTATTGTTATAGATTACAGTGTTTATCCTGAGTTTATTTAATAGCTGATGGCTCTCTGTGTCCCTCTTTAGGTTGCTCTAAGGAAAATCCAAAAATTTTTTTATTGAATTCTAATTGTTTTAGAGTATAAAATGTTATAAATTTGTTTTAATTTTATAATATTAAATTTCATGCTTTAAAAACATTTGACAATAGTTACATTTTTCTTCTGTTTTAATAGATTCATGGAAAGCATGTACTCCCAATGGTTACAGTGGAACCAAGGCTTCTGTGGCCCCAGGTGGCAGGGATATATGAGGATGGTGGGAGATGCCTATATGTAAAATTCAGGCAGTTATGGACAAGATTCCTACATGAGAATACTTTCCTATTGTTGTAAATTATGGAACAGGAGCATCTGGGCATGGGACTAGAAGGGCAGGGGCAGTGTGCTTGCCACATATAAATATTCTCTGTGCCGGCTGGTAGAGTGATTGATCCAGGCAATGAAACAGAAGCCAATTTATGGATTATTTATGCAATCCTTTAATTTCAGGTAATTGTAGAACCAACAAATATAAAACCTTATATGCATTTAAGTGATGCTTTGTATATATAGCAGATAAATTAGAATTTTCCCTTGGTGATTTATATGCTTACACGTGATAGCTACAGAATTCAATGAAATCAATGTATTTCTAGTCATTGAAGAATATGAGGGATTCAGAAAAGTCTTTCTATAATTGAACTTTTTTTAATGATCAGGAAATGCTTTCCATTTACCTACATTTGCCTGGCTGACTCCTTTAGATCTTTGCATCATGAACTTCCTCTGAGAAAACTTACCTGATGTCCTAGACTAAGTTAGGTTCCCTTGTAACCTTTCATAGCACAGTGCACTTTTTCTTCAGAGCATCTATCAAAATTGTAATTGGCATCCCATATTTGTGTAATTACTTGGTAATGCCTCTATCACCTACAAGCTTTTAAGCTCCACAAGGGCTCCGGGACCTGCCGGAGTACCTGCCATAAAACATGTACCCCAAAAACACTTGTGAATGGATAAGTGGATGGTAGAACAAATGAAACTGTTATTTATAATAAAGTAGATTTCAGTTATTGGTCTTACTAATAGATGAGAAAGGTATAATTTACTTAAATTGAAATAATGGACAAAGTAAAAATTTCTTGATTACCTTATTCCTACATTGTCTGAGGATTTTGTGAGTGATGATGATAGTAACCAATTTTAATATTGCCTAGGAAATAATATACTTCAATACAATACAAACAAAAAAACTTTAGTTTATATTCTAAAAAGCTGACATCCTGCTATTGCTTTATTCCCTACTATATTCCTAAAACAAAATTTTGTAAAATAACAGTACAACACACAAAAACACAACATGGATGACATATTGGTCAGGTTTAAACCTGGCAGAGAAACCAGGTATATAAGGGAAGTGAAGGCACCAGAGACAGAAAATTGCATATTTGTTCATGACTACTGTTGAAAATTGTGGAAAGTCAGTGACAGTGAGTTTGCCAAATACACATATTCTAGAGGAAGAAAACTAGATCCTAGTCATCCATGGAAGAATTTTGAACAGGGAATGACAAAAACAAAGTATGATTAAGAAACAATCTGTCAGTTATATACAGGGAGGTTTAAGTTGGAGAGTCTGGAAGCAGAAAGAACAAATAAGATTTTATTGAAAAAATCTAATGTTTATTTAAAGGTCTAATGTGAACAAGGACAGATTGAAAAAGGACAGCTAGAAGATAATTCCAACTCAGATAAAGTATATAAAGGTGAAGAAAAGCCACTGGCTTCATTTTCTCTACCCATTGCCTGTTTTATCATTGTGAATTTGACGTGTCTGTGCCAATACAATGCAACACGAGTGGCCATTTTATGTTCAAAAGTAATCCCTGCTAAAACAGTTACCAGCCTTTCCTAGGCTCATCATAAAACTGAAACACTTAAGGGTTGCGAGTTAAAGTTCTATGAATTCCCAGAGACAGATTCTGTGAAGGACTTTAATCTTTATACTACCACCAAATACTGCCTGTCAGTTGACCCACTTTTCATTCTTATTTTCCAATACAGAATGAAGTAGAAATCTGATGTCCAAATAACTGACCAGAAGCCTGTACTTTTCCATAGAATTTCCTTTCCACTGTGATGCAGCTACTGTTTAGTCTCAGTTTAGCCCAGTAAGACATGAAGGAAGGGTTAGAACTGTGGATATTCAAGTCAGAAGGAACTATAGGTGTCCTTTAGTGCAGAAGCCAGCAACCTTTTCCTATAAAGGGCCAAAAAATAAATACTTTATCATTTACGGCCATACAGTCTATGTCATAACTTCTCAACTTTGCCATCGTAGTGAGGAAGTAGCCATAGACAAGATGTAAAGGAATGAGTTTGGCCATGTTCCAATAAAGCTTTATTTATGAACGCTGAAATTTGAATATTATATTTAATAAATTTAAAGTGTCATAAAATATTTATATTTTCCCCAGCCATTTCAAAATGTAAAAATTATTCGTAGCTTGCAAGCCATATAAAAACAGGAGGTGGGCCAGCTCTAGTGATATTCAGATTGCAGATGGTGACACATTAATGGTGTGGTGTAGTCATGGCATGCCATGACATAGCACAGATCAGGGAATTTTGCACACAGTGAGAGGAAGTACTGTTTTATGAGACATTTGTTTCAGTTATATCTACCTATCATGGTGTAAAATGTATTGCTTTAGGTTGTAATAAAAAGTTTCAAAATCATTAATCTGTTTACCAGCAAAGATTTTTTAGTATCAAGAAATGTAAATGTTTTAGCTCAAGATTACACATCCGGTTAGTTTGTACTAAAACCAGATCTTCAAATATTCACTCCAGAGCTCCTTCAACTTAATTAAAAACTAGATCCGGATTAAAGAATTCTATAATGCTAATAAAATTGTCTAGTTCTGAGGCCTCAGGATAAACTCAAATGTTAAAATATTTAGAAAGAAGTGCAAGAACTAACTAGTTTGTTACTAATATTCAGATTATTAGTAACATCCTCCCACTTGTGTTTTAAACACCAATACAACTAAAGGGAATATATACAGGCACATGTTTTTCTGGTCCGTGATCTCTGCTGTCAAGATATGTTGTTCCTTGTCTCTAGTTTCAGAGATTGAGGTCAGGCCCAGGGCATGTCACCCTTGACCATCAGTCTCCAGTCTGTCTTTCTCAGGTATCAAAACAGTTTTCCACATTACAGATGCCCCTTGATTAGGCAGAGTAGCCACAATTTAGTTGGACCTGGATCACAAGAGAAATAAGACCTTTCTGCAGTAACTCTTTCCCCAGAAACCTTCCCATTTGCAAACTTTGGTCTTTTGTAACTATTTCCTAGACCTCACCTCATACCATTCTGATATTTTTCCTATAGGTGGACTCCATTTCATTATGTCCCTGAGAAATTGTAGTACTTTATAAACTGACTATTTCTCATCCCATTATTGCAAAGAACAGTAGGATAATGATTTTGTCTTTAGTTCTACTGTACAATAATGTAGACCAAGATTGTATAAGTTTTTTCATACACGGTGAGATTTTGATCAACTAATATTATTTTTCTACTTCATCTATTCTTAAGATAGTAGGTGTATAGAGCTGTTATCTCTGTGGACTTTTCCCAGAGGACTAAGCTTTTCTCCGATGTCTCCTTTCAAGTTATTTTCCTGTGTAACGTCTTTGTTCTCACTGCATTCCTTTGTATATACATTACCCTCCATGTAGAATCAGTGTTTTTAATCTATTTTTGCTTGGTAGTCAGCTAACAGAATTGACTGTATTGTATATAAAATAAATATAAACTATTGTACATAATAGAATCCATGAGAGCTACAATTTAGACCTGTGATACCAGTTTTAACTTCGAGAGGATTATTTTCTCCTCCATATGGAAATATGACCTGTGACACATGATGTACATGTTATTATCCATGCCCAAAATGTTATTCTCTCTGTACTCAGTAAGGTTTTTCTAATGACACCTTTGAAACTAGTTACTCAAAAAGATTATACAAGTAATTTCAACAGCTGTACTTTGCAACATTTAAACTAGAAAATAATCTTAAATATGTTTTCTATTTACGTATTTGTTTTGATATAGAGAGAAATCTTGGGGCTAGATATACCATCAGGAGTAGAGAGAAGTTGTTTGTATCAAAATAAACAAATTCTGTTTTACAAATTGAATAATATCATTTGTGATTGCTGATCTTGGAGTAATCTCTAAGTCATTTTTTCCAAGAAATTAATAACTATACATTATTTCAAGTTAAGTATTTCCTGTTGTTATTTCTCAATTTCACCATTTTCTTGTAATCACAATAGGAATTACTTTAATGACATCATTTATCTTTCTTACCAACTCAACATCCTATAATGGTTCTGAGACAATGCTTGGTCTCCTTACATTAAACATCAGTTTATCTGCCTGTCTCCTCCATTAGAATACAGTCTTATCTAACTCAAAGAATGTATCTGTCTCATATTTGTGCCCTGGCATATAGTCGGTATGCAGTACTGTTGTTCTTTAGAACTGAATCATTGAATGTCTTTAGTTCTTGGAAATGACTAGCCACCCCCCCACCATTTGACAGACATTTTTTATGGTCATTTATTGGATTCCATTTTTTAGATTTCCCAGTTCATACTATTTCAAAAGATAACTGTTATTTGTAATAGATCTATTATTGCAAGAAGGATTAGAGGAAATAAAAGCACCATTTACTTTTAATTTATGAGTAGGTCTAATATTTTATGCTTGAAGTGTTATTTTTTTTAATTGCAAAGCACTTCACTTACTGACTTCTTTACTGTATCATTATTGCATTAGATTCTGGTATATAACCAAATAGTTTGATTCCAAGACTCTGTATTAAGGATAGGTGTGAGTTAGATGCAGGATTTTCTGGTATAGGCAAAATAATCTTGTTAATTTAGTGATCTGTATTTTTCTATTTATATAACCCGTGGCATATAATCCCAATAAATTATTGCTTGGGCAGAATCATGTACTTATAATAATTTCTATGACTTTTGAGAATATCTTCAATGTTGTAAAATTTAAAGAACTTCCAAGTTCTTCCAGGTTCCAAGAACTTCCTATTTCATTGCTAAGAATGAATAAAACTGAGCTGATTACTCATCTCTACTTAACATTTTGCTCTAAATGGACGATTCAGTAAAGAAAATTTAGCTTGGGTCATATTGGAGAATTTATTGCTTTAAGCACAGATAAGGAGCTTTGTGAAGGTCTAGTTTGTTTTCTCAAATTACTTCGACAAGTAAGCCTATAATTATTAAAGTTAAGGCACTCTTGAAAATAAGTGAGGTTTATTTGAGTGACCTCTACTTAAGCCTACCTTACCCTGAAACAACTTTTTTTTTTTTGCTGTATGCCTTTCTTGCAATAATTATCACATAATTTTGTTTTACCAGTTATGTTGCTTAGTTTTTTATCTTTGACGTCATGAATGCATTAAGAAAAGTAATACATAGTATTTTTATTTGCATTATATTTAAGTATTTGAAAGAAAAAGAGCCAGGGTTTTTCTGAATCCAAAATTAAAGAATTTAAAGGTATATATTAATAAAAGCAACTTTAAATTTAAATTTATTTGAATTTGAGAACTTTAAATTATTAAATGTATGTATTTGAGAATGTAAATAAGTCAGAATCTGAGTAGTTTGGAACTGTAACTATACATATCACATGTTTATACATTGTATATTTAAAAGGAAAACCCCATATTTATAGAATATAAATTATTGTTTTATTTTAATGTGAAGGCATTAATATAGCCATTTTTATTCAACTGTAACTATTTACTTGATTTCATTGTATGACTATTTAACTCACTGTATTTTCTCCTTTTTTGGTTATTAATATTTCTTGAAATACACGTTAAAACACATATAGCATTCTTATTATTTGGGACCAGAGTTTTTCTTGGGTAATGTCAAAATTTAAACCAGACAGAGTTTAGTAATTTTAGAATTAAATTGATGCTTTTTGGAATTTGAAGGAACACAGGGAGAAGAAAAGAAAGTTGATGTAGGGGAGTGATATAGGAATAACAATTGGTTCTGTAATTAAATTTAACCCAAAGAGAATTGAGGGATCCAGATGATTTATGATAGTGAAAATGTTTCTTATTTCCCTTATTTCATCCTTATTCATTGCTGTTGTGATTAAATCAGGAAGTCAAGAAAAGGGCAAGACTCAGGTCAGTCACTTCTGTAGTGGAAGCTTGAGTCTAATACTATGAATAAAAGTGTTTAATGAAAATCTCAAAAGTAATTGTTTTATTTTGAGGCATGGTGCTTTAATGTAAGTTTTGTAGTATAATTCTCTCTAAGACTCCTTCATAAATATATTATCTTTGTAAGTGGGTTGTTAGCTCCTTGAGGTCAAAGACTGTGTTATCTCTGTGCATACAGCAGTGGCTTACTTATAGTTCCTTAAATAAATTATTTAAATGAAAATGTCTCAAGAGACAAGCCAACTCAAAACTTAATTAATTCCATGACTTGGAAATTGTAATCTATCTTTTAGTATGTGTAAATGAAAAATGATATTTTAATGGAATGTTTAAACGGAAGTTAAAGTCACATGGTGACAAGAAAAGAGTGACACTAGACATCAAGAATTTGCCGGAATATTTACCCTGATATGACGTTTTTTGATGGGCTGGCACAGACGTGGTTTCTAAAGCATAAGTAACAAAAGGGTAAATTTGCAGCAGTGTTTCACATTTAATAGGTGTTAATAATAATGCCGTGAGAATATCCTCTTCAGCTCAGCTCATATTACAATCAGATCACTGGTAAATATCTATGTAGGAACTATCACTATAACTTCATTTTTTATTGTAGTCTATCATTCTGTGGAAGAATTATCTATGAAAGAGTCTTAGGAACTTCAGCTCTACCAGTATCCAAAAATTCCTAGCAGAAGCAAAAGTATAAAAAGGAAAAAACATCCACAGCCAACAAGATTCCTAGGCTGTGTCAACACAATGACCAAAAAACAAAACAAAACAGTTTAGAGAGTTTATTTCAATAAATCAGTCAAATGACTATTTGGATATTGTGTAACTATGATTACAGCTAATTTTGTTTCTGAGCAACTTAAACATTCTAGATTTACAATTTAAAAGCACTTAGCCAACCATTCCCATACAGAAATAAATTTTTAGTTCTTCTGAATAAATGAAATTTCCATGGGGAAAGATGCAGTATCAAATTACTTGAAATTGCAATTAATATTAATTTCTTTATGAATCTTTCAAATATTTAATGTGAGAGAGTACCACTAATTTCTGACTTTTAAAAAGCTGAGTCACATTTCTTTTACTTTAATAAATGCCTGAAATCCCTTATTCAATACCTTAAAGCCAGATGTGTTTTGTAATTCAGATATTTTGGGATTTAAGAAAGGTAATAGGTGACTATATGTATATTTCATAGCATCTTCAGGGGAGTCTGGGATAGCTCATTAATCAAACACATTAATAAAGTCTGCAGTAATACATAGGGATAGTCACAGTAAGTGGAATAAAGATTGTAAATAGCATCACATTAACTAGGTGAAATTTTGCTGATAATTGAGTTTGCAACAATCTTACAAGAAAGCTTTTTCAGAGCTTTTTGGATTTTGGAATTATAAAATATCATAGACATACATCTAAAATAATTTCCACTGCACTTTTAAAAATCTGTAGGTGTCTATGTGAGTATATGTGCTCTACACACACATGCACATGTATGCACACACCTTGGGATGAGTGAATAGTTTTATTGGAAGACAGCCAAGCTCACATGTTGAGATATTTTTTATGGTGGCTTTTGCACTACAATTCAGAGTTGAGTAGTTGTGACAGAAACTTATGTCCGTCCTCAAAGCCTAAACTATTTTATCTGCACCTTTACAGAAAAAGTTTGCTGACTCGATATATGATAGATCCAGAAACTTCAGTTTTGTTCCTATTCTAAAGACAGTAAGACTGCCGTTAAGTTTGTGATAACTTAGTTTTTAGTGCACTAAAGTAAATCAATGAATGAATGAACTCTCATTGTCTCTACAGTATTTTGAGGGTTTTTTGTTTCAGTTAAAATTTGTAACCTAAATATAAAAATAAGCTGTAATAGTTTAAATACATTTTAAAAAGCTTTTTCTTAGTAAATGAACTTAACGTTACTTTAGTTCCTTTAAGATAACATTATAATTGGTTCCATTTGTAATGCAGTTTTAAATTAAAATCTCTGAAAGAACATGTAGGCAAATCTTCAAATGTCAAGTCAAAATAGTAAGTATTAGTACTTGTACATATATTAATATCAGTTGTAGCAATAAAAATTCAAGCCATTATTGTTATTTTAAAGGATGGTTAATATTGATTTTTTTTGTTTGGTGTTGGTTTTTTGATTTTAACTTAGAAAGTCACACTAATTGCTCAGCTTGCTAATTATAAAGTTTTTGACCTTAATAAGTTCAGATGATTTAAAAGGTAACACTGAAAGTAATTTTTTACAAAAAACGTGTCACAGTGATGAAATAGGGAAATAAACTGTATGTTTCAGATAAAAAGTGAAAGAATGGTAAAAAAACCAAACAGGAAATTGCTATTATGCTGATAGAAATGTGTAACATTGCAAAAGTCATAAAAGATGTATCCTTTATAGTTATACACTGTATCTTAGAATGCTTCATAACACAATGTGAAAACTACAGAGAACAGAGAATTTTAAAGACCTTACCAGCTGTACATCACTGAAACTAAAACAGATGAAGCATCGTGAGCACACAAGAGTCCTTTCAAAGCCTATAGTCTTATTCAACATTTATTATGGAAATGAAACTATTTCAACTATTTCAGTGCGATTAATCTCTACTAATTTTGGAGTTTAAAAAAGTTAAAATCATTAGAAAGTGATTTAGAAACTAGTCTTGGAGCCGGCCCAGTGGCGCAAACGGTTAAGTGTGCGTGCTCCTCCGCGGCGACCCGGGGTTCGCCGGTTCCGATCCCAGGCATGAACCGACGCACTGTGTGTCGAGCCATGCTGTGGCGGTGTTCCATATAAAGTGGAGGAAGATGGGCACGGATGTTAGCCCAGGGCCAGTCTTCCTCAGCAAAAAGAGGAGCATTGGCATCGGATGTTAGCACAGGCCTGATCTTCCTCAAACAAAAAAACAAAAAAAACTAAATAGTCTTGAGCAGACTGGATTTTTAAAATTCATATTATTGGAATAGTCATATCTATTTGATGGAAAATAAATTAGTATATTTTATTATGAGGATAAATAGAAAAACTAGATCTTAAAACTAGATTGGTAAGATTAGTTCCAGTAGTCTACTAGTGGGACTCTTATAAAAACTCCACGACTATATTTTCTTCCACATCATGTTATCTGTGTGACTTATATCTGGTTTGTCAGAGTTATAGCATCTATACCAAAAAAAACAAACAATCCTAAAGCTCAAAATTAATTTTTTTGCCTATATCTCTAATTTTGTCCAGAATGAAACAGCACTTTCTGCAAACCTGTGCCTTCATTTGTTTTCTCTCTCTCAGTTAAAAGCACCATCATTCACACTCTGTTTGCTCCTTTAGCCTTTAACTTCATATTCAGTTGTCTAAAATACCTTATTGTCTCATTCCAGAATGTCTTTTAAATCTGTCTCTACTTGCATAGTCACTGCCCTCAGTTTAGGCTTTCATGATCTTGACTAGACTTTACAGTTGCAGGTTTCTTCCTATTACCACTGACAGAAAGTGATCTTTCCAAAATAGATGGGATTCTGTCTGTCCCCTGCTTAAAATCCTTCAGTGGTTCCTGTTGCCAACAGGAATAGTATGCCATGTATGGCCTACCTCCTGTCTACCTCTCTGTCTTCATTTCCACCCACTTCCTTCCATCCTCCGCACTCCCTAGCATAACATTCCAACTTCGTTTTACCAGCTATTTCATGTTTCTTTATACCTCTAACATTTCTGTCACCTTCGATGACTTTTCCTTCTTCCCTTTTTTTTAATCTAGATAAGTTCAGCATCATCCAACTCAAATATCACATTCCCTATAAATTCTCCTCAGCAGAGTTGCTCACTATCCTTTCTGTGCTTCTAACACTTTAAGATTGTATATCATGATTATTTGTTTATGTAATCTGTCCCACTTTCCTCACTTCTTTTTAAACTTAGTATCTTGCATGGTGTCTGGCACATTAAACATGATGCTCAATAAATGATTTTTGAGTGAATTGGGCTCTCGTTCTAAAAAATATTCTTATTTTTCCTCAAAATCTTACTTATTTTTTTCTCTGTCAACTACAGTAGTTACTCAGTGAATGATGGTTTCTAGATTTGTTCATTTAATGGATATTTTTTGAGAATGTACTCAGAGCACTGCCCTAGTCATAGAAGTCTATTGATCTCCTCTCTTGGAAGAGGCCCCTTGCTGAAAGAAAACTCTGATGTTACTTAAAAGATGAGTGCTACCTGTGGGTGTGATTCCTGGCTGGTCACTGTAACGCTTCGTACCCTTCACCTCCCACTGTGAGGAACATCCTGCCAGAGATGGATTTTCTCCACACTATTTTAAAGTTTAAGGGCTCTTTTAACTTGGTCTTCTAATTCTACAGATACGTAGTCAGACCCACAGATGGACTCAAAAGAGTTCTGATAGCTCTGTGTTACAACAGCATCACTGTACCTTTCACTGTTCTTGTATTAAGGAAAGGTAGGTTTATCCCACAAGTCAAACTTTTAACTTCACACTCATTTTGCAATTTGGTGGGTTTTGGTAGGGGCTTTTGGTTGATTTTTGTATTTATGGCAAGGGGAGTATATTTCTGAAAGTAGAAACTGATGTCTTACCCCTAGTGTTAACCCAAAAGAACTGCCAGTGTTCTAGCTGATGGCAGCTAGACCCATTCTTTGTTTGCTGCCTGAATCTGGACCACCTCAAATTTGTCCACCTAATTAATCATCTCAAGCACTTGTATCTTAACTGCTCAGCAGAACTTATCTTTCAATAGTGTACTTCATAGTATATTGAAAGGCTCTTACAGGCAGTTTTCCCCACCTTTGGAGTACCTCCCACATATACAAGCCTCCTTCCCTCATACATTTATTGTCTACACTCCGGGTGTTCACTTTATACTGGTAAGCTAGTGTGGTATGCAGTATAGGATTAGTATTTCTAGTCAGAATATTTATCCTGCTGAATATGTACTTGCTGGTGAAAATGTTCTGTTAGTTGGTCAACACTTCTAATTGGATTTTTGTTGGAGAGCCTCATCTGTACAGCTCCTTTGGGGTCTATTTCTTAATTGACAAGGCAGGAAAAGTCATCATGGACTAGAAATGCCATAACTGGGTCTTAGTATCATTTCTCCCATTTTATAACTTGCTCTAACTTCTTCCTTTTAACTTTCAAAAAAATTTATAATTTTATTTTTATAAAATTTTATAAAAATTTATAATTTTCTTTCAATCTTTATCTATCTTTGAATTTTACCCTAGCCCTACATTCCCACTTTCAAACACCCCCTGTACCCTAGCTATCCATCCCCTAAACTGTAGGGGTCTTTTCAGATTTTTTGTTGTTCCCTGCTTTCTCTATACTTTTTGCTTAAGCTAGTGCTTTTTGTCCCCGTCTGAACTTCTCCAAGAAAACTGATAAAATCATCCATGTTAGAATTAACCATTATGACCTTTCTCTAGTCACATATTGGCATCCTGTTAATATTGAATTATTTATGTAGCTCTGCAGCAAAGATGAAATTTGCTTTCTAGTTAGATGACTTGAATTCAGGTCCCAGTTTCACCACCTACTGAATGAAACACCTTGGGCTAGTCACTGAATCTCTTCATTTTTTATCTATCACATGAGGTAACAATAACTTATTCAGAGAGTTGTTAAGAGAATCAAATGAGACAGCATATATAAAAGTGATTTGTAAATGATAAAGCTCTGTGTAAATGTTAGGTGATCTTAGATTTGAATTAAAATATGGAGCACTTGGGAAGGTATAGGTAATATCTCGTTCATTACCGTAAACTCCCAAGTGCTAACGCTATACTTTGCTTATACAAGGAGATATTAAATGAGTTGATATGATTCTGAATTTCTTGCTAGATACAAAAAGGAAAAACTCAACCTGTTTGAGACATACATTTGTAAAATATTTGCCTTATGCAGAGAACCTGAGTTATTTATAGCATCACTAGATCAATTTGGCTTTCTTGAGTTATACAAAACCATGTTTATTACTTATGTTTTAAATATGGGTGATATTAAATTGTCAAATATAGATGCTCGTTTATTTAGAAAATGTGCAAGGATAGAGTGTCATCAGACACTGCTTATATTTTCAATATCTCTAGTAAAAAACATGGAGTTTACCTATATGTTTTAGGAATACTTTTGTTAACACTTAGAAATAGTTCCAACCAAACTGATTATATAATTTTTGAAGGTTGATAAGTCTTCCAAAATTGCCTCTGCTTGTGTTTTCATTGTCAAGGTTAGGGTTTTGTTGTTGTTGTTGTTATTCTGAGGAGAATCCATTAGTTCATTCTGTTTGAAACTAATTAGACAAGACACATTAGTAAAGGTGCCAGGGTCTGTGGAGTTGAAATCACAATGGCCTTTTTCAAAGCACTGAGAGTACTGTTTGCAAATTGCAACTTTACTATCCTGTCAATTTGTTGTTATTTCTTTTGAACAAAACATTGATGGAGTATTTGTTTATATATTTCTTATGATGGAATGATAGAATTTATAAAAATTATGCATGCTCTTGTTACATGGGTGTTTTTTAGAAGTTCATTTTAAAATATTAGTCTGTGAGAAATGAATATAATTGCCTATTTTTCCTAATTTTTACTTCAAGTTATGTATTAAAAAACTCTAGTACACAGAATATATGCTGAATAATTCTTTATATAGCCTTACTGTCTAAAATCTAAATTGATACAGAGTACATATGCGTAGTCCTTTGGCATTTTGCTTAGTTTGTCAGAATTTCAAATAGTTGAGTAGCCAACAGGTGATAAATGTTCCATTAATCTTTCTGACTCTCCAGCTCCTGAGAATGAGAATTGCTGTTCAATTACAGCAATTGTCTCTGAAATGAGCATTTCACATCTGCCTCTTATTTCATTAGTTAACTGTCTGCCCAAAGATCTGATAAGATGGAATACTAGTGCCTTTTTACAGCTTGTTCTGTCTGTCTGTACAATAAGGATAGGGTCGTTAGAAGAGTGGACACACAAGGGTATTTATCCACTACCTACAATGAATATACATGCTAGTGTCTAGAAGGCATTTGAGACTGTTTATTGAAATCACCTTAAGAAGAAAAAAATAAATGGTTTCGCTTCAACTTTCCGTTTAGCAACAACTAATGTAAGACCATGGCATTTCTTACTATACAATGCTTTTACTGATTACATTTGTCCTCAAATAAAAAGAAAAGCAAGTCTATTAAGTTATTTTAATTTTTAAAAACACTGGAAAACCTTTAAAAATATTTTTTAAATTAGCTAACATCATTAACATAATTTCGTCCAGGGATTGTGATTAATCCGTGGTGACATCTTCCTCTATGTTGGCACTTCAAAAAACTACCAATGATCTGCTTTCTTATTATATAAAATGTTATACAGCAGCCATCCTTTTAATTGGAAAAAGTCTTGATGAATAATTAATGTTTAAACTGTTTATAGGAAGAATATTTTCTGGCCTTTAGAATGGGAATAATAATGGTATGTCACAGAGTATGAATGAGAATTAAATGAGACCATGTACATAAGGCACTTACACAGTGCCCAGCACATAGTAAGTGATCACTGAGGAATAGCCATTAGTACGTACTTATTAGTACATTTATTCCTCTGAGGTCTATTCGGAGACATGGAAGCAGAACAATGGAAAATTTTAGAAACATTGCTTAATATGTTAATTGTGTGTGAAATTCATTTTATTATCTTAAAAACAATGGGCAACCTATCGGGAATTACCTATTTAGAAATTATTTTAATTTTGTCTTTTGGAAGAAAATTTAGGCAAATTTTCAATGATTATTGTAATTCACTGCAGGAGACAATCACATAGCAAAGGTCATTGGAATAAAAGCAGCTCTAAAAATTTTGATCACCATCTCCCACCTTGTTTAAATATAAGAAATTCCTTAACTAAATAAATAACCCAAGCACGAAGTCAATTTTTTAGTATTTTAAATATATTTTTGAATATCTGAATATTTTTAAATTAATGCTATAAATATATGTGTTGGTGAATGTTTCCATTCATTTTATTTTAGGAGTTGTATTGTAAAGAAAGTTTTTATAAATTGGAACTATATAATGAATGAACGGGGAATGATGATTTCCACCACTGTGATTTCATTCTGTTCTGACCTTTCTTTCCTGTAGGCCTCGTTTGTATGAAGTCCAGCACGTCTGTGGTTGAGCTGGTTATGCTGCTTTGTTCTCAGGTGGGAAATCGCTTTTGCTTGATTACAGTAAACTACAGGAAGATGCTTTCATGTCACTAACAATAGAATGTATGTGCATATACATGTATGTTTGTATATTTTTAACATTTCCATCTATTTATAGAAAAATAATTTATATTGAGAAGTATTATGTAGATGGTCTTAGCATGTAAAAATTGATTTAGTTTCCCTCTCCTTTCTTCTCTGTTTAGCTGTCTTATTCGTTCCCACCCTTCCGTATCCTTGTATTGTTCTCTCTATTTATCTCTGCATATATATATATATTTATTTATTTAGATCTTTTGATATCCTTCTTTACATCCCACCTTTTAAAAATGATACAGTATAATTTATAATTTTGATGTTTATTGCTAATTACATGGTTTCTCCTTCTCTATTAGATTAGAGATAATGAAAACTAAGTTTTTTTCACTTAATAGCGAAACAAAGTACTTAATACAGCTCATTAGTGAGTGGGCTTTGATACGATACTTTGCTGCTTTCCTTTCTTTAAAATGTAATTTGTATATGTCAGTGTAAATTCTAAAAATCTACTTAGGCTATTTATCTTTAATAATCACAATGAAAAATAGAATTGTAATTGTTGGGTATTGTTTCTTTTTAGCAATTGTAAGAAACTAAACATTTATATATTATATTTTTATGATAACTAAAATACACATCTAATGATCTTTCTTCTCACCTGCTCTGTCCAGTCTCCTAGTGCTCTTAATTTTCATATAAGTATTAAATATTTTGTAATATGAGAATGAAAATAGAGCTTATGTATATTTGTAATAAGTAGTTATTACATTTATTCCTAGTTTCCCCAATAGAAAGAAAAATACATCTAAACTGTTTCTAGTTACTGACCTGATGTCTGCCTAAAACCACAGCTAACTCCCACATAAACAACAGTATGACTTCAATTGATCCTTTAAAACATCAGCAAAAACAAGACAACCAAAAACTTACCTAGTGATTTCCAGTCTTCAGGTTTACTGTCTTAGAGATTGTATTCACAGGAAAATCTTTAGGTGCATTTCCTCCTTTTCAGCCAGGGAAAATGCTAATAAGGAAGAAGTTGAAGAAAACAGCATTCCTGGCACGAGTTCATCTGCAGGGCATTTGAAAATTGTGACCTAATGCCAGGGTCCTGAGTTCGAGAGACATTCTGAGAGATCTGTCTGGACCATTTAGGTTCTTAATGATGAACATTTTTTAAAAATGCTTTTATGGAAAAAAATAGCTTAAAATTCCTTCTTCCTTAGCTCTGGGGTTCACTGCAGTTGAGAGAAATAAAGAGGAATGTAGCATTAGGGTCTAGTGTCTTTGATGGCCTCATCATCTAATCATAGGTTTAACATTACTCATTTGCTGGCTCCAGGAATTCCTGCCATTAAGGGCCCTAGAGATGCAACTTTGCCTCAGATATTGATTGAAAGGAAGAGTGAGAAATTTAAGCTCTCTATGCAGTGCACTTTCTTTCAGTGTTTCAGCAAAGGAATATTATAAACATATCTCTGTTTGATTTTTGAGTTGAATTTTTTTAAATAATTCAGAGTGTATTTAAATATTTCAAGCAGTTGATTGATTACATATACCTCATTTAAGTAACTTAAAGATGTATGTTTGTGAAAAAAAAAAGGCTCCAATTGTTTTGTTATTTTCTGTTAAACTGAAATGCTGCTTTCCACAAAATATTTTTAAATAAACAAATGAGTAATCTTCCTTCAAGACAATTCAGGTGGGAGGATTTAACTCTTCTACTGTGAAATTAGCTTACAAAACCATCTTTGTAGATTGTTAATTGTTCCATGGAAGTATAAATCCTTGCTTTTAAGGACACAGAAAAAAAATGGACATCTTCAAAATTTCTTAAAATTATTTGCCATTTTTCTCTACTACTCAAATTCAAGATGATTTATATCTTATTTTCACCCATTAGCAGAGCAACCATGGCAGTAGCAGACTTCTGATGAAGAGAAATAAATACAGTTAATGGTGCTATGGAGATTGCTTGGCACAGCACTCTCCGAAGCAGGGTTTTCTTCTGCAGGCCTTAATGCATCTCTCCGACAATGGGGCTGATCCCTGTAGAATCAGCATGGTTCTGTAGGCTGTCCTTCTGCCAAGGCAGAAGGCAATCTTGAGGAATCTTTAAAGCTGCAGAGTTCTGAGTTATCTTTTTGTTTTATTTTATAGCACTTCACAAGTATTGATAGCTTCGTGTTATTATGATGAACAGTTATTAGTACTAATAAAACAATTGAAAATCTGAATGAGTAGCTATCTTGATGTACTATATATATATTTTTTCCAAAGTGAGAAATACAACTAAGATATTATCCACACTGTGATTTAATTCTTGGTTAAAATAAGTTTTCAATGCAAATGGAATTTTCCAGTTTATTTATTTGCTTAAAGTGTGCTTTTCCTTTTCCAAATTTAAATAAACCATTGAAGGATAAAATTTTGTTTGGAGGGAAGAGGTAGCTAAGGGTTGAAAAAGGAGAAGAAAATACAGCATTTCCTGCAGCATTTGTTTTCTTTCATTTGCTACAACACAGTAGATGCTTTTATTTTTATGCTTTTCATTTCAGAAATTGCATGTAAACTACATATTATTAAGAATATCAGCTTTTCTTTTCTTCTTATCTGAGCTCCTGAATAAACTTATTATTTCAGTGGTTTGTGTGCAAAATATGGTCTAAATTTAAATGAGATCATATTACAACTGTCTGAAGGTACTTGTCAAGGATAATTTGGTTCATATGGACAGCCTTTTAAACTCCCAGGGACATGCCATCCAGTCTATACCCCGGTGGAATGTTAGGTCTCTGCAGAAACCATATTTTAAGTTTTAAGAAGATATTAGCATTATCATTATATTGCATTTAGTGTTTCACATATACCCAAAACATTTTTTTGCTGTATTTTGAATACTTTTCTTTTCCATCTTATGACACAAAAGTAAATTTTAAGAAGTAACTGTTTATTCTTCTTCCCTTTCAATTTATGTTAAAGTTACACTCAGTTGCATCTTTTTAAAAAAATTTGTTCCCTGTCATTTGGAAGTAAAATGTACTGAAGTAAAATAATTAACATGTATTATTTTGACAAAATCAGTGCTTAATCGGTTAAGTACAAGTTTCCTACAGAATTCTTTAGTATATCACAAGTCTGATACTGTCTTCTGTCAACTTTTTACGTCTTACGATCAGATATGGTTGAGGTGCTTTACATTATTCTATATGTGTACCCTATTTTTCCATTACATTATTCTGAGTGTATTGTGTTCTTTGATGAATAGCAGATTTAGTTTTCAAGTAAACTTTTTTAGGTACTATTATAGTTTCTAATTATTTCCAGATTTTTTTTTTAGGAAGTCTCCATCAGAGGTATTGCAGAAAAAATTGAGTGATGTTATCCCGTAGGATTTCTTTAAGTTTTCATAAGTAAAGCTTAGCAGATGTCACTTGCGTTTTTCTGTGCCTTATCTGTCAATAGAAAATGTTTTATAAATTGAGAAACTTTTATGTAAAAAACAACGTCTCTCGGTACGTAAGTACTTTCTGACTTGAAACACTGGTTATGCAAATATATACTTAATAAATCATTTTTATTCTCATTAAAAACCAAAAAATGTATAAGTAACATAAAGTAGAAGTCAGCCTTGTAAGTCGCTGAGATCTGTGTATGAAGTTACTAACATGAATTATTTTGTGGTTTTGTTTGCCTTTATTCTTTTCTAAATACTTCATATACTTAAATAAAAAGGATTTTAGTGACTTCTTTAGATCACACGATGTGATCAAGGCCATAACCCAGGACTTCTAAACACAGCACTTACAAAAGAACCACAACTGAAGAACGATTTTTCTTTTTCAAATGATATGGACTTTGAAATTTAAAGTTTTCATTTTTTTCCAGTCTGATGCAGTTTAGTCAGATGGTGCAAAGGAGAAAGACATACTTTTCTTCTGACTATAATAAATATAAGATTGAGGCATGAAGACATAGACGAGATGAATATGGAGGCTTACTAAAAAATACGCATTCTTGAGTACTCAGTACTAAAAGAATTTTTGATGTGTATAATAAGAAGATTACAAATGTAAGAAAACTAGGAGTGGACTAGTTTTTTCAAGCCGCTTTTGAAATATGAAATCCTCATTATGAAATTATGTCACATTTAATTATTTAATTATTTAGTGACTACTTTTTTTTTTTAGCATTGTGATGGTTACTAAAGATTTATTGATATATTCTTCCACTTCTTAAGGAATCTAGTGTTATCTATGAAACTTGCCCATTATGTAGTTGAATTTGAAATCAGTAAAGAAAAAAACTGTGGCACGATGTTTTAAATTGAATATAATCAGGGCCGGCCCAGTGGGGCAAGCGGTTAAGTGTGCGCGCTCCACTGCGGTGGCCCGGAGTTCGCCAGTTTGGATCCTGGGCACGCACCGTCGCACTGCTTGGCAAGCCATGCTGTGGCGGCATCCCATATAAAGTGGAGGAGGATGGGCACGGATGTTAGCCCAGGGCCAGTCTGCCTCCACAAAAAAAAAGAGGAGGATTGGCAGATGTTAGCACAGGGCTGATCTCCTCACAAAATAGATAGATAGATAGATAGATAGATAGATAGATAGATAGATAGATAGATAGATAGATAGATAGATAGATAGATAGATAGAAAGAAAGAAAGAATATAATCAAATAATAGCTATGTATGGTTCATAAAATTGATCCTATGAACCAACAGTAAGATTTTCATGGGAGGCTTTATTGAGATGGACTAAAGATGGACCCTTAAAACTAATAGCTTTCTACACAGCATAAGCAGGGAAGGAGATTCAGGTCGAGGAAACAGTCTGAGCAAAAGTCCTGAGAGAAATGCTTGTGTTCCATGCTCTCACCAGTGACCAGCCTCATTAGGAGCACATCAGAAAATAAGTAGCCAGACTATATTTATTTGGGTTTATTTGGTTATGTAGGGGAATTGCCCATTTCCAGGCAATACATGAAACAACACTTTCCTCAAGGGTATTTTTTAATATCAAATATTATAGTATGTTAATAGAACAGAATTGAGGTTGATAAGAAATTTCTAACTTGTGAATAGTATTGGGTAGTTCATGGTCTTTGCCTTTACAAGTTCTGCCTCTATTCTTAGAAGGAATAAAGCCACTGTTTCGTTCCTGAGTATCTCACAAATCCCTTCCTTTTTCTCTAGACATACCTGATCCTGCTCTTCTCTGTAGTATGACATCATCTCAAAGTTAAAGGGGCAAATTGGGCATTTAAAGTTTTTTGGAGTTGGTACGATTATATCATCTTTCTTGTCATAAAGTTTGCAATATCTCCTAAGAATAAATAAAAAGTTAAGCAGGAGATTGAAAAATATGGTGATACATAAAGATTATTGTCAACTTGGGTCAAAATAAAGATTTTAAATTATTATATAATATGGAAAAATATATAGTAAAAATGTAGACATTTTTAAGGAAAAATAAAGAATATATAAATATGAAATAATCACAAAATTTCTATTTAATTTATCTTAGGAAGAATGTCACTGAACAGGTACATAAGGAGGGCAGACTCAACTATTTGTTATCTACCCAATTATTGATAGCATCCCTCTAGGAAAATGTAATCAAAGATTAAAAAAGCATATAATTCAAATTACTTTTGATCATTTCCATGAGGTCTCTTATTATTGATTTCTGTTATTTCAACTTGTGGAGAAGTTAGCAGGTATAATAAATTTTGAGTTTACTTTATAAAATATTTTATGTTATAAAATATTTTTTCCTAAGCTACCTGTAATATATATGATACTGGTACATGATAAAACACTTTCATCCTTGTATATTTAGTTCATATACAACCCAAATTATAAACAGATGGATGAACAAAAGTTCAGAACTCATCTGTGTGAAAATGGTAAAATATAAAAGAGAGATGACAGTCCTTTCTCGTGTCTGAGTTTTCATAATTCTACTAAAATTGGGACAAACAGAAGTCAGTGAGCCTTGGTCACCTATAGGATAATCCTTAAGAGTGCTATAATTTCTGTGGCAGAAGAGAAGGAATGTAGCATATTCTGAGGTAAACAGATTTCCCTGGGTCACTGACAGCTCACCCCCCTGACCTAAAACCCCTTTCCATACTTTGCCACAATATCGACCCCTTTCCTTTCTTATTTTAGTTTGTTTGTTTCTCCCTGTTTTTGGTTTTCTATGTTTACATTATAGTAACTTCTTCAGTCACATTACAACAACCTTGAAAAATAGCAAAAACAATGTTTATATATTTCACAGTCCTACTACTATTATACATTCTCTTGCTTTTTTGGTGGATTTTTTTCCTTCTGTCGTATGTATATTTCAACATACTTTCTTTTTATTAGCTATCATGTATTAAGAGAGCATGTATGAAGTAATTTTCTGTTTTCTCTTTTTCTTCCACTGCACATTCGCTCATGGTCATTTTTTCTGTAGTTTTGTTGTTGTTGTTTAAATAATTGTAGACTCACCAGATGTTGCAAAAATAGTATATAGAGCCCCATATACCCTTCCTGCAACTTCCTCCAATAATGCCATCTTATATAAATGTAATACAGTATCAAAACCAGGAAATTGATATTGGTACAATACTGTTCACTAGACTACACATATTCAGCTTTCAGCATTTTTTACATGCATTTTGTTTGTGTCTATATATAGATCAATGCAATTTCATTTGTTATCTTGATGTAACGACCACCACTAAAAAATTACAGAATTATTACTATTACCACATACTTTCCCAGTTATTTTAAACTCTTTCTTTTATGAAGCTTTTCTGGTTTATTATTATATGGCTCTAATCACTCTATAATTCCCCTTAGCATTTGAAGTACATATATCTAAATAGTAAATAAAGGTACCTGTTTACATGTTTTAATTGGATGCTCTTATAGGTGATAAAGGCATGATTTCCTTTATCTGTTGCGTTGGAATGTCCTTTAGAATAAGCGTTATGTCCAGTATTTCCTCCCTTTTTGAAGCATTCCATTCAGCCAATGGAGAAAATAAGTATTGTATAGTCTCATCAGTATATTTATTTAGCATTTATTGAGAGCATTTTAAATTATAGCATGTTTATTTAAAACTATCCAAAAAGAAAGACTTAAGGATGACATAAAGCCTTAGAGTCTTCCCAGGTCACTTTATGGATATTATTCATTTCAATTACACTACAAATTTACACCATAACAAAGTTCATTTTGTTTTTGTGTTGCCCGTGGTGTCTTCTGTTTTGCTCCCTACTGTGTCATCCACACCTAACACAGTGTCCAGCACATACTATAGATATTTATTAATTTTTTATTGCATTAATTCATGAGTAAAAGTAAAACTCAGTCCCCCAGATGATTTGGTTCATTTATTTTTACTCTGGTAAAATATATATAACATAAAATTTGCCATTTTAACTGTACAATTCAGTGGCATTAATTACATTCACAATGTTGCATAATCATCACCATTATTTATTTCCAAAAATTTTCCACATCCCAAAAAATAACTCTGTACCCACTAAGCAGTAATACCCTATATCTCCCTTCCACAGACTCTGATATCTCTCATCTACTTTTTGTCTCTATGATTTGCCTATTCTCAATATTTCATATAAGTGGAATTATACAATATTTGTCCTTTTATGTCTGGTTTATTTCACTTAATGTAGTGTTTTCAAGGTCAGTCCATGTTGTAACATGTATCAGAACTTCATTACTTTTTGTGATTGAATGGTATTCCATTCTATATATAGTACCACATTTTGTTTATTCCTTAATTTATTGATGAACATTGAGTTGTTTTCGCCTGCTGATTATTGTGAATAATGCTGTTAACATTGGCCTGCGAATATCATTTTGAGTCTCTACTTTCAGTTCTGTTAGGCATATACCTAGGGGTGAAATTGCTGAGTCATGTGGTAATTCTATGTTTAACTTTTGAAGGAATTGCCAAACAGTTTTCTACAATGGCTGCACCATTTTACATTTCCGTGAAGAATGAACAAGTGTTCCAATTTCTCCATAGCCTCTCCAACGCTGGTTATTTTCTCTGTCTTTTTTTTTTTAATTCGTTGTTGTTTTTTTAATTATAGCCATCCCAGTGAGTGAGAGGTAGTATCTCTTGGTTTTGATTTGCATTTCCCTAATGATTAATGATGTTGAGCATCTTTTCATGCACCTATTGGCCATCTGTATATCCTCTTTGGAGAAATGTCTATTCATATCCTTTCCCATTTTTTTAATTGGGTTTTTTGTTGTTGAGTTGTAGGTATTCTTTATTATTCTGGATACTAAACTGTTATCGAGTATATGATTTGCAATGGTTTTATCCCATTCGGTGGGTTAATTTTATTGTCTTGATAGTGTCCTTTGATGCACAAAAGTTTTTAATTTTAATGATGTCCAGTTTATCTATAGTTGTTGTTATTATTGCTTATGCTTTTGGTATCCTATTTATGAACCCATGGCCCAATCCAATCTCATAAAGATTTTCTCCTGTTTTCTTTTAAAAGTTTTATAGTTTTAGTTCTTAAATTTAGGTAGTTGATCCATTTTCAGTTAATTTTTATATATGGTGTGAACTTCATTCTTTTGCATGTGGATATTCACTTTTCCCAGCACCATTTGTTGAAGAGACTATTGTTTTCCCGTTGAATGAATAGTCTTGGTACCCTTGTTGAAATCAATTGAGCATAGATTTCCAAAATAATTTCTAATGCAAAAGTAGTTCCTATATATTAAAAGGAAAACAATTTTAGCATATTATAAGGTTAAATAAAGTTCCCTTTACCTTGTATTTTCACTACCTAGGAGTAATAACAATTGATCACTTAATATGTATCCTTTCAAACTATATTTCTACACATAAATGCTTATTAGTATAAGCAAAAATTGCTGTTATGCCAGCAATAGTTTAAAAATTGCCTTTCCCAGTTCATACTCTAGAGTAGTGCTGTCCAATAAAAATATAATGTGAGTCACATACAATTTTAAATTTTCTAATAACCACCTTTAAAAAGGTAATAAAAGGTGAGATTAATTTTAATAATATATTTTACTTAACCTAAATATAATTTCAACATGTAATCAATATAAAAAAATAATTGAGATATTTTGCATTGTTTTTTTTGTACTAAGTCTTTCAAATCAAGTGTATATTGTCACCTCAGTAAAAAATTCTTTAAAAAATCGTGTATATTTTATACTTAGAACACATGTCAGTTTATACTAGCCACATTTGAAGTGCTTGTAATAGCCACATGTTACCTAATAGATGCTACATTGGTCACCACAGCTCTTCCCTCCATATATGAATATCTATGCTTCTTTTTTCTTAAAGTTAATGTAGTGCAAAAGTAGAATAAGCTGTTCCAGATGCCCAGAATATTGTAGGTCTTCAAGCAAAGATCAGCTAATTGTGTGTCAAAGATTCTTGCCGTGGATCAAAAAGGATGATATCTAAGTTTCTCTACAACACTAACATTCTTATACTGGCTTATACACCTATTGCTGCATGATTATTCATGAATAAATATGAAATATTTAATATAACTGCACATGATTCTGCTTCATGCTAATGAACCACAACAGGGTCTTAACATTCAAGATTTAATACTGGAAATTCCTTTTATTCTTAAGTGGTAACACAAATAAGTAGCATAGAGTGATTTATCATTTTGCCAAGGCATGAATTGAGATCATGTGTGCTACCAGTTTGGTATGTGGGAGTGACTAAGACAAGCAAATAATAAAGCATCAACAGCTCAATGCAGCATGGTTGTTCCCTATTTATTCTTGAAAATAAGGCAGTTTTCATAATGTTCTTTTGCTGTGGGATATAGAATAAGCCTAGGTGGTAGTAACAAAATATGAGTATGTACAAAGGTCTCGGAATGTACGTCTTAAGAAATATTAATGTCTATTGTATCTTTAGGTTATTTATGAACATTTTTTGAGAAGCTAAACTTGCATAGTAACTTAAAAATACTCAGCATTTTTGTGATATAGTTGAATACAGGCTAGAGCTCTTGATGCTAATGGTATAATTTCCTTTATATTTTTATTTTACTGTATCTTTTTTTAAGTTATAAGGTTTTGAGGATCACTCTATTGATAGACCTAGTCTTAGCTCTAGAATAATATAACATTCAAAGACCATCATCAAAAGAGTGATAGCAACAGTGCTATATAACATAAGACAAAGTGGTAGTACATCAGTCATGACTGAGATATGTAGTAAGCCCTTAAGAAATGTTTTCTGTTAAACAAATGTAAATGATCTTTTTCTTGATAAATCATAGAATTCAGAGAAAGACAGTTGTTGTTGTTTCATTGATTACAGACCAGTACAGGATTTTGTTCTATTGTTTGTAAGTTACAACATTTCTTGTTCTATCAGACTTTAATTTCAAGAACTGAAGTTCTTGAAAACCATATTATTATTAAACTTTAAACTGCATATTGGAATGTAGCAAACACTAACTTTTTAAAATGTTGCATATTTGTTTTTACTGAATTTAAATTTTTAATTTAAAAAGGCACACATCTTGAAAGTTTATTTTAACAACCCTATTCTAGCTTTTACTGTTTTCCTACCTAAATAGATCTTAAAATATGAAACACTTCTTCTATTTTTTTATTGAATAAAATTATCATTTCCTTGATTTCTTCTGATCATTTCTAGTAGCAGATGTTTTCTCAACAAGTATCCTCAACAACTCAACTTAGCATATAAGTCTGGTTGTATGTTATATATATTCACATTTATAGAAAATATTATATATATTCACATTTATGGAAAATGCTCTGTTGAAAAAATATTATCTTGTGAAACTATTCAGATTATTTCTCATTGTAAATACAAACACAAGTGTATGTCTAGGTGTATGTCTATATATTCAGAAGACTATTTATAATAAGAAGTTTTGTTGAATTTATTTACATAACTTAGTGATCTGCTAAGATCCTGGGAACCTCCTTATGTTTATCTTTATATGATACACCAACTTTTCTTTTAGTAACCGATTAGATATATTTCCATATTGCCTAATGGTTTTTCTGTGGTTCACCTTCATATCAAGAATCTCTTTGAACTGACCATTGATTATTCATTTCTTACATTCAGTTTTTCCTATAATGCTTTTAGTAAGATGTTCATAAAAATAAGCAATGAAAATGAAAAAAATAACTTTGAATACTTGCATATATTTTTTCATTAGTTTATATTTTACATATATTGAAAACATTTTTCATCTCTGTTTTTCTCTCTACACAGTATTTTTTTTTACTTCAGTCCTTGTGCTTAATAACTTCTCTAACATATTGCACAAAATTTATAAGCAGCCCAATTATAATGAATACTCATTATGAACATTTTTGGAGAACATACCTACTTCTTTAGTGGCAGTTAATGATAAGTAGACATTAGGGTATAGGAAGTAGAAAATCAATTCTGGAGTTCCAGAAGACTTAAAATATTAATTTAACCTCCTCTTTTTACCTTGAAATATTTTCCATATTTTCAAAGATTTTAAGATGGATTGTGTCTCTAAGGACATTAAATTAGTTTACTTAATTGTATACAAAGCAAAAGGGAATGAGAAATGTGCATTGAGCTGACATAGAGGAGGAAAAGCTGGTGGGGGAAAAAGTTATTTCCTGGGTGTGAGATTTCTACTAGGTCATCTAACTACCATAAAGTGATTGTGAAGAGAACATAGGGATTTCATTGTCATCCTTCTGGAACCTATTTGTCTTCAAAGTGTTTAGTTTCAAAGCGTCCTTAACTTGATATCCACTTCTCTGAAAAAGTCCTTCATCTTGAGGAAATTTTATGCATCCATGTAGAAGAGTTAAAAAATTGTGACAAAACTGTCTAAAGACTTGGCAGCTCTCTGCAGGCATTCAAACACAGTTTAGTATGTTTCCCCATGAAGATAAAAATTTGATGCCTATGTTTAATTTACACCTTTTCTCATGGCTGTTCATTTTCTTCAGTGGTGGAGTAGGTGAGTGTATGTGTGTTTTCTCAAATGGTAAAAGACTTTCTGGAATGATTTGTGGATAAGATTTTAAAATATACTTTTTTATGTCATTGCCAAGAGATTGTCTTTGTGGAAATGACAATAAATTATTATCCCGTTGTATACATTTTCATGTATCCATTTTCCTTGTTTTAAGTAATTTCTCTAATTCTACATGTCAGAATTGTTAGAGAGCTAGGACAGCAATTAAAGTGTCCCTTCTCTGTCCAACTATATCCCACTTGTTAACTCTCAGTGTGGTTTATACCTCAGCAACCACAACAAACAAAGACTCAGTTCTTCCTCTAAGCCATGTACTTTTCTTGTCACAAAGTTTTGTGTATCTCCCCTTTCAATATTTTACCTAATTATTCTTTTGAAACTCCTAGAATAGTAATTTGCATTTAAGAAGTACTTTTGAAATGCAGAAACAAATGTGTGTCCATGTAAAAGAATATAATCATTGCCTAACCTAATTTGTTACTCACATTTTTTTTTACACATTCATTATAAGTTAACACTTCTAGTCGTACAAAATACCATTTAGGGGAATGAAATGTCACTTTAGTGCTGAAAAGGACCTTAGGAATGGCCTTATTTTAGAGATGTGGAGACTTCAATCATTATTTTGTAAATTATGATATAATTATGATGCACTAGTATACTATTTTGCAAATGAATAGAACGAAGTTTAAATAATTGAACAATTTGAAGAAACCTATACACATCACTTCATAACAACTAAATTACTTCATGCTGGCAAGTTAGATAGTTTGAGGTTTGTTTGCATGCAGTGTTGTTGAGAGGTAGAAATGACTGAAGTCAGTGGTTCTCAACACTGGCTTCACATCAGAATCGTTTGGGAACCTTTAAAATAATACCAATGCCTGGTCCCCATCCTTAGAAATTATTGTGATATAATTGGTACTTTTTAACAACTCCTCTGTTGATTCTTTTGTTCATCCAGATTTAAGAACCACAGATTTAAGCGATACCATAGATTTGGGAGGATTAAATTTAGTTCTACAACAAAAACACATTGAGTATGTACAGTATGTCAGACACTTCCAGCTTACTAGGTATGCATAATTAGATTAAACAAGATCCTTCTTTTCGTTAAGGAGTTTATGATCTAGTGGGGAGACATATGTGTAAGTAGATCTCTACAAAATATAAATAATTGTATTTCAGAGGGAATGTTCTATGATTAATAAAAGTAATAATAAGTGTTGGGAAAATAATGATCTAGGCTTGATCCCATTTCCCGTTAAGTTTTTAAGTTATTATTTCTTTTACATACTTTAAGATTTATTACTTTGCCGGCATAAACTCTTATTAGAGTATTGCCCTTTTCCACAGGAGTAAGGTCTAAAAATCCATCTATAGCTTGGGATAACCAGAGGAGAATATGCCATTTGTTATACTTTTCCTATAAGGTAGATTTTCCTTGACATTTCATTTTTTTCCTTACACTTAGGCATTTTTGTTTACTACTCAATACTGTGTACCATATTTTACTGAGAATGTAGGGAGATTAGACTTTTCAACTAAAGATGCCCCCAAAATGATTATTTGTGCTACTTTTACAACTGTCATTCAGAAGTCATTAAACAAGCTTGAAATACCACATTCAATCAAGATATTTTCTGAGAGGGAAAGTATACTTTATCTTGTGAGGAATATTTATTGTACCTTTTTCTCTCTCTTGTTTAGTATTTTTTTAAGTAGTTGAAAGAAATAAACTTGTTTTTTCCTCATTGTCTTATGAGATCTATTTGTTTAAAATTCACTAAAACATGAGAGACTAAAATAAGTCTCATGCTAAATCCCAGAAAACAGCTGATGAAAACTTATCTTTAAAGTTTCTAGTTTTAGTGCTACTTGTATGGCTCAAGCCATTACTTCTCCATCTCTTCTGTTGAAGCAGCCCCCTGGGATGCAGTGGATAGTAGGGAAGGGTTGAAGGGGTGACAGACTGTAGCCCATACACCCACCATAAAGCGCGAACATTCTGTGCCCTTATGTTTTAAAATTCATATTTTACCATATTATATTAGTCATAATTTTGAATTAAGTTATTTGACTTTTCTTTTTTGTCTCTGATGCCAAGGAGATGAATATGTATATCCTGGGACTTAGTATGTCTCCTGCCTGGGACTTTTGTATCTCATACAGAATTTGAAAAATAAAAACTTTAAACCCTCTTTCTTTCTTTCTTTTTTTTTTTGTTTTTTTGGTGAGGAAGATCAGCCCTGAGCTCACATCCATGCCAATCCTCCTCTTTTTGCTGAGGAAGACTGGCCCTGAGCTAACATCTGGGCCAATCTTCCTCCACTTTATATGGGACACCACCACAGCATAGCCTGACAAGCAGTGCGTTGGTGCGCTCCCGGGATCCGAACCCAGGCCGCCAGCAGCGGAGCGTGCACACTTAACCGCTAAGCCACAGGGCCGGCCCCTAAACACTCTTTCTTAAGGAAAGACAATGGGTAACACTTTTGTGACCTTACAAGTTGTTAATATTAATTAATGTAGTTAACAGAAATTGCACTTGATAAATTGAAATTATACAAATAGGTTATTATTGTTGATGAGCAATTTTGAAAACCTTCAAACACTAGATTATACTCTTTTGACATTAGGTGAAATCTGCTTTGGCCCTTACTCAGGTCAAGACCTGCAAAACTACTCTTGTACTCCCAGCCATATCACGTTATTCCCCAAGCCAGTAGGCTTCTATGGTAGAGAAGAAAATATTCGTGTTTGGCAAGCAAATAACTAATAGAACCTAGAAAAAAAGATGCCGGGGAGTATGATATTTCTTAGATTTTATACATGAGGATTTTTTTCTTTGTTTTCCATCTAATATCACTAAACTTCTAGAATTGAACTCTTATTGCCTTAATGCTGTAGTATAGTCACTTTGAAAATTGCATCATCTATTTCCTTTGGCCCTACAATGACCACAGATCAATAAAATATGGCTCTTCCTTCAAAGATACAGTAGCTAAAATCTAATCATTTAGTGTGCACATAAAACATATAAAGAGTAATCTGAGGTTGTAGAGACGTGGAAAATACTATTAAGATAGCTAGTGTTAAAACCCTTATGTTGGAAAATTGATATTTCACCTTATGTTGTTTTAAAATCCTATATCACGTAAGTGTTTGATAGCTGCCTATGTCTGAGCAGCGAAGAGCAGGACACTTAGAGGTGGCAGAAGAGCAAGATAGAGCTTCTTAAATTTCTTGTCAGGGCTCAGAGGAGAATGGAAAATATCTTCCCCACAGATAGATCCTTTCTTCTTTTTATAATCAGCAATGCTCTTTCATGTCTTCACAGAAGAATAACCCAGTTAGATTGTGCTTGTATAGGAGTAGAGAAACACTAAGTTCAGTTAGTTATGAGCGTCCTTAATAGAAACATTTTAAGAAATTTTATTACCTGTCATATGGCCTCATATCGCTGACAATAAAAAGAGGTGAGTTGCATGTGAATTGCAGCTTACCCAATAAATCACTAATAATAATATTTGTATAATATTACTTATATGGCTTGTGCTGTAGCAGGTGCTAAAAATTAAAATTATATTAGGATTTAAAACCACATTTCTCTTCACTTCAAAAAGACCAAGACAAATAAGACCAAGGAGTTTACACTCTTCTGGAAAAGAATTACAGTAAAGTTTGCAATTGTATTGCCTAAGTCACAGTCCCTTCATGAGTACTAATGTGGACTATTTTATATGTAAACAAGTAAAGAAAAATTTCATCTACACTTATTTTTCTGAAGAAAGAACTGTCCTTATTCCTTTCTAAGAAACCCTATACTGCCTTCTTTAAGCCTTGTCACCATTTCTCTCTTGTTATCAGTGTTTCTCTGTCTCTCTCTCATTCTCTATGGTCTATAACCAGATTTAAGTCTCTTCATCCTAAAAACTATGAACCTATCTTTCTGTCAGCCTCCTGTCCTATTTTTTCTTAGCTTTCACCACAAAATTTTTTGACAGCGTCTAATCCAGTTACCACCCTCTCTTCCTCAGTTCCCTTTCATTCATCAACCCAGGGCAATCAGACTTTCATCCACTGCATTCTAATCACCAAATCCGGGGAACTCTCCTGTGCCCTCATCAAACGTGACCTTTCTGACATGTAGGGAAATTGACAACGTAGTGATATACAAACAGAGTGATAGGTTTCTAATGCTTATATTTTTTAAAAAATCTGAAAAACTTGGAGAATAAAATGAGAAAGTGACACAATCCCACCATCACAGAAAGGTCCAAGAAAATTCTCTTGGGAAAGAAGACTTCAGGGCTCCTCTCTTATGTGAGCTCTTCTTTAGGTAAGAAACTGAGAAAAGAGCAAGTCTGTAACTTCAGGCCTTCTGAGGAAGGAGTTGAAGT
This sequence comes from Ceratotherium simum simum, assembly GCF_057802395.1. NCBI lineage: Eukaryota > Metazoa > Chordata > Mammalia > Perissodactyla > Rhinocerotidae > Ceratotherium > Ceratotherium simum. The sequence goes on along the minus strand of NC_141909.1, from coordinate 69,122,537 downwards.
CAAATACGAAGTCTGTCAACAGCATTATGTTGTCATCCAAAAAATTCAAAAATTACATTGCCTACTTATTGATAAAAACAATTCTAGAGGAAAAAATATATACATTGCAATGATAAATTTTCATTCAGAGTTTAATACCTCTTCCATATTCAAAAGCTTTCTGTATGTGATAAAATTATTTCCTTCTTGACAGTCTGTTAGTCTGCATGCTGTACGTCTCTTCTGATTGTTCACAGGAACTCTGTGTTAGCTTTACAATAGTCTGTAAATCTAACACTGTTCTAAAAGAAAAACATTTATTTTTAAAGAAATTTAAAAATGTGTGTACATAGCTTAAAAACATATAACAACAACAAAAAATCATACCCCCGGTTCACCCCTGACACCCACTTAGTTGAGGCAGCCACTTTGCACTCTTTTAGCTGTTTCCTGTGTTATTAACCAATGTTTTCTAGATAACATTGTTGTACCAGTGTTCATGGTTTTTCAATTTATATATTTTTACTTTATTATAGCATTTCACTCTTATATCACTGACACAACCCCCTACTAAAAAATAGGGGAGTGGACCTGAAGCCCAGCTCTGAGTTTTTCTGTCCTGACCATAAAGCTTTGACTGCTTCATTGGAAAAGAATTTCCAACTAAGCTTTCTGATCCAATTAAAGAGAACAAGCAACAAAAAGAAAAGGGTAGGGGGAATCCCTATTTTTCTTAGCATTTGCCTACTATTAATATATTACAATTTTGAGTGTATCAATATCCCTTGTAAATATCATTCGTATCTGTACTATCCACCATGTATCTTCCTTAAACAACTCTTTTTTTTCCTGGAGTTAATGGCCTCCTTGCTCTTTGTTTGTTAGCTAAGTTTTCTATATGCCTATCACTAAATTTTCCCCAAACTTTCCAAGTGAAATAAAAACCTGCTGTAAATATAGTGCATATCAGATGTTCTCTCAGCCCCTGCTAACAAGACAACAGTCTTGGTACTTCCATTCACCATCATTTGGAGAATTCCCATTGCCTCTCTCCTGTGTCAGATTCATTGGTTCTTAGATTTTTGTCTACCTCTTTCTGATTTCTTCCCTTCTAGTAATGTTTAGGTTTGTTTACATATATTTGGTTCTTTCCCACCTCTTGAGCACTTGGTAGGTTTGTACTCCCTTGCTCCAGTGAGCTGAGGCTTGGTTATGTGGCTTTATTTGACCAGGGAAATATGAAAAGTGACATGTATTACTTCTAGGCAGAAGCTACCAGGGACAGTGATGCTTAAACTCATTCTCTTTTCCTTTCATCCTGGTTGCTGACAATGTTCCGTACAATGCCTACGTTGTTGGTCTGGCTCCTGGAGTGAGGATGATCATGATGCAGAGCAGAACTCAGGCAGAGGACATGGAACTGGAGCAAGAAATAACCCTTTGTTTCTTAAGCCCCTGAGATTTGGTGACTGTCAAAAGATAATCTGGTATCTCCTTTTTGATATACTCCCTCATTTGGGCAGAGCACACCATCAGTAGATTCTTGAAAGAAAATGGATGAAAAATAAATGCTTATGCATGTCTGAAAATGTAACTCTTCTGTCCTCATATTTTATGGATAGTTTGGCTGGGTATTGTGTGCTGCGTATTTTGTTCCTCATACTTTTGAAGATGTTGTTTTCTTTTCTCCTGTCTCTCAGTTTCACTGTTTAGAAGTCTAGTGTCATTCTGATTCTGGGTTCCTGATATAAGCTTTTTTTTTTTTTTTCCTGTTAGCCTTTTCCTTAACTCTGGTGTTCTAAAATTTTATAATGTACCTTGCTGGGGGTGTTATATCAGGTATTCAATTCCTGGTAAAATTTTTTAATTTCTTTGCTATTTTCCTCTTTTCCATGTTCCCTACTCACTCTACAGTTCCTGACTCGATGGATATTGGCCTTTCAACAGAAGATCCTTTAATTTCCTTATTTCTTGCTCTCTTTTGTTTTTGTTGCCTGTCTTTATCTTTTTGTTGCATCTCATCTTTTTTTTCTATTTTGTGGGAGATATTTTCATCGTTTTTTAAGCCTTCTTTTTTTTACGTTTGCAGTAGCTTCCCATATCTCAACTATATAATTATAGGTTTTTTTTTTTTTCTGTTCCTTCACTGTCTCTTTCTCATTTTCCAGGTTTCTTTTTTTTGTTGTATTTTGTTGTTGTTGTTCCTGGCATCCCTTTTCTACTCTTGTCTTGGTCTATGTCTTTCAAGTAAGGTTGCCAACAGGAATCTAGATAATATCTTCAAAAGTGATATCAGTAGCTCAGGCACCAGCTCTCACTGCAGCACTAGCACCAGCTCCAGCATGTGTAGAGCTAGGGCCAGCTCTTGCACAAGCTCTAGAGCTTCATAAAACTCTGGGACGGCTCCAGCTGCAGAGCCAAAGCCAGTGCCAGCTCTAGGACTAGAAGTAGCTCCAGAACTACAGCCAGCTCCAGAGATAGAGGCAGTTCCATCATTTAGTATAACACCAGATCCAGCAGCAGCTCCAGAGCTAAGGCCGATTCCAGAACCAGTGGTAGCAGCAGCTCTGGAGCTAAAGCCAGCTTCTGCACTAGCTCCAGAGGTAGAGCTAGGGCCAGCTGCAGAGCTACAGCCAACTCCAGCATGAACTCTTGTATCAGCTCCAGACTTCATGCCAGCTCCAGCTCCAGATCTAGAGTCATCTCCATCACTAATTCTAAGACCAAATCTGGCACCAGTGCCAGAGTTAGAGTCTGCCCCAGAAGTACAGCTAATTCAAGAATGAGTTTCAGCAGTATATCTGAGCTGCAGCCAGCTTTGGTACCAGCTCTAGAGAGAGAGCTAGGGCCAGCTACAACCTAGTGCCAACTCCAGCACCATATCCAGCACCAGAGATGGAGTCAGCTCCAGAGCTAGAGCCAGCCTCGGCACCAACTCCAGTCCAGTTCCACACTAGAGCCAAAACCAGCTCTAGCACCACCTCCTGAGCTAGAGCAGCGCCGGCTCCAGCACCAGAGCTTTCCATCCTTTCCCTTGGAATGACATCTTTTTTACTTTTGTAGTTTTGGTTTTATGTTTCATATACTTTGTGATTTACTACATTTTATATTTTACAGTTCACATACAATAAAATTTAAATTCTTAATCGTTAAAAAAAAAGAAAATGATATTAGTGGTTAAAGGGTGTTATATCTTTTTGGTTTCCTAGCCAATGTATATAAGTGGATTATTTTCTTTTGCATGGTGCTGTAATATTTTGATACTGTTCTTAAATTTTGGTAGATCTTTTCTTGTCCATGTTAACTCCTTCTTTTTCTAATCTTAAAAATGTGAATGCTTCCCAAGAGTCAGCCTAGGTCTTTCTTTTTTTTTTTTTTGTTTTTGGTGAGGAAGATTGACCCTGAGCTAACATCTGTTGCCAGTCTTCCTCTTTATGCTTGAGGAAGATTGTCACTGAGCTAACATCTGTGCCAATCTTCCTCTATTTTGTATGTGGGACGCCACCACAGCATGGCTTGATGAGTGGTGTGTAGGTCCACGCTGGGATCCAAACCTGTGAACCCCGGGCCACCAAAGCAGAGCGTGTAACCACTACATCACCGGGCTAGGCCCTCAGCCCAGGACTTTTGATCTTCTCTCTGCTTATTCTTCTTTGGAGACTTTTACCTAATGCTGTGCCTTAATCAATATTTCTATGTAAATAATTCCAAATTCTGCATTCCTTTTTGGTATGCCAATGTCACTCTAAATCCAACAAATATAAACTGAGGAAAACCTTATGATTTTCCCCAAATGTCTACCCTTCTTCAGTATTTTTATAATAATATTACCATTCTCTCTATCATACATGTTAAAAACTTCATAAGTTCATTTGACTCCAGTCTTCTACTTTAGCCCTTAAATCCAGTTTCTCATCCAGTCCTGGCATCTCTTCTTTATAATGTCTCTTAATTTCCAATTCCCTATTTGAAATACTAGTGTAGGCACCTATTGCCTCTCTTCTGGAAAGACGTATAAAACAATCTTGTACTATTTCCTCTTGTTCAAAAATGACAAGCTCCTCTTCTAAAACACTAAATTCTTGAATGAAATCTTGTGGTCATACACTTTCATTGGCTTTTTCATCCTTTAAACTCTAATATCCTTAGCTTATTTCTACTGTTCCTTTATCAGTGATTGCAAATGAGCATCTCATGGGCTGAAGGCAGCTTACAGGTATTTTTTGTTTGATTTGAGCAGAACTTTTAAAGCATTTTACTCTGTGATCTTTTAGACATAGTATAATTTGGAGTGTGTATATAATACCTGAGTATGTACTTTGTGAAATACCTTCTTGAAAATCCTATCCATATTACCATATTAGAAGTTTATACTGATAAAAGAGCCTTGGTATACAAACAGTATGATAAAGAAAATCATATTTAAGAAGTTGTCTGTAAGAATAAGTTATTCTTCAGAGTGGCATGCTTCATGTTACAAAAGAATTAGTTTTCTCTTTAAGTTGATATCACAATAAACGTCAAGTATTCTTGAGAAATTTGCACATTTTGTGGGATCATGTTTTGCAATAAATATAAGATATATAATGGGAATGTGTAAATTATCTAAGAGAATGGTAGTAAGTCATTTTGTTAAAATGTAGGAAAAAGAGTTCCCTGTAATTGATTTCAACAGAAATGATTTGAAAGTTTGAGTTAGCTCTGTAAAATGCAATAGCAATCTTGTCATTTGGATAAATTTTAGTTAAAGGTTATGGTAGCTAGAACACAATGGCTTTGCTAAAACAGAATCATTTAGGCCTTTATAAGATTGTTACTGTCCCCAGGCTACCACATCTCTTTTCCCAAGTTGTTGACTCTGTCTCCTGGGATATATAGAGTCATGATTTGTTCTTAGATAAGTCTTCACAGATTTACTTACAGCAGAGAATATTTACACACCAAGTACCTACTTTTGGGGACCACATTTATTCCCAGCATGTGTGCAATGCTTTAAAAGGGAATGTGATCAGGAGTAGAGTGAAGGGTTGACATGGAGACTATTTGTGAAACTGAATTCATGGGCAGGCAGCTGAGCACCTCTGTGCAGCCTGCACTTTATTAGTGGAAATATCATGGAGGAAAAATCTATATGAGTGACATGAGAGATCAGTAAAGATTTTTTATAAAAATGAATTAGGGAAGTATTTATTTATAAAACTGTTGCAAGGAATATAATTTTCAATTCAAAAAATTACAATTTACCACCTATATAAAAAAACCAAAAAATTGAAATCACTAGAATGAACTAATAACCAAAAAAAAATTGTTTAAAGCATATTCTAAATATGCCATAGGAAGAGTATAAAATAAGCAATATACCTTCCTAATCCAAACGCTATGTAGTAGTCACTTATATTCATAATGATGAAAGTGTGCAAGTTCCAGATTCACAAATATGTTCTAATCTAAATCAGGAAAGAGAGATTATATTTGACTATAGTTTTAATATTTTTCTCTTTTTTTTTTACAAATTTCAAAAGAATTTATTTGTAGCTTTTTTTCTATGTAGTTTCAGTCATTTGGACTGAGCATGTAACTAGAACAGTTCGTTTCTAATTCCATCTAAATACATTGTTTATATTTCTGATTTTCATTTTACAATCTCAATGACAAATGTCTATATTAGGGATTAAATTTTTCTATCCCAAATATTCCTAGTCTGTGTCGCTGCGTTACTACTCATTTGGTCCCTTTTGGAAGGAAGGGTTGTGCGAGAGCCCTCTGTACCTGTGACCTCACTTTTCATCTCAGTCTACATCACGCCTGAAACTTACTGAGAATACAAAAGCACCTTCTAAACTAAGTAATTCAGGGCTACTTCTTACCATTTGATTTCTTACAAAATAACATTTGTTAAAAATCTTGTAGAAAGATTTTGAAATAATATCATGTGGAAATTATTAACATCATCAACATGATCCTTAAACCAGATGTTACTTTCATTTAAATGCTCATTTTTCTTACACTTGGTTTGGTTTCTCCTTTTAGGAATGGCAAAATTCTATTCAGAAGAATGCAGGACTTGCATTTATTGAACTCATCAATGAAGGAAGGTAATTAATTTTACAATTTTTAGACAACTAGTCAGTGTACATTTTATTTCACTGGGCGACTGCTCTTGCCTACCATATGTTCCAAAAATGTGTAAGAAAATATATTTTAGTTAAATAATTTATCATACAAGTACTTTAAATGAACAAAGTTTAAAATGTTAAACATATTTATTTGGGGGAGGAAAAAAACATGTATGAAATAAAAGGACAAACATTGCAAGGTTTTCATGAGATTTGAGCCACATCTTACTGAGTAGTAAAGTTGTACACAGATCAAGTGAACCCAATCTGCACTCCCATCTGCCACTCCATCTGTTTTCAGAGCTGTGCTCAGTGTTTACTCCCTCAGCCTGTCTCAGTTCATGTGAAAGAGTTTTATCTGAACGTGTCATGCTCTCTGGTATCCAACTGAAAATGTGAAGGATGTTAAATATAGGAAGTGTAGCAGTCTAGTTAGAAATTTATATATACCATTGTTAAAAAGATGCTATAAGTAAAATTATGTTTGAGGCCATTATTGTAATCATCACTTTATAATAAACAATTGATCACTATGATATTTCCAAGACTTTATTGGCAGTGGGTACGTTAAGACAGATGTAATTGTCACCATTTGTATACATTTTGACATGTATAGCTTCTATCAGCCACAGATCTGCATCCTTTACAGCCTGAGTTTCTTGTGTGATATAGTTTTCTTAGGAAAATAATGACTGAATATGTGACATAATCTATTTCTTATTTGAAAGCAGATTTAAGTAAATTGATAAGGAAATAATACTTACTGTATATAAAACATCTTTATCAAGGAAGGTGTGAAAGAATATTTTGTAAGACAGTCTTTGAGAATTAGTTTATATATGATATAGAAACCCACTTTTTAAAAAAAATGAACTTAAACTCAGTTTAGTATTATTGGTTTTTTCCATCAATGTAGTGTATTCTGAGAAATAGCCTCTGTTTTTATAACAATTCATCTTATTGTATATCTCTCATTTAGACATCCCGTGACTAAATTATTTTCAGTCATAATAATGCAACTCTAAAAATTAAAATAAATTTTGCATTCACTGCAAAGTGAAACATGCAGGAAAATATCAGTTTTCTTTTATAACATGAATAGTACTTTTACAGAATAATAACGTACTCTAGTTCTTATAAAACTTTATTGTGATAAGAACTGCTAATGATGATTATTTATCTTCAGGTGATTAAAAAGTAGAAAAAAATTTTTGCTCTGGCTACTTGTTGTCATATCAATTCTAAAAATCTCTCAATTTACATACATGCTAATTTTGCTAATTTTTTTCAACTGTGAATTAAAAAACAAAAATTATCTTGTCATCAGTAATTCTCTGAAGAGTTAACAGAACTGAACCTCCCACACTTAAGATTATAGTTATTGTCTTAGAGAAGAACAAGAGTAGAAAATTTGCTAATAGCAGAGGTTTTTCACTTCTGATACTGTTTTATTGTTTAGTGGTAGAGTTTGAGGTTTATTCTGTTTTGTTTTAGGAAAGGAGTTGGAATTATAGAAAGTAGTTATAATTTTTTTTAATTTTTAGTCCATGAAAACCTCCAAAACGCTCACCATAATGTTCGTTGTGCCATTCTAGATTTTTATTTCCATTTTTCATACCAATTGTCCCTCCAATAAAGGTGATTTTGGAACAAAAATTGAAATATGACTAGCTGTAAATATACCAGAACAGATCATGTATACATTAATACAGAAAATGTCTATACAGCACCTACTACATACCAAACACTATTATGGGAGCTGAGAATAGAGAAGTCAGTGAGACAAACATGGTTCTGAATTTTTTGGGAAAGATAAACACTAGACTAGCACATACAATAATACAAGGGTGCTATCATAAAGGTGGTATAGGTATTAATGTAAGCATAAGGCAGGGCACTTAACCTAGTTTAGAGGGGTTCATTCTCCAGGTGCTGGGGTTATCAGGGTATTCAAAAAGTGTATCCAATCAAAGCCAATACAATGGAAAAAAGATAGGCTTTTCAACAAATGGTGCTGGAATAACTGGACATCCACAAGCAAAAAAATGAATCTAGACACAGACCTTGCACCCTTCACAAAAATTAGCTCAAAATGGATCACAGACCTAAATGTAAAACACAAAACTATAAAACTCATGGAAAGTAACATAGGAGAAAATCTAGATGACCTTGGATTCGGTGATGACAAAGGCATGATTCATGAAAGAAACATTTGATAAGATGGACTTCATTAAAATTAAAAACTTCTCCTTTGTGGAAGTCAATGTCAAGAGAATGAGAAGACAAGTCACAGACTGGGAGAAAATACTTGCAAAAGACATAGTTGAAAAAGGACTGTTATCTAAAATGTGCAAAGAACTCTTAAAACTCAACGATAAGAAAATAACCTGATTAAAAAATGGGCCAAAGACCTTAACAGAGACCTCACTAAAGAAGATAAACAGATGACAAATAAGCAGAGGAAAAGATGCTCCACATCAGATGCCATCAGGGAAATGAAAATTAGAACAACAATGAGATACCACTACATATCTATTAAAATGGTCAAAATCCAGAACAGTGACAATACCAAATGCTGGCAAAGATGTGGAGCCAAAGGAACTCTCATTCATTGCTGATGGGAATGCAGAATGGTAGAGCCACTTTGAAAGACAGGTTGGCAGTTTCTTACAAAACTAAACATACTCTTACCATACATTTCAGAAGTCATGCTCCTTGGTATCTACCCAAAGGAGTTGAAAACTTATGTCCATATAAAACCTGCATACAGATGTTTATAGCCACTTTATTCGTAATTGCCAAAACTTGGAAGCAACCAAGATGTCCTTCAGTAGATAAGTAGATAAATACTCATTTATTTATGTGATACGTCCACACAATGGAATATATGTTAGTCAGTGCTAAAAAGAAAGGAGCTATCAAGACATGAAAAGATATAGAGGGACCTTAATTGCATATTACTAAAAGAAAGAAGCCAATCTGAAAAGGCTGCATACTATATGGTTCTAACTATATGACCTTTTGGAAAAGGCAAAACCATGGAGATACTAAAAAGATCAGTGGTTGCCAAGGCTTAGGGGGAAGGGAGAGATGAATAGGTGGAGCACAGAAGATTTTTAGGGCAGTGAATCTACTCTGTATGATACTATAATAGTAGATACATGTCATTATACAGTTGTCCAAATCCATAGAATATACAACACCAAGAATGAACCCTAGTGTAAACTGTGGACTTTGGGTGATAATGCTGTATTAATGTAGTTTCATTATTTGTAAAAAGTGTACCATTCTGGTGGGGGATCGTGATAGTGGGAGAGGTCATGTGAGGGGAACCTAAAACTGCTCTAAAAATAGTCTATGAAAAAAAAAGGAAGAGATTCAAAAAAAAAAAAATGTGTATCCAAACAGAATGCCATCTTAATTGAGAACTGAGAGATGATTAGGACATAGCTAGGTGAAAGATAAAAAATTGGGAATAAAATTCTGGGCCCAGGGAATAGTATAGTGCAAAAGCCTGGAGGCAAGCGATAGCAAGACATGTTGCTGAAGAGCTATTTTCAGTCAACCAACAGCTATTTAAGTGCATGTTGTGTATCAGCCACATAGAGGCAAAAGTCATCCCTTCATGGCAAGGGTCATGCCATGAAGGGGTTTCTAAGCTGTGCTAAGGGTGTGAGGTGTAACTGAAGAGGTTTAGGCATAATCTCCATTGTGGCAAATGCATCAGGGCCTCAAGCCTGGAACAGAATTACCAATCTGAGGTTTCAGTAATCCTGTTGAAGATGATGATGTCATAACTGACTAATAGTGGCTATGAGGATGAAGAAGTGGACAAATTTGAAGTATCTTTTGGAAATTAAATCTATAGAATTGCTGATATGTTAGATGGTAAGAAGGGAAAGAAGGAATCAAAGATAACTTGATTTCTGGTGGTATGGTATAGTGGTATAGGTGTAGTTTACTTAGAACAATGCAGAAGAAGGAATATGGTTTTGATGAGAGATGTTTTCACTTTTAGTTACACTGAATTTGTAGCATCTGTGAAATGTCCAAGTGGAAGTGTTGAATGGGCATCTTGGAATTTGTGTGTCCAGCTCTCCAAAGAGATAGCTGAAATGGAGATATAGATTTAGGAGTCCTTATCTTGTACGTGGTGAATGGCAGAAAAGGATACAGATGTGATGCTCAGGGAGAGTGTGTAGAGTGAGCAGAGAACCTGGGGCCAAGCTTTTACTACTATTTCTGCTGGGAATCCTCTTTCCCCACATCTTCACATGATTGGTCTTTTCCCATCATTCAGGAATCAACTGACAAGTCACCCTCTCAGAGGCTCCCCTGGCGACCTTATTGAGTTATCACACTTCCATCACATGATTCTGTTTTAGCATTTAATAACATCATCTCAAATTATCCTCTTTGTTTACATCTATCTTCCCCACTAAAATGTACTTTCCTTAGAACTCATGTCTTGTTCGCCGTCTTATTTGCTGATATATCGCTAGTTTCTGGAATATACCTAGCACGTAGTTCACAATCAGAAATATTTATTGAAGGAATGAGGAAAAGAATGGTGAGTAGAATGTTTGAGAAGGAATGAATAGTCAACAAGAAGATTTTTTAGGTTAGGATTAAAGGGACCACTGATTTAGTGACAAGAGGGTCATGTTGATTTCATCCAAATTTACACTGAGTTGACTGAGTACTTGTGTGCTAAAGATGCTGAGTATAGACCCAGGCCCTGCTCTAATAGAGCTTACAGTCTAGTGGGGACAGTGGTCTTAGATTAAGTGATTACAGATGTGATAAATGTGCCAAAGGGCAAGTGAAGGGTGCTATGGGAGCAGGAGGTAACTTTTGAGAAAGTGGTGCTTTACCTAGAGTACTCCTGGGGACAGGAGCTAGGTTGTTTTGAGTGAGGAGTGAGGGGGAGATGAGTATAGACAACAAGTACACACAACTATAAGAAGTTTGGCCAAGAAGGGGAAAGATAGGATGGTTGGTGGAGGTGGATAGGGTTTTTAGTTTTTCTAGGGGTTGGGGTTTTTTTTTTAGAAGGAAAGACTCGAGTATTTTTAAATGCTGATGGAAAGAAAACAATATGGTGGGAAGGAAAGAAGTAAAGTTCCTACTCTGTTGAAACAGTAAAGTCTGTGAGAGGTGGGAGACTGAGGTACAGGCATTGGCCTTTTGGGGAAGAGCACTGAGAAAGGATGCAGGTAATTAAATTGGTAGCAGAATTCAGAGGAGTTCTTTTATGATGCTTTCTGTTTTCTCTATGAAGTGGGAGATAGGTCCATTTACTGAGAATGAAGGAAATTTGGGGAGGTGGGTGTCATATGTGAGAAGATAGGAGAATATTGAAAATAACCACTTTAGAAAAACAGAGGAGAGAAAAGACTAAGGAAACCTAGGAGTCTTGCTAGAATGTTTGGGGGACCCGATTGAGGTTGCTGTCTTTGATATTTTAATGTTTTCCCCAACAGTCCACAGACAAAGAAGATGGGCATTTGCTTTAAGACATTCACTTCTCTTACTTTAGTGAAAATAATCTCTTCACTGAGCGACAACCCCTCCCCATCCCTAATCCGGATTAAGTGCCTATGTTCTCATAGCACCTTCCATTTTCCTTTTGTTTATACCTATCTCCCGCAGTGTTAGGGCCTGTTTATTTGTAGTGTATTTTTTATGGCTGTTTCCACAGTGCCTATTATAATATGGAGCATATGTGTATTATTTGTACTGAGTTCAAATACCATTTCTCTTTTTGATAAATTATTAGACTCTAGGCATGTAACCTAATCTCCCTCTGATATTGTTTCACATCTGTAGACTAGTGTAACACCTTTTTTGCACAGTTTCTCTGAAGATTCGAAATAATATATATGACATATATTACAACTGCTGCAATATAGGCACTTAAAAAATGGGAGTTTTTTTTATTGTTATTACATATAATATGTATTCAGAATTTTGCTGACTCTTACCTGTAGTTTGGTTCATTTCTTTGCAGTTTAGGCCTTTCTCTTTCATAAATTTGAACTGGGAGTTCCAGATGAAAAAAAATATCATATTTAGATAGTTGGGATGTAGTTACAGTAAAGACACATTACTCTATTTTTCTGGCTTCTATTCATTGACGCCTACTATGTGCTAGACACAAATTAGATTCTTTACACACGCTTTTATCTCATTTGCATGGACATACAGCAGTTTTCTTAACTTTTTCTAATAGTTTAAAATGAAACATATAAAGGACACTTTCTCTTGGTTGATAGAATCTCAGTCTTTAATTTGTCCTCGTGGGAATGAAGATAAATATCTTTAAGTGGAAATTGTTATAAATGTTTATCCTACTTAGCAGCTACACTCATGAATATAATTCATCAATCATAGCTGGAGAAAGCCATTGTGCAGTTGTCTGCAATTAACAGGATGAAAACAGTTGATGAATGTGCAGCTGAATGAAAGTACTCCCTAGGACAGCCTGGGATTATGAACTGGATCATTTAAAGGAATCTAACAAAGGATCTTTATAATTAAAACAAAGCAAGGTTAATGGGATGTAAAATTGCCTATAATATCTTGGCAATAATAATTTGATTTTAAATTATTAAAATATGAATTGAACTATAAAAGCAAATAAGAAAGACTTTTTTAAATTATGGAATTTGGGTGATCTTTTCAAATAAATTAATCATTTGCCTAAAATAAACCTTTATCACTCTTTTGAAAGCATATGAGATATAATTAATGAATATTCATAAAAAGCCAAGATATATTCGTGTTTAGCACTGAATTTAACCTAAGATTCACAAGATTCCAATTTTTTTTTATTTTATTCTTTAAAATACAAAAGAATGTATAGCTTGCATTTCTTAAGTTTTGAATAAGAGAAGCATATTGCATCCAAATATAATTCTTTATGATTGTATGTGATTATGTGGCCCCAACTTGAATATCTTCTTTAATTTAACAAATGCTATTTAATAATTAAACCAATAAGCTTTGGTTTGCTTGAGTTTGTTTGTTTTGTATCTTTGATTTGGCAAAACCTGTATTAAAAAAACAGTAACTTCCAAAATTGTAAGAGAAGAAACGTTTTTCTTAGAGTTGAAATTCTGGTTTAATTTTGAACCAAGAATCCCTGAAAGCTCCCGGAAAACAGAAGTTCCCTCTCTCTACTTTTTCATGTAGAACCTAATTGGTACCTTTTTCTTACTACTCTGTTATTCATTTTGCACATGGAATAAGTTACTAAATACTGAGTTTTGTAAATGAATGAGGTAAAAAAAAAATCTGATCCTTTTACAAAATTAATTTTATAGATCTTGAACAGTATTGCTAATTTATAGACTTAACTTTAGACATTGATGATAAATATGTTATTTACCTAAAACTAAAATGAACAAATGCTATCTAATAATGGCTAGATTTCAAGAAATAAAGAAATATATTTCAGAGTTTAATGATCATAAATTTTATTTGAATTACTTTTTTTTACTGTTTTTACAATATTTTACATTATTTAAAATATATCTACATGTATATGTATATTGATTTTTTTATTTCTCTTTTGAGAACAGCTTTAAACATTCTTTCCTCTTAGGCAGCGTTATTTTAACTTTGGTGAGAGTTAAGTAATATTTCATAAAACCCTCATAGTTCTTTATATTAAAAAACAAAAAAAGGGAAGGGTGCCTATTTTTGGTATATTCATTTCTGTGCCTTATTTCCCCCCACTTCTTATTTCTTAGAGACATTTTGTTGTTGTTGTTCTTAGCTTACCTATTGCAAGCAAGTACCAGTCAAGATTCAGATGATCCATGTCTTTATTAGAAAACTTTGATTTAGTTTCTGTATCATTCTGCTGTAACTAGGATCAACTTAGCAACAGAGGAGGCTAGAGTTGGCCTTTGCACTTGTGGCTGGTATGTTGTTTAAATAACAGATACAGGTAGAGGTGAACTAACAGGTTGTGGGAGGGCCCATGCTAACATGAAGGTGTAGTGTGTGTGGCCAGTCCAAAGAGACACTAACGGTGAGAGGTGAAGGAATAGAATGAGCGAGCCAGGTGAGACAAGAGTATAGACATGGCCCTGGCCATGGATTTTAGTCTAGGAACTCTTCCCGAGGTGCCAGGGGAATTGAAGCATTGAATTATAAGCTGATTAGTTCCCATGTTGGTAAAGTAAGAACACATTTAATTTATATTCCTCAATTGCCATTGTACAGACCAAGATTTGAAAAACCAGAGTGCTTCTTTTGTAACACATCTGTCATAAAGAGTCACAGCGTAATTTGGACAAGGATTAAGAAAAAGTTCTTATTGTTGTTTTCTATCACAAAGGTAGTATAATACCTGTACAGGTATTCCTGAAGTTATTAACATCGATGCAATTATGATACATATGGAAAAACAAACCTGAATAAATATTTATAATATACTCATTAAGTGGCTACTTTCAGCAGCAATACAAATACATTTTACATGTGGTCTTCATCTCCCAATAATTCATAATTGAGGAGTTAGGATTTACATGCAGAAAAAATTAAACAGTTCAGAATATCATAGTATATGACTAAGTGCAAATAAATGATATGAAAACTGCAGTGACTTTAGCAGAAGGAACTATTCTTGGGGACATTAATGATTAGAGAAACCTTCTTTTAGGAGACATGACCTAAACAAGTATAGGCACACTGTGTGGGATCAAAAAAGAAAAGAAAAGAAGTTCTGGCTTTTTTGTGAAAATAAAGATTTAGAACAACAGAAAATACCTTTATGTTCTTTATTATCTAATAAAACAAATATGGACATAATTTTATTTCTAAAAATCATAATCTGTCCTTGAGCTTTATATTATTTAAATAGTCAAAGTTTTCCTGACTTTTAAGTGATGACCAGTAATTTACTTAATTATTAATGCTGATAGAGTTTATAACATTGATTTCTATATCATAAAGAGTAGAGAACTTTTACATATTTTTTGAAAAGCCTCATATAACTTATGAATCAGAATTCAAAATGATCCGTTATACCAAAGTCTAGATTTTTTTTCATTCCTAACACAATGTAAGAAAAACAATGGACTTAACTTAAGAGCAGAGTTGATGTTAAAAAAATATTTAAATATTTCTACCAAACATTTAAGGAAGAAATAATTCCAATTATACTCAAAGTGTTCCAGAAACAGAAGAGTAGGTAACACTTTACAGTTCATTTTATGAGACCTAGTCACCCTGATAACAATATGAGAAACATTACAGAAATGAAATTATGGACCAGTATCCACCATAAACATGGGTGCAGTATCCTTAATAAAATTTGGCAGAGCAAATCCAGCAATATATGAAAAGGATTACATCATGAGCACGAGGTCTTTATCCCAAGAATGCAAAGTTGGTTTAATATTCAAAAATATCCATCAATGTACACCATATCAACAGACTAAAAGAGAAAAAAATATATATATGGACATTTTAATAGATGTAGGAAAAGCGTTTGAAAAATTCAACATTTTTTTGTACTAAAACTCTCAGTAAACTAGGAATTAAACTCCGTCTATTTGATAAATGGTATCTTCAAAAAACACATAACAAACATCCTTCTTAGTGGTGAAAGACTAAATGCTTTCCCCCTAGATCAAAAACAAGGCAAGGATGTTCTCACTCACCACTTGTATTTGACATTGGGCTGAAGGTCTTAGCCAGTTCATAGGCAAGTGGAAAATTCTAAGATGTCTGAAAAAAAGTACTGTAACTAATAAATGAATTTGGCAAAGTCACAGGATATAAGATCAATATTCAAAAATCAATTATAATAACATATGTGAAATAATAATGTGAAATATTGGATATTTAAATTAAAAAATGAAACCATTATGATAGTATTAAAAACATGAAATACTTAAGGATGTACTTAATAAAATATGTGAAAGACCTGTATAATAAAAACTACAAAATATTTCTGGGAAAATTTTAAAAATAAATTTTAAAATGCAGAAATATACTGTGTTCATGGATCTGAAGACCCAACATGATAAAGGTGTTAGTTCTCCCCAAACTGATCTATAGACTTAATCCTAATCAAAATTCCAGCAGGCTTTTTTGTTTTTTGGTAGAAATTAACAAACTGATTTTTAAATTTCTCTGAAAATACAAGGGACCTAGAATAGCCAAAACAAATTGAAAAAGAACAGAGTTGGAGGATTGGTGTAAAGATAGAGAAATAGATCAATGGAACAGGAGAGAGAAGATTTTACAACTCAATAATAAAAACAACAAACTACCCAATACAAATTGGACAAATGATTTGCATAGACAATACACCAAAGAAGATATACAGGTGGCCAATCAGTACATGAAAAGATGTTCAACATTATTTTTTATTGGGAAATTCAATTTTAAACCACAGTGAGATAGCATTACACACCACTAGTTGCACCTTGCTGGTGGGAATGCAAAATGGTACATCCACTTGGAAAACAGTTTGTTAGCATCTTCTAAGGTTAAACATACACTTATGGTTTGACTCAATAATTCTAAGCCTAGATATTTTTCCAAGAAAAATGAATAAAAAGATCCACATTAAGACCTATGTGTGAATGTTCATAGCAGCTTTATTCATAATAGCCAAAGACTGGAAATAACTCAAATGTCCATCAACAGGTAAATGGATAAACTAATTATGGTGTAGCATTATGTGGAATACTGCTCAGCAATAAAAAGGTGTGAGCTATTGATACACACAACATACATGGAACTTAAAAGTATTATGTGAAGCTAAAGAAGCCAGACAGCAAAGACATATTATATGATTCCATTTATATGACATTATGGAAAAGACAAAGTTATAGGGACAGAAAACAATTCACTGGTTGCTGTGGATGGCAGAAAAAAGGCACAAAGAAACATTTTTCGGTGATGGAAATGTTTTTGATTATGGTGGTGGCTACCTAAAACATATGTTTGTCAAAACTCATCGAACTGTGCATTTAAAAAAGAGTTAATTTTAGAGAGCAGCCCCCATGGCTGAGTGGTTCAAGTTCCACACGCTTCGCTTCAGCGGCCCAGGTTCTGCAGGTTTGGATCTCAGCGCGGACCTACTCCACTCATCAGCCATGCTGTGGAGGCGTCCCACAAACAAAATAGAGGAAGATTGGCACAGATGTTAGCTCAGGGATAATCTTCCTCAAGCAAAAAAAGAGGAAGATTGACAATGGATGTTAGCTCAGGGTGAGTCTTCCTCACCAAAAAAAAGTTAATTTTATTATATGTAAGTTATACGTCAATAAACCTGACTTAAAAAAAAAAACATCTACAGTAGTGGTTAATTACTTATAAAATTCTGTAATGTGACCTGCTAGGCCTTTGCTTATCTGGCCTGCCTTACTACTCCCCCCACCACCCTGAACTAGGCACCGTCTATTTCCTCCTAAAGTACCTCTATGTCACCCTTTTATTTCATTGTCATTTACCACCACAAAGGAGACCCTCAATAAATTATTGTTGAGTGAATGAATGCCTAACTCTGTGCCCCTTGCCTTTTCTCACTCTGGAATGCACTGTTAGAAGCCATACCAAACTGATGACATTTCCCAAGTAAGTCATACACAATTGCCTATTTGTGTGACTTTGGGCAAGTCGCTTAATCTCTCTAAGCCTTAGTTTCTTCATATGTAGAATGGGGCTAATTGTGCTTATCTAATAAGATATCAAATGAGTTAAGAATCAAATGAAATGATACCTATAATGCTCTTAGTCTGGTAAGTAATCAATTCTCAATGTTCCTAGCACATAGTAAGGACTCAAGAAATAAGCATATGCTTTTATTATTATTTAAGTGGCATTTGAGCTGGGTTTTGAAGGCTATGGACAAAGAAAGTTGAAACTAGAATAGCTTACATGTCCCATTCAGGAGCACTGGTGGGTCTTCTGCATTGTTAACATGATAATGTCACTACTCCCTGATTGTCTATAGCACATTTTATGCAAAACACTAACACACACACATACAAGTAGTAGGATAGGCTGGTAATAATGACCTACTTGGAGGCTTCTTAGGGTATTATGCTACTTACCAGTTGAAACGGTAAAGATAAAAAAGCCATATGTTATTTGCTCTCTCTCTCCTTTTCCAAAAGAAATGTATTTTAGATTGCATCATTTATTCTCTAGTTCTTAGAATTTATAGTGGTAGGTTCAGCAACAAGAAATTATATTTTTAACTAAGGGAAAAGCTCTTATTGGGACCTGTATTCATAGTATTTGCAACACACTTTGGCAGCCCTCTTTCCTTGGAAAAGGAACCATCCCATTGAGAGAGCACGGAAGACCTTGGGATATTAGCCAAAGAGACTGTCCTAGAGTACACATTTCTTCCTGGCATCATTCTGTTATATTGTGGCTACTTGTGCTGTTATGCCTCACTTGCTTCCACATTTTTCTCCAAAATTTTCTTTTTACACCATCTATCCGTGTTTTTCCACGCCTGTTATTAGGAGTCAAATAAAATAAAATGGATTGAAGCAAGCCTTCTTCCCATTAGTAACTGCCATATCTCTGATCTTCATTCAGTTTTTATCAACTCAGAAGACCTAGTCCATCACTTTTCAGACTTTGTTATACCTGTTAGCACTGACAGTTCTTCTCCTGAACGTTACAGCTTTGAGCTGTGTACTTGGAATCCCAGAATTTAAGCCAGGAGCTTGATTATTTGGCCCACGGTGAACCATAGAAGGAAGGAGTCTTCTGACGAAATATTTTTGAAACTATCGTCTTGACCATTAATAGGACATGAAATTAATTTAATGGGTTACTATCAGCACTTTCAAAATTATGAAATAGTAAATAATGGACAAAATAATTGGGTACATTGCCTGTTGTTCAAGTAAATATCATTTCCTGAAATGTTTGTTGTGTGGGTGTATAGGGTTATGATATAAAATATATTTCTCATATTTTACTTTGAGGCACAGTTGAAAGCCACTGTTTTTAGCTGATATCCAGTTTATGTGTCTTAAAACAACCTTAACATGTCCTATTCTGAGAGCAATGTTTTCTAAATCCTTATTAAACTATAGAGTGAGTAAATTACCTAAATCCTCCATAAGGACATTAGCTTATTGAGACTAGTTTTACATAGAAAAAGAGTAAATAGGTGAGCAGCCATGGTCACTGAAGAGATTGGAAAGGGGAAAAGTAGGAGACTTAATATCAATTGACCTTTCTGGCTTATGACCAAGTTGAGAGTAACTCCCTCTGTATGCATCCCATAAAAGAGAAGAGATTAGACTTCCTTACATATAGTGACTGAACTAGTATAAAATACCTGGAGACTCATCTTAAGAGATGACCCTAACCTAACAACGTTGGATAAGTGCGTGCTCTTTATAATGTTTCTAATAATAGTATGTCTGAGCTAGTTAACCTCGGAGGTAGATTTTGTGACTATGCAACTAAATGACGCTAACTGAGAAATCAAATCCAGAATTTACCATCGTTTGCACATCATTAACTCAGTGGTCCTCAAATTTCGATGTGCATCACTATGACAAGGGATGTTTATTAAACGTGTAGATGCTAGAGTCTCATCTCAGACCTATGGAATCAGAATCTCTAGGTGGGACTTGGATATCACCATTTTTAATATGTTGTACAAGTGATCAAGATATTTAATGTACATCAAAATTGGAGAACTATTATGCTTAATTCAATCATCTTACCAGCCATGTAAAATTATCACCGTCTTTACCCATAACTGGCAACATAAATATGATTTTAAACTAAGTCATTTTTTCCCATGCTGCTCTAAGAAGTATAATATCTATTTAGGTTCATGATAGATTAATGTAACATTCTGCTTTTATATATTTTTGTATAATAGATTTTCAAATAATCAGTTGACCCAAAGGCATGAATAATGATAGATTTTATCCTCTGGGAAAGATTTAGTGTTTTAAGAGAATAACTTGCTTTCCTATTTAATTTTTTTCCTAACAGCCATGTACATAGAGAGATTTTTAAGTCTCTAGTGTCTATTTTCCCACCTTTCCTTCTTCTGCACCAATAGAAAGACTCAGAAAATCCTCCTATATAGACGACCACTGTGCCCCAGTTTTCTAGTCTTTGTATTTTACAACTCATAAAATTGAGTAAATTGGGTCATGCTTCAAAAAGAGAGTTTGATTAGTAGTACAGTTCAAACTTGTACGCCAAATTACAAATTTAAATTATGAATATGCAGAAGTGCATTGAAGCCCCACCACAGCCTGATATGAGCTCCAAAGCTAAATATCAAGATCTGTCATCTCTCGTTCTTCCAATGTATATAAAGATAACCAGTGTATCAATGTGGATCTTTTAGAAAACTGAACTGCTGTTTTTGGGTGCTTAGTATATGTCAAAAACTTTACAAATATTCTCTCACTTGCTCCTTATAACAACCATATGAGGTTAGTGTTTTCCCTCCCTAAAGAAAATGTACCTTTTGGGAATGCGGGAAAGTTAGGGTCAGAGAGACACTTCTCAGGGCAACAAGGCATTTATTCAGCTCTTTTTATCGGTGAAGACTTATTGGTATTGAATTGATTCAAGAACTAGTAGAGCCCAACACTTGTAAACATTTTCCAAAATTAAAAAATTAAAAAAATTTAAAAATAGTAATTGTTTTTTTTCCAGATTTTTTAATAGTCTGTTAAAGGACTATAGCACTGGAAGAAATTGAGGTGCTCTGATCCAGCCAGATTCTACCTTGCAGTGTCACCAGAAACTTTATGCCTTCCTTTTTTGAGGTTTTAGGGCCAGAGGAAGTGACACTGACGTATTACATCTGCTCTTACACTGTGTGGCCATTTTACTTCCCATTGGAGTCTGTCTTCTTAATTAATAAATTAGGATCTTAAAATCTAATCTTACAGTTTGGGGGTATGCACTCTTTCCTGCAGTTTATAGGGTATCTGAAACAGTGCACCTCCATTTCCTAATCAGGAAACTGAAACTCAGACACAGGGAAAGTTATTTGTCCAAGTTCATAATGCTAATACACGGCAAGACTTAAATGCAAACTAGTTCTGAGTTTTGTCCCCTCATTCATCTATAGATGATGGAAGATTCATGTTTCTAACCTCTACTATTGCCTTTTCTATTGATTTATTTCTTTTATCATATTACAGAAATTATTTATATTTAATGTTCAGGATCTGAGTCTCAGGTCAAAGGCAAGCAATTTAAATTATAGCAAACTGTATAAAATTGGATACTTCCTAGAATATCAGAACTTGCCTTGTGTTATCTATTCCATTTGGAATAGAATACTTTGTTTCCTAACTTCTTGTTTCCTATATCCATAACAACTTTATCTGTTTTAGAACAGGAGTGAATAGGATTGAACAAACTGTTTTCTTTTTCTATTTCCTTTGAAAAATAAACTTACGTTAGAGTATGAAGACCACTTCATTCACTTGTTGTATAGATACTGTGAGGAGGAAAGTGTTCTGTAATAGATATTCGTAAATTATCTGATATTTATTTACCTCACTTTCTGTATGCTACATGTGTCATAGAATTTTATAGTATTAAGAAACTATCTTATCTTAAAATCTATTTCTTCTTTGTCCCTCTTTCCTACATAATATACTCATGTATTCATTCAGAAATTTATCCATTTAGCCATATAATATTTATGAGTCCATACTTCATGACAGGTACCATGCAAATCATGTTGGATACAGAGATGAATAGGCATTGTACCTCATTTAATGAACTTCATAGTCTGAGAGAGAGACTTGTTAAGAAGTAAAGAAAGAAAAAAAATCATAAGAAAATGTGATAAATATTATAATGCCCAGAACTTTTGAAAAATTGGGAGAAGGTCTGTCAGCTCTATTGAGAGGAGGAGGTGGCAGGGGTTACAGGAAGAAGAAATGGCATATATAAATCTTCTGAAATAGCATGACTCATTGAAGGAATTACAAAGGTTCTTCTAGAACATAGAACAAGTATGTTAAAATGGCTGCAGGTAAGGTTGGAGAAGTAGACAGATATCTATATATAATGAATTTGACTATTATCTTGTCTATTATAGTAGCCAGTGAAGAAATTAAGTGTAAATAATACTATTGACAAAGTGAAACATGTATTGGAAGATTTGGAGGAGGCAGAAAAATTAGGGGGCTATTGTAATACAGATGAGAGATGATGAAGACCTAATTTAAAGCAATGTTAGTGGAATGAATAAACAGAATACAAGTATATTAAGGAGGTAAAGTTGACAAAACTTGGTGATTAATTTAGTATAGGATGATCTTAAAGTCACATTTCAGTGGATTGCAAAGTGAATATTGACTTTTACTAAAGCTGTATGGGTTACTCAGTGACCTGAGGTTACCTTCTGCTGCAGAACATTCATATCCTACTAGAGTATACTCTTTGAGATAACATGGGTCTTATAAATGGTTTAGGAATTCTCCAGGGCTGCTGCTCCATCCTATAAATTGGTGCCTCAAGGAGTAGGAATGCCCTAGCGGCATATGCTTAAAGCAGCAATGCTGCTGATATTTTAAACCTTTGACCAGAAATTGAGTAAAGGATCTAGCCTGGAACTTTCAGGCTAAGCCAAGGTCCTTAACAGAGGCTGACATGGTTCTAGTGGGCTCTCCTTGATATCAGCAAAAATCAAAGCAAATACTTACCCA
Organism: Ceratotherium simum simum; assembly: GCF_057802395.1. Classification (NCBI taxonomy): domain Eukaryota; kingdom Metazoa; phylum Chordata; class Mammalia; order Perissodactyla; family Rhinocerotidae; genus Ceratotherium; species Ceratotherium simum. Next base: position 69,099,748 of record NC_141909.1, on the reverse strand, counting down.
AGTTAGGTCTGTTGGACTCCCACTGATTAAGACCAGAAATTAATAATCAAAGATGACTAAGTATATGAGATAGAAAGTCACTATGTATGAGAATCAATAAGGAAAAAACAAAAAATTTAGACCTCCAAGGATTGCCAAGATTAGAAATGTGAAATACAGGAAATAAAATGGCACAAAGTTGAATGAATAAAGAGATTCTAAAAATGAACAGACGATTTTAAACATTGAAACTTGTACAATTTAAAAATACAACTTGGAAAATATCTGTGTATTGATGGTTCATCAGATTAGACAAAGATGGAGGGAATTAGTGATTTGGAACATATATTTTAAAAATTTTACCCAGAATGAAAAGAGAGAGATGAAAAATGAAAGCAATGTGAAGAGATACGGAAGTGGAATAAGAAAGTTTAGTTTACAAGTCATCAGAATTGAAAAAGTAAAGAATACAGAGTAGGTGAGATGAAATATTTTAAAAGATAATGGTTATGAATTTCTAAGATCTGATTAAAAACATGAATATAGAGATACAGAAATCAAAATGTGCCTCAAGTAGGATAAAAAGAAATCCATACTAGGCGCATGATACTGAAACTGGAGAACACCAAAGATAAAGAGAGAGAACCACCCAGAAAGAAAGACCAGGTCATTTACAAAAAGAGAAAAATTAGCAGCAATGAAAGCTAGAAGAAAGTGGCATAATACTTTCAAAGTGTTGAGAAAAAAATAATTCTCAATAATTGTATAGGTAGCAAAAAATATTTTCAAAAAATTATGGGAGTTGATGGTGGAGCAACTTACTGACATTTTAACTTACCGCAGTCCCATTCTTTGCTCCCCCATTCAACAGAAGCCATAAAAAAAAAAAAAAAGCCCACATTACATGTGCTGTACTACAGGGAGCAAAATGGACCTCATTAGCAAAGAATTTTAATCAGTTATTTGTTCTGGCCAATTATTTATCTGGTGGCTTCTTGAAAGACTGGCCTAATAGATTTATCTTATTTTGCCTAACTCTAAACTGGCCTAATGTGAATAAAGCTGCTTCCCTGAGGGCATTTCTTAAAAACATATATGGGCTAGTGTCTTAGGTTGCTGCTGCCTGAGGTGATAGATAACAATGGGGGCAAATAATGGACTAAACAAAAAGCTTGAGAGGAACAACTAGGGAATGAGATGTACATAATGGCTTTGAAAATCCCTGACATATTCCTGGAAATCTAAAAGGCCTCACACATGCATAGGACTCTGTGCATGCTCTGGAAAGACCTGAGAAGGCCCTAAGCTCTCACCTCCTCCTGACATTGAGACTCTATGGAAGCAGGAAGTGAAAGCTAAGGTAGAGTTGAAACCTGCCTGGCTGGGTGTTGAAGGGTTGTTCAAATACAGACACAGCTCCTTGGGAAAGTGTTGGAGCTTTTTGGAGATCTAGGCATTTAAGGAAATCTCTATCCAATTATTAGCTGACCACTAAGATAATGGAACAAAGGCATCAGTGACCACACATGAAAAAGGATACAGACTTAACAAAATTAGTTCAGAAAAGTCACTCAACAAACAGACAACAAACAGTAGCAGAAACAAATCCTGGAGACAGGAGAGAATCAGATTTCGAGTTGCTATATTATAATATTCAAAATGTCAAGTTTTCAACAAAAAATTGTAAAGCAAGCAAGAAAACAAGAAAGTATAACCCATACACAGCAAAAAGAAAAAAAATCAAATCAATGGAAACTCTACCTGAGGAAGCAAAGATATTGGACTTTCTAGACAAACACATTAACTATTTAAAAAGTGTTCCATGAGTTAAAGGAAATATATCTAAAGAAATAAACAAATGAAATCAATGTATAACCAAATTGATAATATCAATAAAGAAGTAGAAATTATAAAAAGGAAACAAATAGAAATTTTGGAGTTGAAAGGTATAATAGCCAAAATGAAATTGTTACTCATGGGGCTCACAGCAGATTTGAACTGACAGAAGAAATAATCAGTGAACTTGAATAAAGGAGATTATCCCCTGTGAGGAACAGAAAAAAAAGGAAGAAAATTGAACAGAGCTTCAGAGACTTGTGGAGCACATCCAGAATATCAACATATGTATAATTAGAGTTCCAGAAGGAGAAGAAAGAGAGAGACAGAGAGAATACTGAAGAAATAATGGCCAAAATCTTCCCAAATATGAAAAACATTAATCTGCTCATCCCAGAAGCTCAATGAACTCCGAGTATTATAAACTCAAATAGATCCACATCTAGACACATTTTGATCTAACTCCAAAGCTGAGACAAAGAATCTTGAAGGCAGCAAGAGAGAAGTGACTCATCATATACAAGGGATCTTCCATAAGATTAGGAGCTCATCAGAAGCCATGCGGGACATAAGACAGTGGGATTACATGTTTAAAGTGGTAAAAGAAAAAACCTGTTAGTCAATAATCCTATATTTAGCAAAACTATGAAAGTTCAGGACAAATCAGAACATTCCCAGATAAACAAAAGCTGAGGGAGTTCACCGCTAGTAGATTTTCCTTACAAGAAATGCTGAAAGGAATCCTTCAGGCTGAAAGGAATGGATACTATACAGTGACTTGAAGCCATATGAAGAAAGAAGAAACACCAAGAAAGGTAGCTATATGGGTAAAGATAATAGTGTTAATATATTTTTTGTTTGTAACTCTTTTTTCCCATCTATGATTTAAAAGAAAACTGCATTAAACAATACAGTCATGCATTGCTTAACAATGGGGATATGTTCTGAGAAATGCACCATTAGGTGATTTTGTTGTTGTGTGAATATCATAAAGTGTACTTACACAAACCTAGATGGTATAGCCTACTACACATCTAGGCTATATGGTACTAATCTTATGGAACCACCATCATATATGAGGTCTGTCATTGACTGAAATGTTGTTATATGGCACATGACTATATTACAATTGTAGCTTCATGGGTACACGATGTAAAAAGCTGTAATCTGTGACAGTAACAGCATTAAGGGGTAAGAGAGGATGGAGATATATAGAAGTAAAGTTTGTTAACTATTGAAATTAAGTTGGTATTAATCCAAACTAGAATATTATAAGTTAAGATATTAATTGCAACCCAAAGGGCAACCACTAAGTAAATAACTCAGAAACATAGTAAAGGAAATGACAAGGGAATTAAAATGATACACTAAAACATATTCACTTAATATAAAACAAGTTAAGAAATTGAGGGGAAAAAAATAAAACATATAGAAAACAAATAGCAAAATGGCAGAAGTAAGTTCTTCCTTCCTTATTAAATGTAAGTGGAATAAACTTTCCAGTTAAAACACAGAGATTGATAGGATGAATTTAAACAGACAAACAACAAACAAAATAACCATGATTCAAGTATATGCTGTCTACAAGAGACACACTTCAGATTCAAAGACACAAATAGAGTGAGAAGAAAAGGATGGAAAAATATATTCCATGCAACATGACTCAAAAGGAAGCTGGAATGCCTATACTAATATCAGACAAAATAGACTTTAAGACCAATAGACTCGGGCTGCCCCGATGGCACAAGCTGTTAAGTGCTCGCTCTCCGCTGCGGCAGCCCAGGGTTCGCCGGTTTGGATCCCGGGGGCACACCGACGCACTGCTTGTCAAGCCATGCTGTGGCAGCGTCCCATATAAAGTAGAGGAAGATGGGCATGGATGTTAGCCCAGGGCCAGTCTCCCTCAGCAAAAAGAGGAGGACTGCCAGATGTTAGCTCAGGGCCGATCTTCCTCACACACAAAAAAAAAAAGACCAATAGACTCTAAGACAAAAATTTTTATTAGAGACAAAGAAGGACATTATATAATAATAACTGAGTAAATTCATCAGTAAGAGATAACAGTTTTAAATATATATGTACCTAAAAAGAAAGCCCGAAAATAGAGAAAGCAAAAGCTGACAGAATTGAAGTGAGAAATAGTATTCAAGTATAATATTCAAGTATTCAAGTATAATATTCAACCGCAATGGATTGCAATTAGAAATCAATAACAAAAGGAAATTCAGAAGATTTACAAATATCTGAAAATTAAACAATACTCCTAAATAACCGATGAGTTAAACAAGAAATCACAAGAGAAATTACAAAATACTTTGAAGAGAATGAAAAAAACAAAAACAAAACACGTATAACGTACCAAAACTATGGGATTCAGTGAAAGTAGGTCCTAGAAGGAAATTTATAGCGGTAGATGTCTATCTTTAAAAAGAAGAAATATCTCAAATCAATAACTTAACCTTCAACTTTGAGAAACTAGAAAAAGAAGCTCAAACTAATTCCAGAGCAGCCTGAAGAAAGGAAATAATAAAGATGACACTGTAAATAAACAAAGTAGAGAATAGAAAAATAATAGAGAGAATAGAAAAATAATAGAGAAGACCAATGAAATGAAAGTTGGATCTTTGAACAAAATTCACAAAACTTTAGCTAGAATTATCAAGAAAAAAAGAAAGACTCAAATTACTAAATCAGGAATGAAAGTGGAACATTATTACCAGCCTTAACGGAAAAAAAAATGATTATAAGATTACATTATAAACAATTTATGCCACAAATTAGATAGCCTAGAGGAAATGGAAAAATTCCTAGAAACATAATACTAAAACTGACTCGAAAAGAAGTAGAAATTCTGAGTAGTCCTATAACACTAAGGAGATTGAGTTAGTAATCAAAAAACTTCCAACAAAGAAAAACCCATGATCAAATAGTTTTCCTGGTGATTTCTACCAAACATTTGAAGAATAATTAATAGTCATTCTTATACTTTTCTAAAACATAAAAGAAGAAACACTAACTCATTCTGTGAGACCAGTATTAACCTGCTACCAAAGCCAGATGAAGTCATCTGAAAAGAAAACTACAAAGCAGTATCATTTATGAAATAGATGCAAAAATTCTCAACAGGGGCCCGCCTGGTGGTGAAGTGGTTGGGTTTCTGCACTCCGCTTCAGCGGTCTGGGGTTCGTGGGTTCGGATCCCAGGCGAGGACTTATGCACCACTTATCAAGCCATGCTGTGGCAGGCTTCCCAGATATAAAGTGGAGGAAGATGGGCACAGATGTTAGCTCACGGCCAATCTTCCACAGCAAAAAGAGGAGGATTGGCAACAGATGTTAGCTCAGGGCTAATCTTCCTCACCAAAAAAAAAAAAAAAAATTCTCAACAAAATACTGGCAAACCTAATCCAGCAACATGTAGAAAGGAGTATACACCATGACCAAGTGCAGTTTATTCCAGGAATGCACAGTTGGTTCAGCATATGAAAATCAATCAATTTAATATACTATTTTAATAAAATGGTAGGGGAAAAAACCACATGAGCATCTCAGTAGATGTAGAAAAGCATTTGACAAAATCCAACGCTATTTCATGATAAAAATACTCAACATACTAAGAATAGAAGGAAATTTAGTCAGATAAAAGACATCTACAAATAAAAAAAGAACCCATAACTAACATCATGCTTAATTATGAAAGACTGAATGTTTCCTCCCTAAAATCAGGAACAAGACAATGATGTCCACTCTCACCAGTGCTATTCATCATTATACTGGAGGTTCTACCTAGGGCAGTTAGGCACAAAAAGAAATAGGTGTCCAGATTGGAAACAAAGAAGTAACACTATTTCTATTTGCAGAGATAGGGTCTTTATGAAAACCCTAAAGAAGCTACAAAAAAATTAGCTATTAGAGCTAATAAACAAGTTCAGCAAAACTGCAAGATACAAGATCAATATACAAAAATCAGTTGCATTTCTATACACTATCAATGAACCTTTTGAAAATAAAATTAAAACTTTCCATTTAAAATAGCAACAAAAATAATCAGATATTAATAAGCACATGAAAAGATGCTCAACATCAGTAATCATTATGGAAATTCAAATCAAAACCACAATGAGATACCACCTTACATCCATTAGTATGGGTACTATCAAAAACAAAAAATAAAACAGAAAATAACAAGTGTTCACGGAGACGTGGAGAAATTGGAACTCTTGTGCACTATTGGTAGCAAGCTAAAATGGTACAGCCACTATGGAAAACAGTATGGCAGTGCCTTCAGCAAGTCCATTTCTGGTTATAACATACCCAAGAGAACTAAAAGCAGGGATTCAAAGAGGTGTTTGTACAACCATGTTCATAGCTGCATTATTTGCAAGAGCCAAAAGGTTGAAGCAAACCAAGTGTTCATTCACAGATGAATGGGTAAACATAATGTAGTGTATACATACAATGGAATCTTGGTCTTAAAAAGAAAGGAAATTCTGGCACATGCTACAATGTGGATGAACTTGGAGGACATTATGCTAAATAAAATAAGCTAGTCATAAAAGGACAAATACTGTTATGATTCCTGTTATATGAGCTACCTAGAATAGTCAAGCTTGAAACAGAAAGTAGAATAGTGGTTGCCTGGAGGTGGAGGGTGGGGTAATGGAAAGTTATTGTTTAATAGGTACAGAATTTCCATTTTTCAAGATGAATGATGGTTGGAGGGATGGGTGGATGGATGGGTGGATGGATGATGATGATGGTAGCAAAACAATGTGAATGTACTTAATGCCAAAGAACTGTACACTTAGAAACAAGTAAGATGGTAAATTTTATGTTATGTTATTTTACTACAATTACAATAAAAAAAATAAGATTCTAAGGAATAAATTTAACCAAAGAATTTCAAGACTTATGCACTGAAAACTATAAAATATTTTTTAAAGAAATTAAAGAAGCTATAAATAAATGGAAAGCTCTCCCATAATAATGGATTGGAAAATTTAATGTTAAGATGACAATACTCCCAAATTTATCTCTAGATCCTATGAAATCCCTATCAAAATTTCAGTTGTATTTTTTTCAAAAATGGACAAGCTAATCCTAAAATTCATATGGAATTGCAAAGGCCACAGAATAGCCAAAACAGTCTTGTGAAAGAAGAATAAAGTTGCTAGACTCACACTTTCTCATTTTAAAATTTACTACAAAGCTAGAATCATCTAAACAGTGTGGTACTGAAGTAACTATAGACGTACAGACCAATTTAATAGAGTTAAGAGTCCAGAAATAAACTATACATTTATGGTCAATTGATTTTTAACCAGAGTGCCAAAGTCGATTCAGTGGGGAAAGGACAGTCTTTTCAACAAATAGTGCTAGAACAACTGAATATCCACATGCAAAAGAATGAATCTAGACCCCTACCTCACACTGTATATAAAAATTAATTCAAAATGCATGAAAGACCTACATGTAAAAGCTAAAATTACAAAACTCTTAGAAGGAAGCAGGTAAAAATCTGCATGGCCTTCGGTCAGGCAATGGTTCTTTTAGATATGACACCAAAAGTACAAGCAAAAAGATAAATTGATAGTCGTCAAAATTTGAAATTTTTGTGCATCAAAGGACATTATCAAGAAAGTGAAAAGATGAAATTTGGGAAAATGTTTGCAAATCATGTGTCTGGTAAGGGTCTAGTATCCAGAATATAGAAAGAACTCTTACAGCTCAACAATAAAATGACAACCCAATTTACAATTAGGCAGAGGATTTGAATAGACATTTCTCGAAAGAAAATATACAAATGGCCAATGAGCACATGAAAAGATACATCATTAGTCGTTAGGGAAATGCAAATGAAAACTACAGTGAGATACCTCTTCACATTCACTAGAGGGATATAATTTTTAAAATGAACAATAACAAGTTTTGGCATGGATGTGCAGAAGTTGGAACCCTCACACACCATTGGTAGGAATGTAAAATGATACAGCCACTTGGAAAACAGTTTAGCTGTTCCTCAACAAGTTAAACATAAAATTACCATATGACCCAGCAATTCTACTCTTAGGTATATAACTGAAAGAGGTGAAAACATATGTGCACAAACCTACAAAAACTTGTATTCAAAAGTTCATAACAGCATTATTCATAATAGCCAAAAAGTGGAAACAGCCCAAATGTCAATCAGCTGGTGAAATGGATAAACAAAATATGGTATAAACATCCAATGGAATATTATTTTGTCATAAACATGAAGTACTGATACATTCAACAACATGTATGAACCTGGAAAACATTGTGCTAAATGAAAGAAGCCAGACACAAAAGGCTACGTATTTCATGATTCCATTTATATGAAATGACCAGAATAGGCAAACCTATATAGACAGAAAGTAAATTAGTAGTTACCAGGGAATGGGGTGAGGGAGGAAGAGAAAATCGAGACTAACTGCTAATAGGTATGGAGATTTTTGAGGAATGCTGGAAATGTTCTAGAATTAGATTGTGGTAATGGTTGTACAACATAGTGAATATACTAAAAGCCACAAAAATATCATTTTAAAATGGATTTTGTTATGTGAAATATGTCTCAATAAAAATGCTATTAAAAAAATTAAGGTGAAAAGAACATTTAGAGAAATCAAAATTCTAAGAGAGTTTACCACTGAGAGAAGAGCAACTAAGAAACTTAGAATGTGTGTATGTCAGAATAAAAGAAAATAATCTCAGAAGGACAGAAAGATGCAAGAAAAAAAGTGTAAAAATAAGCTGGTAAACATATATGTACATCTAAATAGAGATTGTCTTTACAAGTGGTATTGATATGTAATGTGTGAGTTTCAACTGGACAATAGCATATAAGTCAAAAGAGGATCATTAGGTCATACTGTTGTGGAAGAGGGTTATATCATTTAATTTTATATTCAGTTAAGTTAGCTGTACCTGTTAGAATTCCAAGCATAGCAATGAAAAGAATAGAGTGAATACATTTCCAAGTAGTGAAGGGTAAAAAGGAATAAAACAAAACAAAAGCCTCTGTGCCTTCCTCAAAGAAAAAAAAAAAGCTTAGTAAAAACCTGGGACTAATAGAAATAAAGAAGTATTAGGTTAGAAATAAGTACATTGTATATCTATAGGCGCAAGAGATGTAAATGGACTATAATTTCCAGTTAAAACAGAATTTGTGAGATTGGATTAAAAATTGTTTTATGTTATATTTAGGCACAAAGCCTAAGGAATTTTGAAAGTAAAAGGATAGAAAAATATATACTGGACAGTAACCAAAAATACTGACATAGAGATGTTAACATTAAAAAAATAGATTTTAAGGCAAAAATCATTATTAGGGATGAACCAGGTCATATAGTTAAGAAAACTTGAATTCACTAGTAAGACACTATCATTCTAAACTTGTATGTTTCAAATAAAATAACTTCAAAATATGAAAATCAAAAATCTCTGGAACATCGGGGAGTAAATGACAAATCTGCCATCTTTATGGAACATTTCAACACTCTAACACTCCTATGTCAATTATCAAAATATCTAGCAGACAAAAAATTCAGTAAAGTTCTGCAAGATTTAAGTAACATAATTTGCAAGCTTGATTTTATGGACATATATAGAATTTGCATCCAACCATAGAGAACACATATTCTTTTCAAATAAACATGGAACATTTATAGAATCTGACCACATAACCAGATCATAACACAAGTCTCCTCAAATTTTAAAAATTAGTGTTACCATGCTATCTGGCCACAGTACATTTACATATGAAGGCAAAGAAAAGAAAAAATTATATTAAAGTATCCTCGTAATTTTGGAAAAATGTTAACTATCCAAGTAGCTTATATTTTAAAGAAAAATCAAGAGAAAAAAGTATTTGGAAATAAACAATAATGGAATGCTAAATACCAAAATTTGTATAATGCAAGGGAAATGGAACTTGAAGATATAGCTTTAAAAGCTTACATTAGAGAAAAAACCTAAAATTAATGAGCTAAATATCCAACTATAGAAAGAATGTCCAAGTTAGGAAATAACAGAATAAGGCTTCACAAAGTAGAAGGAAGCTGATAGTAAAGACCAGAACAGAAATCAATGAGATAAAAGAATTAGATACAATAGAGAGAATTAACAAAGGCAAAATTTATTCTTTTAAAAAAAAGGAATAATATAGGCAAACTCTCCCAAGATTGATCAAGAACCAAATGGAAAAACACGAACAATTAACGTAAGGAATAAAAAGGAGACATAATTATAGATAAAACAAAATTATAAAAAATGAGAGTGCTATGAAAATGCTTTACATTAAAATTAAAAAGTTAAGTGAAGTGGAAAAAGTCCTAGAAGATATATAACTTCCCAGTACTGAATAAGAAGAAATAAAACCCTAAATAGTCCTTTAAGTATGAAAGAAATTTAATCAGTGAAAATTCTTCCTATAGAAATGGTTACAGGTATCTTCTACCAAATGTTCAAGTAAAACACCATTCCAACCTTATACCAACTCGTAGAGAAGAGAAACTGAGGGATTGTTCTCCACTTATTCTTTGAGGCCTCTGTAATCTTGACTACAAAAGCAAACAAGATGTGTGGGAGAAAGGAAAATCACAGACCAGTCTCCGTCATGAATGCAGATATGTAAATCCTCGTTAAAATACTAACAGAACCCAATCCAGCCTTGTGTAAAAATATACCATGGCTGTGGGGTGGGGGTTGCGGGAGGGAGATGAGGGATGGTTATCCCAGGAACTCAAAAGTTGTTCATCATTTAAAAATTCCTAACGATGTCTTTCATTTTTCATATTAAAGGTGAAAATCTTTGTGATCGTCTCAGCAGGTGCAGACATATCAAATAAAATTCAACATTGATGATTTTAAAAATATATTCTTAGCAAACTAGGAATAGAAGAGGATTTTGTAATCTGAAAAGAACACAGGAAACCTGCAGCTTTATTTATGACTCATAAACAAGCAAATCTGAACAACATGTTGTGGCATAGATACATAAAAGAGATAAAACTGTGTTACAGAAGCAAGAGGATGATGGACACAGTGCAGCAGAGTGGTTAATATATATATGGATGTGTGTATATACAGGATATGTATATATGTGTATATGTGTGCGTGTGCATTTATTTTGATGTATATATATACACCAAATAAATATATATCCAAATAAATATAGATATATACCCAAATAAATATATTATATATTTTTTAAATAAAGAAAAATTTTAAGTGAGTGAGGTTAGGATAGTAAAGACATTTCTACCGCCTCTTAAAACCTGAGTAAAACAAATCGGCTGTGAAAAAGAAATACAAAGTTCCTCTTCAGTGAAATTTGGCTGTGTGAGTTTCCTCAGCAGTCCAGATGTAGGACTGAAGAGGGAGACCAATGTCATAAGCTAGGGTTACATATTTTCTGAGCAAATGCAGTGGGTAGATTAGGAATTGAGTGAAGGTGCTGGTAAGAAAATGGTTAAAATGTGGAATCCTTAGATCCAAGGTTGATGAGAAAGGAGGTGAAACCAGGCAGTGAAAGAAGGGCTAAGAAAATAGAGGGATTGAAGAAATGGGAGTTAGAGGAAGTCAAGAGCTTATTTTTGCCTGGGGCCAAGGGAGGGATGAGTGAAGTGGGGAGAACAGTAAGGTAGGAGGCTATGACCAGAGAGTAGATTATTGGGGCTTAAAGATTTAAGAAGTGAAGCCAATTATGGCCAGTCAAGTGATTTCTTGAAGTGAGGTAAAATTGAAGATTCTAAAGGAATCTTAGATTTAGGGATTTTAGATCCCAAAAAGGTTGGGGAATTGTGAGCTACTGTGCTGAATGGTTTTTCACATGGATAATGAAGTCACCCAGAATGACAATAAGTCAGATAAGAAGATGCCTTCTCTACATGCAAATAAAACAACATAAATTAGTTGTTATATAACTCTAAGTGTCAGAGATAGGACAGAACTTCAGATAATTGATACCATTTCTCTGGTGTTTCTGAGGCAAGAGTCTTCCCCAGTCCAACTCCTTCTCTGGCACCATGCCTCTTTGCTTTGCCAATCCACTGTTTTGCTCCTGGGAATAATACCTATTAACCAGCCAGACCCTGAGTCTCTCCCTTCCCACTGTCTTTTGTTAATCTGTTTAAATTTTGTACTCTGCACTAATTTACACATATTAGATTTCTTCTTTGCTTTCTTCAGTCTTCATGTACCAGACAAAGCCATTGAACTGAATACCAATATCTCACATCTCTTTTCTCTTTTGAAGCCTTAGATATGTAAAATATAGGCCAATAATTTCATCAAAAGTTAATATTTAGAGTTTGTTACAGTCTTTCTTTAACTCCCTTTATTTTGCCAGCTCTCTCAGTGATTAAGACTATCTGTATGACTGTTTGCCTCCCAACATTATTTATAAAGGAGTTTGAGCCTATTTTTCCAAGTTTTATGGTTTCTAACCGATTCCCCTAACCTTTGTGTTCCTTGAATAATTTACGTTGTTGTTAACTTGTGCTGAAAGCTAGACACTATTCCATTGGAATGTGCCTATGTCCCTCTGAAGTGATTGGAGAGAGTACTGCTGCATGTTCCAGTTGATATTTCCACCTATCCTGCTGCTAGGCAAGAGTTTAGTGGTGCCTCTGTCATACTGCCAGGAAGTTCCCACTGGTCCAAGAGTGACAGTTGTTATTTAACCCAAATCTCATCATGGAATAGCCAGATCTATGTCAGCCCAGTCATGGATGTTGGAAAGATTTCTACTGAGAACTATCTTGAATTCAGTACTGCTCAGAATTTACATTACTGCCTTGAAATAAAGAGACCATTCACCTGCCAGTTTTTGTAGAAGATGCCACAGATATTGCAAATAATTTGTTGAAAAGATGTTAAAACTTAGGACAGTAGTCCCCCCTTATCTGTGGGGGATGCAATCCAAGACCCTCAGTGGATGCCTGAAACTGCGGATAGTACTGAGCCCTATTATATATACTATATTTTTTCCTGTACGTACATACCTATGATAAAGTGCAGTTTATAACTTAGGCACAATATGAGATTAACAATAACTAAATAATAAAATAGAACAATTATAACAATATAAAAGGCACTGTAAATCTTGGCAACCTCAGCGTACAATTTTTTTTTCCCTTATTAAGTCAAGAACTTGCACCTTTTCACTTAAAGGAAGCACTTTACGGCTTCTCTTTGGCATATCTGAGTTGCCAGCATCACTACTCTTGCACTTTGGGGCCATTATTAAGTAAAATAAGGGTTACTTGGACACAAGCACTGTGATACTGTGACAGTCGATCTGATAACTGAGACGGCTTCTAAGTGATTACCGGGCAGGGAACATATACAGCATGGATGCGCTGGACAAAGGGATGATTCACATCCTGGGCTGGATGGAGCAGGACAGTGAGAGATTTCATCACGCTAATCAGAACGGCTTGTGATTTAAAACTTATGAATTGTTTATTCCTGGAATTTTCCATTTAATTTCAGACGTAGGTTGACCTTGTGTAACTAAAACCGTGAAAAGTGAAACCCCAGATAAGGGGGGCCTATGTACTACGTAATTCAACCTTAATACATTAGAAAAAAGAAATAAATTCAATATGGTCAGACTCACTTGGAAGACATATATAGCTTTTAAAAATTGTATTTAAACAATAGTTTAGAAATATCAAGATACATAATAATATTTTTTTCTTTTGCTTATACATATTTATCAGTGAAGAAGACAAATTTGTCATGGGTAGACAGAATGTAGTGAAGAATATAGGAGAAATTACTATGAGTTGATATTTAGTAAATACAAAAGTTAAAATGAAGTTAAATCTATCCTATTCTGATTGAAACTTATATGACAACTTGAGCAAGAAAAGAAATGATAATTCATTTCATTAATGAGCAGCGAAAATGAATGACAATCTTGAAAATAGCGCTTGTTAAAAATCTAGGGAGAGAAAAACTGGACAACAAATGAATCTGAGTATTAGAACTGAATTTAGAAAGTACATGGGTAAAAAAACTGGAATTAGTTTATAAGTTTGCCTGTTAAAAAAAACCCAGAAGGGGGCCAGCCTGGTGGCATAGTGGTTAAATTCAGGCTCTGCTTTGGTGGCACAGGGTTTGCAGGTTCGGATCCTGGGCGTGGACCTACGTACCACTTATCAAGCCATGCTATGGCAGGCATCCCACATATAAAACAGAGGAAGATGGGTGCAGATGTTAGCTCAGGGCCAATCTTCCTCAGCAAAAAGAGGAAGATTGGCAACAGCTGTTAGCTCAGGGCTAATCTTCCTCACCAAAAAAAGAAAAAAACCCAGAAGGACTTAAAGTTAACTTCAAATATCCTTTTGTTTTTTTTAATACAGTAAGTGCTTACTGCAAAAGAAAATTTTAAAAAGATATGAAAAGGCCTAATCACTGTTTTTAATTGACAAATGAAAAGAATTGTTAGAATGTCCACAAAGGAAGATGGCAGTAGTAAACACAAAAGTTTTTACTTTAAAAAATATTGTTGGTTAATGAAGATGCAATGCAAAATATAAAATTATGAGAGTTATTTTAAAAATTATGATCTGGGGCAAGGAACTTAATTTTTCTGGGCCTTAATTTCTTCTGTTTAAAAATGAAAATATTGATATATATCTCTTGGGAATGTTGTCAGAATTAAGTATTATGTGTAAGCTACCTATTTTATTAATTAGCTTTCAGTAAATGATTTGGTGATATTTGTTATGATCAATATAATCTTCATCATCATCTTCATCATGTGGCTTAAACCAACAACCATTTTTTTTTTTTCTCTTTCATGATTCTCATTGACTGAACTCAGCTAAGCTATTCTTTTGCTCCATGTGGAGTTGTCTGTGGCTGTGGTTAGTTACCTGGGAGGCTGGCTTTGGGTTGGGAGCTCATCTAGGCCTGGAAGCCTGAGCACTTCTTTTTTCCTCCTCAAAGCTCTCCACCTGATGTGAGCTTCTCTCAGTATTGCAGCAGATTCTAGAAGAGAGCGTTGCAAGACAGAAGAGCAAAAGATGCAAGGCATCTTATGCCCTTGCCTCAGAAGTCACGTAGCATCATTTCTGCTGTATTCTGTTGGTCACAGGAAGTTACCAGGCAGATCTTAGGGGAGTGGAAAAAGACTCCTCTTTTTTTTTTTTTGTGAGGAAGATTGTCCCTGAGCTAACATCTGTGCCATTCTTCCTCTGTTTTGTATATGGGATGCCGCCACAGCATGACTTAATGAGCGGTGTGTAGGTCCGTGCCCAGGATCTGCCAAAGCGGAGTGCACAAACTTAACCACTATACAACCAGGTTGGCCCCAGACTCCTCTTTTTGATGGAGCAATGACAACAGCACACTGCAAAAGAGCATGTGGGATGGGAGATATTGTTGTAGCCATCTTTGGAAATAGCCTCTGCCCCATGCTGTAAAAGAAGTATAAAGAAGCTCCCTGTGTACAGATATGAAAAGATCTCCAAGATGTATTGCTAAGTGAGAAAAGCTAGCTACAGAAAAGACTGTATAATATATAGTATACTAATATTAGTGTAAGAAAGTGGGGGAAAGGAATATATTTGTATTTTCTTACGTATATTTTAAAAGTCTGAAAATATACACAAGAAACGAATAACAATCGGTGCCTGTTGAAGTTGAAAATTAAGTTGAAAGTGACAGGCTTTTTCATTGTATACCTTATTATACTTTTTAAAAACAATTTGAATATTCAAATAAATAACTTTTATTGTTAAAAAATTTTGCCCCATGGTTGTATTTTTTAAACTTTATTTCACTGTAATTCCATCTTAGAATTTAGAATCTTAGCGTTTAAATGAATTTTAGATGTCATTTAGTCAGATCATCTGTATGAAAGTAAGATCAAGTCTATAGATTTCCTATTATATGGTCATCCAGCTTTTGTGTGAAAATTTACTTCTAAGATAGTGAATTCTGTTATTTTAACCTTTTTAAAACACTTCAAAAATCTTTGATTTTTATTGCATTAACTAACTTTATTGAATTAACTGATTCATTCACAAGATGCACTGTATTTAACAGAGGCATTGCTGTAACAGTTTTATGGAATATTTCTGTATTTCAAATGTCACTGAATTATAATTTAAGCTACCTTAATTTTATAATGTAACTTTAAGATTTATGCATAATTAATATTTGCAGTACTGAAATTTGATTATTGAAAAATATTGGTTAACCAAAGCTATTAAGAATAATAATTCCAAAGGTATTTTTCTTTTTAGATTACTGTGCCACGCTATGAAGGACCATATAGTTCGTGTTGCAAATGAAGCTGAGTTTATTTTGAACAGACAGAGAGCTGAGGATGTACATAAACATGCAGAGTTCGAGGTAAGTTTTGGGAGCAGATTGAATTCTGCTTTTCTGTTATAAGTCAGCGATCACCAATGGTAACCTTACATAAGAAGTTTTTTTATTAAGAGGAAAATTCCATCGAAAGTGTTTCGGTTCTTGTTTTTAAAAGCTTTAGTAAATGTCAAACACAGAGCACTAGTTTATTTTCACCTCATCCCTCCTGCCCTGAGCCTAACCACTTGGTAGGCTGAAGTTGTTCTAACTTACTCTTAAAGGCAAACAAAATTTTATAATGCAATGACCAGTAATTTTTAAGCTAGCAGAGTTTACGCACCATTATATGTGGGTATAACAAGTGGTTATGTGAAAAAACTCAGTTTTACCAAACATTCAATGATTTATTATTTATTAATATATCCATCTTTAGAGTGGCCACAGATCATTTTAGTTCGTATTTTATTTTTATAATTGATATTTTATTGACAATTGAAGCATTATTATTACATGATATATATGTAGATCTATATATATGGAAATATAAGTTTAAAAATTCTCATAAGTACCTTGAGTAAGGAGTAAATTAACTATAGTTTCTATTTTATATGTAAAAACTAAAGGATGTTGAAGTACTGTATATCCATACTAATAGTTTTTTAATTAAAATATTATTTTTATATTCCTGGCATTTCAGTAATTATTTTGCCATTATTTATATTGCCTCAATTCAATAAGTATCCTGATTTCAATGTTTTAAATATAGCGATACTTCAGTTCATTCAATTTACAAAACAAAATTGGTTTCAGAACTATTTAGGTGACCTGGTGTTTAGCTTAGGTTGGACTGTCAGTGGCCTTGAAAATAGTCATAACTTGACCAATTTATTCTCCTAAAGCAACATGCAAACAGTGTGATGTGGCTGGAAATCAGAGCCTAAGATTTCAGTTCTGATGAGGTTTTTCTCTCAGTAAACCAGCTCTCTTAGTCATGCAAGTTGATGTACCAGGTCTAGTGATCCCTGACCTAGCTAGCTGACAAGCATGAGACAGAAAAATAGCTGTTGTCACTTTAATACCCATAACCTCTGCTTCATTTTTCAGATGAGACAGCACACACTTGTCATATGGGGTTGCAACAACCTTATTTTGAAAACAATACCAAATATTTTAAACTTTGATGAAAGTACATTGACAATTAAGTATTTGTCAAAGTGAAGTTTCGTATCTCTTCACCAATAAATAACATTGGATATTTATCAGGGTATCATGCTGTAATCTGGATGATGAGAAAAAATTGAGTTATCTGTTCTTTGAAGAATATGTTTAGGTATAAGATATGTCAGAACTCTAAACAAAATAAGAATATTCAATTAACTTTGGATTCTGTTAGTAAGTAAGATTTAGAATACTAACAGAATTCCCTGCAGGATCGGTTTTGAGTCAATCATATTTTGACTAAGAAAATCAAGATATTTTGTGGGGATATAAGCAGGTGAATGTTTGTCATGTGAACATATTTAAAATAGATTTTCAAGCAGCTAGATATTAGTTATCAGCTTTAACACATATTTAACCAGGGCTATTTTAAGCTAAGGGCAGTGTTTCTCAACCTTTTTTTCATTATTGCCCCCCCTAAGGAATCTTTCTAGACAGTTGTTGTCCTATTTGCCCCCCTCCAGTGAAATTTTTTTACCCTCAATATGCTGCATATCTGTTTGTGTACTGTATAGGCATCTGTGCTTTATACATAAAAAGAGTAAGATTGTTTCACACACCCCAACACCAATGTTCACCCCCTTGGGGGTGGGATCCCTCCTATGGAAGAAGCATGGCGAAGGGTGATAAGCAGCTGTGAGGAAGACGGGAAGACTCAGTGTTGTTCAGATTGTGTGTCCATAAAATAAAATACTAATGTAAATCTAATTTTCAGAGTATTATCATTGTTACTTAATGAATGGACATTGTTTTTTTAACCCAAATATTTGAATTTGTTCTTTTTAGGTTAGAACTGTATTAGTAAATACGTTGATTTGTGTGTTTGTGTGTGTGTGTGTGTCTGTGTGTGCATGTGCACACACGTGGTGTGTGGTTTACCAAATACTTATCACTTTTAAATTGTAAAATATTTTATAAAAGTCATGACATTTCACTAAGACTTTTTGAGGACTTGCTCTATCTCCCCTGTAATTAAGAGAAAAAGTATATTTAACTTGAGATGGGTACTTCACAGTTAAGATTTTTTAGTTACCCACTGTAATTGTTAAGGAAGAAAAATGAAAATTTAATTTTACTCTCCAATGAGCTAATGAAATATTAACATCATTATGGAGGCAGATCATTGTACTAATTGGTGATTCCCTGTACAAAAAGATAAATAGGAAAATGAATTAATCCTTAGATTACTGCAGGGTTCTTTCTCTGACAGAGCTGACTTGTGGTACAGGTCTATATCAATAGATAGATGGGGGGATATGTTCAAATACCTTCCATGAAACAAATTTTTACATAGTAATGATGAATGTAAACTAGCTATATGTATTTTTTTAGATGTATGAGACTGTTTTTTTCTTCTTCCTAATTATGTCTCATATTACATACTTGGTAATGTTAAAATTTACAGTCAATCCACCCTATACAAAAATTATTATACAAAAAGTCAAACTTATGGCTGAAGAGATGTTCATCTTCCTGTTCATATTGAACCTTTTTGATGCACAGTGAGATTGATTAGCTATGTTGCTAATACCAATGAAGATGAATACAGATAGCTGACAGGACAACTGATTATTAGAGAAGATAAGAATAAGATGGTAGTTATCGTGAGAACCTTTGAATACATTAAATTCTAGAGTTGGGAGAGATTGTAGAGAAAATCTTGTCTTAGCTCCTCATTTTACAAGTATTAAACTGAGTACAATGGGAAAAAAAGAGAATTTATGTGAAGTGTGAAATGAAATCCAGGTCTGAATTCCTAACCCATTGCTTTTTCCTCCACACCACGTTGCTGTTTATGAAACGGAAAACTATAAATTAAATGGCAAGTTTTTGATCTATATATAGTTATCAGGAACATAACTCTTATTTTACATGAGATATATACTATATTGGTTAAAATAATAAGTAAATTTTTATTTTTAATAAACCATTGTTGTTTCTAAAATGATTATTTTTGAAGTATATTAAAATCAGAATTTCAGAATTGGAAGGAAACTTAAAAGTCATTCATTATTTCATATAACATTATCCAAATTATTTTACTTATACTTTATGTAAAAACACATAGAACACATTTTTACTAGTTTGAAAGATGACTGTATGTATTCTTTAGAATAAACTTTCAAAAGATTACATTATTGGAGTTTTTAAAATTAAATTATTACCCTTTAACTTAAGGTTGGATATCATTCCTCACTTATACACAGTAGAAGTTATACATTAATCCCTATGCGTTGTCTGCATTTCTTTATAGTCCCAGTGTGCCCAATATGCTGCTGATAGAAGAGAGGAGGAAAAGATGTGTGACCATCTTATTAGCGCCGCTAAACATCGAGATCACGTTACAGCAAATCAACTGAAACAGAAGATCCTTAATATTCTCACAAATAAGCATGGTGCTTGGGGAGCAGTTTCTCATAGGTGAGTTAGAACAAATTACAAGTAAATAGTAACTCAGAGGTTAATTATAATAATTAAAAGTAAAAAAGTAGCTACGATTTTTTTAATTATTTGGAAAATTTAAAGTATAAAAATAAATCACTTGAATATTTTCCTGATATCTTTAGTAGTGCTTCTTTAGAATGGTTTAGAAGAAAATCTAAACTTTTCAAAGTAGCTCCAATGGAAGTTATTTCTAATTTATAATAATATGTAACAATACAAAATTTGTTCAGGCAAGTATTTTAGACTTCTATGATATACGATTTGTGTTATAAAAAGTGGCTCTTTTTTTAATCTTTCAGAGTCAACTCTTCCTACTTATTGAATTTGTATCATTCTTAATTTTTCTTATACTCAAGTAAAAATAATATAAGCATTTACTGTGGAGAGGAAATACATTCTTTTAAAAATTTTTCTGTCGTAGTTTTCTATTCTAGCTTTCTTAGGAAGGGTTTTCATCTCAAATTAGGGCATTTATGATATAGTACAAGAAAAACCAAAACTGGTTCTTTATAAATTACGAATGTTCCTCCGCCTAAACTTTTGTTGGCATAAAATTGTTTTATAGTTTTTCTTCTGCACAATACAGTTTTCTAGAAAAATAGTACTGAAGCACGTCACTATATTTAGATTGCTAATGTTCTTCATTTTATTTGATCCCATTAAATGTTTTTCTTAAGTCTCAGTCCGGCAGAATTTAGAGTTTGGTTAACTGTGGACAGGACACTACTAAGAAGAATTCTGGTAGAAGTGATTCTGTTACTTAGGAAAGAACATCTAGAATATGACCAGGATAGTGTTTGACCATCTGTCCTGGTATTTCAAGTATAAGAAGGTAGATTTAAGAAAACTTTTTATTTTTGCATTTAAGGTAAAATTATAACTTAATGACTTTAAAAATAGTCAACACCAATATTCGTTTCTTATAATAATAGCAATTCTGTGACATCTAAGATTTATTGAATATTTATTGTGTGCCAGGCGTCATACTAAGAACTTTACATGGATTATTTTGTTTAACCTTCAGAACCTCTCTATTAAGGTTGATAATAAAATGTTCTCCATATTATACGTTGAGGAAACTGAAGCTTTCAGAGGTTAAGTAAAACTTACATCATATCACACAGCTTGTACAAACAGAGGCAGAGTGTTTCAGTCGGTGTTCTCCAGAGAAACACACAAACAGAATCAATAAGATATATTCGAGACACAGATATAGATACAGTTTTATTTTAGAGAATTGGCTCATGTAATTGTGGAGACTGGCAAGTCTGAAATCTGTAGGACAGGCTGGCAGGCTGGAAACTAAGGCAGGATTTCTGTTATAATCTTGACACAGAATTCCTTCTCCAGGAAACCTCGTCTTTTCTTTTAAGGCTTTCGGCTGATTGGATGAGGCTCACCCACATTATAGAGGGTAATATCCTTTACTTAAAGTCAACTGATTGTAGGTGTTCATCACATCTGCAAATACCTTCACAGCACTATCTAGTCTAATATTTGACCAAACAACCGAGCACCATAGCCTAGCCAATTTGACTCATCAAATTTAACCCTCATACAAAGTAGCAATAATATGAGCATTCTGCTCAGCTGTAGATCTTGTCTCTCTTTTTGTGTCATCTGAATTGCATTTATCTACTTAGTTATATACAGTTAGGACTACAACATAATATTGCTAATAATTCAGCTGATATAATTCAGGATATTGCCTTAAATGTGTAAAGCTGTACATGGTTTGAGTTTTAATTATTTCATCATATAATTAGAATATAGCTAAGAGATCATGACCTCCGTAGCAGCAGTCATGTGGTAGTGTGTCAGATGCATCCTCTGCTCAGCTTACCCTTTATAATGTCTCGTGAGATTGACAGAAAGACTGGCAGCAGGACCCCTCAGAAGGGCAGGTATCTTCTGTCATTTCCTGCACATTAATGCCCAGTGCTGACTAACTCAAAACATACAGCCTTCTATTATTGACCTTTGCTAACTGGGTCTCTGAACTCTACATCTTTAAGAGTAGGTTTTGTTTTCTATAATATTCTTTAGTTTTTGTTTAATTAATAAGGTTCAGTTGTTAGACCGCTTCTCTTTTTTGTCTTGCTCATTGTCAAGGCAATTTTATCTACTCTCATGGCTTGAAAATACTACCAATATGTCAGTAACTCCCAAATTTATTATTTCTAGTCCAGATCTCTCCCTTTTCTCGAAACTTGTGTATCTGTCTACCTGCTTGGCATCTTCCACTTGGATATCTGTCATCTCACACTTAAGATGACAAAACTGAGCTCCTGAGATTTTTCTCCCAAACCATCTCCCTCTCAGCCAAGGGCAACTCCATTCTTAAAGTTGCCTGGGCCATAAATGTTGCTCGTATCCTTAACTACTCCTAACACATCCCACATTGAGCTCTTCATCAAATCAGACTGATTCTACCGCAAAATATATCCAGCATTTGACCACTCTCACCGTTACCTTTATCATCACCTTGATCCAGGGCGCCATCATTTCTTACTTGACTTAGCAGCATTTTCAATAGTCTTCCTGCTTCTGACCTTTTCCTCCTAAAGTCCATTCTCAACACCGCGCCTGGGTGAGTCTTATTAAAATGTAAATCCTCTTATTCCTCTGCTCAGAAACCTCCAAAGCTGTACTGTGCAAGATGGTAACCACTAGTCACATATGGCTATTCAGATTTAATTAAAAATTCAGTGCCTCAGTTGCACTAGCCACATTTCACGTACTTGGCAGCCACATGTGGCTGGTGGTGACTGTATCAGAGAGTATAGAACATTTCCATCGTTGCACACAGTTCTGTTGGACAGTGCTGCTCCAGAGGCTTCCCATGTCACCAAAAGAAGAAACCCTATAATGACCTACAAGGGCAAAGAAGTGTGCTATTTTTGATAGAATGGTCAGAGAAGTACACTTTGATGAGGAATCACTTGAGCAAAGAGCCACCTGAACATTTCGAGTAGAGGGAACAGCATGCAAAAGAAGGAGGTGCTTGGCTCGTTCACAAAATAGGCAGAGGCCAGTGTGGCTGCAGTGCAGTGAACCATGGGTGATCTGGCCTTTGTTAACTTTTTGACTCTTCTCCTACTGCTCTCCCCTGGTTCATTTTGTTCCAGTCACTGTGGCTTCTTGCTGTTCTTCAAGCTTGCAGGACATGCTTGCTCTACTTGGAATGCTTTCTCCCGAAAAATCCATGTGGCTACCTCTCCCACTCTCTTCAGGCTTTAATTCAAATGGTACTTTCTCAAAAAAAAGCCTTCTGTAGCCGTTCTATCTAAAATTCTACTTCTTCTCCCAAGTATTTTATATCGCATTTCTGTTTTATTTTTCCCTTTTCAACATTTACTACTATCTAACCTATGGTATATTTTACTTATCAGTTTTATTGTTTTGTTTCCCACTAGAATGCAAGCTCCATAATGGGAGGGATTTTTGTCATTTTTGTCCACAATGGTATCCCTAGCACCTAGAATAATGCCTGATGCATAGTAGGTGCTAAATAAATATTTGTTGTATAAATTAATAAATGAATACTTGGTGTAAACCTGTCTTTACAGTGATACTGATGATGGAATGGAAAAATAAATTAATCTATTGTCTGACAATTTTATATTTTAAATGAACTAATTTTATTAAATGACAAAAAACACTTATTCCTGCACAAAACCAAAACTCAAGCTAATCTGGAAGGCAGGATGAACAATTCCTACTTCATTGGGTTATTTTAATGGTAAAATGAAATATTATATGCAAAATACTTAACACAATCCACAGTAGATGTCTCATATTTGTTAGTCTCTTTTCTTTTTCTGTTAGCTCTTTGCAAAGAGCAATTTTTTTAAAGACTTTACTTTATTAGAGCAGTTTTAGGTTTACAACAAAATTGAGAGGAAAGTACAGAGATTTCCCATGTACCTCCTCCCCCACACATGCATAGCCTCTCGCATTATCAATGTCACTCACCAAAATGGTACAGTTTCTACCAAGGATGAACCTACATTAACACATCATAATCACCCAAAGTCCATAGACTACCTTAGGGTTCACTCTTGGTATTGTATATTCTATGGGTTTGGACAAATGAGTAATGGTATATATCCATCATTATGATATCATACAGAGTATTTTCACTGCCCTAAAAATCCTCTGTGCTCCGCCTATTCATCTCTCCCCTCAGCCACCCCCCTGGCAACCACTGATCTTTTTATTGTCTCCATAGTTTTGCCTTTTACAGAATGTCATAGAATTGGAATCATACACTATGTAGCCTTTTCACATTGGTTTATTTCATTTATTAATATGCAATTAAGTTTCCCCCTTGTCTTTTCATGGATTGATAGCTCATTTCCTTTTAGCACTAAATAATATTCCATTGTCTGGATGTACCACAGTTTATTTGTCCATTTACCTACTGAAGAACATCTTGATTGCTTCCAAGCATTGGCAGTTATAAATAAAGCTGCTCTAAAACATCCATGTGTAGGTTTTTGTGTGGACATAAATTTTTAACTCCTTTGAGTAGATACCGAGGAGCATGACTACTAGATTGTATGGTTAAGACTACATTTAGTTTTATAAGAAACCACCAAACTGTCTTCAAAATGGCTGTACCATTTTGCATTCCCACTAGCAATTAATGAGAGTTCTTCTTATTCTACATCCTTGCCAGCATTTGGTAGTGTAATTGTTCCAGATTTTGAGCATTCTAATAGGTGTGTAGTGGTGTCTCATTGTTGTTTTAATTTGCATTTCCCTAATGACATACGATGTGGAGCGTCTTTTCATGTGCTTATTTTCCATCTGTATATCTTCTTTGATGAGGTGTCTGTTAAGGTCTTTGGCCCATTTTTTAACCAGGTTGTTTGTTTTGTTACTGTTGAGTTTTAAGAGTTCTTTATATATTTTAGATAACAGTCCTTTATCATATGTGTCCTTTGCAAATATTTCGTCCAAGTCTATGGCTTGTTTTTTCATGCTCTTGACAATGTTTTTCATAGAGCAGAAGTTTTTAATTTTAGTGAAGTCCAGCTTATCTATTATTTCTTTTATGGCTAGTATCTTTGGTGTTGTATCTAAAAAGGCATCACCAAACCCACCATCATCTGGGTTTTCTCCTATTTTTAGGAGTTTTATAGTTTTGCATTTTACGTTTAGGTCTCTGATCCATTTTGAGTTAATTTTTGTGAAGGGTGTAAGGACTGTGTCTAGATTTATTTTTTGGCATGTGGATGTCCAGGTTTGAGCATAATTTACTGAAAAGACTGTCTTTGTTCCACTGTATTGCCTTTGCTCCTTTGTCAATGATCAATTGACTATATTTGTGGATGTCTATTTCTGGGCTCTCTAGTCTGTTCCATAGACCTATGTGTCTACTCTTTCACCAATACCATGCTGTTTTGGTTACTGTAGCTTTGTAGTGCTTCAAGTCAAAAAGCGTCAGTCCTCCAACTTTGTTCTTCTCCTTGCCATTTAATCACCCTCTTGAGCTCCTGTTTGTGCTAGCATAGTGCTGAGTAAAACAGACTGATATTAAGCGAATAATTATAGAAATAAAAGATGTAAATACAAACTTTTGCAAATACTTGGAAAGAAAAGTACAAGCTACTCTGAAGGAGAGAGTATAATAGAGGATCTTCGTTTTAGATTAGATAGTCAGGGAAGACTTTGAAGAAGCTCTGTTTAAGCTAAGTACTGAATGGATGAGCAGGGGATCATCAGCAATGGTTAGGGTGTAAAACACTCAAGAGAGAAATATTACAAAGACTCAGAGCTTAGAAATGATAAAATGAACAGAAAGGAGGCTACTATGTCTAGAACTTAGTGAGCAATGGGGATAGCAGCTTGAGATGAGGCTGGAGAGTAACACGTGAGCCAGGTGATTGAAAGTCTTATAGATCATGTTAAGGGTTTGTGACTTTATCCTAAATGGCATGAAAAGCAGTGAAGGGTTTTGAGCAGAAGTGTAACATGATCTGATTTATGTTTAAAAAGATCAGTCTGGCTGCTTTATTGGCTGCTTTATGAAGACATATACTGGAAGAAATAGGGAAGTATGGTTACCCTATTTATAGCTGAGTTCAAATGTCACCCTTTCTAAATAATTCCCTGACTTTATCTTTCTTAACCCTACCTCTTCATATTTTGTTATCTGTATTGCAATTATATATGATATATCACTTAGTGTTTTATAGCTATGTGAATGTGCCTGACTCTTCCAATAGACTTGTAGCTTCCTAAGTGGAGAGATTGAATAGTACTTATATTTATATCCATGTTATCAAATATATGTTAAATCTGAAAGAATTTTTTCCCCATAATGTTCTACTTGCTGTTTTACCAAAAAAAAAAGTTTAATTGTAACATAAAATTCCTTTTATTTATCTCTTTTGACTCAATAATGCTGCTGGCTCTAACGTTATTTTAGCTCTTGAATCAATATTATTGATCTTTATTTCTGCCATGAGGAAAAACTAGAATTTGAGAGCTCCTTGAAAATGCATATTTAAGCATTAATGCTGTTAAATCGTATTTCATATGTACAAACAGTTTTTATTTATTTATTTAATCTTTTTGGGTTATGTTTCCTATTCCTTAAACTACATAAGCCAAATTTAAAAATGGGTAAAGGACCTGAATAGACATTTTTCCAAAGAAGATATGTGAATGGCCAACAGGTACATGGAGAGGTGCTCAACATCACTAATCATCAGGGAAATGCAAATCAAAACCACAGTGAGATACACCTCCTGCCTGTTAAAATGGCAGTCATCAAAAAGACAAGAGATAACAAATGCTAGCGAGGATATGGAGAAAAAGGAGCTCTTGTGCACTGTTGGTGGGATTGTAAATTGGTGCAGCCACTATGGAAGGCAGTATGGAGGTTCCTCAAAAATTAAAAATAGAACTACCATATGATCCAGCAATCCTACTTCTGGGACTGTATCCAAAAACACTATAGCAAAGAGATATCTGCACCCTCAAGTTCATGGCAGCATTATTGATAATAGCCAAGACATGGAAACAACCTAAGTGTCCATTGATGGATAAACGGATAAAGAAGTTGTGGTGTATATATATATATATCCGTGTGTGTGTGTGTGTGTGTATGTGTCTGTGTATGTATATATGTGTGTGTGCATGCATATATATACACGGAATATTATTCAGCCATAAAAAACAAGGAAATTCTGCCATTTGCAACAACATGGATGGACCTCACGTTATGCTAAGTGAAATAAGTCAGACAGAGAAAGAAAAATACTATATAATCTCACTTATATGTGGAACCAGAAAAAAAAAAAAAACTTATAGAAAAAGAGATCAGATTTGTGGTTGCCAGAGTGGGTAGGGGGAGGGGGAATTAGAGGAATGTAGTCAAAAGGTACAAACTTCCAGTTATAAGATAAAAAAGTACTAGGAATGTAATGTACAACATGATGACTGTGGTTAACACTGTTGTATGGTATATATGAAAGTTAAAGAGAGTAGCTCCTAAGAGTTCTCATCACAAGAAAAAGAAAAATTCTTTTTCTTTTTTTTGTATCTATATGAGATGATGGATGTTAACTAAATTTATTGTGATAATCATTTTACAATATATGTAAGTCAGATCATTATGCCATACACCTTAAACTTATGCAATGCTGTATGTCGACGATATGTCAATAAAATTGGAAAAAAGAAAAAGAAAAAAATTATATAAGCCATAACAACCTAAATTAAAATCAAGAGATTATAATAGGCCCTTGAGTAAAAATACACACGCATGTATGGTCCCCATTCTTAGTGTGCATTTTCATATGAGCATTACTATTGAGATTTTTGTTTTCTAATGAGATATCAGTAGAAACTCACATTTATTAAGTGGAGCTATGTATTGTCAGTAACTGCTGATACTTCACATCTAATATCTTATTTTCACTCTAGCAATCTGTTAGGTAGGTTATTATTTTTCTTATTTGCAGGTAAGAAATGTGAGTCTTAGAGAAGTTAAATAGCTTGCCCAGTGTTACATAGCTAAATAGTAGGGACAGGATTTGAATCTAGATCTGTCTAACCCTAGAGCCCATGGTAATTCCAGTGATGAAATTAATTAATAATTACTGTATTAATTATAAAAATTATCAGTTGGAATAAGGAAATAAAAAGCACTTCATAAACAGGAACAAGTATCTGGGGCTTTAGAATATATTTGTAAAGTTTTAGAAGTCAAAGACCTGAACTGAACAGACATTGGAACTACTGCCCACAGAAGGCACGATAGAACTTGCAGTCTGAATCTACCAGGGTTGATTGACTGCTGAAACAAAAATAAACAAACATACATTCTCCATAGGAAGTTAACAGGATCCATTGTCCCACAACATAATATTTAAGATGTCCAGGATATAATCCAAAATTACTTAATATACAAGAACCCAGATGTTGGAACTATCAGATAAAGATTTAAAAGCAGCTATTATACTCATCTTCCATGAAATAAAGGTGAATACTCTTTAAATGAATGGAATGATAGAAGATCTTAATAAAGAAATAGGAAATGTAAAAAAGAACTAAATGAAAATGAAAAATGTATTATCTGAAATTTAAAAATTACTAATGAGCTCAATAGTAGAATGAAGATGACAGAGGAAAGAGTGAAGGAACTTGAAGATAGATCAATGAAAATTATACAATTGAAAAACAAACAGAAAACAGATTGGGAAAAAAATGAAAAGAGCCTCAGCCTCATGTGGACAATATCAAAAGGTCTAAAATTCATATCACTGAAGCCCCACAAAAAGAGGAGAAAAAAATTGGTACATAAAAATTATTTCAAGGAAAAATGGCTGAAAACTTATCAAATTTGGTTAAAGATGTCAAGTTAGAGACTCAAGAAACTCAGAGACCCAAAACAGGATAAACTCAGTAAAAACTATACCTAGACACATCATAATCAATCTTCTGAAAACTAAAGATAAAGAAAAAAATCTTGACAGAACCAGAGGAAAAAACAATACATTTCATCTAAGGGAAGAAGAATTCAAATAATTATGGCTTTCTCATCAGAAATCATGAATGGCCAGCAAAATAATTGTCAGCCTGGAATTCTATATTCAACAAAAATATCCTTCAGAAATGAAAGCAAAATAAAAATATTCTCAAATGAAGGAAAACTAAGAGAATTCATCACTAGCAGAGTTGTTCTCAAAGAAATGCTGAAGGACATTCTTCAAGCAGAAGGGGGAAAAAAACAGGGAACTTGGAAATTGGGGATGAAGGAAGAGTTTTTTTGTTTTGCTTCTTTTGTCCCACAAAGGTACAAGGGTAAGTTATTGGAGAAATGATAATCTTTGACACAAATAGTGCTGGAACAATTGAACATTCATATGCAAAAAGTGGACCCTGGCCTATGACCCGTACTTTACGCAAAATTTAACTTAAAATGAATCATAGACTTAAATCTATAAACCTATAAAATTTCTGAAAGAAAACATAGGAGAAAATGTTTGTGACCTTGCTTGAGTTAGACAAAGAATTGTTAGATACAACACCAAAAGCCTGATTGATAAAAGAAAAAAATCCTACAATGGACTTTATCTTAATCCATTCAGGCTACTACAACAAAAATACCATAGATGGGGTGGCTTATAAACAACAGAAATTTATTTCTCACAGTTCTGGAGGCTAGAAGTCCAAGATCATGGCACTGGCAGATTCCGTGTCTGGTGAGAGCCCACTTCCTGGTTCATAGACAGCCATCTTCTTGCTGTGTCCTTGCAAGGTGAAAGAGTCAAGGGATCTCTCTGGGGTCTCTTTTAGAAGGGCGCTAATCTCATTCATGAGGGCTCCACCCTCGTGACCTAATTACCTCTCAAAGGCCCCACCTCCAGATAATGTTGCACTGGGGATTAGGTTTCAACATATGAATTTTGGGAGAACACAAACATTCAGTCTATGGCACTTTTCATCAAATTAAAAACTTTTTTGTGGGTGAAAGAAACTGGTGAGAAAATGCCTCATTCTCTGCGACTAGGAAAACCAGACTGGGAAAAAGGATTTGTAAATCATGTATCTTACAAAGGACTTACAAGTATAAAAATATACAGGTGTAAGTATATATATTTATACAAGTATAAAAGTATACAAAGGACTTACAAGTATATATACATATATACCTATATATATATATATGAATGTATAAAGTACTTTCAAATCCTAACAATTAGAAAACAAACATTGCAATAAAAAGCAAGCAAAACATTTGAACAGACACTTCACCACAGACAATACACAGATGGCAAATAAATATCCTTAGCTAGTAAGGAAATTCAAATTAAAATACTGTCAGATACCACTTCTCATCTATTGAAATGACTAAAATTAAGAAAAAGAACTGACAATACAAGAGCTGGCAAAGATGTGAAATAGGTGGAACTCTCATACATTGCTGATGGAAATTCAAAATGGTACAGCCTCTTTGGAAAGCAGTTTGGCAGTTTCTTATACAGTTAAACATACACTTACCACAAGACACAGCAATCCTACTCTTAGGTATTTACTCCAAGAGAAATGAAAACTTAACATTCACATAAAAATTTGTACATGAATGTTTATAGCAGCTCTATTAATAATTGCAAAAATTGAAAATAGCCAAGTGTTCTTCAACTGGTGAACCAATAAGAATCTGTGGCACATCTGTACAATGGAATACTACTCAGCAATAAGAAGGAATGGACTATTGATGCATGAACCTGAATACAACAACCTGAATGAATCTCAAATGCGTTCTGCTAAATAAAAGAAGCCAGACTCAAAAGAACACATATTGTACAATTCTATTTATTTGACATTGTGAAAAAAGCAAAACCTTAGTCAAATAAAACAGAATGGTGGTTTCCAGGGGTTGACAGTAGAGGGAGGATTTGACTAGAAAGAGGCAACATGAGTAAAATTCACTCTATATAAACTAGTAAATTTTTTAAAACTTAAAAAAAATCAAAGACCTGGAGAAGTCTTTAGCAGTGATTCTTGAGCTGTGAATACTAATATTTATTAACCTATATTATGTTTTCAATATAGAGAATTACAATCAAATTTTATTTATTTACTATTTTAAAGTTAAATAAATCACAACTCAGATTATCTCAATTATTTCCATGTCAGCTCAGGTATGTTGGTCACATAATCTAAAGAATATAAATTATATTTCCATACAACTAATAAAATGAAGTAATTTTCACTACATGTGTTTAAAAAAATTGTATAGTTTTTAATATCCTAAAATAAATATACTAAATGTACTATTCTTTAATAAACATTATGAAGTATTTGTAGAGGGAAAAAAGAACATTTTTCTGGCAATTTGCAAGTAGTTTGAAGTGTCAAGATTTAAATTAGGAATGTTCTCTACACTCAGTGAAGGCAGTTGTTACAAGCTGTGTTGCCAAGTATATTGATAGTTACTGGGTTACGCTAAATGATCTACTAGTTGTGAGGTAGTAGTTATACCTCACAGTGTTATATTTAACAAGTGAGATCTAAGTTGACAAAAAAAAAAAAAAAACTGCTTGGAAATTAAATATATTTGCCTCATAGCCCATATTCTTTTAATGCCTGTGAAACTTCATAAAATGCTATGCCATAGCTTCATAAGAGCTATGAAAATGAACATAACACGTTCAAATGAGAAGATGACTTGTTTATTGGATTTCAACCTGATATTCTACACTTCTAAAACAAGAGTTCTTTTATACTCACTGTATCAAGAATTTAAACTCAAAATAGTAATTAAAGCAACATAAAATAAGCATTATAAGCACAAAATAATAAAATAAAGTAATATAAGATAAACACTAAAACATAAAGAAAGCAATGAGCAGGTAGTGCTGTGAAGTGAAAATTGTATGCTTTTGAAATAAATTCTGGATTTAGAATATTCTGAAACAAACCTATTAACTTTCACTTCCTGGCTCCACTTCTGTTTCCCTTATCTTAAAACATTCACTATTGCCTTCTATAATGGGTATGAACTGCAACCACTTGGGTATTTATTTAAATCCAAATTAATTTGCTCTGAGACCCCTGCATGGGGCCTTTGGAAAATTCAATCTCATTTGTTAATATTCCCCCCAAACACACTCCAGGATTATGCAGAGATTCAAGTAATCTTACTAATGTACAGCCCTGGGATTCTCATTTCACTCTGGGCTTTAGGGATATGCTTGATTTATGCTTGAAGGTAGGTCTGTTTCTGAGAAAATGAGACATTAGGTTCTATATTCATGCAAGGAGCTGTGGCACCTAGGTTACAGCCATATATGTTCCTGCCATTTCGTTAGGAGTAAATGTACCCCATCACCTTCAGTACCTTCCTCTTATATCATCTTCTTAGTCTTAGAATAAACTACCCAAACCCTGGATACTTTAATTTCCTCACCTCTCAAGCCTCTATGTCCATCATCTCTTCTAGCATAGTTGAGCTACTTTTTAAAAGGAATACCTCTTATGTCTGCTGAGAAGATATGGGTAGCCTCAAGTCTCCTAGATTCAAAATCCTGCATGTTTTAGAGGGGTTAGCATAAAGTGGAGTGGGGAATTTTACTTATTTTTCTGATCCATTTGGATTCCCTGGCCCAAACCTGTCTATAGCCATCTTAGGACATCTGTGTGATCCAAAGATTCTGTAACCATGGAAGAAGTTTTTTATTTTTCCTTGGGAATTTGAGTCTTTGATGTTCAACTAATTGTTTTCTAAATAATTGTGGTTACCAATTCTAGCTACTCTAATAGAAAACATAAATCTAAAATTAGGTAGAGTCATTATGACTTGATGATTGAATAGATAGGAAAGAACCAAGGATGTTACCCAAGTTGTTGTCATCATTTACTAGGTGAATGGTGGTGCCATTCTTAGAATTGAAAAACATTGAAAGAGCTGGTGTAGATGGGAAGATGACTGTTGAGTCTTCCTTGCCTGTGGCATGTTCCAGTGGAAATGCCCAACAGGAAGTTGAAAATAAAGCTCCATATGACATTGTCACTGCTTATGCGTGTGATAACCTTCTCAGACGTGGCCAAAACATATTTTTCTAATCCCCAGGAAATTTCATCTTTCCTGTTCTTCCAATGAAGGTCATCTAAGAAACATCCTTGATTTACTTCTTTCTTTCAGCTCTCCCTCTCTCCTTACAACACACATACACACATCGTTCCTCAACAGATCCTGTCAGCAATACATCTAGGGTATATGCTTTCATCTTCCAACCACCAAAAATAGTCAGAATATGGATTCTTCCAGGGTTGTGTTTTGCTGGGGAGGTTCATCAAGGCAAAGGAACAAAGATGTTAAGATACAAGTAAGAAAGTTGTTGAAGTGATAGAGTGTGTACTTAGTCTAAGACAGTTAAGGAAGGGAAGTAAAGAAGAAAGAGTATTGATAGGCAGAATATAATGGAGTCAAGAAAACAAGAGTCAGTGAGCTCAAAGGGTGGGAAATTGTAGAATGTTTGAAGTTAAAATTTCAGAAATACAGCAATACAAGACTGATAAATCCAGAATGTGGTCGTGAAAGTGGTTTAGTGGAGACAAGTTGAAGATCATAGTAATGAGGAGGTCAAGTAACTGAAAGGATGGAATCTTGCATGTGACACTTATGTTGAATTATCCAAGATAATTCCAGTATTTGGGATGGAAGTAAAGATTGTTAGCCTTGTCTAAGTCTTCAGTAAATAAAAGGAACAGCCTAAGAGGCTGGTAGAGGACTCCAAATGGGGAGAGGAGTTAGGTGGATTGCCAGATTCAGCAAGAGCCTTAAAGGAGTCTCAAGGTTCATCTTCCCTAAAAAATAAATATAATGCAGGTCCAAATAGATAAGAGTAGAAAATATACCATAGTATAGTAGAGCTTTAAAAGCTGTCAGCTTATTTTCCCTGATAAAATTCTAATGCAGATCACATAGGTAAGGGCAATGATTTGAAAGGATGAGGTGATGTAGATCAATAGTGATTGCATGGGTCAGGACCAAAAATGTCTGCTATTTGGATGTGAAGGTGATCAAGCTGCAGCCTCTGTGACCCAATTGATTGCCAGCATCATTTCTGCTGCCTTTTCCCTAAAATATATAGATTTTTTTTTGAAATTAGGATGATTATTTTAATGAGTCTCTCAGAAGTAGAATACTTTGCAAAATGTTTAATATGTAGAGTTAAAATTACGTAAAACACGCAGATGATGATAATGAAGAAAATCATTAAGCAGATAGAAAGTAATAAATCTCACAAATATTACAAATATTAGACTACGTGCTCAGCCATGGAAGTCATTAGTTTTACAATAAAAATGAATGTTTGGATCCTCCGCATTAATGAAACTTCTCCTTGGCTTACAAATAGCAGAAAGTTTAAAATTTTTGACAATTTGCAATAAGTGTCTGGAGTGCAAGTGAGATTATCACAATCCCTTAGCCCTTTATTTGGCTGCTAATTAAAATATGCATGTACCAAACTGTAGAGTGCATTTTTCAAGCAGTAACATCTGGTATCTTGACAGATGGCATTTTTGTTGGAATCATTGAATATGGTATACTATTAGACTGTTAAGAAAAATATCTCTGGACTCCTTTGATGTGATTATTTTTATAAGCTTGCTTTTTGGATTAGGCATTTTTACTTAAGTATCACTACAGTCCTTAAAATAGTATGTTTAATTCAATGACTTTGAAAATCATATAAGGACATGTTAAAACATTTAGGAATTTGAATTTGAACAGTATTTTTCTCTACAAATATCCTCTTTTTATAATTATATGTTACCTGTATTTTTGTTTTTAAAAATGAAATGACTAAATTAGTTTACAATGATATTGCTCTATATTATATGCACACTAAAATTTTATGCATTAGATTATGAAGTATTTTTTGAGATTTACGTTCACAGTAGTTTAGTGTCTTTTGTCAATAATAAGGGTTGCCTGTTTAGTTAGAAAGTACCATTGCCCTAGCGTGCTGTATTCTGAAGTCATCTGTCATGGATACATTGTAGAGAGAGAAGACTATGTTTATGGCATTTTAAGTAACTGAGTTAAACCTTTTGGAATATAGAGAAACGGCTTGTTGACTGTCATCACTGTTCACTTAATCTTGTGACCCTGACATGATAGCATTCCCATAAATCTCTCTGTGGGTAGTTCAGTAAAACAGATGAACATCAAATTGTAATGACTGTTTCAGCTTTAGGAATTAACTGTGTGAGGGAATAAATATAGCCCAGATAGTAATATTACAGACACATTTTACCACTCCCTTTTTCTAAATCTGTTTTCAGATAGCATTTGCAGTATCTAATAGTTATGTTATTAAAAGAAAAAGAAAATAAATAGAAATAATATGCTATTATTATTTGACTGTGACTGTTTTTTTAAAAACAGTTTAAATTTTTTGGTATACTTAAAATTACAAAAAATAAAGTTGGGTTTTGAAGAATATTTTAATATAGCTTTATTTTATATTGTGCTTTCGTTGTATTACATTTCTGTTGTTAATTTTTCCTGTATCCACTCTTCTTAAAATTTGTGATTATATAATTCCTCAAACATAAATTTTTAACTTCAGTCTTTTTTTTTACCTCACCCTTTTTGTAAGCAACTATTGAGGCATTCAGGGAAAAAAAAAATTGAGGACATTGAGGCATTCAAGAAAAAAAGTAAAATGCAGCACTAGGGTAAATTCATGGAAGAAACTAAAAGGACTCAACACTCACTTCTCACTATACTGCATTGCAGAGGTCCTGTCCACACACCAGAAGAAAATCCAATTTTGGTTCAACATCCTTTGAAAAAGTAAATGCTATTAATACTCTCATTGCTTAGGTGATAGATCTATAGGATAAAGTGATCTTAAAGCGAGTTGCATTTGTCTCCCACCAATTTTCATATGTAAAAAACTTTTTGTCAGTTTAGTTTGGTGTGGTGAAACCTCTAATCCTCCTTTCAAATAGGATTTGTACTTTGGCTACTATTAATCCAATTTGCATGATAATGATAAATTCTAAACACCAGAAGTGTGCTGTGTAATGTAAAATCTGTGACAAAAATCATAGAATTTATATTTTATACAAAGATTATCATAGAAATGTATATAACAGATCTGTAAAGACCCTCATAAGCATTTTTAGTA
Source organism: Ceratotherium simum simum (assembly GCF_057802395.1). Lineage (NCBI taxonomy): Eukaryota > Metazoa > Chordata > Mammalia > Perissodactyla > Rhinocerotidae > Ceratotherium > Ceratotherium simum. Next base: position 69,063,759 of record NC_141909.1, on the reverse strand, counting down.
GCAACCCCGGCATAAAACTAAGAAAATGAAAGCCTCTGACATCTGTCGGAAAGGAAGACCAATTATTAATAAGACCCAGAAAAATAAGATAAATTTAATTTATCTTATTAAATTAAATCTTAGACCACTAGCATCAAGTTGAAAAAAAATCTTCCATAAAGAGGTGGTTAATATGTATTGTTAAATAAGTGTTCAGTTCCTTTATTTTACATTTAGACAACTAAGCCCTAAGAAGAATACTTCTTTCTATTTTAACAGCCTTTCAAATTGATATAAGCCCTAAAAATTTGATTCATGTGGTTTATCTAGAAGCTACAAATTGTAATATCTCCTTGTGGAGAGTGTTAAGACAGAAACCATTTTCTTTTAAGTGGGGTTCTTTTCTGTTATCATTATTCAGTAAATATTTACCAAATTGTAGTCAAACACTCTATAGATGAAGATACTGTTCAGAGCTAGGGAATGTGGTATTACATACATAGGATTTTTGCCTTTTGAGTCTTAACATAAATCTTAAAAATTAATTACGGCTGGCTTTTGGATGAAGAAGACTTTTGAGGGCTAGGCAATAAAATACGCCAAATATAAACTATTACATAGGTATTTTTATAGGTTGTAAACTAGATTTATTCAACTGAGTAGGCTGAGTGTTTTTGAGGGCGCTTGAGGATACATTGTTGAAGAGTAAGTTAACAAACATATGACATAGACAACTAGCAAAATACCTTATTAACTTCTTTAGGAGCAGTCATTAAGTGTATGATAATTAAGTGGATAATTAAAATTTTCATCTTTGAGTATATTTGTTGGTGTCATGGTCAGAGTTCTGTGAGTATTGGTTCTAAGTATTAATAGTTCAAGGACGCTTAAGTGATGAGGACCTTGTAATTGTTCCCTTGAGGAGCATCACATCTATTGATACTTAGTTTAGTTTAAAATAAAATTGATCAATCAATTGGGTTTTATGTAATTCTGCATCACATATGGGTCCTTGTAATCTATATAAAAAATAAGGCTTTCTTCTCTGGTTAGTCCCAACTACTTGTTATTTACCATCTCCTAGATTATTTTACGTTAAACTTCAACTTTGGTCAATCCAGATTTCATCTATAAAATTATAGTCATCTCACAGTGTTCCACATGCTCCTGACCCAGACTTTGTGACTAGGTCTCTGCTCTTCTAATTTTGGTGTATAATCCAGGACCTAGAGGAATAAAATACCCTCAGATTTGTCACTTTGTATGTCTTGAATTTCTTCAATATCTATTCTGTCCCACTTGAAACCATGCCATTAAAATGGTTTTCGTTTTGAAAATACAGTCTCATCCATCTTCCTGCAACCCAAAATCACTTGTTTTTATTCTGGCTATTTATTACAAATCCCTTTACCATTATTAACGGTAGTATTGTTTGCTTCATTTTTTGAAACAATCTGCACTCCAGATATTTTAAAGTAACTCTCTGATCTATTTTTAACATTTAACATTTGCATTACTATTAATATACAGTACATGCCCCTTAAGTAGGTTGTGAAGATTAAAAACATAGTAAGTACAAATGTTAGTTATTATTGTTTTTGTGATTATGTCACTCCTTGCTACATATTTTCCAAAAGAGGTAACTTCTTAACTTTAAAAAATCCCAAAATATCTAAATTACCTCTAAAATGTATTATATTAACTCAGCTCAGTGTATTTCTGGTTTCAGATGCTGAGGTTAGAAAATATTATTACGAAGTTTCCATTATTCCAGCCTCTGCCCACAAACAAATACACCCAAACCACCCAAGGTACATATTTGTCATGGATGAGGAACTGTGCCATATATTAGGTCCAAGAATTTTTATGGTAGCCTGCCAGTTTGGTTGAGTACCAGAACACCTTAAATGATTAACTCAGGAAAAAGCCAACACAAGAAAAACAAACAAACAAAAAAGAAAACAAAATTTAAAAAGAAACACTGACCTTTATTAAAATCCCAAGTTGTCAGTTCAGAATTTCCCGCTATCCACTTGACATCTTTAACTAGGTATCCTGTGAGGTCTTAAAGTGAATAAAACTGAACTCACTTATTACCACTTTTGTTTTCTTCTCTCTGCTTCTATAACATTTTCTTACTTAGTTTATATCCTTGCCATATTCTATATTTATTTTTTTACTTTACTTCCAAAACTCCATGCTCCTCAGGAGTTGAAGTTCTTGGTATGTATCAGAGAGCCGGGCACATAAGAGGTGTTCTATGGATAAATATACTAAGTAAGGAAGTGAATGAATGAACAAATAAATGAATGCAGCAGCTCAAAGTACCTATGATGGGTCCCAAAGAATTCTGAAACATTAGCCAATGTACCCCCAAAATAATGATTATTGGATAATAAGAAAATAATAATAATTATTATTATTAGGGTACATTGGCTAACATTTCAGAAATTATAAAGTTTTGGTAAGGAACTGAATAAGAGTACATTTTGCTTCTCCTCTTTCTGCTTTACCCTGAAATATGGAAAGAATGAATAATATTATTGAGGATATTTTTAATTAACTACAATATTTTATGTATTTAGCAGTATTCTAATTTTCAGTGTATCATTTGGTAAACTTTGAACATAAGAAAAGTAAAGTAAATTGTTAAAAGTATAAAATTTATTAAAATTAATTTATAAGTATTAGTTAAGTAATTATATGGATACCATTATGTTGGAGATTTGGACTGAGACAGACATGAATTCAAATTTCATCTCCAAAGCTTCAGATCTGTGTAGCTTTGGCAAATTTCCTAACCTCTCCAAGCTTCAATATTTTTCATTTGTAAAATGTGGCATAATAACTACCTCGAGAATTGTGGAGCATAAGTTAGAAAACAAAATCATGCCGTTTTAGCAAATGTTTCTTAAATAAATGAATATTTCAAATTAGTAATAATTTAAAAGGAAACCTAAGTAATAACATTAGCATTTTTACTGTTTTATTTTTCTAATTTAAATATGTACAGTGTTATATTTGATCATTGGAATATTCATCAGCATATTTCAAGCCCAAAACATTTACAGAGGCTTAAAAGATACCTTTACTGTTCTGATTTCTAATAATTTACCTAATGGTTTTCTTTTATACTTCTCACTATTATCTAAACGAAAACGTTTATTAATTGGCATTATACTTTTACAAATACATAGAAGTACATGGCTGGAATATTTAGTAGAAATAACCTTCCTAAATAAAACCATGGCAGAGTATTGTTTATTAGTAAATTTTTTTCCAAAAGAAACGATATAACCCACAATGCTATAAAGTCAAAAATTCTGCCTTTAGTTTTAAAACTTTTTGGGAGCTTTTTAAAAATTATTAAAGTTAAAGTGTGTATAGATTTATTTTTTCAATTCTGGGTAATTAACTATTATCAGTCACCTTTGGCATTACTTTCCTGGCCTTTCAACAAACATACACAACTTTTGGATGCTTCTACTAGATTGTGTTTATTTACCAAGTTAAAATCAGATTTAAAACTCATGGTGTACATTCATTTCTTTGGATTTTTGAATGAGAACCTAAAACATCTATTTTGATTCAGGAGTTTTTCGTCATGCCATCTCATCTCCCATATTCATCTGCTCTTTTGCTTGTTCAGCAGGTTTTTGTTAAATTTGCCACATGAAACTTAAGACAGCTACAATACTTTTATAGAGTTGTATACAAAAAAGAAAATCTTAGAAAATCCTCTTTTATTTTTTCAAAGAATAAGATTATATCAAGCCTCATCCTCTTTGACTTTGTTTTTTGTTTTCCCTCCCTTCACCTTAAATGAATCGTGGTTAAACATGGCATTTTCATATTTCGTTCTTTACTTCCACTACAAAAAAGACATGTGCAACAATGTTTTATACAGTACAAACAAGGGATACACCTTATAATGTCATTGTTTTGCAAATATCTAGCAAGGTGGCAAGTTAACTTATGTTTCCAGAAACTATACGTGAAATCATAGCGTTTGGGAGGTTGAAATGACAGAACTTTGGCTTTGTAATAACAAATTATCTTGACTATATTAAGTCAGAAAAAATAAGGATTTGGGAAAAACATTAGGCATGTTTCCCAAATTACTATTTTTATTCATAGTTTCCTGAATTAATATGACTGTTTGTTGTTTCCAGTTACTTAGATAAATTGTTGCTTCTTGAATATTTGAAAGGTAATGCTTCTGTGTTAAATTATTTTCCATCAGAAGTATTGATGAGGGGAAAATGTCTAACTAGGTTGCAGTTTGTCAGGGACTAGTTGGATAGTGTAAACCGTAAGCCTTTTTGTTGTTGTTGTTGTTATTTTTATTCCTTTTTTTTAACTTTTGTTTTTGGTCAAGACTAGGGAAAGAAAATGACCCATTACTTCCGTTATCTAAAGGTTTTACTGCAGCAGCTGAACGGCTCTTTTATTCGCTGCTACATTAACTTTTCCATTAAGGGTTCTGTGTAAAGTACCAAGCCCTTAAGCATTATGATGTTGCTGTCTGGTGTTTGTTCATTGATAAAGCTGCTATATTTGAAGGTTGCAATCTCTTCAGAGTGAAAGCCTTCATCACTTTTTAAGAATTTTTTTTCATTTTAAATTTAATTTCACTACTGTGGTTTAAGTGTCTGTAAACATTTTTATAAGCCTGAATTTTTTTCCTTATTTAGAACTTCTGTCACTTAAACTACAATATAATTATAGCATTAGATTTGCAAGTAACAAATCTTATTTTAGGAAAAAGGCAAATCCTTTAGTGTCGTGCATGTCCTTTAGTTCATTTGTCTTCTTTTCCTTCTTTTTCATTCATTCTATAAATTATCCCAATTGTCCAGAATTGCACAAGACCTGAGGACTAGTCTCCAGGAGGCTGGAGTCTCAGAGTGAGACTGATGATGGAAGGAATAGAGCATCCTCCCTTCTGAATTGTTGGATTATTGAAGGAGAATGAGATTTAGAGTTTCAGAGTAGTTAGGAAAAGGGATTGTGAAGTTGTGGGCACGTGCTCTAGTTAGTAAAGGGAGACTGCAGAAAAGTTGCTATAAGCCTGCTTAGGGTTAACGGTATGGTACCCTACTGAGCAGGCTGGAGAACTCATGTATTGAGGGGCCCTGTCCAGCATTTCTTTCTAGCAAATTTTCAAGCCTATTTCCATCTCTGGTGAAGGATAAATTCTGTGGTGATGAAAGGCTTTGACAATCAGACACCCGTTGTTTTCCTGTTTCTTTAAAAAGCTAAGAAATAGGAAAAGCGCTGATAAGAACCAAGATTGCATCTGAGAGGTTTTGTTTGTCGACAGGCTAGGTTTCTTTGTTTTTTGTTTTGCATTTTCAGCAGAGACTAAGAAATGAGGCAGACTTCCCTGCTAACTGTGGGAATGAGCTACACGGATGGCAGGATTATTGATGTTGATCCAAAGCAGTATCAGACTAATGAACAGCAAGGACCAGCAGCAGAGATGGTGAAACACTAGGTAGAGTATGAAGCTAATTTAGAAGGAGTGATTGTGGAGGGAGTCGTATGGCAGAACCCAATCTCCTGCCAATGAAGGACTAAAAAGTCCATATAGGTTGAACTGTTGAGGCTGGCAATGAGAAGGAACTAAGCTTTGTGGATTAGGATTTGACAGGATATCCCTTTCTTGTATAGCAATAATCTCTATTCTCTATAGTTTTGATGGTTAATTTCCCCCAAATAAAAATGCTTCCAGACTTTTACATTTGAACCATATAACTGTCATGAAGCAGCAAAGTCTCTCAGCAAAGCTGTCTCTCACTCCAAACCATGTTAAAATTCACCTCTTCCTATGAATAAGCCTCTAGCTCAGATCCTAGTGAATTTTACCCTGTCTATCCCAGATGGCTTTCCAGTTGTCTCTAACTGATTTTAAATTGTTTTCTCAGCCCAGCACTTTACCATATCATATCATGGAAGCCATTTGACTCCTGCCTTCATAGTAACTTCACAATGAGTTCTCATAGGGGAAGGTTTTAAATATTTTGCCATAATTGTGATATTTTCCATAGGGTTGTTTGTTTGTTTATTGGTAGATATTATTTATCAGATAAAAGGAAGTTCCCTTCTCATCCTAGTTTGTTAAAGGTTTTTATCCTGAATAGATATATAATTTTATCATATGCTTTTTCTTCATTTATCATAGTGGTCATATGATTTTTCTACTTTTTCTACTAATGTAGTGATTCAGTTCATTGGTGTTATAATATTAAGCCTTAAAAGGGTGATTATTAAACTAGATAATGACTTTCCAGACTGAAAACTTCTCAAGAGTTTAAGTGCCTAACCTTTAGCAATGTGTTTGGCACATAGATTGTTGCTTTTGTTAGCTAACTGGTAGTTCAATTAATATGTCATTTGGGGGAATAGACTTTCTTCCATACAAATTAATACATATAAAACAACTATTCCATGATATGACACACAGCAGGCCACTATGCTACACACTGTGTGGAATACAGAGGTGTGTAAGGATCAGTCTCAGCCCCAAGGAGCTATAGTCTAGTTTGTGAGATCATACCAATTCTTAGGTAATTATCATATTAATATAAAGCAATATTTAATAATGTTTGAGTGAAGCATTAACTAGACTGTATGCTTTATAAAGGAATAGGTGAATGTTCAGACTTCCCAGTTCCAAGGAATAGCACAGGGTTGAAACAGCCAGGCTTATTTCATTACATTAAATTATCCAGAATAAAGTATGAGAATGATAGTAGTTAAAGATAAGACTGCAAAATAGAGTTCAAATTCAATTGAAGAAGGTCTTGAATGCCCAGCCAAAGATTAGTCCTGGTTGTGCAGGCAACTCAATTTTGCAGATAAGAAAATAAGTCTTGAGAGGTTATGACCTGCCTGTGGTGATACTAAATCAGAACTGGGAATTCATAAGAAAAAGAATGTAATCTTCTTGATCCTTAGTGAAATTTTCTACACCCTACAACCTAGTTTATCTGATTAATTATTATAATGGTATTACTTTATATTCATAAAAATAGTTTGTCTTGTTTTTGTTCTATTCTTCTTTGTCTAATTATATTTAATACTTGATTGTAAAACTAAATTGATGAGGAGCAGAAAAAAAAACAATTATTCTTTAGCCATGAGAGATATAATAGGCATTCGTGTCATATGATACTGAATGTTAAAACGAGGTCACAGGGCACTAGAGAAAAGGAAACAAGCAATAGAGTACCTATGGGTGATGAATGTGAGAGGAAACATCTTATGTAGGGTACTAGCCAGGGTATTTGTCATTTAGGGCTGAAACTCTGATGGCATGATAACAAGGTTTTTCTATAGTAGTCATGATAACAGAATCCCATGGAATCTCTTGATGATGACTTCTTTATCCCTTTAGCTCAGTGCTTTTTAAGCAAGAGGCAGATGGCCACAAGTTTCAGTGGGAGTGGGGAAAATGCCATAACCTACACCCTTTGTGATGCTGTCCTTGTTAACTTAATATTCAGAACAAACCATTTAATTGTATTTTATTTAACATATATTTAAGCACCACAAGGGTTAGCCTTTATTTTCAGAAGTACAGGAAATATGAAAGGAGACATAAGTACCAAGTGGATTTTTTGTGTGTGTGTGAGGAAGATCAACCCTGAGCTAACATCTGCCAATCCTCCTCTTTTTTTGCTGAGGAAGACTGGCCCTGGGCTAACATCCGTGCCCATCTTCCTCCACTTTATATGGGACGCCACCACAGCATGGCTTGTCAAGCGGTGCGTCGGTGCGCGCCCGGGATCCGAAACGGCGAACCCTGGGCCGCCGTAGCGGAGTATGTGCACTTAACTGCTTGCACCACCAGGCTGGCCCCTGAAGTGGATTTTGGAGTTAATAATTTTGTTTTATTTTTATGTAGCATAATGCCTTTCAGGTAGTGAATTATATATTTCATAAAACATTAATGCACATAAAGATGGTCAGTAGATCATTCTAACATGAATGAATTAATGAAGAAAGTAACTGAATTGTTATTATCAGTCCTACATAAGACTAGAAGTAAGTAAGAACTTATTCCTTTCTTATTCATTCTCTTTTTATCTCAACTTTGTAGTTGGTTTACATTTGCAAAAACTGTTATACTATATTTATAATATTATCCACTTTAATAAGAAAATTATCTAAATTTTGTAACATGAACTAAAAAATCATAAGCCAAGTTGAACTGAAAAAGAAAATGCTTAACTTTGGCAACAAAGGAAACTTTAGTTCCATTTAGTCCCTAGTTTAGACTTTTGTGGGCTATATTTCAATTTGAACTTTTACTAGAAACAAAAGAGTGATCAGTCTAGATATTAACAATGCCACCTTAGCACGTGATTCCCTCATGCCATCTGCCTTTATATAATCTGTGGACCAGCAGGTACTGATTCATAATATAGTTGCTTTTCCCTCTGTCCTTAAACATATTCATGTCAGCGGGATATACATCTCATTGTACAGTGATCATACATACCAGTACCTTACAGATTTGGGGAAATCTGAATTCCAAGAGAATTCGATGGAAAAGAAATTTAGACATAGCCTTATAGAAGAGATAAGTAAAGCATTCATCAAAAATTGCCCACCTAATGGGCCGGCCCCATGGCTTAGCAGTTAAGTGCACGCACTCCGCTGCTGGCGGCCCGGGTTCTGATCCCGGGCATGTACCGACGCACTGCTTCTCCGGCCATGCTGAGGCCGTGTCCCACATACAGCAACTAGAAGGATGTGCAGCTATGACATACAACTATCTACTGGGGCTTTGGGGGGGGGGGTGGAATTGCCCACCTAAGAAGACTCCCTGAATTAGGTGGCCTTAAAATAAGGGAAGTTAAATGACTGGTAGAATTTTTAAGAGCAATCACAGCTGAGGATAGAAGAAAACATATTGTCTAAAGTCAGAAATTAAAAAATGCCACTCGGGCCGGCCCTGTGGCTTAGCGGTTAAGTGCGCACGCTCCGCTGCTGGTGGCCCAGGTTTGGATCCTGGGCGCGCACTGATGCACTGCTTCTCCGGCCATGCTGAGGCCACATCCCGCATACAGCAACTAGAAGGATGTGCAGCTATGACATACAACTATCTACTGGGGCTTTGGGGGAAAAAATAAATAAATAAAATTATAAAAAAAAATGCCACTCAGGAACAAGTTATGCTTAATTAGTGTATAGACTATAAATAGCATTATTTAGGGGGAATGAGGAAGTGAAATAGAGGCCGTTCCTTAAAGCTCAAATAAGAGTTGAGTCTATTTCAGAATTACAGGGCTCCGCATGCTCCAGGGAATTGCTGTCAAAGTGTGTGGTTGGAAAGAAGGCCTTTAAGTGAACATTTGGACTGACTGCAAGCAGAGAGAGAAGAGCGCTGAGAGACCCCTGTGGGAGAGCAGGTCAGGGCCTGGCCAGGAGATGTGACTTGTCCTGATGTGGGCATTCTCCTAGCCCAGAGACAACAGTCAGTAAACGGGATATATGTTACATAGGTCAGTTGCTGGGAAAAACGGAAAGAGATAGTAAATATATAAAAGTTGGGAAAGTGGAAAATGACTAAAATCATTAATAAAATTTGACCTTGATAACAAGAATAATGTTGATAAAATTACTATCAGTATTTTAAAAGATGAATAGGAAAAAGAATTTCGTGGAAAGATACAAATTTGTGTCTGTGTATGTATGTTATTGGAATGGGTATTTTCTTCTATGTTTGGGGTGGTGATGAAGCAGCAGGCAGATGGGTATTGGGCTGTGATGTGATGGTCCGGCCATATGAGAGTCCCCTCTGGAAAGGTAAATCTAGCACAGAGTCCCAGCTGGTTTCTAGAACTAAGATAAAGATTAAAAAGAAAGGAGATTCTAATACCCAGGCCCAGTCGCAAACATACTGATTGGGACAGAATGCAGTGGCTTACTGACTAAGACACCAAAAAGAAGACCAGAAGTTAGAAGGAAGAACCATGAACGTTATAAGTATCAGTTTTAAATGTTAATGTTATATTAGTACTTTTTAATTGAATCATCTGTCATGTTCTGAAGAGTATTTGCTTATATTAAACTTTTGTACCTAAATAGATTCTTTCTACCTTTGGTAAAAATTTCTAAGTGGTAAATTACATCTCTGAGGCATTAAGTAGTTCTCTTGAAATATGTAAGAGTAACACATCTCCAAAAGTGCCTGATATTTAATCAAAAGCATAATAATTTAATCACTCAGCAGGTTATAGCTTATATTTGTCAGTGCTCTCTTACTTACACTTTTTTACAAATCACAGTATTTTAGAACCTACAATGTAGAGTTGTAAAATGGTTTTTAAAAGTTACTTATTCATTTTCAATCATGTCCATTTTGCAAATGGATTACCTTTTCTAGAGAGATAAGAATATAATGTTGTGCCATTCCCAAAATCAATTATGAGCTGACTTGAGGAGCACGAAACAGAATTTGGTTTGAAGATTTTATCCACTTTTTTATGTTACCTTTCCTTTGAAAAGTATACTCCTGCCACTGCTGGCTCAGATATCCTATGTTTGAAACCCTGCATTTTCTTCTTTTAGCATTATTTTTGTTCTTCAGGTAAACCGTTGAGTCTTTGCTGTATTAAAGATTTTAGTAAGTTCTGTAGTAGCTCAGCTTTTTTATTTTAGACTTTGGTAAATTAAGGTTGGCATGAGTGTATGTACGTATTTTCTACAGAGTACTTCTTTTTGATTATCTACAATGTAAATTTTAAATATTTTTTATTTTAACTTGACAACTTTTTTTATGGTAACTGATTTTTGATCTTGCTTTTCTTTCATTTAACCATTTTACTTCTACCTGGTTAAAGAATGCAAATCATATGTTTCTGGGTTTACAACTTTAAGAAATTAATGTTTTCTTTTACTTAACGTGTTAGTTGGAAATCTTTTATCTGTGGTATGTACCTTATACAGTAAAATGTCTTTTAATAGTTATTTGTTTCATACTGAATGGGCAGGGACTGAAAGCCAGTCCCCCATTTATCTGGCTTTTTATAAGACTCACCACAATGCCGTGCACATGTGGGAAGGAATTCTTAATAAATAACAGTTAACATGTATGATTTACGTCACTTCCCCATCCTTTCCATTTTCTTATAATGTTTTATGTAATTTTCTATAGAGATCCACAGTAAATGTGATGGTTTTTTCATGTAGGCATACATAATTATATTAATGTGACGAGTTTTTGATATGTTTATATTTTCTAAATATATAATGTTTCTACATATACAACATAAATATATTTATAAAATGTATGATATAACTTGAACTTGAATGCTGTTATTTTGGAAATTTTTCTAAAGGCAGCATTATTATTCCATAATAGCATTTCCTTCTGCTCATTTCCTCTAGATTGTTAATAACACTTATAATAAAATACTAATATAGTGACAACAAATACACTTTGCAAAGAAAATTCACTTTTACTTGTTCTATTTTGAATCTTTCAGAACACAATGGATGACTTTGAGTAAAATTCCTATTTTTTTAGCAGAATTTTCATCCATACAGTTGTGAATTAAGAAATTTTTAAGTATTCTGTGCCCCCAAAATATTTCAACTGCACAGTCTGAAATTCTTTCAAAATGTTTTTTGTCATTTTCTACTGTCACTTTCAGCTATTGATTAACGAATAAAAGTATTTGGTATTTTAAATAACAATTCACTCACTCTGTAGTTTTTCTCTGTTTAATTGTAAATATTTAGAATAACTTAGAATAGAATAACTCTAGGATAATCTGATACTAGAACTAAATAACTGAGAAACCCAGGAGATAATGCTGGACTAACTAAAATTGAGAACAAAGTGAAAAGTAATAGTTATTTCCTAAAATATAAAGAAAAAATTAACTCAATTTCTTGATTAACTAGATTAAACAATTTTTGGTAACAATGATTAACCAACAAGGCAAATAAACCTGAATTTCATTTGATGATTTTATTTTCTGAACCTTTGTTTAAAAATATATTGATATTGAGTTTTTTTATGATTGTTGATAAATGTGGCTGCACTAAGCTTATAGCAGAAGATCAATGTGTTAAAAATTGAAACCGTATAGGTTTGTATTGATTAATGTGGCTAAATCAAAACGAGAGGTTTTGTAACGGCTTTCTTAGACAGGCTACTCCCCAGTAATGGCAACCTATCAATTTTAGCTTTCCACTGATAAATCAACTTGAAAATTGGATGTCAAAATTTTTTTTACTGGAGGAGTGATTTTTCCATGCCCTTTAACCTTTTCTGATATATTAGATTGGTTTATAAGACTAAATTCTGTCTTACAGAAAGCAGTTGTCAAATTAACATTTGGATAGATTTTCAAATGATTGTAACACCTATTTTTATCCATGTATATAAAATAAACATATGTCTAATCATCTATGATCTAACTGCAAGGATTGTTTATCTTGAGAAAAATTCAATTGCACATTCTAAAATTGTAAATTGTTCTGTTTATGGGTCTCAGAAGTTCAAAGGTCAGAGCCTCAACTGGAAGATTAGGACACATGCTTCCAGAAGTACTTTATTTTTCCCTGAGTAGGGACATTGATTGTTTTTTCCTCATGAACTGATTTTTTTCTTTTCTTTTTTTCCTCTTTATTTCCTTGAAAAATACTAATGGGTTAATTAATGGCAACTCTCCTATGTTGTTATGTGGTTAATAGTAACTTGGTATGCTTTCATAACAAAAAAACAAAAACAAAACCTGACAACACTTTATTTCTAAGGAATTATTGAGGACTTGAAATAACACTAGGAAAGATTTGATTAACTGCACAGGAAAACAGGCTTAATTTGGATTTAATGGGGTAGACTTCAGTGACAGCTGACAGTGCCGTACCTCCACGCTCATATAGCCGACTTCAAGTTAGCCTGAGAAGGTACTGATTGTGAAGTTTCTGTTGTATAATTACTTTTTGCTAGGAAAAAGAAAAAAAAAAAACATGGTGTATTGATCTAGACGGGAGCATTTGAGTAGCAGTTTCCCTTGGCTAACAGTGAGTGTCATCTTTCAGCCATGATAAATGGTAACATTCTGGCTCAGCATAATTGCTTTGTGGTAAAATGAACCTCCTATACCCTTCTCCTTTTCTCATCAAGGAGATATAGTAATCATCTTTATCTCAAAGCCATGATTTACTGAACTAATCATCCTCTTAATAGAGGAAAATCTTTTCCCCCAGAGTATGTCCAGTTTTTCCTAACTGAAACAGAAATGCATTATGAAAGCATGGAATTTTTTAAAATCTTAGAATCTACAAGTATATATTTTTTTAATCAACTATCAGTTTTTCCTGACCTGTGCTTTTACTCGTCCCTCCATTCCCGGTCTACTACGTAGCCTTTGATCTCCCATTGAAAGTAAATTGAAAAAGAAAAGATAGAGATGTTCAAATCTTATACACTTATTTTGACAATAGGAGAAATCCTTAAATAAATAAATCTGTTAGTTTTCTGAAATTTACTGCATTTGGCAAATATAAACATTTAGTTTATTTAGTTAAAACATGTTTTAGAAAGCCTTCTCTGTGCATCACACTTTTTTTACAGTTTTAACTATTAAACCTTATTTCTATTTTTTAGATTCTTTTTCTATGATGCTTATCTCCATTAAGAGGCAAATAAGATGCCTTGAATGTGAAAAACTTACATTCCCTACCAATTCTGAAAAACTGAGATAATTTTATCTCATTTGTTCACTTTTTGACAAAGATGTTTAATTTGTTATCAATTTTTCATTGTCTCTATTATGTTTTGCTGAAAATAGATTTGTATTTACTTGCCAGTACTTTAATATTGCCCTTGGGTAATGACTTTTAGTTAAGTAATGTTATTTAAAAAATATCTGGCAGTCATTTTAGATCATTTTAAGACTGCTCTGAAGGGTTTGGATAAAGGTCATTTTCGATGATTGTGCTTAGTTAAATAAATGTGAAAGGTTTCACAAAGGGAATCTTGCTTTTCAATGTGCTGTCATAAATTTCCTCTTAGCACATTGGGGAATACCAAGTAAAATGTAGTTGTTTCTGCCTTGAAGGCAGTATATTTTATATTTTCCTTCTCTTTGTTTATTTTCTCCTCATAATTCTGTTTATTCCCAGAACTGAGAATAAAGCTTTCATTTTGTCACAAATTAGATCCACTGCTTTTGACAGTTTGTGGAAACCCCTGTATGTATTTCTCTAGACATTTAGAAAGAGTAGATTTTTTGCTAAGACTTACTAAAAAGTATTACTTTTTTTTTTTTTGAAGCAATCCCCCCTCTAGTGTAATCCTGGTGCACAGTTTGCTCCAACTCTGGCCACAGCTGGCCTCTTGCTGTTCACAGCTGAAAAGTGAAATCAATGCTTGGTCTAACAAAATGCAGATGAAAGCCATTCTGATCATACATAGTCATTTCCCGTAACTTTATCGGCCTTCAGTTACTTATGTGATCTCTGGAAATCATTGTTTATTCAAGTAAATACAGTCCCAACCTCAGTGTTGAGATGTGCTGCCTTGTAGGAAAATAATGCTTCCTTAAAGCCATAAGCATTGTGAATAACTCATCATTATAGTTTTCTAAAATAACTATTGCTTTTGTTCCCCTGAAGGAAATATTACAAATATAATCAAATCATTTATCATTTGAATTCTAGAAATTTATGCTCTAAGCAAAGATGTCCCTTTATTCTTAACATTAACACAATTTAAAATTCTGAAACAAAAAATGCTAAAATACTTCAAATTATCATTGATCTAGTATTTTCTTAAATATTTATTTGAACAAGATTGGATGGAAAGCTGTATTGTATCTGAATGCCTCAAAGGTCATAGAACTATGAGTTTGATGGAAAACAGCCTTTCTCCTTCCTATTTTAAATGGTTCCTACTTTGATTACAAGCATTTATTATAATTATCAAGAGATTAGGCTGTTGTTATAGAGTCCTTGTAATGGAACCATTTAGAAGAAATATAATGGCAGTTTATTGGATTCTGCAAAAAAAAAGAGCACAGATAAAGTGGTCCTTTTTTGTAACTGGTTCAACTGCTAGCTAAGTATACTAATTTTATTATTCTGTCTTAGTTCATTTGCTTTAGTTTTTGTGAGTAAGGGTACAATTTTTTCTAATAAATAACCTGTCTTCTAGTCTTTTCTATGGTTTATGTCTTTTGTAGCGTTTCTGTATATGTGTGTGTGTGTGTTTTCTGAAAGAGGGAAGGTCCACAAATAAGTAGTATTCAAAGACTACTTTCCATTGTGTAGTCTTTGTTTTAGAATTTACATTAGTACAATATCTTTGCTAAGATGACGTTTTATCATTCACTTACATTTTTATTTTTAAAACTTGTTGGTGTATGGGATGAGTCCATTCATTTATCACTTCTCGTTCCTGTATACTTCTTCTTCCAGTTGCAGTAAAACAGCCCCAATGAAGTAAAGACCCAGGAAGTTGGCAGACTTAAGACCCATTCATTCTAATATCTTTTCTATCAAAATCAATACAGCTGGCGCTCAGGGTAGTAATATTTTGGATCTTTCCTAATTCCTCAGAGGCAAAGATATAGACCTTAACAATACTCTTTCTTTTGAGACTTGCATCCATTTAGACCCGTACACAAGAATGTGTTTTGAAAGATACTAAATTTAGTCAAGTAGATTTTCCTGTCCTTTCCCAGACTAGCAACTAGTGGAACTGCAATGTTTGCTAAAATACTGGAGTAAACAAACAATTAGGGAATCCATGCCTGCTGAGAAAAGGAACTTAGGCCCTAAATGTTGCAAATGTCAGAAGTGCCAGAGTAAGTAGAAGGCTGAAGTTCAGAAAAACTGGTTCTTGTCAAGTGGGGGACTGGGTTGGGGATGGTAGTGCTATTTTAGGGATTATGAACTTTCTGAAAACAAAGATCACCTAGTGAGTACCTTGCACTGAGAGATATCTCGAGCATAATGGGTCTTTAAGAATATTTTTTAGAAAATTGCTTTTTTTAAAAATCAAAGTAGCAAAGGAAGCAGCACTTTTTAAATCTTAGATTTTATATTTATTTGAAGAATTTCAAATCATATTATCTTTACTTTTTTATATCCCATGTTATCAATGTTTATATCGTTATTTTGTTAATATTGTTGCCACACAAAAGTGCCTAGTTGAGTAGGAGCAATGGTTTTATTCCTGAAACTTACCTAAAAAGCCTTAAAGTACTTGTCATATACATGAGAAAGCTTTACATGGAGTTGACAGGTTTCCAGAGATGATAACTAGTGTAAGAGTGCACCTAGCCTTCTTTTCTTTATGATTGAGTTTTGTGTATGTTGTACATATGGAGGGATTTGAAATTGCAGTTACATGCTGGTTAACATAGATATAAAAGAAGTGATGTAAAAAGGAGAGACGTAATTTAGAAAGACTTTGTGAATAATGGAGACAGTTAAAAATGTATAAAGTCATTATACATTCTACAAATTTACCCTGCTTTGTTATTTAGCTTCATATTAACCTAATACTAAGCTTTGCTTAAAAGAATATGATATGTATGTATATGTGTGAGTGTATGCTAATTGTTTACGTAGGCGTGTACTGATAAATAAGAATTGTAGATGCATGGGGTGTGTGTGGATAAATAAAGAAGAATTGTGGAAATGTGGAACATGAAGGGATTTCAAAAGCGAAATTTCTGTTCTCCCCATAATTCTTGTAAGAAATATACTTAAAACATCCAGAAAAGTGAAATCAAGAAATTTACACATATTAGTTGAAGACTTTATCTCTGTCGTTGATTGTCAAACTAGGCCCTCAGGAAGTTATTTCTTAGTTCTTACTAAATCTTCTTCAAATATAATTATATATGTTAGTTTTTAAATTACTTTTCTATGTGAGTGAATTTAGTTTTTCCCCAGATCTCAAATGTATGCATATCACATATAATACCACTTTCATTCCTATGACTCTAGTCATGTTGGTGCTAGAATCTGTATACAGGAGAGACGTATGAACCATAGCAGTCAGTTTGGAAGGAGGCATCACAAGCACACTGGTTCCCTTGAATGTTATATAACAAATCGAAAAAAATAATTCCCTTTTCTACAAATGCCATTCTTCATATTTTATATGCGATATTTTTTGTTAATTTTATTTAGAGGAACTTGAGGAGGCTATAAGATTATGACTTCATCATTTATGAAATTGAAAGCACACAAAAAAAGGTTTGTGTTTACTTGCCAGGACTGTAATATGGAACTGAGTAATATTATTGGAAAACAAAATAAAGAAACTTTGCATTCACTTAGCATTTGGACCAAACGGGAATAAGAGTTTCACTTCTAGGATTTGTTTCAGGTCTAATCCTTTTAAAAGCTTGGAAAACCATAAATTTTTTGATATGCTTGGGAAAACATTGGGTGACAAAACTTAATTTAAACCAATATGTGGCTATTTGTTGTCTTTATTTGTCCCTTTTAGTGTAAATATTTATACATTTCTTTGCAGGGATATTAATTTACTTGATTATGGAATACTAACCCACATGCTACCAGGATTGATACATAGTACAATGTAGCTGCACCATAGCTCTTTTCTTTTTATTTTTTTAATTTAATTTAATTTTATTTTGTGAGGAAGATCAGCCCTGAGCTAACATCTGATGCCAATCCTCCTCTTTTTTCTGAGGAAGACTGGCCCTGAGCTAATGTCAGAGCCCATCTTCCTCTACTTTATATGGGACGCCGCCACAGCATGGCTTGACAAGCAGTGCATCGGGGCGCGCCTGGGATCCGAACCGGTGGACCCCGGGCCACCGCAGCGGAGCGCACGCACTTAACCGCTTGCACCACCGGGCTGGCCCTACCTCTTTTCTAGCATCCAAAAAATTATGTTTTACAAAACATGTTCAATCTCAAGAGTTTTGGAAACGAGCCGTACTAGCAAGACAAATAGGTGATCAAAGTTGCCATGAGACCTGGAGAGGTCAGAAGGGAAATAAGAAAGGCAGGTATTTGGATAAATGGGGCTTTCTTTTCCCTAGATAATTTCAAATTAAGAATGGTAATCTTGCCCAGAACCAAAGATATTTTTATGCACAAAAGTTGAATACTCAATAGAGTCAGCAGTATTCAAAAAGGAGGTCCAAATAGGATACATTGTGATTTTTAATGACTTTCCAGGTCACAGTTGAACATTCCACTGGGAATTATTTCCTGTTATAGTTGTATGGGTTGACTCGCCAGAGCTAGCACTTCTAGCTAGCCAGGACTTCTAGCTGAGTCCAATTCAGTGATTATAATCCACATTCTTTATGAGAAGCTACTTCTTTGCAACCTCACTAGACTGGCCCTACCACTATGACTAATTGGTTTCAAATTGTATTTAATCCATATAATTTTGTCTAGTTATCCTAAAGCTTAAAGATAGTAATTATGGTGGATAGCTGAGGCCTGTACAGTACCTTAAAGTTAACTTGGAGCAGTAGTGAAAACTTCTCTCCAAACACATTTTTAGCACATAAAAAAAGATTTTGAAAATTCTCCTGGGAGCCTACTAAACTTAAAATTGAAGAGTTGCCAATGGCTTTTACTTTCATCCTAGCTGAAGCGAATTATAAATGTAGTGCTCCAAAAATTAGGATAATTATGTTTCATGGAATAAGTAATAAATGATGAGTTTTCATTATCAAAGTTCTAAATTAATATCCTTTGATATGCTTTTTTTTTTTTTAAGTTTTTGTTTGGTAAAAGTTGGAATCCAAGCATCATTGAAACACGAGTTTATTTCAGAAACTGTTCTATCATATTTAGATAGTTTAAATTTCGAGGCCCTTTTTATTTATTGAGTTCCAAGCATTTATGGAAAATTCAGATATCTCTAAAATATCCTTTTCCTTATTTGAATTTTTATATATTAAATACTACCAGTGATATCCTGATTTGTAGCTATGAAGTAACTAAAACACTTACACAATTGAAATACAATTTTAATTTCTCTTTTTCCAAGTTAAAGGAAATAGTTATGCAAATACCTTGTCTATCCTTGAATTCTGCCTCCCATCCATTTAGATTTGGTTTTGATTAGACAGAGCAAACGTAGGCTAAAGTTATGCACTTTTAGAAGTCTCTCTAATTGGCTTATTTTCCTGGTGGATATTTGTTAAACAGTACAGCTATCACTTTTGCTCCCAGGAGTTTTATCTTAGGGTCCAGGAGCCCCTTGCAGGTATTCTATTATAATATGCAGCATATCAGGGTAACTAAGGCTTATCTTCCTATTTGAACTATTTTATGTCATCATACCTAGAGAGATGTACTAAATGTAGGGATATAGCACATCTTGCCCTTCCAAAAAGGAAGAGATTGTTCATTTAACTTATTTACACCTCTTTCCACAGCCAAGGACTGAAGAATTGAATCCAGACAATGTCTTTACTAATTATTTTCTATCTTGCTCCCCATCACTGATGGATTGATCTGTCTCCACCAAACGCTTCAGCAGAACACTATACAGATCTGAAAGCATTGCTTCTAGGAACAGAAACTTATGTATTTCTTTACCTTTGAAGGAAAGGATTGTCTTCTCAGGACACAAGGAGGAATGAATTTCTCTCCTTTCTTCCCTACCTCCCTTTCCCGTTCTCTCCTTCTTTCCCTCTGTATGGTCTTACAGTAGAGCTTAAAATATGTATATGATCACCAATGAAAATTTGTATATCACAGTAAAGCTATAATATTGTGAAACTTTGAGATTTTCTTTAGTTGTTATTTTAAAGATTTTCCAAATGAAATGGAAAGTGGTTCAATTCCAACTTACCAACAAAATCAAAGAATTAATATAAATGTATTTTTCTTGGTATGCAAGCAGGAGCTCCAATTAACCAAACTCCTTGTAAAAGTGGGCATTTTTCTTTGTTCTGGTGGTTCTAAATCCTGATATCTCCTCCATGTAACAGATGCATAGATATAAACACAGAACACAAACTCAGTTCTTGGGAGATTTCCAAACCCATGCTAGACTTGGGTCTAGCTAGATGAACAGATTCTCTGCCAGATGATAATTTGTGATTTCTGCTCTTACGTTTATTATTGCTTTTTTCTACTTATATTAGGTTTACATTGCTCTTCTTTTTCTAGTTTTTTGAGATGCAATCTTAGATCACTGGTTTTAGACCTTCTTTTCTAACATAAGCATTTAGAGCTATAAATTTCTTTCTGTGCATGGCATTAGCTGCATCTCACATTTGTTGTACCTTCATTATCATCAAGTTTGAAATATATTCTACTTTTTATTTAATAACCAAATATTATTGGTAAGTGTGTTATTTAATTTACAAATATTTTGGGTGTTCACAGGTATCTTATTATTATTTATTCCATTGTAGCCAAAGAATGTACTCTATATAATTTCAGTTATTTTAAATTTAGGTTGTTTTATGACCCAGTGTATATGGCATATCTTGGTGAGCATACCATGTGCACTTGAAAATAACATGCATTCTTTAGTTATTGAGCTTAGTGTTCTAAATAAATTTAAATTAGGTCAAAGTGGTTCATAGTATGGTTCAGATGGTCTGTCTTTAGTGATTTTTTGTCTATTTGTTCTATCTATTGAAAGATGGTTGTTAAAATCTCCTAATATCATTGCAGGATTATCTATTTGTCCCTTTAATTCTGTCAATTTTGCATCACATATTTTGAGGCTCTTATATTAGCTAAATACACGTGAAGATTATGTCTTCTTGAATAATTGACCCCTTAATCAAGATTAAATATCCCTTTTTATTTCAGGTAATATTCCTTGTTTTAAAGTATACTTTGCCTGATAAGAACATGGCCACTCCAGCTTCTTATGCTTATTGTTTATAAATCTTTTTTCTGTCCATTTACTTCCAACCCATCTGTGTCTTTATATTTTTAGTGCATCTCTTGTACACAGTGTATAGTTGGGTATTGCTTTGTAATCCATTTTGACCTCTGTTTTCCATTTTGAATATTTAGTCTATTAGTATTTGATGTAATTATTGATATGGTTGGATTTTTGTTGTTGTTAGTGCCATTGAGTCCGTTCTGACTCTGTTACCCTGTGCACAGCAGAGCGGAACCCTGCAGGTCTTTTTGCACCATTCTCTCTCCTTCCAGCACTATATCAGACAATGCACTATTCATAGGGTTTTCTTGGCCAGTTTTTTCAGACATGGGTGGTCAGGTCTTTCTTCCTAGTCTGTCTTAGTCCGGAAGATCTGCTGAAACCTGTCTACCATGGATGACCCTGCTGGTATTTTATATACTGGTGGCATAGCTTTCAGCATCACAGCAACATACACCTGCCACAGTGTGACAAGCTACAGATGGATGGTGTGGTTCTCTGACCAGGAAATGAAACCCAGGCCTCGCAGTGAGAGCACCGAATCTTAACCATTAGACCACCAATGGTTGGATTTAACTCTACAATTTTAATATTTGTTTTCTATGTGCTTCTTCTGTTTGTTTTTGGTTGGTTTGTTTCCCTGTTCCTCCTTTCTGTCTTGTTTTGGATTATTTGAATAATTTTGGAATTTCATTTTAATGTATATATTGGCTTTTTAGCAATACCTCTTTGCTTTATAGTTTTTTAGTGGTTGGTCTAGGGATTATTTTATACAGCTTAATTTTCAGTCTACATAGAGTTAATAGTGTGCCACTTCATGTAAAATATAAAAACCTTGCAACCATATAGATCCGTTTACCTGTCACATCCGCCACCCAGAATCCTTTGTGCTATATTTCTTGTGTAATATGTATTACACCTGCATACCTTAGGAATCCCACAAGGGCATATCATAATATTTGCTTTGACATCAAATATGTTAAAGAAATTAAGAGGGAAAATAGTTATTTATATTATCCAGATGTTTACCATTTCTAGTGCTCTTCAGTCATTTTGGAAGATTTGAGAATCTGGTGTTTTCCTTCAGACTGAAAAATTTCCTTTATATATCTGATAGTATAGATCTATTGTCAGTGAACTGTCATACTTTTCCTTTTGTTGAAAATGTGATTATTTGTCTCTATTCTTGAAGGATATTTTCACTGGATATGGAATTCTGGGTTGATAGTATATTATTTTTCTTTCAGCACTTAAAGATGTCTTCCCACTGTTTTCTGGGCTTCATGTTTTTCCCGTATATGTAATGTGTCCTTTTTCTCTAGCTACTTTCAAGATTTTCTTTTTTATCTTTGGTTTTCAACACTTTGAGTATGATGTTCCTAGGTGTGATTTTCTTATCTTTATCCTCTAGGGGATCACTCAACTTCTTAAATCTGTAAATTTATATCATTCCAAATGTGGGAAGTTTTTGGCCATTATTTCTTGAAATATTTTTCTGTTGTACTCTTTCTGTTTTGGGGACTCGAGTTACATGTATGATGGACCTTCTCATGTTGTACTACAGATACCTAAGGCTCTGTTAATTTTCTTCAATCTTTTTTCTCTTTCTTCTTCAGGTTGGATAATTTCTGTTGATGTGTCTTCAAGTTCACTGACTTTCTCTGTATTTCCATTCAACTATTTAACCTATCCAGTGAATTATTATTTCAGACATTTTTCCTTTGCATTCTAGAATTTCCTTGTGGTTCTCTTTTACATTTTCAATTTCTGAGATTTCCTATCATTCATTATATTTTCCTTTACTTCATTATAATAGCTACTTTAAAGCCCTTGTCTAATAATTCCAACACCTGAATCATCTTGTGGTTGACATCGATTCTTGAGAATGGGTCATATTTTTCTGGCTCTTTGTTAACTTTTTTATTGTATCGCAGAAATTGTAAGTGTTATGTGAATGGAAACTCTGGATTCTGTTACATTCCTCCAAGGTGTGTTGGTATTATTGTTTTAGCAGACAGTTAACTAGGTTAGACTCAAACTGTAAACTCTGTCACATCTACAGTGGGCTGTGGCTCAGATCTTAGTTCAGACTGCTTTTGTCTGTCTTGTTCATACATAGTTCAAGAGCCAGCAAAAGACTTAACAGAATTTAAACATAGGATTTGGCATTCCCCTTCTCAGACACTCTTTTCCATGCTTCCCACCTCCCTCTCCAGCATCCCTGTTTACCTCAAGCTTCTTCCCCTTGTTCCTCTGTCTAGAAACAGGCTTTCTATCAGAGTTTTGGTCACTTGCACCATTGCTATGACTGCAGCTGCCCTCAAGATAAACCCTCAAAAATGAAGAACTCAGGCCTGGCCCAGTGTTGTAGTGGTTAAGTTCGCGCGCTCCACTTTGGCAGCTGGGGTTCACAGGTTCAGATCCCATGTGCAGACATACACACCACTTATCCAGCCATGCTGTGGCAGGCGTCCCACATATAAAGTAGAGGAAGATGGGCACAGATGTTAGCTCAGGGCCAAACTTCCTCAGCAAAAAGAGGATTGGCAATAGCTGTTAGTTCAGGGCTAATCTTCCTCACCAAAAAAAAAAAAGAGAGAGAGAGAGAGAGAAGAAGACCTCACTCTGTGTTGATTATTTCCTCAAGTTATAACTCCCCTCCAAAATCACACTGTTTTTGTTTACTCTCTACAGCTTTCAAGTTGTTTTTGTTTCTATTTTGCTCAGATTTTACAGTTGTTATCTGTGGAAGATTCAATTTTTTGGGAGCTTACTCTCCCAAACAAGAAGCAGAACTCCCAACTAGGGGTGATTTTTCATTTGTTTCTTTTCCTCACTGCTCCTCCAATACCCCTCCCTCTGCCTCTTTATTATATCAGCTAGTCCTGTTGGCTCTATCTTTAAAATATAACCAAAATCTGAGCTCTTCTCTCCGGTTCCAATGCTATCTACCACCGTTGTCTCCATCTTGACTTCTCCAACATCCTCCTAGCCTGCTTTTCAGCTTCCACTTTAACCCTGTACCATTTTTAGCTCACACAGCAGCCAGAGTGACACAAAGTATAAATCAGATCTTATTACTACTCCTTTCTTAAAACCTTCCTAAGACTCCTTCAAGGCTCTAAATTATCCTATCCTTCCTAATTTCAGAACACATTTGATCTTATTTTCTAAGCTTAAGCCACACAGTTACTTACACATACCAAGCTCATATTCAACGTAATGCCTTTTTAGCTAGCTGTCTCTACTGTCTAGAATGCTTTTACTTTTATCTTTGGGTGGCTGGACCCTTCTCATTACCAAGATATCAGCTCATTTGTTACCTTCTCAGAGAGGTGTTCCCTTAACATACTGTATGTAATATTTCTAGTCATTCACTATCCCATAACTAAGCTTTATTTTCTTCATAACTCTTATCATTACCAACTTTTTTTTACTTTTTTACATACTTATTGTCTGTTTCACTACATGAGAATGTAAACTCCATGAGGGCAGAGACCTTTTCAGTCTTGATCATTACTGTATCCCTAGTTCCTAGAAATAGTGCCTGTTCTAGAATAGGCATTAAATAAGTATGTGTTTATTGAATACTGAACCTGCTGGTTGGGCTTGGTATATGACTTCTTGAGCCTGCCTTTGCTTATCTATGAAATCTGGGGTTAATGCATGTCTCATAGAACAGTTGTAAGGATTAAAGGATATGCTTAAAGAATAGAATATGGTGCCTGACTCATATTTGGTACTCCGGAAACATTAGCTCAATGCGAGTCACCAAAAAGAAAAGAGAGACATGCAGCATGCCCTATTTTTTTCGGAGCAAGAAAAATGATATATTTTTTAAAGGATTGTAACACAACCTTGAGAAAAACAATTAGGGGAAAGAACTTTAAAGTTCAGAATATCAAAAATGATCAGAAAACTTCATACAAGCCTGGAGGCTCTATGTAATCTGGCTCAATCCTTCCTCCTCCTACTACCTCAATCCATAGTAACCTTTCTTTTTCTGATTTTTACCATTTCCAGTCTGGAATTTATAGTCTGGAGAGTTCCCTGGGAATATTTGAATGGGATTCAAATTATGGGATGATTAAGGCAATTACAAATCTCATTGAACCAAGATTCATTTATCCATTCAACCTTTTATGGAACACACCAATGTTAGGAGAAAAGGAGAAAATCACAAAGAAACCATTATTATTAGAGTTGGAAGTTTTAGGGTTATTTTTTTTTCAGTGTGGCTGTATCATGGGGTCAGTACCTCTCCTTTCCTCTTTCACCTGGTACATCCCCCTTTATCCTTTAAAGGCTATTTTTAGTTCATCTCTCCTTGATCTCTCAAGCAAAATTCATAAGTCCTTCACATGTGCCCTTAAAGCTCTTCATTAAAACATCAATTACACATTGTATTGTAACTGTTTATATCTTTGTCCTCCTCTCCACAGGACTGTAAGCTTCTCAAATAGAAAATACTCTTTACTAATCTTTGTTGGCTTAACTCCTAACACAGTTAATCGAGCATGGTAGTCACTAAAAACAGGTGCTGTAGCAAGCACTCTTTCTAAGCTCTGGAGATACAGCAATGATCAAGATAGGAAAGGTCTCTGCCCTCGTGAGCAAGTGGGAGGTGGCATGAATGAGCTAACATACTGACCAGCCCCTGGCTCATAGTACATAATATTTTTAAATGAAGAATCACCATATCAGTGACAGCATATTCCAAAGTATGATCCAAGGGCTCTCAATAAGTGTTACTTGAGTAAAGTCTTACATGGTCAAGTGAGTTTGAGAGGTTGAGTTAAAAAAAATTAAACAATTTTATTTCATGCACATTTCCACTTGTGTAGAAAACTCTTCACCAGAGCCCCTAAACATCTGTGAATTGAGTCTTTCTATATGGGACCATATTCTAAAACATTTGTTAGTAGTCTCTATCTCTATGTTGAGACAGTTGTAAGAGAAAAGCTTCTTGGTGTTTTGCACAGGGTTATTGCCATCTTTAAATAGTTCATTAATCAGTCATATCTGTCTATTGCTTTAGAAAAAATATGCTTTAAGGAGAAGACAAAGGTCATTTATTATCAGCTAAATTCTACATCATTTTATCCTCATTATTTATATTTAGATCAAAAAAACTTCTGTTGAAGGTCAAATCAATGGATATGGATTGGTGAATTATGAGCTGTGCACTGAGTTTTCTAGTCACGTTTTTATGTCATTGTTTTAAGGACATAAGCTGCCTTTATGTAAAAGATGAAGTATGAAATTGATTAAATATTGAGTAGCAACCATCCATCTGTAGTTATAGGATGCATATGTGTGTATAGCAAATCTTATTTTTTAACATGTCCTAATTATTAAATTTACATGAACTATTTAAATTTTGAAAATTGAGTCAAAATAAACAAAAGTAAAATTTTATGAAGGAAACTTATCTAAATTTGGAAAATAGTTTAAAACCACTCCAAAAATGAGCAAGAAAAAATTTCAAATATTACATTTTACTTGAAATTTAATTTAAATATAATTCTAATAACTGAGGCATGATTATTGAGGTGAATATTTAAATATACTTAAATTATATAAGCACATGTGCTATGCTACCCTTTAGAAAAACATTTCATACCTGAACACTAAAAATGAATTCAAAATTAAATTTTATATTTAAATACTGGTTTTAAAATAATTACAAAATCATTCCTCTATTGTGAATACAGATTTTAAAAATATTTATCTACATTAATGAGAATTAGGGGTAAAAATATAATAAAAGATGCTGTATGGGTACTCAGCTAGTAGGTGCTTTTCTTTCTTGTCTATGATTATTATAGGACTGTTAGTGTGGCAAATATAAATCAGGCAGAGAAAATTACTTTTAAAAATGGTTTTGTATTTTTAAGGACTGATATCGATAGGAAAAGAACCAAAGCAGAGGGGGTGTAGGATTTGGTTGTCTTCTGCATGGACAAAACTAAAAGTGTCAACAAAGTTGTGAGCTTTGTAAATAGAAATTTAATTGTAAAACTAATAAGCATACTTTTTCAATTAGCTTAAAGGTAAAAGTGTTAGGGAACTTTTTTTTGGATAGAAACATTTTTCTTTGGCATGCCTCGTAAACATCAGAAAGAATCAAATACAAATGGACCAGCTTGAGTTTGATTACTGAAATGATTGTATGGATAGCCTAAAGCAGACTTCACAAAGGCAGACTGAATTGTCACCATGTTCTCAATTTACTGTGTTATATTTTCCTGTTTGGGTTAAATATGTTGCTGGCAAATCATTCCCTCCTACAAAGGGATGATAAGCTACTAAAGAAGTGATACTTTTAGTTGCATTGGCAGTGGTTTAATAACTTCTTCCACCTCAGTGTGTATTAGTGGAAAGGCCGAATAGGCCACATATGGTTTTGTTAAAATTCATAAGCATATTTAATAATTAGTAGCTTTGTTCTGCCTTTCAAGACTTGTCTCTGTCGTAATTATATTTTAAATTAAAATTTGTTAAATCTAATTTTATCACATGAAAACACCATGAGAGAACAGTCAAATTAACAAATATTATTGCATACCTATTATTTGCAAACACTGTTCTAAGTACTGTGGGGTTGCAAAGCTGCATAAGACAAACATCCTGACCTCTCATTTACAATCTAGGAAGAGAGTCAGGATGTAAATACAAGAGGTGTTAAATGAGAAGTTGAGCTCCACCAAAGTACAATAAAATATTTAATTGCCAAATTTATAAGCGAAGATATTTTAGAGAGAAGAATGGCATGTGATAGAAACTAAACATGAGAAACATAGCAAAGAATAATATACAATTACTTGCTAGTTGGATAAGCATGAACATTTTACAGAGGAATAGCGTGTAAGTAGGAAAGAACGGGACAAGTCTGGGGGACAGTCTGAGGGGAGTTGAGATTCTAAATGTGATGGGGTGATGAAACTGGAAAGAGGGTCACTGCAAAGCAGGATAAAAGGTTTACTTCTGTATATCTATCACCTCAGTTAAGTGTTGCATTAAAAAATGTTAGCCCTTTAAAAAACACATGTGAATTTCTGGAAAACATTGTTTTAGTTTGAATGAAATGCAAAAATTATATGTACTTTAGTTTGTATAACAGCTGATATAATTACTATTTATTGGTGGACCTTTTGCAAGCACTGGGTGAAGAGCATTAATAAGGACTGTTACTCCCACACAGATAAAAAGACTAATGCTCAGACAAGTTCTCATTCACCTAGTGAGTGGCAGGGCTGGGATTTGAACCTGTTTCTAACTATTTTTCCTCCTGCTGCTGTTGCTGCTTACTTATATCTACCAGGCACTGGGCTAAATGCTACACGCGTTCCTTACAACGGTTCTATGAAGTAGGTTTTATTTATCCCCATGTTATAAATGAAGGAACTGAGGTTTAGAGAATGTAATAGTGAAAATTATAAACGTAACAATTTTCACTAATGCCAGGCTTGTAAATATATAACTAATAAGATACCTTTTATGTGAAATGTTTTATGGGATTTAAAAAACATTTATTTAGCAGTAATAGATATAATTTTAAAGATAATTGAAAATTTTTCAATTTCGCCTAAAGTATTCCTCAAAGTTAAGTAAATCCTTTTCTGTGGGGTTTTTTGTGGTGATCAATTTCTGAAGTCTTATGGGGAAGAATTTTTAATTATAATTTCTAAAAATATTTAAGCCTGTCCCCCACAGCGGTAATTATTAGGATGAAAGAATATCTATTTTCTTCAAGTGAGATAATTGCTGAATAGAATTAGACGTTTCACAAGTAATTTTACAATTTTCTTAATTAAGATTAAAGTAATTATTTCTGCCCTAAGATTGCTTTAAATTGACAGTCTAGCTCTACTGGAAGAGAAAAAAAGGGGTGTCTCTGAGCTCTAAAATGCTTTGTATGCCATTGCCAAAGAAAAAAGAGTCTGAGTCAGAAGAATAGTTGGTTAAAGATGCAAAGACAGAGTGAAAATTCAATTCGACATTTGCTAATCATGTGGGTAAGAGACACCTCACCGAATTAAATTCTTTTTGTTTGTTTTTGGAAACTATTTCACTTCTCTACCTTCCAGCCTTGCCTCCTTGTTTAATTCTTCATAATATTGAAGCCACTTTTTTTTCAAGTGTTAATAGTGAAAAGTATTTTAAATTGTCTCTTAAACTGTGTCACCATTAAAACCTTTCCATTCACTGCAATCAAATCTTTTGTGTAGGGTCACACCTGGTGACCTCTTTAAGAAGCTAATGCATTACAGGAAATGAGTTGGCAATGTGCTGGTGGGGTGGCTCTTCTCCTTCAGCTATAGATTAAGGGAAGCTTAAGAAACAACTGTACTGCTCTGTCTGAACACTCAACTTCTAATTTTGTTCCTCTTCTTTTAGTTGAGGTTACGAGTTTACAAACATTGTAAATATTTTGTGAGAATTGAACCCAGTTTCCTGGACAACACACTTAAAATTGCTGCTCTTGTCTTACAGTAACATATAGAACCTGACCAGATGCTTCTGGGCTTATTTTTCTAATCTGTCATTTTCACATTGAAAACTATCCTTTAAAGACCATAGAACCACTTTATTCCTTGTGATACCGACAAACCAGGCTTATAGGGAGTAGTGGCGCACCTAAAAGGGAAAAGGAGAGACCCAAATATTTTTTGTTCTCAGAAAACTGCTTTCCCTGAGGAAAACAAAATAAAATAAAAAGCAAATTAAAGAATCAAATAAAACATCCAGTACTCTATGAGGATACTTTACTTTCTACAACAATCAAAAAAAAAGTCTTAAAAGCTCTCTGATGTGACTAATTATTTTCAGGACAGAATGAAGGTTTTTTTCTTGAATGGTTTGCTCTGCCCTCTATCAAATAGGCATGCATCCACCGTCACACTTACAGGACAAATACACACCCCTTTAAAATTACTGAATAACATTAACCTGGTTTTTCAAAGCTCACTGTGAATAAACTAAGAGTTTTCTTGTGTAGTATATTTTATGATGAAAGGTTTTACTTTTATGTTATATGACTTAGATTACATTATCATACTTTAACCAAATGATACTACCTTTTCCTCTTTCTGATATAAAAGTAAATTAAGAGCAAAAGTGATATGAAGAAATACAATGGGATTGTCGCTACAATAAACAAAACAAGGGGAAAGGAAGGCAGAGGGTAGCAGAAGCTGCAAATGGTCTTGTAGAGAGAGCAGCAACATAAGCAAAAAGTTAGATCATAACTCAGGTGGAAATAAGAAACCCATATTGGAAACAAAATTTTAGACAAGGAGTTTACTTTCCTACTCACTCTCTTTTTCACGTCTTTAGCTGTTTGATTTGGTTGCTAAGAAAACTTTTCTCATGGTTAAGTATAGCTTGTGCACTCTTACCCTACACTTTAATGATATTCACTGTTTTTTCGTGTAAAGCTTCCTCGTAGTTAATGGAGAACCTTGTTCAATACATTCATTAATCACGATCTCCCTCTACTGTGAATCCAAAATGTTTCAGAGAGTTTCTCAAGAATCATCATTCACAGTAACTGCTCCCCACTGATACACATGGGCACAAATGATATAGCCAATAAGTTTGATTGCATCCGCAGTGGTGTATTTAGAATCTTGGTTATGGAATCCTGTCTTTCCTTCCAGGTTCAGTAATCATGTAGAGAGGGAACAAACTAGCCTGGCTTAAAAAGACTGGGCTGAAACTAGGATTTGGCTTTCTAAACTATGACTTTAAAGTGTCAGAATGTGAGAGACACTTTTCAAAGACAGGAATGATGCATTTTTTAGGAGCTTCACCAATCAATTTATAATTTAAATTAACAGATAAAATACACAACCTCAGGTTAGAAGAATGGAAATGCGTCAGAGAAAGAAGACTTTGGAAGAAGTGCCCAGTAATGTATAGGAAGAGAATCAGAACAGTATTAATGGCTTAATACATCAAATGTGTATGTGTATATATATAGTTTGGATAAGATACATAAAATATATATATATAGATATATATATGCTATATAAGATATATAATGTGTACATGCGCTTATAGCGTTGAGATAATACGTATTGCTAGGATTGACTATAAGCACGCAAGACATGTTACATAAAAGGCTGATGATTTTGCTTGTGGAGGAGAACTAAGAATGCCAATAAATACAGAATTCATTTGGCTGACATATTTTGTAATCATGTTTCACCAGCATACTCACACCTGTGTACTTGTACATTCACTTATGCAGTAAGTCAATTCCCCCATTTTTATTACTGTATCTCATTTCTTTCCTTCTTAACACTTATAAAAAATTTTAATTATGAATTTATTAATTTATTTATATTATGAAATAGACTGAAAGCTGCACAAAGGCAGGAATCATGTCAATGTATTTGTCCATGAATACCTAGTACTTAGCTTATAGCCTGGCTCATAGCAGGTCTTCAGTAAATATTTGTTCACTAAGTGAATGAACATACACAACACACACAGCATTCTAGTATTTCGGAGTTATTATTTTTCATTCAGAATAATTAGTTCTCTGGTTGTAGGGAAGCAGGAAACAGCTGTGCTAGTGCTTTCAGTATAATATCTTCAAGACAGTCCATTTCCTTGGTTGCTTTCTTTACAGTTAGAGGCAGTATAGCATGAGCTAGGAGGTCAGGTGCCCTGAGGACAGATACTCATTCTGCCACCTACTGGTTGCTTAATCTTGGGCACATTACTTAGCCTCCATGTGCCCCCATTTCTTCATCTGTAAAACAGGTTAATAACAGTACTTATCTCAAAGGGAATTTATGAAGAGTAAATGAGTTAATAGATATATAGTGCTTAGAAAAGTATCTGCAACACAATAAACTCTCAGTAAATATTGGCCCTTCTATAAGTATTATTATTCTAGGAACTTACAGAATTCTTGGGTTAGATTATACTACAGTGACATACGACCTTCAAATCTCAGCAGTTCAACGCAAGAAAAGTTTATTTCTCCCTCATACTGCATGTCCTGCATGGGTCTGCAGGGAAGCTCTGCTCACTAAAGCCACTCAGGGGTGCAAAGTGATGGAGACTCCATGTCAGTGCATATTTTCTTGATTACTACAGTGGGGGGAAGGCAACATGGCAAATTGTTTATAGGCTCTCAAAACTTTTGTCTGGAAGTGACTCACTTCTGCTCACATTTTATTGGCTGAGCGAAGTCACTTAGGCATGCCTTATTTCAAAACCGATGGAGTACTATCTACAATCTGTCCCAAGGAGGCGAAGATACCAGTTTTTAACTATTAGTCTGTCAGGTTAATATTTGTGTATTCATTTGATCTTGGTAGAATTAGAAATCATGCACAAAGGTCCTGACCTCAATGATTACCACCAATTCTTTAGCCAAGTAGAAATTCAAGTTCTCATTATATTTTGAGTATGTTTTTAGCAAAATATTCCTTTGTTCCTTCATTCTTTACTCTGTTCCATTGGTTAGTTTTTGTTACCAAATACCAGGTAACCAATTAATAGTTCAGTCATGCTTTACCAAGTAAATTCAGTTTTCCCCCCAGCTTATGAAGGTGATCCGTTCCTGGAAGGGGAGGAGGGATCCCTTTTAAGAAAATTGAGTGCATTCTCATAAGTCTAAAATGTAATTATAAAAAAATTTCATGGAGAATAATTATGATTTCCTGAACTCTATTTGTGCTAAAATAACACCAAAATCCATTTAATGAACACCATTACATCAATAGTAACATTAATTATCATAATAGAACCTAACTGGGGATCTTCCCTTCATTAATTACTGGCTGTTTACCTACTCTTTTCCAGCAATTATGCAGTGTACTTATAAAAACCACACTCATGAACAAAACATACGTATGATAGTCAGTGTTTCTGTAATTCAGTCATGAAAGGCAAAAACAAAGCTATAAAAACCAGAATAAATAAATAAATGAAAATAATACATATGATATCATATTCACACTCCTAGTTGACGTCACTAGAGGTATCATGCATGAGATTATAAACTAGCAACTGCAAGCAGAGCTTTGGTGCAGACTGATTACCTGTACAAGTGTGGAGATGATAGCACGGTGGCTCCCTAAGTGTTGACCTGGTTGCTCTCCAAGTGCAGGAAATCTAAATTAGCCCTCCTTTGTGAAAAGAAATGCTTGTCAACCTAACTTAGCGTAGTAAATGAAATTCTCAGAGCACTCAAAATATACTGACATAAATAGGCATAGCACAGAGGAAAATTTTGTGATCCTGCTTACAAATTATTAATAACAGTCACATCTAGAGTTACTCTTAAATAAAACTTATTAGAGGAGTCTCTATTGTTCTTTTCTGGAGTGGCTCACATTACACAATATGACAAAGTATATCTTAGTACGCTGAAATATTAAATAGAGTCATAGAGGGGCAATTTAGTTAAAGAGTCTATGGGCTTGTATATTGATGAATTTCAATGGGTAAACAGAGTGAAGAACGTGAGTGAGAAAAAAAGAAAAGGAATATATCTTATTATATACCTTATGCTGCTAGAATGTATCTTCAGCACTAAGAACATTGCTTAACACAGGATAAGTGTTCAGTAAATATCTTTTTGAATGGAAACATCGAAGGAAGGAGAGAAGAAAATAGTGAGTAGAAGTTTGAACAGAAAGCAGAGTGATGATTTCCTAGATCGGTAACCTGGCCCAGATGCCAAATATAGTGGTGTTGGAACATAAGCCTTTCGCAGACACATTCTACCCACAGAAGAACGTCTAACGGCTCTTGACTTGCTGGTAAACAGCATTATCCACCAGAAAAATGAGGACACAAAAAGAGAATTATTTATATACTATCTAACAGTATTTCTAAACATTTTTGGATAAGAACTATTTTGAGAAAAATTTTATTAAAACTGTGGACCTCTCCCCCAAAATACATATGTACATATCCCACACAATTTTGCATACCATGTCAGGAGCTTTGTGGACCCATAAAACTCATCCATGGGTTAGTGATGAGTAAATTACCCCATTTTTTTTAATAATGGGAATGCTAGATAGAAGTCATACAGGAAAGCAGATTTCAAAAATTTCAGGGAAAAAAGTATAAATCCCACAGCCAGAAATTCAATAAAGAAATCACTTTCAGTATTTATGAGAAGTTTTAAAAACATAATTGTGAAGATATAATGGAAACGCCAACAAAAAAGAAACCATTGTGGGTGAAAAACACATATGAAAAAAATGTAAAGAACACAAGTGCAAAGGAATAACACGAAACTGAGACAGATGTTAGGAAGAGCAACCCAGAAGGAGCGGAGGTGTAGTCTAGGAAGCTATTAACTACTAACATTAGTTATATTAAACCCCTCCATCAAGTCCCACAATGGCAGGGAAAAGTCAGTCTTTCTCTCTGTTGATCCAGAAGTCCACAGTAGGTGCAAAATATTACTTTAAGTTTTCTGCAAATTAATTAGCCTGTATAATCAACCTCTTCTGAACTTCCTCTAGTCCCATCTGTCCCTGGTCTTTGTCCTTTCTTCTACCCTCTGCTTTCTCCTCCACCCTTCGGGAATATGGCTTCTCCCAGATTATGCAAGGCCAGAGCCACAGAGAGGTTTATACGGGCCTCTTGTGGAAGAGTTTTCTTGGATCAATATAATCTCCACATTTCTAGGGACCTCATTTATTAGGGTTTTAAGACTATCAGAATGGAACATCTATAAAACAAACCAGTATTTTTATTGCTAGTATTGACCATCTCTCAGTAAGTAATTACACTTAAAAAAATAAAATAGAAGTCACTGTTTCTGCTGGGGTTGGAGAAAGGAAGGAAAAAAAGGACAGAGTGGTGAAGAGGCTAGAAAACTACTTCTTGCCACACTGTAGTGGATTTGGGAGGGGGCAACAGGGAAGGTACTGCTGGCACACTTTGGAAGTTCAGAGGCACCATTCCCATCACAGTCTAGGTGAATGATACCCATGGGATCTGCCTATTGCTTGGGGACTAACAGTTATTTTAGAAGATGATGCAAAGAAATCACAGCTCTCAGTACCTATTGTTATTTCATCTATACTCAGTTCCAGTATCTTTAAACTAAACACAAACAAGCATGGTTCAGGAGGAACAGGAGCCTCTTTAAAAGAGTTTATTTCTGTTTAAATATTGAAAACCCCAAATATAATCGAAGACTGACTGTCAATAATCTAAGATAATTTCCACATAGAAAATGGGAAAAATACCAGAAGAAAAAATCAGAGAACAAATATCCAAAGTTTCCCAAACCATTGGGAAACTTTGTTACTTTTACTTAAATTTAATGTTATGAACCAAGAAGTGTATTATTTACTTGTTTAATTTGCATGAGGACTTTTTTCAGTCTGAAAAGGTAAAGGAGAAACATAATTTAAAATAGAACAAAACACTTAGAAAAGAAATTTGAAATGAACAGGATATTGGTGGATTTTGACATTAACAATTGTGATTTTTTTTTTAAGTAGGTATGACAGAATACAATTTTTCCAACTCACAATTTAAACTAGTTTGTGATATTAGAGAAAAGAATGACTTCCATTGAGATGCATCATTTACTCTGTCATTTATTAATTGAACTTGGTTAATAGCTGTTATGTGTCTCTCCAGTATAGGAGGGAATAAGCAGGCAGTCAAAATTGAATGTGTCCAGGGCCAGCCCCATGGCCTGGTGGTTAAGTTCGGCTCACTCTGCTTCAGCAGCTCTGGTTCGGTTCCTGGGCACAGACCTGTACCACTCATCATTAGCCACGCTGTGGTGGTGACTCACATACAAAATAGAGGAAGACTGGCACAGATGTTAGCTCAGGCTGAATCTTCCTCAAGCAAAAAAAGGAAGATTGGCAACAGATGTTAGCTCAGGCCAAATCTTCCTCAGGAAAAAAAAAAAAACTTGGATGTGTCCTCCTCCCCCACAGGAAACATAGAGAAAAGTGATGCATTCCTTATCATTTTCCCTCTCAATACCATACCTGACCTCGGTTGTCTCGTAGGCAGTATTCTACCATAAGTGTCCATAAATATTGCTGGTTGACTGAGTATAGGTACTTGATTTGATCCCCAAATTAGGCTAGAAAGTAACCCAAGGAGTAAGGATCCAAGATTACTCTTTATGCAGGTTTTTTAAGGCAATAGAGATAGTGAAGGAAAAGTTTGTTTTTCATCATTAAAAGTAAATAAATATCATGGAAATATAGGATGCTGAATTTG
Organism: Ceratotherium simum simum; assembly: GCF_057802395.1. Classification (NCBI taxonomy): domain Eukaryota; kingdom Metazoa; phylum Chordata; class Mammalia; order Perissodactyla; family Rhinocerotidae; genus Ceratotherium; species Ceratotherium simum. Next base: position 69,027,665 of record NC_141909.1, on the reverse strand, counting down.
GAAATTAAAAAAATAATTTGTATAACTTCCTTATATGTGTGAGTATAGAAAATGTTACATATATATTGAAGTCTTGATATGGTGAGGACATTTTTTAGTTGAACTTTATTTTGAGATAATTGTAGATTCACATGCAATTTAAGAAATAAGACAGAGAGATCCCATGTGTCTTTTACCCAGTTTTTGCCAATGGTAATGTGGTGCAAAACCATAGTACAATATAGCAACCAGGATATTGATACAGTCAAGGTACAGAACATTTCCATTATCACAAGGATCCCTCATGTTGCTCTTTTATAGTGGCACACACCTCCCTGCTGACTTCACCTTTTCCTTAACCCCTGGCAGACATTAATCTGTTATTCATTTCTGTAATTTTGTCATGTCAAGAGTGTTATACAAATGGAATCATACTGTATGTAAGCTTTGTGGACTTTTTTTTTCATTCAGCCTAATTCTGTGGAGATTCATTCAGGTTGTTGTGTGTATCAATATTCCATTTCATTTTATTGCCAAGTAGTATTCCATGGTAGGGATGTACCACATTTGTTTAACCATTTACCTATTAAGGACATCTGGGTCATTTCTAATATATGGATATTACAAATAAATCGACTATAAACATTTTTGTATATGAGTACATAGAGTGACTATACTATTTTGCATTCCCACCAGCAATGAATGAGTGATCCAGTTTCTCCATATCCTCGCCATTGAGTGATGTCATTGTTTTTTATTTCAGCAATTCTGATAAAAATGGAGTGATATCTCACTGTGGTTTTAATTTGCCTATCTCTAATCACTAATGATGTTGAACATCTTTTCCTGTGTGTGTTTGCCCTCTGTATATCTTCTTCAGCGAAATGTCCCACATCTTTTCTCATATTCTAATTGTGTACTTTGCTTTTTACTGTTGGGTTTGAGAATTCGAGTCCTTTTTCAGAGATGTGGTTTGCAATTATTTTCACCACATACTCTTTACATCCTCTTAACATTCTTTTGTAAAGCCAATATTTTTAATTTCTATGAAGTCCTGTTATCAATTTTTCCTTTGATGGCTTATGCTTTTGGTTTCGGTGTCAAGTCTAAGAACTCTCTACCTAGCCCTATCCCAAAGATTTTCTCCTTTTTTTCCCTAAATTTTTTATAGTTTTAGAATTATTTATGTTTCTGATCCATTCTGAGTTAATTTTTGTATAAGATGTGAGATTTAAGTCAGGGTTTACTTTTTTGCCTATGGATGTTCACTTGCTCCAGCATAATTCATTGAAAAGCTATCTTTCCTCTGTTGAATTGGTTTTCCAACTTTGTCAAAATCAGTTGGGCACAATTTGTGTGTGTCTATTTCTCATTTCTCTATTCTGTTTCATTAATCTGTGTGTCTGTCCCTTGGCCTTGTCACACAGTCTTAATTGCTGTAACTATAAAATGTCTTGAAATCAGGTAGACTGATTCCTCCCACTTTTATCTTTCTATTATATAAACTTTAGAATAATCTTGTTTGTATTTACTAAAACTCTTGCTGGAATTTTGATAGGAATTATATTAAACTTGTTTATGAATTTGGAGAGAATTGGTATCTTTACTGTATTTAGTCTTCCAGCCCATGAACATGGTATGCCTTTCCATTTTATTTAGATATTATTTGATTTCTTTCATCCGTATTGTGTAGTTTTCATTACACAAGTCCTATACATGTTTTGCTAGATTTATACCTAAGTATTTCTCTCTTTTTTAGTGATTTTAAATTTTATTTTTATTGAGTGTCCATGTGTTCATTGCTAGCATATTGAAACACAACTGATATTTGTATGTTTATCTTCTATCCTGTGACCTTGCTAAACTCATTTATTAGATCTAGGAGTTTTTGATAGATTTTTTGTGATTTTCTACATAGACAGTCATGTCTTCTGCAAATAAGGACATTCTTATTTCTCGCTTTGCTGTCTATATTCCTTTTATTTCTCTCTTTTTGCCTTATTGCATTGACTAGAAATTCCAGTACTATACTGAATTAGAGTAATGAGAGCAGACATTTTTGCCTCATTCCCATTTTAAAGGAAAAGCATTTAGTCTTTAACCTTTAATATAATTTTAGCTCTAGGTTTTTAGTAGATGCTTTTATCAAATTGAGGAAGTTGCCCTTTATTCCTGTTTTTCTGAAGAATTTTATAATCATGAATGGCTATTGAATTTTTTCAAATTCCTTTCTATATTGATTAATATGATCACATGGTTTTTCTTCTTTAGCTGTTAATATGGTGGATTTTGATTTTCAAATGTTGAACCAGCCTTCCATCTCTGGAACAAACTCCACTTGGTCATCATGTGTAATTTTTATTATATATTCCTGAATTCTATTTGCTAATAGTTTGTTAAGGATTTTTCTGTCTATGTTTGTAAGGGATATTGGTCTGTAGTTTTCTTCTTTTGTATTGTCTTTGGTTTTTGTATTGGTGTGATACTAGCTATAAAATTAATTGAGAAATGTTTCTTCCTCTTCTAATTTTTAGAAGAAAAATTCTTCTATAAATATTTGATAGAATTTTCCAGTGAAATCATCTGGGCCTGGAGATTATTTTTTGGGAGCTTTAAATAATTTATTAAGTTTCCTTAATATTTATAGAGCTGTTCATATTATCTATTTCATATTGAATGAGTTATGGTAGTTGGTATTTTGTGAGGAATTGGTCCATTTTGTTTAAGCTGTCAAATTTATGTGTGTAGGGCCAGCCCCATGGCTTAGCGGTTAAGTGCGCGCCCTCCGCTGCTGGTGGCCCGGGTTCGGATCCCGGGCGCGCACTGACACACCGCTTCTCCAGCCATGCTGAGGCCGCGTCCCACATACAGCAACTAGCAGGATGTGCAACTATGACATACAACTATCTACCCGGGCTTTGGGGAAAAAAAAGGAGGAGGATTGGCAATAGATGTTAGCTCAGAGCCGGTCTTCCTCAGCAAAAAGAGGAGGATTAGCATGGATGTTAGCTCAGGGCTGATCTTCCTCACAAAAAAAGAAAAAAAATTTATGTGTGTAGAGTCTTTCATAGTATTTCCTTATTATGCCTTTGATGTCTTCCAGGTCTGTAGTGGTATCCCCTGTTTCATTCCTGATACTGGTAATCTGTATCTTCTCTTTTTACTTTGTCAGTTTTATTGTACTTTTCAGAGAACCAGCTCTTTGTTTTACTGATTTTCTCTATTTTTTTTCTCTTTTCAGTTTCATTGATTTCTTTTTTTTTTTTTTTTTTTTTTAAAGATTTTATTTATTCATTTTTTTCCCCCCAAAGCCCCAGCAGATAGTTGTATGTCATAGGTTCACATCCTTCTAGTTGCTGTACGTGGGACTCGGCCTCGCGCTGGACGGAGAAGTGGTGCCTTGGGGCGCGCCCGGGATCCAAACCCGGGCCGCCAGCATCAGAGCGCGCGCACTTAACTGCTAAGCCATGGAGCCGGCCCTTGATTTCTACTTTTATCTTTATTCTTTCCTTCCTTCTGCTTCCTTTACTCTTCTTTTTCTATGTTCTTAAAGTGGGAGTTAAGTTTATTGATTTGAGACATTTCATCTTTTCCGATTAAGGCATTAAGTACTATAAATTTCCGTACCAGTACTGTTTTAGATGTGCCCCACAAATTTTGATATTTTTATTGTAATTTTCCTTCAGTTCAATGTATTTTTTGGTTTCTCTTGAGAATCTTTTTTGACTTATGGATTATTTAGGGGTGTGTTGTTTTAGTTTCCAAGTGTTTGGAGATTTTCCTGTTCTGGTTCTATTTTTGATTTATATTTTTATTCCATTTTTGTAGGAGAACACACTTTATGATTTCAGTTCTTTTAAATTTGTTAGATTTGTGTTATGGCCTCAGATATGGTCTGTCTTGGCATATGTTTTACAGGCACTTGAAAACAATGTGTATTCTGCTGTTGGTTGGAGTGTTTTAAAAATGTTGGTTGATGGTGGTGTTGTATTCTGCTGTATCTTTGCTGATTTTCTGCCTAGGTGTTCTATCACTTGTTGAAAAGAGGGTTGTATATATAAACCCTATAGTTGTATATTTGTCTATTTCTCCTTTCAGTTCTGTGAGGTTTGTGCTTGATCTATTTTGCAACTCTGTTGTTTGGTGCATACACATTTGGGACTTGTATCTTCTTGGTCGATTGACCCTTCTATCATTAGATAAGGTTTTTCTTTCTCTCTAGTAATTTTATTTTCTCTGAAGTATATGTTTATCTAAGATTAGTGCAGCTACCCCTGCTTTCCTTTGATTAATGTTTGAATGATATATCTTTTTTATCCTTTTACTTTCAACCTGCCTATATTGTTATATTTGAAGTGGATTTCTTGTAGACAGCATTCTTTTTGAAGCATTATTTTTTCTTTTCCATTTTTTCTCCATTTTTTTTTTTTTTTCTCTGCTCTGTTTTGTTTTTTCTGCCTTCCTGTGGGTTATGGGAACATTTTTTTTTAATTCCATTTTGATTTAGCCACTGTGACTTTTTTTTTTAGCATTGTACTGTGTTTGAATATTTTATGAGAAAGCAGGAATTAGAATGATATTTTTGTAAACTTTAATTGGTACTTACATTGAAATGCTTATTATTATTTTATTTGCAATTAAGTCTTTTCTGTAGTTTTAAAAAATAAGTTGGACACAGTTTTATATCTAAAATGAATGCATACTACTGATGCAGAATCAAATGGAGATGTCTAAGTTAGTATAATTCCTGGGACAGTTACAAAAAGAAGAGACTGGAAGAAAGTGTATTACAAACTACATAAAAATGGCAAACGCTATGCTCTGTGGCAAAACAAAACAAAACTATTTGTCTGTTGCATAAAACACATTTCAAAAACAATAAAGTGGATAATATCAACAGAAATTTTTAGTAAATGCATAATTTTAATGTTACTTTTCTGCCTTTAGCCATTCTTCTAGACTAGCTCTGATGGCAACAAATACTTTCATATCCTTCATCTGAAAATATCTTCATTTCTCCTTTATTCCTGAAGGATATTTTCACTGGGTGTAGGGTTCTGGGATGACACTTCCTTACTTTCAGCACATAACAAATATTTTGCCACTTCTTCTGGCCACCATAGCTTTTAATGTGAAATATGCTGTCACTCTAATTGTTGTACCTCTGTCAGTAAGATGTCATTTTTCTCTGTCTACGTTTTAGGTTTTTCTTTGTCCTTAATTTTCAGAAGTTTAATTAGGATGTGTCTCAGCATGAATTTTTTGTGTTTATCATGTTTGGAGTTGAATCTGCTTTTTAAATGTGTACCTTTGTAGGTTTTTGCAAAATTGGGGAAGTATTCAGCTGTTATTTTTTCAGGTACTTATTTCAGCCCCGCTCTCTTTCTCATCTCCTTCCAGAACTCCAATGACCCAAATGTTAGATTTTAGAATCATGAATCCCTGAGGCTCTGTTCAGTTTTTTAAATCTATTTTCTAACTGTTGTTCAGACTGGGGAATTTCTATTGTTCTGTCTTCTACTTACGTAATTCTCTTTTCTGTGCCCTGCATTCTCCTGTTGAGCCCATCCACTGAGCTTTTTATTTTGGTCATTGTATTTGTCAGTTCTAAAATTTCCATTTGGTACTTTATATCTTCTATTTTTTTTTGCTGAGACTTTTTGTTTCTTTGCTGGGCTTTCTATTTTTTAATTTGTTTCAAGCATGTTTATCAGCACTCATTGAAGCATTCTCTATTTATGGTTGGTTAAAAATCCTTGTCAGAAAATTCTAACATCCCTGTCATCTCAGCATTGACATCTGTTGATGGTCTGTTTACATCCTATTCAAGATCTTCCAGGTTCTTGGTATGACAAGTGATTTCAGAGTGAAACCTGGACATTTTCTTATTATTTTCTGAGGTATTTTTGTCTCATTTAAACCTTGTGTTTTAGTTAACTTTCTCTCACAGAGAAGTAGGGAGCACTGCCTCTTCACTGCCAGGTGGAGGTAGAAACCTAGGTTCCCCACTTCCCCTCCATTGACATTCAAGGAGGGGTGGCTCCTCATCACTGCCTGGCAGGGGCAGAGTTCCAGCTCCCCATGTGGTATCCACTGGTGGGGGTGGCCTCATTGCTGTTGGTCACTGGTGAAAGTCCTGACTCTCCACTATGCCTCCTCTGACACCACGCCTGTGAGGAGAGGGAAAAATGCCTCATTACTGTCCAGTGGGGATGCAAACCAGACTCTCCACATAGTCTCCTTTGACTCCTTGAGGGTGGATGGGGCACCTTGTTACCAGCCAGCAGAGATCAAAGTCCTGGCACTCTAGTTGGCCTTCTGTGATACCACCCCAGTGAAGATGTTAGGGCAACGCATCATACCTTCATGAGGCTTCATATCCAGGCTCCGCACTCCTCCATTGCTTGTGTAGATAGGGTGGGGCTGGTGTAGATAGGGTGGGGCTGGTGTAGATGGGGTGGGGCTGCAATTTCTCTCTGGTGATTGACTAGAGTACAGCAATTGTTGTCTATAAGTTTTCTGTCTTCCTAGACTAACCCTTTCCTGGTCCTTTGGCTAGAAAAAGCAGGCTTTTGTTGCGGGCTTTTTTTTTTTGGCCTGCAACCATTGGCCTATCTGGGTTGCTAGCCCCTTTCCCTCAAGTCTACGATATATGAGACAAAAAGACAACCCAGGGAACTCATCGCTACGTTGTTCCTTAGGCCCCTCGGTTCTTAGCCAGTCTGCCTTCTGCTCTCCACCTTTCAGAGACTTGTTATATTTGTTCTTTATGTAGTGTCCAGAGTTTTTCAGTTGTACTTAATGGGAGGAATAGAGAAAAGTATGTCTATGGTTAGAAATTTGAGAAAATATTAGCTCTGTGGTCTCTCCTGGTGAATTCAGTTACTTAATTTTAGCATACTGTTAAGGGAAATCTTTATAGCAAGAATTTAGCATGGTCTAGCTTAAACCACTAGGATTAGTCTGTATTTGTAAGGAAAGAAGCCATGCTATTTTTAATTAATGACGGAGGTATATACTTGTAACAATTATTCATCAGGTAATCATTATTTTGATAGAAAAATAAAGTTATTATAATTATGATTTTTATGAAAACAGATGTATTAAAATATAATTCAAATGCTTATTTTAACATTTTTATATATCACTTACATTATGTTCTTTTATAATTAAGTTTTAGAAAACAAAATTGTATAGCCGTAAAATCTAAAATATTTTTCAAAAGTAAATCATTGATTTCAATGATTTACAAGTGAAACAATTGTTTTAATTAATTCATTGAATATTTATTAAAAATAGAGCATGTGCCAGACATTATGCTAGGTATAATGATGAACAAAACATATACAGTCCCTGCCTTAATCAGACATAGTGTTCTTTTACAATAAAATATTAAAATGAAATCAAAACTTGTATGAAAGCATTTTATAAGTTTTTATGACTAGTGCTGCTCAGGAAAATTAGAATATTATCTTTTGAGTATATTACTCCAAAAACTATATAGAGAAAAACAGACTTCACAAGCAGTGGCATTTATCACCAATGTTTATTGAAGTTAAATTGAAAACAAAAATGATGTCATGAAATGTTCCATTGATATACAATAAACATATTTCAGTAGTTTCTGAAATATGTCGTGGATTTTTAATATTGGTTTAGAGTATAACATAGTTTATACAATGTTACCCAATGATGGCCATGATTGTTCATGGTTTATATTAGCTGAAAGCTATAAAATCATCCAAGGACTCTGTTAGCCTTGGAATAATAATTTACCAAGGCGATTACCACATACTGGAATTTTTGCGGCTCTAATTCAGTATTTATTAATAATGGATAAAATTGCACTTTTCTCAGGTTGCTGTGGGCAATAGGGAATTATTTCAATGAATATTTCAGCACATTATTTTAATCATTGTTCCACCAAATCCAAGTGGGCAATATTTTATAGTTCTTAATTCAGTCTACTAAGAAACCATGGTCATTAAATTGCAAACTATTTGTAGTGAGGTCTATCCTGTGATTTACCAGCCTTGTTAAAAACAGTGTAAAAGAATGCGAACTGTGCCATTAATACTTGTAATTTGATGCTGCATTTATTACTAAATTCCCCATGATTAACATTTTTAGTAGAAGGAAGAAAATTGGAAAGAAAGCAAAGCTGAGTGTTATAGTGCCTAAAATATGAGAATGTTACTATGTTAAGTTTTGTTCATTTGTAGAGGAAACATATGTATACAAATACAATTGTATACAATATAACTATCTCAAAAATTCTTAATTTTCCAATGAGACCAAAGAAATAAAGCTTTAATTTTATGGAAAAAATGTATTTCCAGTTATACATTGTTATTGATGGTGATTATTGTTTCTTTATTTCCCCATTGTTAGCCAATTGCATGATTTCTGGCGTTTGGATTACTGGGAAGATGATCTTCGTCGAAGAAGACGATTTGTTCGTAATGCATTTGGCTCCACTCATGCGGAAGCATTGCTCAAAGCTGCAATAGAGTATGGTTAGTACCAGTGCTTCTTAAACAAAAATCATTCTGGATATGAGGTGACTCTTTGTGGATGATAATTCTTTTTTTTTTCACTAGCCTTTAAAATTCTCCATGTCATAAGTCAAAAATATTCTGTTCTGCTTCATCCATTCAAGGATACTTCAGCATCATTTAAGTTACACTCAATCAACCCATTATTTCCCCCTCTTGATGTATTTTAGACTCTTTAACTGCTTTTTAATAGATTAAAAGACTCTACGTAGTTGGTTATTATCTAACATTCTTCTCATACAGCCTTAAACAAGAGTAAAATCAGTTTCTTTTTCAGTGTCTTTCAAACTCTGGTGACCAAGACCCAAGGTGAAAAAAATATATACTGTTGTAATCATGTACTCAGATTTGTATATTTTTATGTATAATGTGTGTGTGTATGTCTATATACACACATGTATACTATGTGAATATACATATATACCTGAAATATATATACATATGTATACTGTTTGTGTATATACATATATACATGCACATACTTCTGTATTTAATGGAAACAAGTGTCTTATTAATAATTTCGTTGCATGACAGTCTCTGTTTTAATCCTGTTCCATTCTGTTCTATTCTCTAAAAAAATAAAGTAAAATAAATCCTGCTACAATATGCCCATTTAAGTTCCCAACCCTCCAGTGAGTTGCAAATACATCTGAAAAAGACCATTCCACATTAAAGATATCAACTATCACACTATAGTAGAACTGTTCCCTAAATTATACTTTATAAAATGTACACTAAATAGTAAACAGCAGGGCCGGCCCTGTGGCTTAGCGGTTAAGTGCGCGCGCTCTGATGCTGGCGGCCCGGGTTCGGATCCCGGGAGCGACCCGAGGCACCACTTCTCCGTTCAATGCGAGGCCGAGTCCCGCGTACAGCAACTAGAAGGATGTGAACCTATGACGTACAACTATCTACTGGGGCTTTGGGGGGAAAAAACTGAATAAATAAAATCTTTAAAAAAAAAAAAAATAGTAAACAGCAAAATATTTTTTGTAATTTAATACAAATGCTGCTATTTTAGATTGCTGTCCACTAAGAAGCATACACAGAACTATTTGCCTACTGACCCATTTTTAAATGCTCTAACAAGTTTAAGTTTGATTGATCATATCAGAATTTTATAAACCATATACACTCGGAAAATATCATTAATGAACACTATTCATATATTTTTGTTATTAACCACTTTTGTTCTTACAGTTACTTGTGTTTTTATTATATTTTCATTTATTTGAGAGTAATAAACGAGCCATCTGTTTTAAAATTTACCATAGTTTATAACATATAATACCATTCAGAGAAAATATTTAATCCTAATAAAAAGAAAATATGCAAAGCTTTTAAAATTTGTTGTGCAAATAGTCTGTGAATTGTTATACAGTCACGCATCACTTAACAATGGGGATGTGTTCTGAGAAATGCATCCTTAGGTGATTTCGTCGTTGTGTGAACATCGCAGAGTGTACTTACACAAACCTAGATGGTATAGCTGACTACACACCTAGGCTATATGGTACTAATCTTACGGGACTATAGTTGTATATGTGGTCTGTTGTTTACTGAAATGTTGTTATGCGGCACATGACTGTAACTGGAACTTAGTAAGGCTCAAAGAATAATTAAATAAATACATGAGGATTTCATATGAAACTATTATACTTAAGATAAAGTTACAAAGTAACTTTACAGTAAAAGTAACTACAGGAAAGAATATGCTAGGAAAAAAATTATAGTTGGCCTGTATTGTAGGGGATTTCTTTAAACAACTCAGAAGATTACCTAAGGATTTTAGCACCTAAGGATTTAGCACCAACTTAAAATGAAATAGATTTTATCTTTATGATAATTATTATCATATCATGAGATATTATCTTTACATTCTATAGAAGAGATTCTTAGAAATACCTACTTAAAGTGGCATGCTTTATAATATAAATTTAAAATTATTAAAACTTCATTTTATATACCCAATAATTTAGACTTTTTTGCCAATTCATCTTCAATTCGTCTCATTTGAAATTAGAAACATCTAGAGGCAATTCATAATAGGTTAGGCTGGAGTGATGTTATTAGTGATACTGTGTTGCCAAAGCTTTAATGATATAGGAGCCACATTATACTACATCCAGCACTCTACAGGTTGCTCTAAAAAAGGGTCTGTTAGAAAAATAATTCATTTGGTTGTCTATAAAAGTGTATACTTTACTTTGTATGTTTAATTTGTAAAATATCTTGATTATTAAGCCAGTGTCAAATCCTATCAGAAAAAAATTTTAAAATCTTTCACCTTAAAATCTTTTTAAGACTAATAGTCATGGTTTAGTAACATAGTAACTATCATTAATGAACCTAAACTAAAAAATAATAGTCTAATTTTGAAATAGATAAGAGATGTACATGATTCTAAATATCCTCAGTGTGTGGTATAAGTGTATTTTAAAATATGTAGTGGTTTATGAATTTTAAATACTGGATCATCAGCAGTATTCAGAACCTATTATCCCTCTTGAGTTGGATTCTTGATAAAAGGAAAGAGGGTCATGTTTTTATTTTTATACATATCTAGAACAATGACCACATGTATACCATAAAATATTCAAGAAATCTACATGGTACCCTTACCCGAATTACTCCATGGTTATTCTCAGGGTTAACGTTGTGTAGTGGAAGACAAAAGAGAACTAAAACAATTCTACCTCTAAAAAAATTCTAGAGCACATCTCTTCAACATTCATCACAGTTCACATCTGTGGACTTTGGAAGTGGATAGAGAGTAGGGAGTAAAATAGGGAGGATGTGAAGAGGCTGAGTGGAAAGGACTCCCTAGAGTGATCTGTACATAGAAGTAGAAGGAGGATTACAAACTGCCAAGAGAAAAATGTAGTATTGTCGCTTCTTCCAAACTCTCAGTGTGCCTTCTAACCTATGTATAAAGTTTTCTTCAGAAGAAATAGGAAGTAAATGTCAGTAATTATTACAAAGCACTTCATCCAATAAAAATAGATGCTGAAAAATTTAATTGAAAACATAATTTGTGTATTTTAAAGAAAGCTTTGTGTTCACATATTGCCAGAACATTCATAAAAGTAAAACGACTCACCCCACCATCGGGCCACTCAGCCTGCCATTAAACGTGTAAATGTGTTTAAGTACCTTAAAGTCTGGCAGTGTGTAGGCCAACATCCAAATGATTGAATGTTTCGGTTTATGTAGACATAGATAAAGGGTATATTTATAGCACAAACCTACAAATTTTGAGAGAGCTTCTATAACAAATTGAAATTCAATTTGTTTCTAACTCTATATTAAATAATTATAGTATTTCAATTTCCTATAAATTCTATCTTGAAAGTTAAGCATTAAATGCACAGAAATTCTGCTGTAATTTTTGGTGAAGAAGATGTTTTATATTTCTCCACATTGTAGCAACAAAATTGTTTTAGGAACAAGAGAATATCTTATGAATGGAACTATCACTATGGCTAGAAGTATTTGAATCAGTGATCAAAGTTTCCACAAGTTGTTTAAACAAGTTGTACAAGCTGAGGGAGTAACCTTAAATTACTTAAATAGGGAATATTTACATGGCCATCAAAGCAATCCCTGGGATATGAATGCTGGTCAGGTCTCTCTGTTCCTGTAGTACATTATGTTTCAAGAATGTGAGCCTATACTAATGTAATAGAAGTGAAACTGAATTAGCAGAATTAATGTTTTAATAAAAATGTTTTGAATCACGTGGTTTTTCCCTAAATTCAGTCAAACATTTTACATTAAATTATAGTTAAACTTTTATGTCGTGGGCAGAAACATTTAGCCATAATTTGGATTTCATGACATTCTTTTCAGGCAATTTATTTGGAGCCACCAAAAAAATATATTAACAACGTTTTCTTAAAAGAGCAAATAATCAGAATTGACTATATGTTCAAGGAGACATAAAGGACAATAATTTTATTTTATATTTACTTTGAAAAGTTTTCCCTTCAATTTCATTATTAAAACTTTTGGTTGACCTTTTTTGGTTGGGAAAACATCCTTAACACTGATAGAGTTTTTCATGCTTCTTAGTAATACTAATGAATTGAATAATTTATGAGGTTGTCATGTGCAAAAGATTTGGTGTGATTTGATATACTTTCAGCCTCTGGTGTTGGAATATGATTAATAAAAACCTAGAGGCATGTAATTTTTTTCCTAATGTTTAATCTTCTAATTTTGTATGTATTGAGTGTGTTATTTAGGTGTTTTCTGATAGTAAAATCTCATACAAGTGCAAATTTAACTGTTTACAAGGAATTTTACAGACCATAGCAATGGAAAAATATAAGGAAAATATTTTTAAGCTCCTAAATGCATCTTCTGACCTGCAGGATTTTCTTCTTCAGAGCAAATTAACTAATAAGGAAATAATTGAAAAAGGAGGGTTTTGTATATTATTTATATGTTTAAATAAAATCTAGACTAGTCAACTTCTTGTGCATTTCTGGTGCTTAAAAGATTATGCTCTCAAAGAATAGCACAAAATCTTAATAAGTTTGGTTTTCTTTGTTGACTGTCAGTTATCATTTAGACCTCTGTTTCCCTTCCATAAAATTATAGTGGAACAATGTTTCATCAAAGCCTAAGATCTCAAGCCCCCTCATGTCTGTGATCAAAGACATCATCTTAAATAGGTCTGATAAGGCATCGAAGGAGAGGGCAGGCTGCTTCAGCTGGAGGAAAAAAAAAACATGGAGCAAAGATGACAAAGTTAATCAGTCATTTCTTTGGCAATAAATAATAAGATATGCTGAGCACTGCAAATGAGAACATCCTTAGGTTCCTCAGAGGTGTGTCTGCTTAACACCTGATTTATCTAAGCTTGTGAAGCCATCAAGATGTGACCTTGATGAATGAAAAGCAGCTCTGCAATGAATCTGGAATTCAATTAGTTCTGATGGTGTATGCATAGCTACTGTAATGTGCTACTTGCAGTCCTCAAGAAATAAGAAAAGCACTGAGAATAAAAAGTCATAATGCAGCTGTACAGTTGTTGAGAAAGAAGCTTCAAATTATGACTTCATTTTTTTCCGACTTCCATTTTATAAGAGTTTATAGTTGTAATATTTGAGAAAGAGGATTTGGTTTTTTCCCTAATAACCTATTGTCTGTGTTATGTAGAAACTCTAGCAAATGTCTTATCATTGTTCATTGATAAGTCCATTTTAGTTGGTGTATTATTAATTGGATACCCATATTTAGAATAAAATAGATGATGTGATTATGGTTAAAATAACTTATTGAAAAGTTAATGATGTAAATTTTTTAGAAGAGAGAGAGAGAAAGAGGACATGCAAGGAATCATCTGTCAGCTCTTTTTGGTGCCAGTGTCATATTTAATATCATAGCCTTGTCTTTACCTTGTGGTTTTTATAGTCTCTTAAAGTATTTAAAACAGATTATATAAATGCTACATTATAAAATATGCTTATAAAATGCATTTTAAAGATTTTGTATAGCATTTTCATATCAACAAAGGTTTAGCAACACCTCTGTTTTTATGTTGAAGCTTCAGATTGAAGGCTTTAAACAGATTCAGAGGAATCGAGTAACCTTATTAATTTAAAAGCATTTATTGACTATCTTCTAGATGCCATGCATGTGGTAGATGCTGGATTCAGAAATTGAGACAGTTTCTACCTTCTAACAGAACATAGTTTAGTGTAGTGCTCTCAGCGGGGGTGGAGGTCACTGGCATCTGATGAGAGAAACCAGGACTTTTGCTAACATATCCCACCATGAGCAGGAGAGCTCCCTCAGAACAACAACAATTCAGCCCAAAGTGTCGGTAGTACCAAGGTTGAAAAAACCTGGTCTAGTGGAAAGAAATAAACAGTTATCATAGAGGGAGGTAATAGTTCATAAAGGAGCCCAGAGGAAAGAGTGACTGACTCTGAGCCTAGTGGGTCAGAGTCAACTTCATAGAAATGATTACTGATGAATTGTCTTGAGAGATTAGGAGTTTACCAGGTGAGCAGGGAAGTGCAGAGTAATAACAGAAATTACCAAGACATGGAGGTATAAAAGGGCCTAACTTACTCTTTTGAATGGCCTTAATATTTTGCACTTGGTAACAGGTCACTTTGTAAAGATTTCAGAAAATAGTTTAATTTTAGATGTTCCATATTCTGAGATAAGAGAAAAACGGTTTGAGGGCAGGAATCATGTCTTCTATCTATTCCATTTAGAGCATCCACATTAATACAATTTTATGTACCTAGTTGCTATTTTTTATTTAATTGATGTTGATTAATTTCAAGGTATATACTGTGTATATGACCACATCCATTCATCCTTTTCACTAGCAGCATTAAAGGATGGTATTTCTATGGAATAGGTCTGTAAGTATGGTATTTTCAAATTCCAAAATATGTTTTTTATGTCTGTACTTTATTTCCCTTTACAGCATCAAAAGCTGTTTAGTATAAGGAGCAAACAAAATCCTATTAATGGACTTATTGCCGAGTGACATGGAACTGTTCGTAATCTTGCTTATATTCTTTTAGACTAATTTTTCATAAAATGTACACACAATTGAATTTATAAATAATTACAATACAGTATGATAAATATTTTCATTGAAGTGTATTAAAAATTCTGTGTGAGCTCAATGAAGGGGGCTGCCTAACTGAAGAAATAAATTTTAGTTGGACTTGAAAGGATGGTTCGAGATCTTTCCCAAGCCAGTAAGTGGGTTGGTAGCACTGTGGATGGACAACACAACGTGATGTGTCCAGGGAATGGAAAATGGTGCTGTATGATGGAACACAGGATAGTGTGGGGAGATTGTATGAAGATGAGGCTGAAAAGGCCGTTTGGGGCCATATTGTGAAGGGATTTGTCAATAGACAGAGCCATTAATGATTTTTATTTGGGAAAATGACAGACCATAGAAATTAAGTGACATGCTAACTAATAAATGGTAGATAGAGCAAAAACTCAGTCTAAATACCATTCCCTTACTATATAGTGTGTTGCTGTAGATAGATTTGGAATTTTCTTAACTGCAAGAGCATTATTGACCATTTCCCCACTCTAAAGTTTACCTGCTAAGTTTTGGCCTACTCTTATAGCCTCTCATCCATAAAGATATATCAGTACAGATGAACTTAGTGTTATTCACAGAGTATGCATTTCGTGTCATTTATAAAAACATGTTTTTGGTGTTTTTAAAAGAGCTTTAGGGCCGGCCCCGTGGCTTAGCGGTTAAGTGCGCGCGCTCCCCTGCTGGCGGCCCGGGTTCGGATCCCGGGCGCGCACTGACGCACCGCTTCTCTGGCCATGCTGAGGCCGCATCTCACATACAGCAACTAGAAGGCTGTGCAACTATGACATACAACTGTCTACTGGGGCTTTGGGGGAAAAAATAAATAAATAAATAAATAAATAAATAAATAATGAAAAGAGCTTTAAATAACCTATATCAGCACCATCTGTTAGCTATTCCATTTTTTTTATAATTAAAAAGAAATTTTTGTTAATTACCTCTTCCTTCTGTGTCTCTGAGCTCGCTTACCTATCCAAAGCATCCTGGCCCCCATTTCCCAGAGTTTAAAAGTAAATTTTCCACACTGAATTTTGTGACAGACCTTAAAAAGAAAATCCAAGCGTCATTCCCCAGGTTAGCGGCATCTACTGCCAGAGGAAGTCTTCCCCACCCGCTCAGTCCCCCTTCAAGTTGTCCACTTCATCTTTTCTTTCATTCCAAGAGTTGCCAAAACTTTCTTCCTTCCATTCTGCTACTCATCTGCCATCCACTCCTCTTGACTCATAGTGCAAGGTTTCTTTTCTTTGCTCCTTTTTCCCTTCCTTCCTTCCTTCCTGAAAAGAAACGTGCTCTTTGTAGAAAATATAGAAAATGCCAAAAAAGTTTAAAGAAGGGGGAAAAAAATCACTCATAGACAACCGTGTAAAGATAACTGTCTTTACCATGTTGATGTGTTTATTTCATGCTAGTCTTTTTCTAAGCATACTTTAACATTGGTCTCTAAGAGTCACAAAGATGAAGAATGTAGCATCTCTGCTCTTGATGATATTTAGAGGGTTCCAAACTGGCCCAAGTTTTCTATATGTTTTAGCATTTTTTTCCACAAGTAAAGTGTGCGCCATGTGATTTCCAATATAATGAAATCCTATTTAAAAATCACCCGAATTTCATGGCTAATCAAAATCCTATCAAGTAATATCCAGTCTAAACTGCAGAGAGATTCTACATTTATCATCATGTAAATCCTTAAAATATGGCTTATCAAATTTCCTTTAAAAAGCATAGAATGCAGTTTTCTACATTCACTCCATTAAGATTATTAAGTTAACATTGCATGCTTATATAGTGCTGTACTTAAATTCAATAATATTTTCTTGCACCTTTTTAATTGCATTTTTTTTCAGTTTAAGAATGCTGTTTATGAATATCCCCTTTGTTGGTCTGCTTTAAGAAATACTGCTTACATATGAATATATTGAATTAGGAATAAAGGAAATTCCATTTTTGCTGTCAGAACCAAATTGTGAAAATGCATTGCATGTCTTTGTAAATCAGTATACTCTATTAGCAGGCCTGTCAATATAAAAAGTGCATTCCATTTCCACCTCTTGCTCTAATAACCTTTTCTGTGTTACTCTGAGGCAGTTCACATAATCAGAGTATATTGTCAGCTTACTGGAGCTGGGGAAGCATGAAATGAAAATCACGTTAATATTGATCCAATTCTTTTACTTGCAAGTGTCCTTGATGTCCTTTTCCGCTGAGCAATAACTGTTGATGTTTGGTAGCCATTTTCTTCTTTTATTCTTATAATATAGGAAATCGTTTATAAGCATAACTAATCTGAATAAGAATTTATCACTTAGAATAATTTCTATGAACATTTCATCTTAGTTAATGCCTATATCACTAATTCTACATGTTTCCTATACCACTGAAATATTTTCCTCGAGCTTCTCAGAGACCAGCCTACCTGCAGATACTATGTTTATGTCTAGTTTAAAATAAACAAAAATCTATACATGTTCCTCATTGGTAAAAACACAAAGGATGCTGTACTCTACTTTTATGTGATATAGTGATGTGCTAAAATGGACCATAAGGAACATCAATGATTGATTCAGGTAAGGATTACCTTTTCTGAATCAAGTTCATTATGAATTTGAAGCTGGTATCTTGGATTTTTTATTTTATGATAGTATAGATCATATCTACTTTGGATTATTCAATATATTCTCTGTCAACAAAAATGAATTGAAGTGGAAACCATGGTTAAATTCAATGCATTCAGGCTGAAACACCCACAACTAAGAAGGGAGGAATTTGATGTCTGAACTGTCCAGATTTTTTATCTGTATTTATTAAATTTGGTCAATAACTACTCAGATTTTTACTTAAAGTGTATTTCAAACAATAAATAGAAACCATCTATTTGAATAGAAACAGTCTATTTCATTTATGGCAATACTTTCATAAATTGATTTCATATTGATAGAGTGAGGCTGCTGACTCAGCATCAGGTATAAAAGAACAAAAGATACTGGAGATTTCTAGTCATTCTTTCCAATGGTGTTTTTATTCAGTAACTCTAACAGTTTTTACCATTAGGATTTTTCTACTGCAAAGTCTATTTTCTTAAAAAAAATCCTATTCTATACAGAAGATGATTTTTTTACTCCTTAGTCTTCAGTAGGTCTTTACTTTTACGTCATCGTTACTTATGTTTCTTAAGGGAGGAAATACTATGTCTGTGCTATAAAGTCAAACACAAAATTTAATTTTGAATTTAAATTATTTACAAAGAAAGATATTTACTTTTTAGTAAATGATTGTTACAGTAAAGTACATTTTATGTGTGTATCTACTGCTTTTATCTCACATTAAAGTCGGTGTAAAATATTTTTGAGTGATAGGTTTCTCAATATAATAAAAAGCATTCTTTCATCTTTTTTTGAAATGTTCAGAATTGTAAACTTCTCAGTAATAGATTGATTCATACATATTATTGCATGATATCATGTCACCATATCTAATGTAATTAGTTGAGAGGTATATTTATCTTAAAATATTTTCCTTTTAGTGGAAATTAAATAACATCATTTAGAGTTACTAAAAGCACTGTTCTTTAAAGGTATTTGTTGCTCTGATTTTAGCTTTAATGAAAAAAGAGATCTTTATTTTATAATTTCCCAAAGTATTCATATGTCATTAATACTTCTAAAAGAAAGTATTTAGGTTTGAAAATGAATTGCAGTATTTTATCTTACTTAGCGATAGATTTTGTCAAAACACATTTTACAAACTAAAATATTGTGAAATGGTACGTATTGAAAAGAATTTATCTTTCAAAGAAGAATGCCATCTTGTGAAACTGATTTCCAGATGTTTAGAAACATTAGAATTTTCTGATGTTACATTTAGATAAAATTAAAATGAGACAATTTCCCTTCTGCCCATCTCTTTCCAGTGATGGAAGAGAAGTATGTATTAAATGCATTATCTACATAATTTTCTAAAGCAAATTCTGATATCAACTTTGTTGAGAAAGCAGTTATTTTTCTACAAATATCCAAGATATTAAGAATATCTATATTCTTAAGATACCTATATACGAAATCAAAAACTCATGTCAAATACATTGATGCTTAAATAATTTTATTTAATAATATCTTTAAATGAATAATATGGTTATTGGGGGGAAAACAGTTTTTACTGTAAGCTGTTTATACGCCTTTAAATTTCACAAACACTTCCTGGCACTTGTCAACATGCTATCCTTCCTGTCTTCAGGGAGCATCCAAGCTAGTGGAGGAGTTGAAGGCTCATATTGCATTGTAATGAATATAAACACTGTTATGACAGCATGGTGGAGGGAAGAAGATTAATCCCAACTGAAGGAAAGGAAACCATTATTTGTTGCATACCTGTTGTTGGTTAGGCATTGTGCTAAGACCTTAGATGCATCATTATCTTATTTGAATTTTTTAATCCTCACATCAACCTGCTTTTTTTCTCCTTTACATAAATCTTAGGCAACATTATTATAAGCAATAAAGCATTGGCTGTGTTTTTTTTTTTTTTTTTAAAGATTTTATTTATTTATTTTTCCCCCCAAAGCCCCAGTAGATAGTTGTGTGTCATAGCTGCACATCCTTCTAGCTGCTGTATGTGGGACGCGGCCTCAGCATGGCCGGAGAAGCAGCGCGTCGGTGCGAGCCCGGGATCCGAACTCGGGTCGCCAGCAGTGGAGAGCGCTCACTCAACCACTAAGCCACAGGGCCGGCCCGCTGTGTTCTTGTTCAATTTTAAATTATGTACTTAGTAAGCTCTTTTAATACTTTCTTGTTTATTATTTTATCAAAATTATAACAAACATTTTTGAAAACTTATTATATAAATAATCTTCACACATTTCAAGGTATTTGAGCATCCATTATCTCATTTTAACATTGCAATAATCCTGTGAGAGTTTGATTGATGAATACTTATTCCTCTTTCACAGGTTGAGAAACTGAAGTTGAGAGAGTGGTCTAATATCATTCTCAATGGTGAAAAACTGAAAGCTATCCCTCTAAGAACAGGAACCAGACAAGGATGCCCACTTTCACCACTCCTATTTAACATAGTATTGGAAGTCCTAGCCAGAGCAATCAGGCAAGAAAAAGAAATAAAAGGGATCCAAACTGGAAAGGAAGAAGTGAAACTCTCACTATTTGCAGATGACATGATTTTATATATAGAAAACCCTAAAGAATCCACTGAAAGACTTTTAGAAATGATAAATGATTGTGGTTAAGTTGCAGGATACAAAATAAACATACAAAAATCAGTTGCATTTCTATACACTAACAATGAAGTAGCAGAGAGAGAAATTAGGAATACAATCCCATTTACAATTGGATTTTTTAAAATATATTCTTAATGGATGTTTGTGGGAAAAATAAAGTAAGAATTGCAAATCACATAGTCCAGCTTCTTCATTTATAAGGAAGAAGAGTACAAAAAGAGAAAAGTTACAAAAAGAGAAAGGTAACTTAAGTACATATAAAAATAACTTAAGTGCAAAAAAAAGAAGAGTAACAAGTGCATGTAAAATTATTAATATGTGAATTATGTTTATGTTCTTATGTACTCGTCAACAAACATTTATTTATTGCCACTTTGACAACTGACACACTGGGAACTCAAGTCTAATAAGAGAACACCTAAATAAAAGAATACAGAAAAAAATATCAAAAACTAATGATAACATATTGTGACTTATTTATAAGATACAAAGTTTATACAGAGAAGGGAGTAATCAACTAAACTGAATCTTGAAAGACAAGGCAGGGGAGAGAATTCTATGTAAAAGGAATTACATATGTCAGACTTAAAGGTTTGAAACAGTGTGGCATGTTTGGGAACAAAAGCTTTCAGCTCTTGGGGAATATAAGATGTGAAGCGATCAGATTGGTAAAATAGTGAGGTTAAATAAGCAGGGGCCAGATCATGAGTTGTAGATCATGTATTTAAATTGTACAGATCAAATAATGTTGAAAATATGTTCTTACATAGTAAATATACGTAAGATAGGTAGGTAGATAGAAATACACATACATGTATCATTTTTGATAAATGACTAATTAAAGCCATATTTCTGTACTCAATGCAAAATAAATAATAACATTAGCAGAAAACTGGTAAGAAGCTGATGCTATGCTCAAGTTGGCTTGTTATGAATTTATATCTTTTCTTTTTGTGAATTAGCCACACATATATGATTTATGGCTTACCTATTGTAAATTATTTCTTTATTAATACAGATGTTTTAGAATTGACTATAGAATAATTCCTTAAACAGAAATAAACTACTATGTAGTATTTTTCTTCACATTAACTGTTGTTCTAGAGAGGAACATGATGGACAAAAGATAGAATTTCTTTGCCTTGATTGTCCAGACTTTCCAGATAGACATATTCTCTGAATATTATTAAAATAAGTTAATGTCTCCAAATTGTCATTTCTATCTTTCAACTTACATAAAATAACACTAAAACTATTTTAAATGATAGTTAAGAATAATAATGATACAATTATAGTAGTAATAATACTAGAGTATAGTAACAGTACTAGAAACATTTTAGTTCTCTTGTTACTTTACTTTTAAAATATACTTTGTTTTACATGGATCATTGTTTAAAAAGAGAAATTTTATGAAAGAGCAGTTTTATTTAGATTTATGTAATGCAGTATTCTATGTTAGATAACATTTCCACATACAGAGCTTCAAGTATGTATATTTACTAAGAAATCTAGTGTGTATAGAATGCTTTCCAGTATTTATTTGTAACATGATGTGGAAAATAACATAAGTGTAATTTTGGATTTGGCTTCATTAATCTCTAATTTAGTGGCATTTTTTAAATTCTGAAACCTTTCAAATTTTATGGCATATTAATGTTTTTTTAGAAAATAAGCACTTATGTCTATCCTATCCAGCTTTACACACAATTCACATTTTCAAATCTAAGGCGTTCTAGTGGTTTGTGGTATTTGCTTGTTAATTTCTTGATGAATGATGGCTAAAGAGGCCAAGAAGTGCACTCAGTCCAACATGTCTTCTGAAGATAGATGATCTCAAATAAATTCTCTTCCCAATCAGATTTTGATTTGTTAGGTGTTAAACCAATTCTTTCTAAGGACAGTGTTTATAAGCCTTGTAATGAGACAGCCCTTTGAGACCTTACCTCTTTTTCCCTGTAATTTTGATGAATGAAACTCTAATTCATAAAGGATATTGTGATTGAAAAGCACCTTTGGATCTTGTACGCTTTAATTTAGATAAATGTTTGGTGCAGTACCATAAAATCAGGAAGTTTACTGAGCTGCAAACTGATAACACTTCAACAGGGATGATAAGTTCGGTGTGTGTTGGAATGGATTAGTTTACTATATATCTTTTAAAGACATAATGGTTTTACTGCTTTAAGACAGGAGGGGATAAAATTGAAAGCTTAAATATGTTTCACAGCTCACCTTCCTTTGACTACATTTTCTTTATTGCTAGATTTTAATTTTAATAACACAAGAGTAACATAAAGCATTTTTTTAACAACAAAGCAGATTATGCATGGTTGTGATACAGGGAAAAACTTGCTTTATACACTGACTCATACTGAAAGGGCTTTGTTGATTATTTCATGTAAAGAACTTAGTTCCATTTTGTGTAAATGGTTAGATTCTCCAATTTGCCCCAAAACTGAAGGCAAATCACCGAGAATCTCTGAGATATCCTGATATCTTTAGATTAAGAAATATCCAGAGGTAACTTTTATGTCTCAGTTTATTCATTTATTCAGTATTTATGAGGGCTTGCTCTGTGCCAGGCACTGTGCTAACAACTGAGAATATAAAGGCAGAAGCACCTTTCCAGTCATTAAGGAGCTTCCAGGCTATATGGAGATAACAAGCAAACAAACAATTATAATACTACCTATACCTACCGTAGTAGCAGGATTCATGAGGTGTGGTGGAAGCATAGGGGAAAGAGCACACAAACCCACCTTAAGCAATTAGAGAAGGGAACCTGGGGTGGGTAAACTTGAACTTCAGTTCAGCAGATGTTTGTGGCATATCTGCTGGGGTGCCAGACACAGAGGCTACAGAAATGAGGCTAGAGCCTAGTGGAGAAGACAAACACATAACAGATTAACACCTACACAGGACAGTGAGTTCGTGTAAGCTGTGAAAGTACAGAGGGGTTGGTTAGGAAAGGCACCTGAAGGAGATGAGTTTTGAAGATCAAGTAGGAATTAGCCAAATAAAAGAAGAAGAAACATACCATGTAGAAGGAATACAATTAGTACAGGTAAAGAGATATATGAAAGCGTGACATATTTTGGAAGCTATAAATGGTCCAGTATAGCTGATGGAGGAATAAAAAAAGACGACGAAAAACTGGTGATGAGAGGAAAAAAGGTCTTGATCAGCCATGCTAAGGAGTTTAGATTTTATCCTATAGCATAAACCTTAAATTGAGTATTGTTGATTAGGAGGAGTTAATAAACAATATTAAGCAGGAAAATATTCTCAACTTACTTTTGTTTTATAATAATGACTCTGACAAAAGTATGGAGGATGGTGTGACTAAGGAAGCTATTGAAGCCATCTAGACCAAAATGATGATGGCCTGAGCCAGGGCAGTGGCAGTCACCTTACAGTCATTTACAGGACAAATCCTAGGTTTGTGGCTTAAGTAAGTGGGTTGATCAACATAGAAAGAGGTAGAGGAGCAAGAGATGATCCGTTGAGTTAGGGAAATATGGAATTAGGATATCCATTTAAAGATGTCTGGTAGAAATATGGCTATAAAGAGCTCAAGAGAGACTTCTTGGTTATTAATCATTGGATTTGCCTCTTTTGTCAGATGATGCAAGCTCTGAGTTTCTCAAATTAAGTTACTACCCAAGAAGCAAACAAGTTATAAAGATAGCTACCCCCAGAAAATTACTGTTGTGCTGGCTTTACATTATCAAGTAACCAAATGAAATTAAGATAAGGTTGTGGAGCATTCGGTAACCAATACTCAATCTTTTATTCCAGAAATAAGAATCATCTATGGGCCAGTGAAAGAAGAATACACATATAACCCATTTAATTCCCCTCACCTCCCATGTGGCATTGATTCTTAGTAATACTATTTGTCTCTGAAGTATTTATCAAAATATATACTTAACAATCTATCACTTTATACCGTTAAGCTATATTTAACCATGCTCTCTAAATGCTATTATCCAGTAAGAGGTAGGATGACAGACTGTACCTCTCAGCCATTGACACTCTACACTGCCATTGTGACATGATTCTGTTCCTCACCATGTGTTTTTTACTCCTCTATGAGCTACCTTTTGCCAATTTGTTAATGTTTTAGCAAACAGAATTGGCTCTGAGTCACTGACAAAGAACTGCAAGCTGCAAAGAAAGAGGCTAACACTGTTTTACAGTGCAAGTTTAACGGTAGCTAGATGCACTTCCAAGGAAATGGTTGAGCAAATATCAACAGGCAGTAGTGGTCTGTTGAAACCCCTATATTGAGCTTAGGAGAATTGACCAAAAGTATTATTATTTGTTAACTAGAGAGCATTTTGGCCAAAGGCATGACAAGATTTGGAGAGTAATTGCATGTGTACGCAATACCATAACATCCCCTAGAACTGTGATACAACACCACCATATAGGAGTGATTTCTTAGGCTCCCATTTTCAGGAATATATCCACTACACCAAAAGAGATGTGAAAGTATTTTCCTAGTTAATGCTGCTCCTTGAAGCCTATATCCTAACACAACAGCTAGAACACAATAAATTACAACATTTTCTCCCAGGTTGAATTCCAACTTTAAGTGATATGAAATAGAGATATTTCTTAGCTGTATTTCATATATATAATATGTTTCATATTATATATATAATTTTCTTTCAGTTCAGATAATTTTAGATTCATTGTCACCTGTCAAAGTAGGTGTTTGAATGTAATATTTAAATATTTGTTAAGCAGTCAATTTCATGAGGGATTCAAATGCATTGTAATTTCTAACCTTTACATTGACTGACATGTTAATGCTAGGTCAGCTTTTGCTATATTTCAATTTTTCTGACTTTTTTTTTGTGTTTGCATTTTAGCCTTTTGTACTATTTTATGTAACAAAATAAGGATGTCACTTTAGAAAGCTATTATTTATGTCATTAATTGCTAAGGAAATACCTATTGTGAAGTATATTATATGTCTACATCGTTCCTAAGTCCATCTTTCTGTAGCTTCTCCATTACAACCATTTCTGCCTTCGGATATGAATGCTTTCTTGTTTTCTTCATACTTATCTCTTCTACTTTCAAAAACAATCTGATCAATTAATTATCTAATTCACACAAAAGTATAATTGTGTAAAATTGTATAATTTTATAGATCAGAAAACCAAGATTTTTGGTGAAGTGCAGATTTGTTGTAGAAAGTGCAGGATCTCAGAGTCCCAAGATGTGAATTGTAGAGTCCTTTCTCTATCACCAGCCAACTCCTAGGCCCCTCAACAAGACATGTAGCTTTCTCAACCTATTTCTTCATCCGTGAAATAAGGGTAGGTGATTAGAATCCCTGCCTTTCTCTCGGAGTTATTTAGAACACCAAACAAGATAAAGAAGGTAAAAATGTTCTCTAATTGTAAAGTAGTAGGTAAATGCAGCATATAATGGTAGGAAACTACTAGATTATTTCTAATACTCACTGAAAGCAAAACAATCACAATCACCTAAATTATTATGTTTTGGTTGTGATTAGGCACTGAAGAAGATGTAGTGAAGTCAAAGAAAACATTCCGAAGTCAAGCCATAGTGAATCAGAATGCAGAGGCGGAACTTATGCTAGAAGGAGATGACGATGCAGTCAGTCTGCTACAGGAGAAAGAAATCGACAATCTTGCAGGTAAATTTTTAAATATTTTTCTTCTATTTGTTGTAAGTAACAAATGCACATATAGTGACTAAATTTAAAATCTGTCTCCTGGTGAATAGTGTGTCCCAGTGGTTGGAAAGATGCTCAATCATGTAAACATTAATAATTTACTTTATCTCATTTCTAGTATTGAAGAGAGGATATACATTTCTAGTAATGGAGAGGAAAATACATATCAAACAAATATATATTTTACTAACAATAAATGAATAGCATCTACTTTCTATGAATAAAGAGTAACTTTTCAATATAGGAGACATAATGTATAGCATAAATTGTTTCCATCTAACTGCATAAATAATTGGGAGGGGGGAACAGAATGATAGACTCATTGATTTACGTATGACTCTGACATGCTAAGAGCTATGAAGAATAGCCACTTCAGCCAGGTGACCATCAAATTTGCCATTTCCTCCCTGCTATCACTCTTTGGATTGTCCCTCCTCATTCCTGGTTTTTTCTCAGTCCCCAGACTGCTAATCCCCACCACTAGCAGACATTTTTTCACCCACCCACCCTCAGTTTTCACCTTGTCCTGGTGCTGGTCTAAGGTCAATTCAGAGCAGCGTCTGTGATGACCAGATGAAAAATGGATATCTTAGAGTGTTGGCCCATAACCATTTTGGGGTTTTAAACCACTTTTGAGAATCTGATGAAAGCAGATTGCTTCGTGAAGGTGCACATACAATTTTGTACACAATTTCAGAGGATTCAGTAACCCCTGGAAACCGGTCCATGGAATCATATCCTAGATCTCAGGTTAAAAATTCCTGCTGTAGGGTCTCAAAAAGCGGCTGAGTCTTACATCAATTCTGTATTTTCAGCCAGTACACCATTGGCGTGGCAGATGGCAACAGAGAAGTGGCCTTAAATTCATCTTTCTCTTTACAAAATAGCACTCCTGTTTCCAGAAGTGTGCTGAAAATTATCTAGCATGCTTTGTGAAAGCCTCCAACGATATTTCTACCAGTTAGCGATTTCTCTTTTTACCAAAGAGAAGATGTTATTGTTAATTGTAAACTGGAGATGACATATTATTCTCCCTCTTCTAGAAGATGTTTAGTAAGGTTATGCTACCATCAATTCTTGGATATGCCTATGTTGTTAACATTTCTGTATCATGAAAACTATTTTTCCTATTTAAAACTAATCTCAAGTCTATGAACAAATGTTTGCCTCTAATTCCTGAGTAAATGTTCAAGATTTGGTTTTGTTGTTTTTGTGTTTTGTTTTAATAGTTCAGAGATCTTATCTGAGGTCATTTGGAAAGTTAAGCAAATGAAGTCCATTATTTCTTTTTGCCCACAGATTTGTTTTCTCTTTTCCTGGTCTTATTCTTAATCCTAAAGAACTAGAGAAAATTCAAAAGCATGATTCCTGACCTTTTTAGATAATATGTTGCCTTTTCTTATTCACATATGCTAACAGATATGTTCAGTAATTATACAATTTAGTTTAGAGTCTCTGGTCCTTAGAACCCACTAAAGGTAATTAATTAGTTGATATAAATTTGGCTAGTACCTTGAAGTTTATATAATAAGACCTGCCCACTAATATCAGAGGCAAGATCCAATAAAGACTAATAAACGCTTTATATTTCTCTCCTTTAATGGTAGCTAGAGTAGTTGTTAATACTAATTTATACTTATAAATAAAATTCCCAAAATAATAGTAAGTTAAAATACCTAAGGAACAATGAAAGTATGCTTGAAATAAATTATTTGAAAGTCGAATTGTGTGGCTCTTGACCAATTCAGTCTATCAAGACTCCTTTAACTTCTTTTAAACAGAATTTTCTTTGAGCAGATCTCTTCCCATCTGTATCCACCTGGTCCTAACTCATACTCTTTTTGCAGAATCCTTGTGTCTGAAACGTTTTACAGACTGTCTTAAAATATGGTGTCTACTTAGTCTATAGTGTTCATTTTTAAAACAGCAGCTCACAAATGTGACCTTGAACTTTGAATGCAGTAGAGAAGTAGGGATGGATGTTCTGTGAAGGGAGAAGTAGTGGTCACAGGGGAAGGCTGCGTAACATATAGGTATGCATAGATCCATTTGTAAATGCTGATGCCATTTTATTAATCTAGACTAGCATGATAGTGACAATATCACATAAAAATCATTTTTAGAAGTTAATTACACACCAGTATTCTTAGGTTTTAAAAAATCAGCTGTTAATAAAGTTTCAGACTACATAAATAAATAACTCCTTTGTTGTGCTAATAAATTCTTATCTGGATAATTATCTGTCTCAGAAATTAAAATTTGTTAAATAAAAATGTCTATCTTATTATAACTTATTATTCTAAATAGCCCGATAGTGCTAAACTGCCTAAAGAAAACTTCACTACCACAGATCTAAGTCCAAATTAAAATCAAGGAGATCCTAAAATCTGTGTACAAAATTAATATAGTCTGATGTTTGGTGTCTGGAAATATTATGTAAAATAACAAATGCTTATTTTCCATCTCTGAGATGAAAATTACAGGTTTATTCCCTCATGATTGAACTTAGTGATATGGCTTTCATATTATTAATATAAGAAATATACCTTCAAAAATATAAAAGTATTACAGTTCTTAGATTTTAGGTTTTATATGAATGAATACATTTTTATAATAATAATGGTAAACCTAAACCTGCCAATTAGCATAATTCATTTTCCTGTTCTTACAAAACCCTGTTTTGCTAACATGCACACAGATGAGAAGATCATGCATTATAATTTGTCAGTATGCAGTATTACTTAATAGGTTAAATTCAAGAGAGAAAAATATGCTAATTCGAATAGAAAACTAAGGGAAAGTACTAATGTAGTTAAGATTGATTCTGTTTTTTTGTTTAAAAGGTAGGGTCAGTTTCTGTTTATAAAAAGAAAAAAAAGAGGAAGAAGAATAGCCAGCATGTCTTACTAGGAGCCAGGTGGTGTTCAAAGGGCTTTCTGTGCAATAACCTATTTAATATTCACAACAACCCTGTGAAGTGGATACTATTATTACTCTGATTTTGCAAATGAGGATATAGAGGCCAAGAGAGATTAAGTAGCTTCTGTAAGGTTAAGAAGTACATAAAATAATATATTTTCTTAAAAATACATAGTATATGGTTTGAACTAAAATACACCAAATAGTGTATTTAAATATATATGCGTATATACTTAAAGACTCTTCTAAAATGATGTAAAAACAAGGTCCTCAGTTTATCACTCATTTTTTACACTAGCTCCATTATACTATACTTAGAAGTCTATATATATGGATAATAATTAATTTTAGTTATATATATGTGTTCCCCAAAATCATTCTGGTAAATTTAAAAAAACTGATAGAGTATTTTTAGCACAATTTTGTTTAAATATTGACCCTTTCTCATGTTTTCTCCATTTTCTTTGGAGTTTTCTGGTTTTAATAAAAATAAAATGTTCCACAAAGTTCTACAGCTTTAAATGTCACACAGTTTTCTGTTTCACTTTTAGTTCCCTTTCTTCCCAAGCTGTTCATCTCAAGAGGCAAGTTAAATGTGTGTGATTATTAATTACTCAATTTATTATGTATTGTAGCAAATGGCTTGTATGATTATAATATGGAAGTATGCCAATTAAGTAATCATTATATTAATAACACCTAACTTAATTTATTTTAATTGTTTTTAAAAGTTTGTAGTGATTCACCGAAGTGAATTAGCATCTAAGATTCCATACGTAACTAAAAATTTCAATTTACTAATTATACTGTTACTTAAAACATTGAAATTAATGGGTATAATTCAACTGATTTTAATCGAAAATCTCAATCATTTATTTTAATTTGAAACTTAGCTTGGCAAGTTATTTCTTCAAATAATTATTACATAACTAAAATTTAAAATTCACTCAAATTTATGTGAATTGGGAAGTGAATGATTTAATTCAACTGATAGAATTGTATCCCACTAATGAAATGTATTTCATTTCTTTTAGAGTAGTAGTTCTGTCACATATGCTGAGTGACAATAGAAGTATTTTGTATAATAGAATTGGAATTCATGCAGATTCCTTTATTGTTACTTCCAAATATTAGTAATTTTGCTAATTTAGGGAATTCTGAGTTAATAATGATGGTGATGGTCCTAAAGCTTTATCAGTTCTGTAAATTGTAATAACAAAATTTGCTTTGTTTATATATATGTAAGCTGTTATTACCAACAATCCACACATCTGTTTAACGTCAAATAACTTTAAAGATTTTCCACAGGCCTACACCAATGTCCAAAGTTCTTTCTTTACCTAAAATATCCTTCCTTTCCACATCTCTATTCTATGTCTTCCCTTATGTCTTATCAAAATCTCTACCCATTTTTTAGACCTATTTAAATCACTCACTGGTCAATCTTGTCACTCCCATAACATTTTTTTGGTAACAACTTTATTCACGTATAATTCACATACCATACAATTGACTCATTTAAAGTGCACAATTGAATGATTTTTAGTATATTCAGAGTTATGAAACTGTCACCACAACTTTGGAACATTTCATCACTCCAAAAAGAAACCTCATACTCTTTGGCTATTCCTCCCAATTTTCCCATCCTCCTTCCCCAGCTGTAGAGGACCACTAATCTACTTTCTGTCTCCGTAGGTTTCTTATTCCAGACATTTCATATAAATGGAATTACATAATATGTAGTCTGTTGTGACCGGCTTCTTTTACTTATCATAATGTTTTCAAGGTTCATCCATGTTGTAGCATATATGTCCTTTTTATGAAGAATAATACTCCATTGCATGGATATACCACATTTCATTTATCCGTTCATTAGTTGATGGACATTTGGTTTGTTTCCATCTTTTGGCTATTACGATTATGCTGCTATGAACATTAACATACAATATTTTATGTGAACATATGTTTTTATTTCTCTTGTGTGGAATTGCTGGGTTAAATAATAACTCTATGTTTAACTTTTTGAGGAACTGCTAGACTCTTTTTCAAAGTGGCTGCATCATTTTACATTCCCATCCAGTGTGTGAGGGTTCTATTTCTCCACATCCTTCTGAACGCTAGTTATTATCTGTCTTTATTATTATAGCCACTCCATAAAATTTTGATTATATCATTCTTAAGACACTTATAACATAAAGCCTTGTATTGTAGATGTTTTTCTGTATGTTTTCTCTCTCCTTTTAGACTGTAAATTCCTGAAGGTTAGAGATGCTATCCCATGCACCTTTGAACCATGAAGAAATCCTCTAACACAAATACTTGCCTTTAAAAGGTTCCCATTGAAAAAATTCATGTAGGTAAAGTAAACTAGAGAGCTGAGATAATTATCTAGTTAATTTATACACAAAACAAAACTTATTTTGAGCTATTTAAATTAAGTATTTGGGGGCCTGAATTATCAGATTATCTGCTCATAGTAATTGAATCATTCAAATAATTACTCAACTCATCATTTGACTTCTCCAGGGTAAGAACACCTAAAGTAAAGCTAATCTTTGTTCCATCCCAACTTCTGCTAATTATGTCATTTTAACTAAATGTCTCTTAATGTTCCCATTTTTAAAGTCAAGATACCACTGTGACTCTTAATCAAAAACATATTTTCTCTATGACACAGAAAAGATGTTCTATAACCAATGGATTATAATGTTATTTTGAATGTTTTAAAAAGAGTAATTAGTATAGGGAACTAGCAACATGGAAAAGACGTATTAGAATGTAAGAGTTGGATTTTTTTATGTGGGCTTTTCAAAGTAGTAGATTTATAATCCTTTGCACGCACACACACACACCCACCCTTACCAAAGTCAAGAATCTGAAACTCAGAAAAAATGCATTATGTGAATTTAAGAATGAGAAAAATATAGAAATAAGGAGCAGGTCTACTTAAGAAACAGAATGTAGTCAATAGGAGGTTCTCCTAAGTGACAGTCACCTTCCTTGCATGACTCACCTTTAATGCCCCAGGTGTACTTTCACTGATGTTTAGAGAGCAATACCTTTTCAGACTGTTTTTCTTATTGTTAACTGGTCACATTGTTTCCATTCCCTATCATCTTTGTTCTACTAATTCAAAGTGAAAGCAGATATCAAATGATGGGAGAGGTGGGGAGTTATTGCTTAGAGACGTTTTTAAGGTTGACCATTCCTACCTTCTTAAATATCTATTTGACTGCATTCACACACTCATTTGCTTACTTATTAACATCTATTGAATACTTAGTATCTACAACTCTGGGACTCAGAGACTGATAGAAAAAAAAAATCATCCAGAGAATTAGCCCTGCTACCACTCCCTCTCAGTAACTCAAATAACTGGGAAGATACGGCATAGACTATGTCTGCCCTAATATATGAAAGTAGACAAATATGATGATCAAATAGATAATTTAGGTCTTCAAATGTTCTAACTTGGAATGTCCAGATACCGGAGGCAAAGTTGTATATATATGTAAATTGAATGTTACCTAAAAGCTGAGTTAAGAAGGGAGGATAAAGCAAAATACAGAGTATATAAGAAGAAGGAAGAACTCAAGATTCTAGAAAAATATAATAAAACTAAAGGAACAACAGAATTCTAAAAGCTCAGAGATTTTCGAAAAAAAATATTATTTAAAAAAGAAAAAAAGAGTATGGGCCAAAAGCACAGAAAAATGTTATTATAGTTGTTTAATGGAATAAGAGAATAAGTACTATAGGAGAAAACAAGTCAGTGTTACATAGATACAGATAAACTCTGACTCAGACCATGTCTGCTTAAGTGTAACTACCCTATGCAATACAATTCTGATACGGTTAATGAACATTCTTTCCCTGACAAAACTAGTATTTTTTTAAAAGATTTTTTCATATTTATTTTTATGTAGTTTTAGTTACAGAGTCTAACTAGAATTGAATCGATTTGATATTTGTATTTAGGGAAAAAATGTCTTTAAACCTTCTGGATTCTCTAAAATGCGTTTTGCTCAGGATTTTCCCCTTAATTTTTAAACCCATGTGTATTTCAAGGGAAATTTAATCCATATGTCCCTGACTTACTCACACTTAACTCATCAAAATGTTGTTTAGTAAAAGCCATTTGATGTTGAAAAAGCCTTGATGAGTCTTTATAAGTCTTTTTTCTCTCTCTTTGAATTAGGAAGTTGCTTTGCAAGTCATAAATAGTATACCCAAAGGGTTCACATTCAGCTTCAAACACAGAATTCACAAAGCTCTTAGAGACAACATTAACACATGCCCATTTCTTACAGAAGCTAAAATATTTAAATTTC
Organism: Ceratotherium simum simum; assembly: GCF_057802395.1. Classification (NCBI taxonomy): domain Eukaryota; kingdom Metazoa; phylum Chordata; class Mammalia; order Perissodactyla; family Rhinocerotidae; genus Ceratotherium; species Ceratotherium simum. Next base: position 68,994,352 of record NC_141909.1, on the reverse strand, counting down.
CTACTTAACTTTTTGATTTGGCTAAAAAGTTGTAAAAATACCTAAAAGCTTCACCTTGAATGTCTAGCCTTCTTAGCCTCTCTTCATTATTTTTACAGTGTCTAAAAGGGCCTTTTTAGAGTCTGCAAATATCTTACTATATCCATATTTCTGTATTTCCAAAAATGTATGTCCCCTTCAACCGTGGATTCTGTAGTCTATAAAAACACTTTTATGGTATTCTTAATTGTAACAATATTCGTGCTAACCAAACTTTGTAAATTTAAAATATAATAAAAGGCCATAATTCAACTATATTTATTAGACATCAACCACGATTCAAATCATATATAACTTTCTTACATCTTTTTTTATTTTAAGAATAAGCCATCCTTTGTTATGCTGCAAGTGTTTCACAAACCACAATCATGAGGTCTGTTCTTTCTAATACAGTTGAAACGCATTATTATTTTTTACTTTTTTCTCTGTACAGAGAATTTCCCATGAAGTAATTCCTCCACAGATTATAGTTATACTTACCACCAACCTGAAAAATACAGGTGATAAACAACTCAACTAACTTATCAATAGACCATATTTCTCCTGTATGTAGGGACTAAACTTTCATATGCCGTGTTTTTTACAAAGTGTATGAATGAGGATATTAATCATCTACTAGAAATATATGGGTCATCTTGTTTATCACACTTGCAGAAAAAAAAAAATGTGAGATAACAAAACTGGTTTCCTGTGCCAAACTGTGGATGTTAGCAACTTGGAGAAGAGGAAGAGACGAGGTATTCATCACTGTATCACTGCCACACCAACAGGTGCTCCGGTGCTCTCTCTGAAAGACTGGGGCACTAATTCAAACGTGAATTTGTTTCACGTAATTTTTATGTGAAAAACTGATTTTGCCACTACATTTAGAGCAGTGCTATACAAAAGGACAGTTAAGTCTTTCGGTGTACTGAAAATATTTTATTTATTTAATTATTTTATTCCCATGGCTTGGTGCTACAGAGCCAGAGCCTGCAGAAGGTACTAAAACATAAACAGCACTAAGGACAAGTATTTACATGGCAATCAATTTATAAGTAGTTATTGCAGTAGAATCTGCTCCATCAGGTCAAATCATCAATCCAATAAATAGAAGTCTAGAACTTTTTATCAGCAAAAAGAAGAGAAAGTCAGGCTGAGTTTGCTATCTAAATATTGTTAAATATGTTTTTCCAGATAAAATGTTTAGGCAGTTTTTTTGATCAGAAGATGACTGATTGCAATGTTTTATGTTTTTTTAATTCAAAAGTTCTGCTGAATTTTTCCTTCATTTTAAGTCACTAACAGATAAACAGCTGAGTATAGTTGCAGTGCTATTCCTGTTCAGTTTGTGTATAAAACAGGAATGTTAAGAATCAGGTATCACAGAAAACTTTCTGAAAAAATAAATCTTAGATCTAAGATTGGGCTGTGAGGATGAGTCTCCATTCACCAGCCAGTTTTCTAGGGGAAAAAAATGAGCTAGATAAGTAGTAAAGAAGTACGTGTGGATGGGCAAATGAAGCTGGGAGATATACTTTACATTTGTTGAAAGAAAACAATACTACAGGCTAATAGCTTTACAACTCTATGAACTGGGTATTAGTCATCATTTTAAGATGTGGAAACTAAGGTTCAGACATTAGAGTATTTCTTCATGATCGCCTAACAAGCAAAGAGATGAGCCAAGATTTCAACCCACTTTTCTTTGTCTCTGTGAAAGCCTTTGTTCATTTCACTACATCAGTGTTTTTCTAAATTCCAAGTTGCAACCCATTGGTGGGTTAGCAAATGAATTACATGGGTTATTACCAGTATTATTTTAAAAGAAATAAAAGAAAAAAGAATAGATTTCAATAGAAATTGTCAAAATTCATCACACATAGTAAAGATAAGAGCTGGAAGGACCAGTTGGGTCCTTATGTGGTGTCTAAGCAAAATAAATATATATATATTGAATACCTACTATATGCAAGACATTATGATGAGTGCTTGGAGTAAAAAGAAACATATGATTAAATTTCCAGCTTTCAAGGAGGTTATAGTCTAGAGGGAGAACAGATTGGAAAAAAAAAAAAAAGGAGGGCCAGCTGTGGTGGCCTAGTGGTTAAGTTCAGCGTGCTCCACTTCAGCGGTCCAGGTTCGGCTCCCAGGCACCACTCATCTATCAGTGGCCATGCTGTGGTGGTGGCTCACATACAAAAAGAGGAAGATTGGTGGCAGATGTTAGCTCAGGGTGAAACTTCCTCAGCAAAAAAAAAGGAAAGAAAGAAAGGAAAAACCCAGATGTACAAAAGAAACCATGATAACACAAAATAGGACCTTTGACCCCCATGTGGATTCTGGAAAGCCTTCCTAGAATAGATGTTTCCTATCTTGAGTCTGGAAGCGTAAGTAAAAGATTTAGAAAGATTTAAAGAGTTGTTACAGACAGTGGAAAATATCATATGCTCAAACATCACCTTCATTGTGAAACCACAGTAGTTCTAAATTATTCAGGTAAAAATTAAGGGGCAGAGAGTCTCTGAAGTTGAGACTGACAAGCTCACTGGGGAAGCCATATGTGCCATGAGGAACCTGGATTTTATCCTGAAGGCTACAGTGAGACAAAAAAGGATTTTAAGCATGACAATGATGAGATCTGATTTATATTTTTTCAAAAAGTCATTGAGGCCACTATGTAGATTATGGTTTTAGGATGCTCAGATTTGAGGTGAGAGGCTATTGTTGTCCAAACCAGAGGTGATGAGAGCCTAAATAAACTGGTGGTGGCAGGAGAGAGAAGGGGACAGCTTCAAAAAAGAAGCTTAGAAGTTAATATGTGAGGGACTGTGATAACTGACTTGTTGTGAGGAGTAAGAATGAGGAACCTCTGACCCGGAAAAAGAAGTGATATAGAAAATAGTAAATGTGGTTGGGAATGTGAAGATGGAGGGTTTTAGAGGAGAGAGGAATAGGATGATTGGTTTAGCTTAATTTTTGCATATCCAAAATTTTCAAATGGTTATAAAGGTTTGAAATTTTATAGCCAAGTTGGGCATGGAATTCAAAATTAAAACCACTAGAATCACCCAAGGAAAGTGAGACTATATTAGGGAGAAGAGCAGTTGGCCAAAGTCAGATCCCCTGTGGAACAACAAGGTTTAAATGGCAGCCGATGAAGAAGAGCTCATCAAGGATACTAAGAAGGAAGTCAAGCAGTAAAAGAACAAGAGAGTGTAGTATGCTCTAGAAGTCAAGGAACCCTAGTTCAGCATTTTTCAAACTGATATTCCTTGGAACACAGGCATTTTGAAATATGTTAATGAGGAAAAAAAAAGGATAATTAAATGTGTTTGGAAAATTCTGGGTTTAAAAGATAAAATGTTACACAGGTTTTTTTTTCAGTTGATAATAGTCTTCTCCAAGCCTTTAACACATTAATTAATATGTACTTCCCTAACACCTTGGCCTAAGTAGAGGATGAGGGTGAAGCCAAAAGGAGTGAATAGGAGTGAAGAACTAAGAGGTAGAAACTCATGGCTGGAAGGTTAACAAAGGAGGGGAGAGACAAAGATAAGGGAGCAGCTAGAGGGGGCAGGGGAGGGTAGGAACAAATCCCAGGTAGAGAGAGTAGCTGGCTTGAACAGGATGAAAGATATATTTTCTGAAACTAGAGAAAAAGAGATAACAGTAAGTGCAGAGGCAGAAAAATCTTTAGATAGAGGAAGATATCAAGATAAATGACAAAATTCTTCTCCAAAATATGAATACTTCATTTATTATACAATGAGGATGAACAAATGTTCATGTGTGAATTTTTCTAGGAAGAGGCCATATATTTAACCATCTACTCAAAGAGACGTGTGACCCCAAAGAAGGATAAACACCACTGCTCTCCACTGTAATACCTGAGCTTTAATCTTTGATTCCTTAACCTAAAAGGTCTGACATTCAAGGCTATGTGTATTTTTTCAGTTTCATCTCACACTGCTCCACTTGACACATCCTAATCACTGGCCAGCCTTATTTACTCCTATTCATCTACAGCGTCGGTGTATTTGTTCAGTCTCTTCCCCTGCTTACAGTGCTCTTCTACCTCATATCCACTTGTCCAAATCCTACCTATCCATTACAGCTCATTTCAAATGCCACTGCCGCATCCTGTCCCAGCTACACGCCCCCACTCAGAAAAAGGCTGGAAATCATCGCAGTTCTGTGAATGTCTATAGAATTTATTTTCTTTCCCTCTCTTGTTGGGAGGCAGTATACTTAACAGTTAAATGCTCAGACTTTCAAGTCAGATAACCAGGTTTGAATCCTGTCTTCACCATTTACTAGTTGTATGACCTTCCTTAAATTATTCCCCGCTCAGTCTCATTTTCTCATCTGTAAAATGGAGATAATAGTTGTACCTATCATATAAGTTTGTTATGAGGAATAAATGAGATTAATTCATGTAAAGTGCTTTAACAATGCTCAGCTAAACCGCTTCTCCCTTATGTCGTTATTCCTGTATATTTTTTACGTTTACTATGTAGTATAAGCTCTCTGTGGGTAAAATCCATGTCTTATACCTTACCAAATTCTCTCTTAGTGCCCCAAACAGTGAATAATATTTGTTGACCACATGAATGAATGAATGCTGAATTAAATGTCTCTCTAAACATTTAATTTACAAAGAGGGAACAATTTACACACTTGGAAAAATATGACAGTTATAAAATTATGCCACGTAAATGAAAAAATAATAGTATGCATGTGATATAGCTAGAATGACCAATGTAACTGTCATTGGATTTTAGCATATTTTAAAATGTTTTCTCTAAACTGCAGTATCTTTCATGTTTTTAAAGAAAAATTTGAAATCAATTCCAGAAAAATATAAAAGATGTAACCTGTTATTTTAAGTGGTCTTTTTACTATGACATATAAACGCAACAACGGCATATATCGTTTTCTATATTCAATTCCATAAACACAGATCGCATACTGTGTGACAGGTACTGTGTTAGATGAAGAAGATAATGCCCCTGACTTCAAGTAGCTTATGCTGAATGGGAGAACAGACTTCTAAACACACATATTCAATATCCTCTAAGTGCTGCAGTAAAGATATGCACAGGAGACTGTGGGAACATAAAGGCAAGGCATGTAGTCCCCCCAAGGGATGCAAAGACGTGGTCCTCCTCGTCCAGTAGATTTAAATCATCTCCTCTGGTGTATTCCGTCATCTAGTCTAGTAGAGATTTACTCTTCTCCAACATTAAATGATATCCCAGTGCCATAAAAGAGTCAATACCCTTCCAGAAAGTGAAAAATGTATTCCATATGTTGAACTAAATGTAATATAACTGGAAACACAAATCTCAGCTGGCTCACCTATTGACTCAAAAGGCAGAGCAAATTATCACAATGAACATTAAAATGATCACTGGTTTTTAGTATATTTTTATGCTAGAAAATAACGGTGATATTCTACTTAGTATATATGCTTTTTAAGTTTTTTCTTCTATAAGATCATTCATTGCGTTTGTGGAAAATGCACTAGTTTTTGTTGGTTTCTTTTTAACATAAAGAATTATCTGTTCTACAAATAAATTGAAAAACATAACTGGTAGGTTAAAGGTAGAGCCTATCAGATTGTCTCTCAGTAGTTTTTAAAATTATTTATTATAAACACATAAAATAAGATAAATCTAAATTTTAGATAATATTAGTGCAAAAATAGATGTTCTACCATGATGAACAGATATTTTGTTAAAATTCAGTCTTCAATAGCTCTTCTATAGAGGGTTCCATTCATTCTCTTTCTCTCAGAGTATGTTGAGTTTTACCAGAGATAGGTTTACTCAGATCTGAGAAGATTAATGTGCGTTCTTAAGCACCTGTCTCATTTTGTACAGCAATAATCTAAGGAAACCAGTGCACTGTGGGGATGAATGGTTATTGTTAACCGCAATCTAAGGATAGATTATGTTCAAGAAGTCATCAGAGAGTATAAAGAGGCCACTTCTTGGGCACAGTGAGCTTTGTGTAAAGTTTGGGTTTACCGAGTGTTTATAAAGGATAGTTCAGTGTGTGTGTGTGTGTGTGTGTGTGTGTGTGTGCATGGTGGGGAGGGAGGGAGTAATGCTGAAAGTTAAATTCATAACTCTTGAGGTATGTATTCTATTAGTTGTACAAGTTATATTTCTCTGATTTAAGCAAAAATATTCTGTAACTATTTTCACATAACAGAAGTTTTTGAAAATTTCACAGGATCATTATTCTGATAATCTATTTGGACCACTATCAGTATTCTCTGTATATAAAAAAAAAGAGTCACTGTCTAGAGATTTTGTTACTATACTTTCTTTTTCCTTGAGGCATTTCAAATGCCTGAAACCCAGGGAACTATCCTGGATAATAGGAATCTAAGATCTTCTGCAGCATTTTCCCCTAACTTCCCTCTCTCCCAGGCACATACCCAAATATCTCCATCTTCTTAATACCTCAAGTTTTCCTAGGATTCCAAAACAAAGTTCCAACTTTCTCATATTCTTCAGTAGTTTATTTTAAATTGTTTTGAGATTAAAGCATTTTATTATTTTAATTCTAAGGGGGAAACATTTTCTTTAAATTGATAGTGCCATACTTAAAAATAATATGAGTCCAAAGCAGTGATAGATCCAAAGCAGTGATAGATATTTTAGATATATTCAATCACTCATACTGTGAGTTATGTTCCTACAAATTTTATCACATTATAGAAATAATTGTAAAAATTTATTTCTTTATATTTCTGTCTTAAATTGCTTTTTGGAATGATATCCTTTGCACTAAACATAAAGGATTCCACATTAGTTTTATTTCTTCTAAATAATGTCAGGATTTTAAGTTTAATAATTTTAAAAATATTAGTCAATATTTATTATCCCAAAATAATGATCTTTTAATGATCCAAAAGCAAACTGAAGATGTAGTTTCAAGTAACTGAGGTTGGAGAAAATCTATATAGCTAATAAAACTTTTATTATATTAAACTAAGTTTAGAAAATATTCAAGTGATTCTAAAATATGTTGTAATTTCACATACACTAAATATAGTTTTTGCTAATTTAAAGTCATCAAATAATTGTAACAATGCCAACTTTAATTAAACTTCAGCTGTTTTTCCCTATTATATATATTCTTTGTTGTGCTTTATATTGAAATTTGTAAAGAATCTTAGCATTGTTTGAAAATTTAATTGCCATATTTGCCTTTTAATATCTAGAATGCTATTGACCCCCCCCAAAAAATAATTAATTCCTGTATCTGAGAAAAAGAAAAGCAGCCCCTGACCTCTGGAAACTGGCCTGGACCCCTTACAAGGAGGCCTCGGCATTGTTGGGAGCTGGTCTGGAGCTCACAGCTAACCAGTGGGCTTCTCCTGTCCCACGTAAATAACCTCCCGGGACACCAACATCAGGCAAGGTCACAGGATGATGATGTGAGCCAAAAAACAGCTTTATAATTTTGTCTAAGCACAGACAAAAACAAGGTCACTCTGCATACCACCTAAATACCAAACATCTCCCTCTCCTGGCTAATAAGGGTGACTGCTACTTCTTTGCCAGTTACAGCTTTAGCCTAGATCTAGTCTGCCCTCTCTCTAGATAAGATTTATTAAGACACCCACTCACAGAATTATCCCTGCTTCCTGACAGGGCCCAATCCAGAGCAAAGCCTTGCTTCCTTGAATCCTTCTCAAAGTCACTTACCCAAAGCTCAGATCCTAACATAAGCTCTTTTCGACACCCTCTTACTAAGTCGCCCCGTGGTTCCCATGTCTCCCTCATTGCAATAAGCAATTAACTTTTTCACTACAGATGTGTTCCTAGTGGTCTTTGGCAAGAGGGTATTGACACATGTATGGTGCAAAAATTGTGAATATTGAACTAGTGGTCAGGTAAGAATGTAAAAAAACTTTGCAAACTGTAAAGTTCTATTAAAAAGTTGATGTATTATTATCAAAATTTCTAGGCTTGGAATTTTGTTTTCAGTACAATCATCCAAACCCACAAGTATTTTTTAACATTCTACTTTTAATATATTTGATGAATAGTCCCCTTTTCAAATATAAAACATATGTATTTTCTACTCTAGGTTTACCATCTCAATTGATTAAAGATTCTATAGCTTTAAAGAGAAGTTCATTCTTTTAAAGATTCTTTCCATTATGTTGGGTGATCTTTGTTCTAGTTCATATTTTAAATTAGCATTTAAATTACAGGCAAGTAATATCCCATCCTTTTTTCAAAAATAGTAATGGATCAATATTTCTCAAACAGTATATTGACAATTCTCAAAAGTAACATTTATTTTTCCTTTAGTTAACACTTTAGATGGTGGAATTTGAGACTACTGTATGCATTAATACAAGGTGAGGAGGTTTTGTCCCATCCATTTGTTTAACTATCCTTCAGTCTCTATCACTATACTTCTATGTGTGCTGAGGACATTATTATAATTTATCCTTTTATTGCTATAGTAATGATTGGAATGAATATATCTACATTCAGTCCCCAACTCACTACACTAAGCAAAGTTAAGAGGTTAAATTTGTATCTAGTTATCTTCTAGAACAGAATCTGCTAGATCACCATCTCTCTGGCCTCCAGAGATACTGCCCTTTTTAATCTATTTTTATTTGGAAAGGAATCTAGGTTTTCAAATAACCAGATCTTCCAAATGGAAGATCTGCTGGTTTCTGATTATGCCTCATGTAAACATTTTAATATGGGATCCCTAAAATCCAGAGGCTCCCCTAAAGGGGATTAAAACATAATCCCCTCCCTCTATTGCTGTAGTGGATTAACTCTATATTGCGGCCAGTTTGCTCCCGGAAGGCGGCAACAAAAAGACTCAGTGCTCCTCAAACATTCTATGGAATTGAAAGTTGTAATTGGAGATTTCCAAAGGACAAGGGTAAAAATGACACAGTATTAAGGCTGAATATTTCATGATGTGTCTTTCCTAAAGAAGGACCAGTTTGAAGTCTTTTCATAACCCTCTAGAAAATCTCAATTCAATAGAATAAGTTTGGAGTAAAATCAAAAGGAAGTGCAGTCTCCTTTCAGACACGCAGAAAAACAAGTAGAGAAAATGTGTTCCCCGTTAAAAGTTCACAGAATTTGGTACTTAAAATACATAATATATTTAAGTAAATCAGTGTGTATGGTTTTGATAGTGTCTTTCGTGATTTTTTTCAATTTTCTCGATTTAAGTGTTTGGGTATGTTAAATTACTTTTTAAGAGATAGAAGCGGTTCGCCATTTTTACTGTTTTTGACAATTCTTCGTCTCCAAATGCCAGAAACCTTTATTAAGCCAGAAATCACTAGCTTTCTGTGTTTAAAATGACGACTTTTCTGAGGTTTTAGCAAGGCCCAAGGATGTATAAGATACTTTTTCCGATGTGAATCATGTCACCTTCTTTCTGACCTCGCCCCAATCAAGAGTAAATCTGGATTTCTCCGGAAGGGAAATTTGAAAAGTGGCGTCCAAAGGAGCGTCCTGGTGGTTTAAGGGTTAAGGGAGCGGTTCGAACCGGCCCGAGCGCTGGGGGACTCAGAGCGGGCGCGGGAGGCAGGAGGCGCCGCCGAGCGCGCACAGACCCTCCAATAAACACAAAGGAGGGCCTGGGGAATAGAAACCCAAATCCACTTGTAATCGTACAAGAGATTCGGGCATAATTACTTGAGCAACCTAGATTAAGATTGATGAGCCTTTAAAGTGGTGCTTCAGATCGACCGCCTCGCCCTTTGGAAAGAAAAACCTTGTGGAGCCGAGATGGAGCCGGACTCCGCTCGGCTCCGCGGCGGAAACTGCCCGCCGAGACCCCGGCCGGGAGTCCGCGCGCCCCGGGGCCGGGCCCCCCGCTGCGGGCTCCTCGGGGGCTGGAAAGCAGTAAAATAAAAGAGAGGGCTTTGCGTTAGTCTGACCCGGGCGGTCGCGATCGGCGTGAAGGCTGACACTGACACAGTTTGCTTCATACCCACCCCCTTAAAGCGGGACAGCAGCCGGCCGATTCCCCTCTGTTCCTCCAGCAGCAGAAAGGGCCCGGCTGTGTGCAGGACGGTCGCGAATTCGGTGTGTGCCGCTCCCTGGACACGCGAACTTCTCTCCAGTCCCCCGCCCGCCCGCCCGGCCTGCTCGCAGTGGCCGTGGCCGTGGCCGTGGCGGCGCGAGCTGGTCTCTTCGAGGGGCCGCCGCCGAGGGGCCGGGGCCCGAGCGGCCGCGGGGGACCTACCTTTTTACTGCCTTTCTCCTCCCGTTACTGTGACTTGACTATATGCACTTGAGGAGGGTGGGGGAATGGAAGGGAATGTAATGCGCCCTTGCTACAGAAAAATGAAGACGTTATTTCTCTATTTCTCATTTCCTTGTCTGTATCTTAAGTCCGGGATAGCGAAGAATGCCTCCCCTTTGGAGAATCTTAAAGGGGCAGTTTTGTAATCCCCCTTTGAGTTGATGTTCTAATACGTGAAATTCGTAATTTTCAACATTAACTCAGATTGAGAGAATTCGAAGTAAGCACTTTAGTAGGTACATTTTCTAAAAATCTCTTTTACTGAAGCTTACTTAGTTCCTCTAGTTTCAAAAGTTGAGAAGTAGCACTTTTCGGACGCTTTTCTGAGTATCGTTTTGTTCTAGCGACTTGCAGTTTCATCACTTTTGACTGATTCTCGGTGAGAGAACCACTGCTAAGATTTTCGTTCTTTTCTACATAAGAAGTGTATGTAATGCCCTTGTATGCATATGTGTGTCTGTGGCGCGCCTTAGGACGCCGATAATAATCTTCTGCAAGATGCAAACCCGTTACCTGGTGGAATTTATACATTTAGATCCTATACCCCTTCACGTCCTCCCGCCCATCCTTGGGGAACGCTGCTGCCGAGTGGACCGGCTTTACACGATGGCTGGTCTTTGGGGGCAGTGCTGACTGCCTGGGGTCTTTCAGAGAGCTGGAGAATGGGGCGTTAGCGAGTCAGTTCTGCACTTCTAAGTTGGTTATTGGCAGTGTCTCACCAACAATGTAGGATTTCTAGGCGGAGGTTGCAAACTCGCTTGCTAAGGGTCACTTTCTCGGTATCCTGACCTCTTGGGTTTTTAAAGAATTATTTATCTCTAGTCTCGTTATAAGGTAATGTGTAAACGCTAAGCAGACCGTATCTCGCATGAAAAGAGCTTGCCGCGTAATATAGGAACCATTTTTTAGTGCATCTTTAAAAATAAAACCCTGGCGTACCCTTCTGGGAGGGAGCGGGAGAGGGTCACAGGAACTCAGCCTGACTCGGTGCCCTTGTCTTTCAGGCCCAGTGGTTCTCAGCACTCCTGCCCAGCTTATCGCTCCTGTGGTGGTGGCCAAGGGGACTCTCTCCATAACTACGACAGAAATCTACTTCGAGGTAGATGAGGATGATCCTGCCTTCAAGAAGATCGACACGAAAGTGAGTTAAAATGATTCCGTGTACAGTACTGGTGGCTTTGTGGCAGGAAGTGGTTTTCAATTTTGCTTGGTTTTAAATGACAGTGGGGGAGGGGAGCACATTCCCATCTTTCTCATAGAAAATAAAATGAATGAAATAACACAAGCTCTGTTTTATGGGATTGAAGAATATATTAACGATTTTAAATCCTGTGTTACCAGAGCATGCACATTTTAACAGTCTCTCTAGGAGTGCCTTTGTGTGCACTGGGGCTGATTTGGTAGTTAAGCCAATTGCTCCCAAGTCCCTGGGGTACAGCATCTCAGGCTCTCTGGGAAGACTAGGAAGGGTCTTATGAAATTTCTTATTAAAATCACTTCTAATTTCCAGAAGTGTAGATTGCCATGTGAATTATTATTCATTGAAAGGTTATAAGGAAACTGGGTGGGAAACCATTTAGATATAAATTCATCTCCATTATTACATCCATTTTTCATCTCCAGAAATAAGAATGGGTTTTACATGTGAATTTAAGAGGAAGAGAAACTGATTCTTTGAAAAACTTTGATTTAAAATGTGTCTACATAGTATTTACTAGAGCTCAGATGTTTCAAGTTTGTATTCTGTGAATGTAATGCCAGAAAATACGTATGTGGACGATTTGAAATGCATAAATATTTATTTGTTTATTATATCTTATTGTGTAGATTTTAAAACCTGAGTATTAGGGAAGCTCTACTACACCTCTGCAATTTTCTTCTGAAATCAATTTTATTGTTGACTTTTATGTTACTGTGCGATTTGTAAACTTTTTTCTGAGGTTGAGAATTCAGAAGCATAAGTGTCAAGAGCATAATGACTCAAGCATCATTTTACAAAGATCTTCCTTTAGTGTATTTTTCAGAAGCAATTATTCTAAAATGGTCAAAGACAAATGCTCCCATAGATCCAGAACTTTATTATTTCTATTTAATTTTTATATATAAATAAAGCATTATAAAACACTATTTGTAGAGTAGCAATTGAAATTCTAAAATTTACCCCCACCTGAATTAACTAACCACCTTAAGGCCCAGAGGTGATTAGCCCTTTCAGCACTTGTTGACAATTAAAATACTCTGAAGGATAGTCACAAGACTTCTGTGACTTCTAGCTCCAAAAGAATTGAATTTTAAAAATGAGTTTGAATGTAGTGTATTTGATTTTAAAAAATTTAAAGTTTGTCTTTAGGCTTTTATCATTAGCTTGCCCTGTGAAGTAAAAAGGAATTTTGGATTTCTAATTAATTTATTTAGCTAATGGAACCCGTACTGCATAAAACCAGGTTTGACATAAAATGGTCAAAATGATCTTCATTGTATTAGCATAGTTAGTTTTCATATACAAATTTCAAAAGTTTCATTATGACTTTATTAAGTTCATTTTCTCTGAGTCTGCTTTTTAACTCAGCAATCTTTATTGTCATAATATATTTTTTCCTTATGTTATCAAAAATGCGACAGAAATACTAACCCAGAAGAGCAAGCTTTCAAGGGTAGATTTAAATTGCGTCTGTTGTAGAAAGGAATAGTCTTCCAAATAAGTGAGAAACTGAGAGTAGACCATTATCTTCTCTAGCTGTACAAAAAGAGCTTTTCTCCAATATTTTAAGGTTTTATTTTTAATGATTTCATTAGCGTATTTCTCAGAATGTTTAAAATATTCAAGCGGGTTCAATTTTCAAAACGAAGCGTTACATCTTTTGATAGAAAACCAATTTAAACTGAGACACAACTTTTATTTTACTTCATTTATTAGCTTCTAATTAAATAAAAACCAGCAACAGAAATTAAAATCTAAATCACGAAAGTAATTATCCAGTGTATTTCAAGTGCATTTTTCAAATATATAATTCAGATATTCAAGCGTTATTATATAAGCTGAATTCAAATTTCTTTGAATATATTTAAATAACATTTCAAGTATATTTATGGAATGTTAGAAATAGAACAAGCAATATATTTGAAACAAAATGTAAACTTTTTAAAGTTCAGACACTTTCAAAGACAGATAAAAGTACCAGGAGGAAATCTACCTTTAAATGGTATCTTTGTTGGTGGAAAATGTCTGGAAGTTGTCCGAAATGGCAATTTAACTTCTGTTCACCAAATCACAAAACACAACAGCCACACTTTCAAAGACAATGTGAGATCACAATATTTGTTACAAATTAAAATATACATTACACTTTCCTTCAGATGGCATATCCAAGTCGTGTTTACTCACAGACAGAGGCACCTACATCACCAGGATTGTTATAATCCTTTGATAGTTAGTTGGAGCCTTCACTATGGTCTTGCGTTACAGCCAGGTTGTTTTCCGGGTGTTACTGTGTACTTTTCAAGGGAGATAGGAAATCCTTTGTAAAGAAGTCTTCTAATACTTGTGGGTTTGGGTTTTTCTCCATGCGCTTCCCCTACTTCTTTTGCTCCCCTTGGAGGGGTGGGTGAGATGAAGCCTAAACATTGTATTATTATTCCTTTTTAAGGAAGAGATTGTTTGCACTGTCAAGCGGAATATCAGATAGCAATCGAACAGGAAGTTTACACTTAATTAGGACTTTGAGAAGAATAATCACGTATGGGCTCTTGATTAAATTGCCCTCTAAAGTTTTTCCAAACTTTTCGGGTTGGTTAGAATCTCTCTTGCCAGTCGCCACGTTTGTTTGGCAGCGTTCTCCAGAGCCGAGTGAGGTTTGCCTTGAAACAGATCTAAGTTCGGTAGGAAGTAGTGAGGACACCGCCGGCACTGCAGGCAGGAGATAAGTTGCAGCAAAATCCCGTTAAGCCGATCACCCAGGCAAGACTCGTCCCAGTCCGACTCCCGGGGATGCTTTTCACACTCATAGGAAACCAAAGTCTTCATGTGGTAATTGTTCAGAGGCTGGCCCGGCAGTTCAAGGTGACGATCCCGTAAGGTTTTGAGGATGGAGAGGCATTTCTTCCTGCAGCCCCCCATCTGCAGTCTGTTCTCCGCTTCCGCGAACTGCAGCACCCAGGCGTCGCTCTCCGCCGAGCTCTGCTTGCCGGCCAGGGAGTGGCACTCCTTGGATAAGAGATTGAACCCTTCCGCTTTGACCTCCGCCACCCGGTTGGGTCCTGGCCAGGGGATGTGGGGAAGTGGCCAGTGGGCAGCACTCCTCGGCCAGATCCCGGTGCATTTAAAAGCCGGGGTGATCTGCACCACGTACCTATCTCGAATTCTCAGTTTCACTTCGCTGGTGTCTGCCACCATCTTTACCACATCCCTGTAGCTACATTTGTCTACCGCTTGAGCCACCAGCGTCTGAAATCTGGACCGGATTTTGCGCGCCGAGAGGTAGCCGGAGGCGGTAATGAATTCCACCCAGAGGGACATGCTCCTCTTGCGCCCGTCGCTCAACTTCAGCACCGCGCAGCCGGGCAGCGAGCCGTCGTCCACAAAGTTGAACACCCCCATTTGGTTAAGGTAAAGCACCACCTCGAATTCAGTGGGGGAGATAACCTCGAGGCCCTCGTAGCGATTGTCCATCTCGTTGAGAGAGCTGATGAAGCGAGGCTCCTGCACTTCCACTTCTTTCAGTACGTCGGAAACTACTTTGCAGACTTCCCGGATAGTTTTGGCAATGGCAGCTTTCCTGGCTTGGCATTTTTCATTGTAGTATTTATTCAGATGGTAGACCAGCTTGGCCTGGGCCGCGATCATGTTGGGGCAGAGATCCGGATTGTACACCGGAGTCTCGCAGTAAGCTGTGGGATCCAATGCGGCTGCTAGAGCTGGAGCCAACTTCGGTGGAGAAACGGGCCGCTGCGCTCAGAAATGTATCAAAAACGCCTTTCCGATGTGCTGCAGCTGGGGATTCCTAGCTACCGCTTTCCCTTCCTTTTATCTTTGAGCCCAGCCGGTCTTAAAGTGAAAGATTGTTCTCCCCTTAAAGAATCCTTGTGTGAGAGAAATGCATGGAGAGATCACCTTCTCGGTAATAAAAACAAAAGTTGCGTTGAGACCCAGCCAAGCTCTTCCAGTAGTCAAAATAATCAACCCTTTCCGTATTTATTTACGCTTTCCCGTAATCATTGTGTGTGCAAGACTGTTAATCAAATGGAGGAAAAGTGTGCTGAGTGTGTGTCGGGGGTGAGTGTGCGTGTGTATATGTCAGAAGAAGCTGCTGTTGGTTTGTCTAAGAGCCCAGATGCACTCGTGTGGAAATTATAAAGGCAGGGCCAGGCAGGCTGGCGGCCAATCGCCACTGGGCTCGTCACGACAGCCTCCTTCAGCTCCAACCCGGCTAATTAATCCCCCCTCATGGATATAGGCACACAAACTAAAGGTAGGAGGCTGCTGCCGGCAGAAAACTACCCAGGCCACCTAGACAGTTTTGGAAATCAAGAGGAATCTCTCTGTTTCGGTATTACTTGAAGCATATTGACATTCTGAAAAGACTTGGCAAAGTGGTTCTCTTCTGTGCTGAAAACCCTGCTTGTCTTTTTACCACGGAAATGCAAATACAGGTGTATTAATGGTCATCCATCAATGAGTGAACTAGATGGGGTTTTCTAAAACAAAAGTCACTAGCTCGCCTTTAGAGTAAGATAATTAATGTCTGTTAATCCTCGAGGTCTTTTTAAATGCAGGTTGAAAGTTTGCTCTTTCATGTATATGCAAGTTGGCTTTAAAGGGAATAATACCTGTGTAATTTTCTGGAGGTTCCTATGTGTTAGAATGATTTTTTTTTTTTTTTTTTTTACATTTTGCAGTGTTTTATCTCTGTTTTTTCCTCATTTGCAGTTGTTGAAAAGAATCTGAAAATTATTGCTGTGTGTTAGATGTTGTCTACCCCCAGTTTAAGCTAGAATGTTTAAAAAATGTTGACTGCATCCCTCCACCCATCTGCAGTCCTCTTTGTACTTTGGTAGACTTGCCCAACATCACAAGTAGGACACTAAGTTTAGTATGCAGTGGTAGAAGTATTTGAAAAATAAATTCTCTCTGTGATGGGGAGATTATTTTAATGTGCATTCATACTGAGCTTGTATTTTAATATGTGAAATTCAGGAGAGATCACAGAAGTGAGACCTACTGGCAGATAACTATCCTAAAAATTTGCAGGTTTGGGATTTCTGGCTTGTTTACAGAGGAATAATTACGGATATATCTCCTCTGTTAACTGTCCTTAGTATTGACCTGACAGTAGACTTCTAAATTGATACCATTTCATGTGATTTGATTAAGGGAAAATGGTTAATATTTTAAAAGAAAATTAATTTGCAGTCATCTAAGGTTTTTTAAAAATGTCAATGTCATTTGGGAAAAATTTGAAAGAAATCAACATTTCTAAATTTTGGAACCTTGAAACAGGAGGGGGAAATGGATTTATGCAGAACATCTTTTTTTCTGGTGGTACCAATTGTGTCCTTAATGTACAGGCAAGGAAAAAAATACTACTTGGGGGTTATATAGTGGTTTTAAAATCTAGGCAGATTTTTAATTGCTTACCTTTCATTTAGAGGCAGTCTCTTTCAAATTAATAATACTTCCAGAAAAATCTTATAACTCCTAGTAACAGGTCTGCAGGCACTTTTTCAGAGCCACTTTTAACAAGATCTTGTTCAGGGTTGCCACGTTTCACTCAGGCTTTTTGACTTTTTTTTTTGCACAGGTACAGCCTCACAAAACCACCTATTATTTACTTTCTCGTTATCCAAGAATGATAGAGTCCTATTTAGCTTAAAATAGTACATTAGATTTAGGGCTCATGGCATCCATCGACTCTATTCCCCGAGAACCTTCCATTCCCTTAGGAGCAGGGATGGGGACGCCGAACAGCCCCTCCCCACTTTGCAGGCGTTTCGGGTGAACGCACTGCTACCTTTTGGCAGTTGGAAGAGGAAGAAGAGGAGACAAATCAGAGCCGGGGAACCTGCGACCGCGAAGGCGAAGATATGCCCTGGTCTCTGGGGAAAAGCCACCTCTGTCCCTCACCGAGCGCAGGTCCCCGTGTGCTTCCCGCTGGTCCCCTCTCTCCCGCTACTCCGCACTCCCGGGCCATCCTGCTTTCCTCCCTCCGCTCAGTGTCCCATAGGCTTTCTTTATGCGTGCCGGTTATTTTAAAACCTTCCTTGGTGTCCCCGGTTTTTCCACGTGTGCTCCAGGCCACGGTCTCTACCCACGCACCCCTCAGCCCTGGCCGCCGCCCGGGCCCACGTGTGGCCGCAGCGGAGCCCGGAGCTTTCCGGTCTCCGGACACGGGCCCCTGCGCCCAGCGCGCTCTCCCTTGGGTTCAGGCCAGAGTTTCTCGGCCAAGACCTCGCCCCTCGATTTATTGGGCCACCTGCAAATATGCCAGGTTGTCGAGGCCCTGAGACAGCCTGGGACGCAGAGGCCCCGGGGCCGTTCGAGAGGACCGTGGCGCGGCGGTCCGGGTGGGTCTTCCTCGAAGGACGCGAGGGGCGCCGAGCCGGCCTCGCTGGAGCCAGGCGCGCAGGTGGCGCATCTTCGGGGCTCACTGGGCGGCTTAATTGGGATAAAGCGAAGCTAAACACCGAGGCACTTTGTGCAAACTAATTGGTGTAGCCGGGACCTTTTCACTAACGATTTGCACTTTGAAGAAGAAAAATGGATATGAGAAAAGGACTAAGAAACTCAGTTCTCGAGTGTTCCAGGGAAGTGAAGTCATTCAGTTCCAAGGACACAGGACTCTGTTTTCTGAGCTGCTGCCTTCAGCACCCTTCACACAGGGAGCTGACAGTGATTTACATAACATGGGACTCACTCACCCGCTGTTATCACTGTGGGTGAACTGGGCGCCCTAGAATAATACTCCAGTGCAAGTACTGCTTGTTGCTGTACAGTGAATTTCTATTAGACTGAACACGTGAAATGAACTGCCTCCTATAGCTGAATCTTTTCAGTGATCTTAGCCACTCTCATTGTTGAAAGGATAAACTATTCTGAGGAGTGTGCTTTCTATACCTTATTTTTGTTGTTGTTGAAATGACCTATGGAGAGGAATTTAAAATTTTTAGTATATTTTTGTGTAGTTCAGCTGATTTTAATCTAGTCTTTGGAGATAGGTTAGTTTTGTGGGCATAACACTTAACTATTGTATAGTAAATTTATTTTGAAATATTATTTGACCTATTGAGCTAGTTTTTTCAAATGATTGCATAATACCTGGATATAGCTTGAAATCAATTTAGTTACTTATATGAAAAGTTATAAAACAACTCTAATGACACCAGTCATATTATTTTTTTTACTATAAATATAATCTTAATAGTTAATACTAGAGTAAAAGCTTGTGTGTGTCCCATACTCTGGGATATAAATGCTTAATTGTTTTCAGAGGCATGCTGTGCAGACATCTTTGACATGAGCTAATAATAGAATGATAATTGAAGAAAACTGACCTAATTGAAGGGGAAAAACCCAAGAATCTCTTGGTATAATGATAGTTTGAGATGCTTACATTTGAATGGTATTTGGGATTTTAAAGTCTAACCGACTTGACTTTTTCATTTTATTTATTTAGTTTACTAGGGAGCCTTGATTTAAAAGGTACCATTTAGAAAAAATATCCAAAAAAGTCGTAAACACACCGTTATCGTAAATTTTAGTACTATTAATGAATATAAAATCATTAAATATTGTGATCCTTAACACTTTGAAGCATTCAAAATAACAATGGCAAAATAATTTTTCCTGAAGTGCTGTTTCCTAGGTGATTTATCCCCCTTCTGTAAACCTACTTAACTTATATAGGATACACAAAGTAATGCGTAAATAGTTACCTTATTAGATTTAAGGAAAAACTTTATTATGTTGAGAAATGTAGGAATGCAAGGTTTCTGTGTTTTAAAAAACCTAATTTAAATTTGAATTACATGTTCATAAATTTAAGCAATTGTGACCTTTCATCTGGAAAAATGTAACTGTTAGAAGATATGCATACACATGTTAAATGCTCACATAGATATTGTTTTGTGTTTTTTCATTATCTGCTGGCTGCTATTCTAATCACAAGTATTCATGAATTTAAAGTTTTATTTTTTTAATATGTGCTTATTACACTGGGGAGATAAAAAGAATATGAAGTTGAGTTTATTAAATTATTTATCCCTACTGCTGGAGTGGCTTTGAAGGCTCATTATACACATCTGATTTCTAACCCCCTCTTCTTTTTTTAAATGCACCCAGGCTATTTCGTCTGTTTCGTTCTGCCAGACACAATATATTTCTTTTTTTACACTAGAGAAATTAAAGACAGATATTTGTGCAGGGTTTTCTTTATGTGTCACATTAAATAAAGTAAAAGAAAGGGAGTTTTTCTGGTAATG
The DNA here is from genome assembly GCF_057802395.1 of Ceratotherium simum simum. Taxonomy (NCBI): domain Eukaryota; kingdom Metazoa; phylum Chordata; class Mammalia; order Perissodactyla; family Rhinocerotidae; genus Ceratotherium; species Ceratotherium simum. The sequence continues at coordinate 68,974,546 of NC_141909.1, read as the reverse complement.
TAATTTGATGGCATCTATACCTTTCTTTCTGTTGTAACTCCTGGTATAAGAACACTTGAGACAAACTTGCTTGAGAGCTTCAAAGGTTTTAATGATTTCTTAAAACAATTATTTCATATTTTAATACCAGGTTTATGACAAAGTAAAGCAGAAAATTGAGGTCACTGTTTGCACAATTTAGACCTATTTTATTTCTTCAACCAGAGCATTGTGATAATTGTGGTTAGTTTTTCTATTAATTATTTTATTGAGGTCATATTGGCTTATAACAATGTGTACGTTTCAGGTGTACATTATTATATTTCAGTTTCTGTGTAGACTGCATCATGTTCATAACTGTGGTTAATTTTTAAAAGTTATTTCCTTAATTCTTCACTTGAATGATCAAGGCTGTTGCCCTGGTTTCCTGCATCCCCTCCCTGCCCCACACACACGCACAATCATATGGTCACATTTGTAGTGGGAAGAACTTTTTTTTCTACGATGCTGCTTAGTCAACTTGTTATTGGTGCTAATAAATGTTGAAAAGAAAGTAACTTTGAGATTAAAGATGGAAGTTGGAGGTGTACCTTACAAGAATTATCACCACTGCTAGATTTGCAGATTTGAGGTGATTCTGGATAACTCTGGCTAAAACCTTTCTTTTGGTAGAAAAAGAAATTTAAAGCCTGGGTTATTTAGATAATTGTCTCAAGTTTCCTCACTTCCTTCGAATATGTGCATGGAGGTGCAGGATATTTTAAGTCGTATCAGTAAACTAGAAAATTTAGGGGGGGAAGGTTATCAACCAAAAGATTTTCTTATTGCTCAAAATAAATGTGATCTCTGACCCTTTTCAAACATTCAAGGATATTGGAGTTAGTCATTCATTTATTGAGTATTTTGTCGTAAGTGCTGATTCCAATATTCCAGTTTCTCGTAGACCCTTCAAAAAGTTATCTTTATAATCTATAAAATTTAAATTCATTTTGTTAGATTTCAGCTTCTATTTTTCATTTGGATATTATGGACATATTCTGACAGAATAAATGGGCTCATGTGATTCTTTTCTGTATGAATATGTGAAAACTAGGTTTTCCTTAACCCATAACTACTGTGGATTTACAGACATTTGCATGTATGGCTACATCTTTAGTGCTCTTAGTACACTAGAGTTTTATTGCATTTAGAAAAAACAATGGAATCAGATGCGATTAGTGTCTGTTAATCTGTACATCTGCTTTGGGTCGTCCAGGACTGCATAGCTCTCATTACTGTACCGTACTGTATGTGATTAAGCGACTGAAAATATTCAACATGACCTTGAGACTAGAGTATGGTATGTAGATAATCAACTTCCACTGATTGCACATCTAAAATAACCTTTCCTGTTTCTAATTTACAGTTTAGAAGCTTATTTTTTAATGAACAAAGCAGTTCCTCTAAACCAGGATTTATTTTTTTAATGATCAGTAACTGGAGTAATAATTTAAAAGGAAAATTACATTAAGTAAAAAACTTACCTTTTATAATGTATATTATAGCCAATAAAATGAATGCTTTATAGAAAAAGAAGGAAATTAGTTTATAAATAGGAATTTCCTTTATAGCTTTATATGTAGCTATAGAGATTATAACATTATCTGAGAATAGACCACCTAAATATCTCATTTCCATTTATATATGCTTGTTTTCACTATTCTGATAATATACGTTTTAGTATACCAATGTGTACTATTTCTTGAAAGCACAATTTTTCCATAGAATGATTTGTCAAAAATATCAAGTCAAAAGTACTAGTAAATAGTTAATACTTTTTAATCTACGTATGTTTATTCATTTTATGAAAGCACCTAGATCAAAACAAAAGTATGAAGACCATAAAGAGTTTGTAAGACATAGTGTTTCTAGTAAAACATTGTGAACCTAGTGAAATAAAAAGTATAGTTTTATTTTATTTTTATATGAAATCTATTTTTTTATTATTTTACGTCAGGTTTATTGATGTATAATTTACATACAGTACTGTTCTATTCTATGATTTTTCATATGAATGTGCCATTCTATGAATTCTGACAAATATATACAGTCTCGTAACATCTAGCACGGACATAGAACATTTCTGTTGCCACAGAAAAGTTTCCTCACGCACCTATTTTATTTTTTAATTTCTAAATTTTATGATTCATTTATAAATGTCTGGGTGTTTTAGTTTTATGTCAAAAAATCTTTAGACTGTAATCATTTTTGTTTATCCCCCTAGAATTTATTATTTTATCATGCTTCTAATTTAAGACCAGTTTTAATCAGAGAGCACTGAAGTAGAGGCAGCATATAAAATATTTCAGATATATAAGTAATAGGTTAACAATTTTTGTTTTACATAAAAGTTGTTTAATTTTAATATATGTGACATTAACGGTTGATAAAAGATTCATTTTTCAAAGGAACTGCTAGTTTTTGTAATGCTAGCATGAATGTATGAATTAGACTTCTGAATATATTTTACAGTTTGCACATCAAAAGCTTTCTCATTTAAGTTAGCAACATTTGAGGTGTATTTGTAATGTTACTAGCTTTAGGTCACTAGAGAAATAAATCTCGTCTCAATATTTAAATTACATTTTACTTTACATTTTCAGTAAATTAATCCTCCCTTTGAGTGGTAGGGGACAAGGCCAAGGAGTTCATTAGAGGTAGTATTAATTAGTATATACACATTCTTGGAAGATGTGCTTCTAATCCTAATTTTGTATAAATATACATTATCATGTAAATTCAGATGGTTATAACCACTCCAAACAAAGAATTCTTAAATTGTCAGAGTGCAAACATTTTCATTGATAATGATGCTCTTTCAAGTATTTTGCCTTTTTACAACTTGGAATAGTACAGCTAGTCTTCTGTTTCTTCCTCCAAGATATAAAATTATTTAAATGCTTTCTGGTTTATATTTTTATTTGGCAATTATAGTAGAAATTTTAATGTTATGCATGCTTACAAGCCTATTAAGAAAGAAGTTATTGCTTTCTTAATATTCTTAAACCATTTTTAGGAAGTATACTCTTTTTATGGTTTGCAAAATAGCCTGTGCATGCAGGCTGTATGTAGACACACACACAGACAACCCCAGTGTTTCAGAGTGTAAAAGACTGAATTGGCCTCTATAGGTTTTTTATGTAAACCTATTAAAAGGAAACAACTACAAAATATAGGATTCTTGTTGCCACCAGTATGTGATATCACCTCTGCAAGATTGTTCCATAATAATCCTTACAGTTTTCAATAACACCTTAAGAGATTGCAGCTAAATGGATTTTAGAAATAATAATAACTAGAAATTCCAACAGTATTTATTCAGTCACATACACTATGGCAGTTTTGAATGTCATAAGCTTTTAATTGTGAAATTGAGAAGTTTAAACATGGCTAGCCATTCTATCCATATAAATAAAAATATATTGCTCAATTGTTCACATGCATAGTATACATGTGTATACATAAAAACACCTTCACTTATTTAAAATTATTTTCTACTTTTCTGCAACAGACCAAGGTTAAATATTTTGCAAACTGAACCTGTATTTGATAAGCAAATTGCATAAATCACTGGGGGGAAAGAAGTAGGGTGTTTTGGTTTTTGTGTTTTGTTGTGGTTTTTTTTTTTCTCTTTTACTAGCAAATTCAGTTCTTCATTTGTTTTGCTCTCCACGCTGCATTAGCACAGTTTTCCCCTGTGTGCATCTGCCAGTGTACAATTTAGCCACGGGCATCTGTAGACCTTGTGGTGATCAGTATTGCAGGCAAAAGCCATATGTGTTTAAATAAAAAAAAAATCTCTTTATTTCATTTGCTGTTTTAACTGGATGGATAACTTTTGTGCCTCAAGACAGAAGAAGAAAAAATACAGAAATAATTAATTGCCTCTATTCTTGAGGCAGTTTCATTTCCCCCTCCAATATGGAATGCTTGTCAGCTTTCCTGATAAATGACTGCATGTATTTGCATAGATTTTACATTAACACAAAAATTAGTTTTATTTGTGGAAAACTAGTTTACATAATAATATAAAACCTAGTGTTATTGATTATGTTTCCAAACATTGATGATTTTTTAAAGGGATTGTAGCATTCTTATTTTTCAAAGGATCTGATCAGCCTATTTCTTAATTTAAACTTTCTTTTGTTTTATGTAGTCTTGCATTAACAGGACAAACATATTTATGAAATTTTGAACTTTTAAAAATTCTTTTAGATATACTAACCACAACTCTTTCAGACCCATATTTAGTAGCACTCACTTGGTAAAAAAAATTCTGATTTTAAACTTTTGCTGAGGAATATTTTTAAATAGTATCAGTTACATACACCTCAGACAGGTGGAGGATTGCATCTGTGTCAGTGATTTTAATTTTCATATTTTTGTTATCAAAAGGATGGGTACTAGGTGTGTTCAGTTGAGCTCATTCCTGAGACGTTATGCATTGTTTACAATCACATTTAAAATATATCTGAGAACTATTCTGTCTGTCTTCAGTCTGTTTCCTTGAATATACTTAATCAATTGATCACCCTAATCCAGCCTTGAAAAAAACACTCTGCTGGAGCTCTTAGGGTGCTGAAAACAATTCCCCCTCTCTAAGCAGCAGGCAGTAGATGTTTATTCATACTGTAATCTGGCATCTTGTTGTCTAGAGGCAACCTGCTAATTATGTGCTATCATTGTATTATCCATGTTATGGAAAATTCAAATATGTTCACTGCTGTTAGTTACATCACAAAGCTTTTCATAAAATATACTTGATCCTCAAGAAACCTACTACACTTAATGGCAACCTAAACCAAGAGTGTCTCTGCCACTTCTTGATTCTGGGACACCCTGGGTGCCAGCTGTCACAGCTCAGCTAATGATGACAAATGCCCCTCTCTATGCAGATTGCAGAGCTTACTGGCTGCTGTGAAAGGCAGCCAGATTACCTTTCTTCAGATAGTAACTTAACCTTTAAACTCATGTCAGAATGAAATTATCAGCTGTGATAGTTTCAATATCTGTATCTTTAAAAACAAAAATTAGAACAATATCAAATAACAATGACTCACTTTTTAAAATTTTCCAATTTTTGTATCATTTACCTTGCTTTACCCTTGAATGCTGTAATATTCTTAAGTGAGAAACTCTAGGTTAGATATACTTCACAACCGCACTTGAGTGTGTATTTGAACTCTGCATATAACTCGGGTAGTGTGAATTATTGAGAAAATTATCCAGATTGTCTAGGCCAGAAAATAGGCTGGTGAAATGTTGAGGAAAAATATTCTTTCTTTCTCTTCACCTGAGTGGTGAAGCCTGTATTCTTCCACTGTGTGTATAGGCTCAGCCTGTTCCAAATAAATGGTTATTTCTTTAAAACTCTGTGGATTATTCCAAAAGGATTTTGAGAATAATTGCTGCTAATGGTTGTTTTCTCTATTTTCAAACTTGAGCTTTTGTTTTAAGTTGTTGATTTGTTCTATAGAAATTTGTTACTGTATTATGATACATTTACCTACATGGATTCTTCAAAACATAATGAACACTGTTAACCATAATGTAATGTAGGGGGGATAAATTGCCTACTAAATGAGATAGTGCTCTACAATTGCAACATTCTTTTCAATTTACAAAAGACTTTAATATGCACTAAGTCATTTGATATTTAAAATAATTCTAAGTAATAATTTTAAGAGTTGAGAGAAATTGGTGATAAGGAATGGGGACCAATACTTAATGAGTATTTAATCTTCACAGCAAATATTAGTTCCCATTTACAAGTAAAGAGACTGAGATTTAGAAAGGTTAAGTGTCTTACCAAGGGTCACAAAAGTAATTGCAAAACTAGGTCAGTCTGACAATGGCTCTCTCAGCACTACAATATCTAGACTATACGGTGCGGAGATATACATGTATGAATGTATGTGTCCTCTCTGTACCCAGAAATAATTTTAGCAACTGCTACTAGAACATAAGTAAATGTTATTCTGAAAAGAAACTACAGGCTTACATTTACGTTGAGAAAGTGATGAGTTTTAAAGATTAAGCTCTTTGTGAGGCTTTTAATTAAGTAAATATTGAGACAATTTTTATGTTGTGAATTTTTATGTTATGTTAATAACGTATCAATCTATCACATAGGGAGAAACGATTTAGGAAATATGTATATTATTTAATGAACATCAAATTGGACTAATTCACCTAAAGAACCACTTCATTGTAAAACCTGTTAAGATTAATGGGATATATCTTTATAAAAATGATCCAGAGAAATAATTACTTCAGCAATTACTTGAGTAAAGTATCTATATACTTTTCTTTTATCCATATCGTTTTAATCTATGACATCAATAAGTTATACAAGCAACAGTAATGTACATCTTTCAATTCAAGACACATTAAAAACTCCTTTTATCATGAGTTTAACTATAATCATTTGCAAGAAAGCTATGTGAATGCCAGTTGTTTTTATTCCTTACTAAACTTTTCTTTGATACAGATACTACAATATAAGGATTTTTTTTAATGATACATCTCATTATGTTGTTAAGTTCTATCTTTATGTATTTTAATTATAGAATTCTGCTTATAATTACTAATCAGTACTAATGCTTAATAAGTTGTAAGTATTCCACATAAAAATTATATAGAATTTATAGTGAATATTTTATTAAAATGTATCACACAATTAGTGCTGGGAGGAACTAATTCTGCCTCATAAGTCAGACCTTTGATATCAGGGCAGGAGAGGACTTTAGAGGAGTGTATAATACAGCCCTCCCCATTAACTGTCTGAGTCACCTCTACAGCATTACTAAGGAATGGTCATCCAACTCTACTTTTACCTCCATTGATGAGAAATTCATTATTTCCTCAGATAGCTACTTGCGCTTACAGACAGTTCTAATTGTTAGAAAACTCTTCCTAATATTGAACCAAAATCTTTGTCCTTGAAACTTTCACCTTTTAGTGTCTGGTTTTCCTTCTGTGTTTTCTTATGGCTTTGACAGAAATAAATTCTTTAAATTCAGTATTTAAGATATCAAATTGAATATGCTCTGGCCTTTCAGCCATCACACCTATAGCATATTTAAGTCACCTCACCATTCAGGACCCATTCTCATACATCATTTTCTTCATGTAGGGTAGTGCCTAGAATTCATTACTCGCAGAGTGGATTGGTGAACGTAGAGTAGAGAGAGTCCTCTCTTCAGTGAAACATGACTGTATTAACTTTTGGGGGGTACCTCCATAATCCTGTCAAGAAATGCTGAGCTGTGTGTCAACAAATATTGTATTTGTTTAAGTATGTGTTGCCAGCCTGCTAAGTACATGACTTTTTTCTTTATTCAATTCATTTTATCTTGCTATTTTTAGCCATCTTTTTCGTGGTTTGACTTATGATAACAAGTTATGTATTATTGTTTTGAATAAGGATTAACAGCCCTAACAGTTCTTTCTTAAAATTTGTCATAGGCTGCATATAGAACATCCATAGCAAAACAGAACTTAACTATAATGAATTTTCTGGTTTTGCTCAGCCTAGATACATAGAGACTACTACACTTAATAAGATCTGTGGATAGATTAAATTTACTAAATATTCCACAGCCTTCGTATAGTTTTTATTTTACCGAACACTTAAAATCCTAATACTAGTTTTTTATGGCTTTATCAAAATATATAACTAATAAGCCCCATTTGGTATAAAGTACATACTTTTTATATTTTGACGTATTTGTCAATTTTGCTTCATCAAATCTTTTGTCTACAAATGAAGTCCACAAGTTTCCCAATGCTTGAATAATGCACAGGAAAACTAATAAAACTAATTAAAAAATTAATGTAAATAAGTGTGCTCATAGAGTCTTAAAATATTATTGGAATAATTTTCATATTGATCCATTAATAGTTTAACCTTCTGATGATAACAATAGTGTCTAAATAATTTAGCATGAGTGGATGTAAATGCTTTTTTAAAATGATGTATTTAATAAGTTGAAGTCAATGTGAAAACTTTTTATTAAGCTTAAAGTGGTCTCACCAATTAAGACCCATTCCACTCTGTTATTTTCTTCAAAAGCAATGCCTAACACTGAATATACAGTAACTCAGAGTGAATTGGTGAATGTAGAGTAGAGAAGCCTCCATTAAGTAATGAATACATTGCTGGAAAAACATATTCAGAAGATTAAATAGTAAAAGGTAACCAATATTAAGTAAGTAATCGATAATATACAAAATATATTTCTAGTATTTATTTCACTATGAGTTGTAAAGAAAACCATATCTATTAACCTTTTTATGAATGTCATTTATTTTACTGCCTTAAATTTCTGTAAGTTTAGGCACATGTTTTTATACGCCAAGTTTTTTCCCCTAAATGAAGATGTTTCATTAATACTTTATTTACTATTGCTGTGACATCTAGGCAATAACACACAAAGACAGACTGTCTCAGATCTGGCTTTCTTGCACTTTATGTCTTGAATGGAGAATAAGGAAGTCCAGTGCGTTTACAAAAGAACATTCTCAAGTGAAGAGCTGCCCCATCTGTCTCATCTGGTGGCTTATGCAATAAGAGGTCTTATCACATGAATCTAAATGCGCAAGCGGTTGTTTTATGAACTCTTTCTGTGCTTTGAGGAGTTTATAAGTTGCTTACTCTATTGTGTGTCAGTCCCAGCTGACCCAAATGTGTTCTGCTGAGCATATTTGGGGGATAATTAGAACTAATGAAGCCTGGAACACAGCTAATTCTCTAAATGATTTATTCTTATGCTCTTGTCTGATTCCTAAGAATTCTCCAAATCATAATCTGTGCCACTTATTTTTTCCTAGCATTGTGTTGAGACAGCTACTCTGTTTTTAGGTGTGTTTGATGGACATTAAAACTAAATTAGGTATTTGAAATGCTGAGAAACATGTTTCCAAACAGAAGTTTATATTATGTGTTAGTCCCCAGGGTTGAGGGGAATGCCAGTACTTCACCATGTTTTGTTTTTGTTTATTTCTCAGAATGCTTTTGGGACCTGTAAGTAGATATGGGATAGAAAACATCAAGTGAAAAGAGCCTTTTAAAATAATGTACCACTGGGAAACAAAACCTAAAAGTAAAATAATTGAAAATCATTAATGGAAAATTCCTATTTCTGAATTAGGTTTCCCAAGGAAATCAGAAGATTTTTAAAAATCCTTTTGAATAGCCTTCATGTTTCAAAGCTGTTTCATTCATGTGGCTTCACTGTACTGGCAGTGTTGAGAATGACATTTCTCTGCATGCCCTCACCAAGTAGTCAGTGATTCAGTGGCCTGTAACACTTTAAATCCCATCAACTTGCTTTCCTTTCCTGTTATAACTGTTTCAATGAGTGGCACTGTTGTGCAGGTTAAGATCTGGTAGCTTACTGAGGGCATACTAGAATGAGGACAGACACAATTGCCAACACAAGAAGGCTATAACTTTATTAAAGCCTTACACTCCGTAAATAAGATACTGAAGTCTCTTCAGGTAGGTAGTGTTAGTAGCCTATATGCTATTTGGCCTCCTGTTGCCTAGAAACTATAGCAGAATTCGTTGTTAAGAATTATTTCTTTTATCTATTGATCCCAGTATTTAATATTCATCATACTCTAGAGCCCAGATAATAAATACCTGAAGGGCAAGTACCACTTTATTAGATGCATTGGAATACCTAAAATAGTGTATATCACCAACTTTACTGCCTCAGTATTGACGTAGGAACCAGTTGGAGATTCCCTGGTTCTCATTACAAGATATTTATCTGCCCCGGATAAATTCTAGTCGTAACTGTATGCCTTGACCTAAGGCGTTACTCTTCCTCATCTTTAACTTTCTGCCTGAAAGTCAGCTAAACACTCAAATAACATGTCTTAGAACCTTGAAGGAAAAAGTTGCAGGTCATTGTTATTGCTTGGCCTTCAAGAACACCTTTTTTATCTTTAAATTTTTACATCTTTAAAAGAGACAAAGAATGAGCTAATAAAATTAGTTAATATTGAGTTCTTGTTATATCTAGGTACTGTGCTAGGTACCTGATCTATATTATTGTACATTCATCCTCTCAATCACACTATGAAGTGGATACTGCTGCTATCATTTCATTGTTAAGAAACAGAGACACAGAAGTCAAGAAACTCCTCCAAATTTACCAAGCTAGGAGTTTGCAGAGTTGAGATTTTTCAGCCAGCCCTTCTGAATCCAGACTCTACAGCCCAATTTCTTAGTCATCACACTAAACTTATCCTAGGTTTATTTTCTCATCTGTAAAATGGGGATAATATTATCCGCATCATAGGGTTGTTGCACACATTAAATAAATTAATATACATAAAAAGCTTAGAATATTTTTTTAACTTATATTACCCAAGTCCATACAGTAACTGCAGAACTGGGATTCAAACTCAGCTTTTTCTGCCTCTAGACCCCTAAGCTAACCCAGCATAGAGCTAGGTGAGTATTTGTTGAATGAATAATTAAATGAGTGTTATCTGTCCTGTACTTCTCAATGGAAGCATTTGTTAATTTTGCTGGTGATTTTGGTGACATACAGCAGATACTCAGTGATGATTGAATGAGTGAATGGTTATTCATCCTATATTCCCCCGTAAAATATATTGATGACTCCCAAATTTATAGCTCCAGCCAAGACCTCCCTTCAACTCCAAACTCATTTATCCAGCTATCTATCCCACATCTTCTCACATTTGTAAGATGCGTATCAAACAGAACATATCCAAACCAAGCACCTGCTCTTCAACCTCAGCCTGCTCCTCTGCAGTCATCCGTGCCTCAGTAAAGGGCAGCTCCTTTTTTCCAGTTTCTTAGGCCAACAGCGTAGCTGCCATCCTTGACTCCTCTCTTGCTTTCATATCCCACATCAGCGCATCAGCAAATCTTCCAGAATCTGACTACCTCTCACCAGCTATGCAGCTTCAATCCTGGTCAAGTCACCATCATCTCTTATATGTGCTATTAGTTATCTGAGAAGTAGCCTGGCATCCTTCCTTATCCCACTCCTGTTATACTCCTTACATTCTTCTCTCGACATAGCATCCAGAAAGATCTGTTAAAATGAAAGAAAGTTAGATCCTGCCACTCTGAAGTTCAGAATTCCCTAATGGCTTCCCATCTCAGAGTAAAAGTCTAAATCCTTAAAATAACCTATTAGCCCCATAATCAGCACCTTTCCACCCTATTTCTCCCCTCCTACCCTTCTGATATCATTGCCTACTACTGTCACCATTTCTGTGTCTTTCCCGAGCACACTGGCACCTACTCACGTTAGGGCCTATGCATTTGCTGGTTCCTCTGTGTGGAACTCTCTTCTCTCAGTATCTGCATGAGTTTTTCCCTCACGGCATTCAGGTGTTTACCCTATGTAAAATGGCAAACCTGGACTCTCTCTATCCCCCTTCTCTGCCTTCTTTTTCCTCTACCACTTATCACTATCTAACATATATTTTTACTTATTTATCATGATTAATATCTCTCTCCCTTGATTTAAATCTAGGCTGTTAATGAGGGCAAGGATTTCGTCTCTTAATTGCTGTGTACTCAGAATCTAAAACAGTGCCTGGCTTATAATGAATGCTCAGTAAATACCTGTTTAAAAGAAGGAAGGAAGAAAGGAAGGAACAAATGAACAAGCGAATGAAGGAGGAGAGGAACAGAGGGAGGGAGGGATGGAAAAAGGGAAAAGATAGGAAAGAAAAAAGAAACGAAAGGAGATAATCAGTTAATTCTGCCAAATATTATCTTTATAATAAAGCTGTGGAAACTGTATTTAAAAGTTATCATAACATCTTAATTCACAAATCGTAATGGCCTCTTGACATCATTGACCTCCTCTTTTTTGAAATTTTCTTCTCTTGACTAAAGGAATAATATTAGATATTGAACACTTATTCTATGTAAGACCCTATGTTAAAAAAACTTTATGTATGCAGCAGGTGGTTGAGTGGGAATTTTCCAGAGCTGAAAGCAAAGACGCATTCAATATCTCATCTTCTAAAGGGCTGAAAACAATTGAGGCTAGACAACGGGGCTCACATCCTAGTGGGGAGACACTAAATTAACAAATATATAAGCAAGTAAACAAATAGGTAACATGTCACGTGGTGATAAGTGCTCTGAGGGGTAGGTATTACTATCTCATTTTGGGATATAAGAAAAGTGAAGTTTAGAAAAGTTATTTAAATAGGTCCTATAGCTGGGGCTGGGACTTGAATCCATTCTTTATGACTTCAGCATCCATGCACTTAACTATTATACTCTACTCTCTACCTCTATTCATTATCCTATTTTGTCTCTCACCCCACTAACTGATGTTTCACCATTAAGTTGACTCCCTTTTCTTTTTCTTCTCTAACCCCCTAAATATAAGTATACTGTTTAGCTTCTTCTCATCTTAAGGTTGTAAAGCTTGAATTATCATCTCTCTGTAGATGTGTCACAAATCTATACCTCCAATCCTGACCTCTCTGTTAATTCATCATCGTCATTTTCTACTTCCTGGTAGACATTTTCCAAATTGATGCCCCTGTCCTCTTCATGTTGTTGTACCTCCTTCCTTTCAAGTGGAAGTCAAAAGCTTTTCTTGAGAACTGCTGTCTCTCATTTCTCCCTTTGTTTCTGTCATTGACTTGAGTCATTGTTATAATTTCAAAGATTTGACATCCTAGTCATTATTGACTCCTCCCTCACCCTTTGCTCCTAGTCTACCACCCCTATGCTCTATTAATCACCAAGTCTTGTGGATTCTCATTCTTTCCTAGTATCTTTCAAAATGTATTCTTGTCATACCCACCACTGTCACCCTCATTCAGGTCTTCATCACTTTGTTACTGGACTGTGGCTCCCTGTTTCTGTCTCCCTTCTCTGGTCCATCATAAAGAATGCTGCTGGACTGACTTTCTCACAGACCACTTCTGTCATGTTACTCCCCTGTTCAGAAACCTTAGATTGACTCTCAATTCTTATGAGAGGAAGGGAGGGAGAAAGTGAGGGAGGAAGGGAAGAAAAGCCTCTTCTGGTATTCAAAACACTTCACTATCTGGCCACAGCAATGTTCTAATATTAAATTCTTGATATCCATTCTTGGATTCTCTACTATAGATTGATTATTTTCAAAACACAATTCTTACATTTCTTTCTCTACCTTCTTACCTCTTACTCTTCACCTATCAGAATTGCATCCCTTCCTTAAAATCAAATGTATCCTCCCTCGCTATGATTTTCCTAATTAAAAATTGTCTTTCCTTCTCAATAATCTTATGTCACTTGACTTTTCTACTGTTGGTATGGTGTAGATGAGTGCTATAAAAAAGTTATTAAATTTTTAAATTTTTTTTATCCCCAAAATGGATTCAAAATTCCTGGATGATAAGCAAAATTTTACCCTTCTTTTTAACCTTTACCCCAAAATGCTTAGCATAGGACTATATGCATGGTAGATGATCAATACATAATTGTTGAGTGATAAAACTTATCTTAATCTTTAGGTATCAAAAATGTAGGAGAGGGGCTGGCCCCATGGCATAGCGGTTAAGTGTGCGCAGTCGGCTGCTGGCGGCCCGGGTTTGGATCCCGGGCGTGCACTGACGCACCGCTTGTCAGGCCATGCTGTGGCGGCATCCCATATAAAGTAGAGGAAGATGGGCACAGATGTTAACCCAGAGCTAGTCTTCCTCAGCAAAAAGAGGAGGATTGGCATGGATGTTACCTCAGGGCTGATCTTGCTCACCAAAAAAAAAAAAAAAAAAAAAAATGTAGGAAGAAGATTAGGGCAGGTTTAATGATTTACAAGAAAAAACAGTGACAGTGATTATAGTAGCCATTTCATCTGTAGACTGATTACAAATAAATTGGACAAGCTAACTTTAATACATTATATTTCATTTGAGAGTACTATAATAATGTGTTGAGAGTACTATAATAATATAACATTTGTCCATTGGACAAACTGGCTGGCTTCTATCTTCTTTCCTGATAATTATTAAAAACCAAAATTTGGTAAGTAGGCTGAGATTCTACACAGCCATCTCAAGCTGCCACTGTTATTGGTGTCTTTAGAAAGAAAGACTATATAGTCTATACAAAGTCTTTCTATAAGAAAGACTATAAAGTCTATACCAAGACACTACAAAGAAGCAATTCCTGCATCTTTTTCCTGCCTTATATGGCCACAAGTGGCAGTTCTGAACCTTTGTTTATCATTAGATAGCGTCTTCCCTAAAGACACTAACTCGTCAACATAATTCAAATAAGTGTCTTCATTCAGGAGAATTTAGAGAGATTTGAAGTAAATATTTTCACTGCTTTCATTTTCATGAATCGTGAAATCTCCAGTATTAAATATGTGAATAAACAATACTTTAAAATTATAACATTGTAATCATCTAGATGCTGATGGCAAATGAATATCTTACCTTGGCATGAGCAATGAACTGCACAGGCTTACACTGTTTCTAGTTGTGTCTGTATAGAATGCAATGAAAAAAAAATGCAGTTGTAATGCTTCCTAAACATTAGTCAGGAAGGTGGGAAAATGTTCCTTTAAAATTCTTTGCAGAGTGCTCAGGCAAAGAATCTTGAGTCACTCAATTATCAGATATTTATTGAGTATCTCCTGTGCTCTCCACTATGCCCTGATGTTACCATCCCTGCCTTCATAGAGCTTTCGGGCTAGTAGAAGATTACAAACAACTGAGTACACAATTACAGCTCAATGGGCTAAATTCTAAGGGATTAGAAAAGGAGAAATTACTAGGGATTATAAAGGAGGGACATGTAAACACAATCCAAGAAAGCTTTCTGAATGAAAAGCCTGAAGGATGAATATATTGGTACTATCAGCAAACATTTATCGAGCATATTTTTTTCTCTTTCTATCCTTCTGTTCTCAAGCATTGTGCTAATCCAGTAGATATATAGCTCACAGCCCCCACTGTGAAAGGCAACTATATGAGAAAGGTAGAGAAATCATAAAAGAGTATTTGAGTACACTTAAGATGATTCTCAAGTTTCTGCCTTGAGTGCCTGGGGTACAGAAGTTCTACCAATTAAGATACAGAAATATTGGAGCAAGAACAGGTTTTCTGGGAAGATGAGTTCAGTTTTCACCACTGAACTGTGGGTTATCCAGGTGGAAAATCAAGAAGGCAGCTAACTATATCTCTGAAGCTTAGGAGAAAGATCTAAGATGCATGATAGTATTTTCTGTAGTTAAAAGCATGAGAGTGCTTGAAAGATGCCAGGAGACAATATAGAATGGGAAAAGGTACAAGGACATTATTAAAGAACACTAACAGAGGAAGATGATCCAGGAGAGATGAATGAGAAGTGATGCTCAAAGAAGTAAGGAGAAAAACCAAAAGATAGGACTGTCCAAAAATCCAAAAGCAAGAGAGTTTTAATAAAAAGGTAGTGGACAACAGCTCAGCTACCACATAGAGTTCAAGTAAGATGAAAAGTTCTTTCTCTCTCCACATCAGTTTCAGCAGAATCATAGACCAAAGGCAGATTACAGTGGGGTTGAGGAGTAAATGAGAGTAAGTGAAGTGTAAGATATACTTTGAAGAAAACTAGATATAAAGGAAATTTAAGAAGTATTGTGGCAATTATGGAGTGATACAGGATAAGTGTTAAGAGAGATTTGCACATATTTAAGGCATAGAGAGAGGAACAATAGAAGAGAGGTTAAAATTGAAAAAGAGAGGGCTGATTCATGGAGGCCTATCTCCAAGACTAACAGAAGGAAATATTATTCTCTTGAGGCTACAATTGAGAGTCAGCTCAGTTTTCCTTGAAGGAAACTCTACACGGGTGCAGTATTACATTTTATTTACTGTATTCCATGTGTAGTAATAATAATGGAGGGTGAGGGTGTTGGTTTAGGATAGATAGGTCTAGAAATATACCAGGAAGAAGCTGTTGCATTGTGGAAGGTAATTGTGGATAGAAATAAGTTTATAGATGGTGGTTTAAACAGTTGATGGAGTATATAACTAGGCCTCAGTTTTCTCTTGGCAGTAGAAAGCACTAGGACTTAGGGAAGGGTTAAGGAGGGACTTGGATGTTTAAATCATCATTAAAAGGAATAGGAGATAATATACTGATCAAAACAAGTAAAGATTGAGGAGGAACGGTAAAGACCCACCATGATGGAAATCATGAATTTGTAATGGTGACAATTTACATAAAGTCAAATTATCCGTATCACTCAGTCATTCAGATGTGGAAAAAGGGAAAAACTAAATTACAGAATATATCTGGGGATGAGGATTTGTGGAGAGCTTATGGCTGAAGGACATGAATGTGAAAGAATTGAAGGTCATTATGTGATTAGACTGATAACTATGGATTCTACACTGGAGAGAAGAAGGGGTAGTCAGATTGATAAACTGGGAGAAAATGGAATGATGAAGAAACTGGAAGTCTTGTAGGGTTTATCATGTAGAAATGCAGGACTTCCAATTAGCATATGAAAAGGTTCTTCTTTCTATCTGCATCCAAAATCTTATCATATGAAAATATAGGGTTTCCAGTTAAATTTGAATTTCAGATAAACATTTCATTGTTTGAACAAACATCTTATACTTTATCTGGTAACCCTAAATGAGAGTGAGGAGTAGATGAAGTAAAATTCCTAAGTAGATGAGTTAATGAGATATTTTAAAGATAGGAGGCAGAGTAGATCATGAAGCAGAATATGGCCATAGGCAGACATAGACTATTGGAATTCAAAGGAGTCAAGGAATTTTAAGATTAAACTGGAATAAGTTGAATATTGAATATATATTGAACATTGAAAATATGAATATTGAATTCTTTAAAAGTGATGATATGATTTTGGATGGAGAGGGAAAGAAGAATGTTTGGGAAAGAAAAACCAAAAAGGATCGAATGAGTAAAAAGAGAGGAAAACAGGCCGAGTCACCAGAACCTGCACAAAAGGAAACAAATGAGCCTAAAAGAAGTTGCTGGAATATTGGAAGCCAAAGACAACTTCACAGAATCATTTCTAGTTTAATGCTTTGAATACTTTTGAGATAGTTAATAAAACAGTTTTATCATCAATAGCTGATGATAGTAGAGTTTATTTAAATTTATTTCTGTGGCCAGGGCAATCATAGGCTCTTTTAAAAGACCCTGATATATAAGAAAGTCTACTTAGGGGTCAACTCATGTCCTAATCTACTAGGCATGTCTGTTTCCAATACTACCCAAGTGTCTCTTGGTATATTTTGATGGGAGTCAATCATATCTGTTTCTTTTGAGGTGTGTAAAACTGCCGAAAATGCTTTTCCTCTAAGTCTTTGGTTATCACATAACTTCCTTTAGTTTCACAACAGCGTGAGAAAAGCCCTTGACTAAGAATCAGAACCCTTGGGTTCTAGGGCTTGCTCTTTTTCAAATGAACTATCTGACCTTTATTAATGGGTTCAGGTAACCTCTCTGTCCAGTTTCCTGCCCTGTATGATGAGAGCATTGGAATAGATGATTTCTAAAGCCTCTTCTACCTGTCCCCTTCTAAAATCATTCAGTGCCCTGTATTTTATTTGACTTTGAGGTCAGCACAAAATATCAGCAGTTTTACCTTTGAAGGTGTACTTCATCATATGCAGCATATATATTCCCGAAAAGTTAGCAGTAAATTATATTTTTATGATTTGAATTATATTTAAATATATTTGAGTTTATTTTTCCAAGGACCTTTATAATGAATCTTTTATAAAAATTATTTTTATACTTTTAATGATTTCTTTATATCATTTTTAAATTAAACTTTTAGTTATTAAATATTTTTTAAAAGACGAGTCTATATATTTGTCTTTATATAGCTTTTGGAAGGATATAATGAATATAATTAAGAGTAAAATAAAACTGATGATAAGAAAATAGAAAGTAATTAATCACTTTAAATAAATTCATGACTTCAGGGTTCTAAAAGAACTTGTAGGTTGATTGAAGAACCAGTCATTGTTGAGGAATTACAGAGAAGGTGAGATGTGTCAGAAGACCAGATAAAGTCAAAATATTAGGAAATTTTGTACTTGGCACCTTCTTGTTCAACATTGTTAACAAAGATGTGATGAAGACAGGGGAAAAACTCAATAGTGCCTCAAATCCTTTTGGTAAGCAAATATGATATAAGTTTTTAAAAAATAAATTTGTATTCTGATGAGTTAAGATGTATATTGTAAGCCCTGGGGCAACTTCTGAGAAAATAACTAAAATATGTATAGTTTAAAAAATCATTAAAGAAATTACAATGTTGCACTAGAAAATATTTACTTAATGCAAAAGAAGACAGTAAAGGAGGAACAGGTGAAGAAAACAGATGAGACATATAGAAAACAAAAAGAAAAATGGCAGGGGCCAGCCTGGTGGCGCAGTGGTTAAGTGTGCATGCTCTGCTGTGGCAGCCCGGGGTTCACAGGTTTGGATCCCGGGTGCGCACCAACACATCGCTTGTCAAGCCATGCTGTGGCGGCGTCCCATGTAAAGTAGAGGAGGATGGGCATGGATGTTAGCCCAGGGCCCGTCTTTCTCAAGAAAAAAGGGGAGGATTGGCAGATGTTAGTTCAGGGCTAGTCCTCCTCACAACAACAACAACAAAAAGTAAAACGGCAGACACCAATCCAACCGTATCAACAATAACATTAAATGTGAATGGATTAAACAATCCAATCAGAAAGCAGACTATCAGATTGAATTTTTTAAAAAGCAACAAGATCCAACTCTGTACTCTCTACATAGAACGTTATGCTGTCAACTATATGGTTTGACCCAGTTTAGATTTAAAGATACAGATAGGTTGAAAATAAAGAGATATACCATGCAAACAGCAACCATAAAAGAGCTGGAGTGGCTATACTGATATCAGAAAAAATAGACAAACTAGAAAAATCTTACTAAAGATAAAGAGACATTTTATAATAACAGAAAGGGTTAATGCATTGGGAAGATGTAACAATTATAAATGTATATGTGCCTAACACAAAGCCCAAAATACATGAAACAAGAGCTGACAGAATTGAAGGGAGAAATAGACAATTTTCCAATAATAGTTGGAGACTTCGATACCCCACTTTCAGTAATGGAGAGACTAACCAGACAGTAGATTAACAAGTATATATATAAGACTTGAACAACACTATAACCCAACCAGATCTAATAGATAGCTATAGAACATGCCACCCAACAACAGAATTCTTCTCCAGTGCATATGTGACATTCTCCAGGCCAAATCATATGTTAGGCCATAAAAAAAGCCTACGGAAATTTAAAAGCATTTAAATAAGACAAAAAATTTTCTCTGAAACAATGGAATTAAATTAAAAATCAATCTACAGGGTACACAAACCTGAGTTAGTGAATACTTGGAGTGACATCAAGATTCATAAATGATATGGAATCCATGTCATGTGACTTGAAGGAACTGAGGCTAGTTTAGCCTACTGAAGAGACTAATTTGAGTGATGAAGATAGGAATGGGGTAGGACATAATAGTTTCCTCTAAAAAGCCTGTCATTCATAATAAAGAGTATATTTATATTTGATCTTCCAGAAGATGTAAGACCAGTGGATGGATGTTATAGCACAAAATAAGGAAGAATATTCTAATAGTACTTTCCAATAATATGTAGACAGTCTTTTGTACTTTCATATACATGTCCTTTAAAATGTGTTTTAAAAATCCTACATTGGAAAGTCAAGGGATAATTTTTTTTTTTAATTTTATTTATTTTTTCCCCCAAAGCCCCAGTAGATAGTTGTATGTCATAGCTGCACTTCCTTCTAGTTGCTGTATGTGGGACGCGGCCTCAGCATGGCCGGACAAGCAGTGCGTGGGTGCGCGCCCGGGATCCGGGCCCAGGCGGCCAGCAGCGGAGCGCGCGCACTTAACCGCTAAGCCACGGGGCCGGCCCTCAAGCAGTAATTTATAAGTGCTTTAAAAAGGGTCTCATTCCCAGAAACGTTAAATAATTGTATGATTCCTGTAAAATGTCTTTTCTCGAAAAGCCTTAGTTGCAGCACCAGCGTGGTGTCCAGGCAGCCTCTGCGCCTCCCAGGGTTGGATCTAGAGCTTAGAACCTGAGTCAGCCCACTTCACTGCTTTCTCAGAATAATGCCCACCCCCCCCCCAACAAATTTAACAAATTTCTAAATAAATTCTTGTGTAACTTCTTTATGTTTTGGAACTTTTCCTTAACTTTGTCAAGCCAATCCTTAATTGCCTGAATTCTAGAGAACCAAACAAGCAACTCTTTCTCCTAAATCTATGTTCCAATCATACAAACTGTGAATTATTTAAATAGCAATTCAGATGTTTAGGTGTGTTAATATAGAATCTTCAAAAATGCAGATTTTACAAAAATTAATAATGTGAAAGACCAAGATCACTTCCAATAGATTATCTCAAAATAATGAACATTATCACTCAAAGTTATTCAGTCAGAATCCTAAAGAACCTTCTATGGGAGAAATTGAGGAAGTGATCATATTGTGTGTGATTTTGTGTACACACACACACAAATGGACTGAAAAATGTAAATGTATTTTGCCAGACATTATTAACTTCTATATTTCTCTTCATTAAGACAATGTCTTTATTGCTAGAGATTAAAATTTTCAAAAAGATTTTTATAAGAGAAATTTTTTTCATTTACTGCATTCTCCTGGAGTATAAGTTACACTGTGAGAGTAAGTTAGGCATACTCTTCTATAACCTGGAGTTCCTTTAGCATATTTATCTTCCAGTGCACTAACTGATGTCCTTAGAGTGCTGAAGAAGTTAGCATCCAAATTGTCTGGTTGACTTATAAAAGATTAATCTACATATCAGGAAGATCTCTATAAATCTGGGTACAGCATCTTTCAGTCACTTCTCTGTTTTCTAAATATTGGTCCATCAATTTAGATAGCACCCTGAACTTCAGAAATGAGGAAGATGTGGTGTATTATCTCTTTTAATGATGGGCAATGAGATTTCTCTTTAGAGAAATGTAAAGGCTTAGACATATCTGGGAGACTTCAGATTATTTATTTATAATGTTTTATAACTAAATATGTTTGTGCTTTTCCATTAATTTTCTACTAAATGTTTGAAGAGAGGTCTATTTAAAATAAAATCCACTTGAAATGAATATTTATATTTATGGCTTACTAAACTTGATTTGTAAGATTGGCCTATTTTTTACTTTGAATTCGTTGTTTTATTTATTCGTATTCTTTTTCCTGAACACGATTGTTATTTTAGAAGCAAAATTATTTAATGATAGATTTCTAATGTTGTAGATCTTAGCATATTTTGATTTGTACGAAAGCTCTATTCGTTAAAAGTCATACAAATCAAATTTCATGAAGGAAATGCATCTGAGATGCTTAGTAGACGTTTTTCCAGGCATTAAGAATTACGTGCTTACAAGGATATTTTACTGTTTATGTATGAATTAGCTACTTAACTTGTAACACCCAGTCCTCCCTGGGTTGAAAACTTTTCATTGCTAATCTTGTCTTTTATGTGTCCAGTAATAATTACCAAAATATCTTCCATGAGGTGTGGCAAATTATTGCTAATTACTATTCAGTTTCTTCCTCCCCCAGGCAAATTGGTTCCTATCTGGTACCCAGAGCAAGGGAGCCAGGGCAGGAGTCCTTTGGCGTTGATGCCTGGTGGAATGAGTGATACGACACTTCACTACTCCACCGCATGAAGACATCACGAGATATTTATTTTAGAGAAGGTTGGAGCAGTATTAGATGATAAAACACTTTTCTTAAAGCACTAGGAGAGCAGGGATTGCACTTAGCATTTTTTACAAACCTCCTTCAGGATAATTTGAAGAACAGAAGTTCAAAAAGAAAGTGTTCTAATCTCTTTAATAAATTGTCCTTTCTCCTTGACTAACTTATCCAAATGCACCCTGAAAAGATTTTTGCTTCAAATCTGAATCTCCATAAGAAAATTTTATTTAAAAATACTAAAATTATATTTGTCAATTAGCTAAATTAAATGTTTAGTTTGTGTTATTGTTTAATTAAATTATATCTGTCTTCACTAATGGAAATGTAGTGTGCCAAATGCTCCATTAATTTTTTTTTTCCCTAATACCTTGTGGTCAGCCATGCCTGGCACAAGCGACGTATAGACATATACTTTTCTGATATTATTAATGAGTTATTCATGACCTTTTGGTTGAGATTTGTGCGTTGTTTTGTTGTTTAAAGAAAGAGTACTTAGTGGGATTTATGTGAGCACACCAGGCAATTTAAGAGTAGGTATTATTCCTGGCTTGGATCTGTAACCCAAGTTAATCATAATCACTTGTGGAAAAAAATAGTCTTACCATAAGCGAGCAGTTTTGTTTTGTTTTTTCCAAATGAGAGAAAATTGATGTAATGCTCTTTACATTGCTTTTCACAGAAAAGCATAGGATCTGTTTACCTGGTTGAAATTCAAATTGTTTTATTATGGTGTCAATTCTTTGGTTTTGGCAGCACTTCTGAAGTGTCTATTCATGAAAAGACTACCATAGTGAATGAATGCTAGTGTTGACACCACCTAACAAGCAGGGATTATGTGTTTACAGAAGAAGTAATATGATAGGTCAAGTATAAGAGGCCCTTCTCAAGAGCTCTTCAGCACATAATGAGTGACTGACTAGAAAGTGCGGAGCTGCCACTCTTTGGCTTCGAATCCGTGTTGATGTGTGCCTCTCTTCTCCAAAGCTCTCTTGATCACGTTCAGCTGCTCTGTTCTCATGTGGGGAATAATAGTAGAGTAAAGCTGCTTTTCTGTCTCATTTTTCTTGCTAATTTACACATTCAAGCCATTTTTTGTTTGCTACCCTTATTTGCTATTCTCTTTTGTCAAGGCACTGTTCTCTTCTTTGCCTCAGGCCTAAGAACTAATTTGAGCTTCTATAATTACTTCATGTTTTACACCTGTCTGCATATCATGCCCCCCCCCACCTTGTCTCTGTACTTAAGCTGTATATTTCCTTGCAGAAAAGCTAGTTTTTCATATACAAGGAACCCTAAGTTTCTCTCCTCAGACTTCCTACAGAAGAAACACAATTAAACTGTTGAGATATCCTCAGCAATGCAGCTGACCTCTGGAGTTCATGAAGGACAAATGAACGCTGTCTGCTCAGACAGTTTGTGTTAAGACATTGTTGAGCAGAGAGCCTGAGCTTTGTTCCTCGTGAATGAAGCAATGGTTGTAGTCATTTTAAAATCATTAAGACTCTGAATGCACAGTATCGTTCTACAGTGTTAGCTCTACAGCTGCTCTTCTGCTTTAATAGCAGCTTATTAAATTTGGGTCAAGCGGACTCTGAAGAGTATCACAATGAAGAAACTGTTCTAAAAGTTACCTGTTTAAAAAAGGCAATTGATTAGATTTTTAACTTAAGTGACAGCTGCAATTCATTGCCTATTCTTTGCAATGTCCTGCAGCCAGAGCAGCCTTTTGTAATTTGGGCTTCATTTTGTAAGAGCTTTCCTGAATAATCCAGGGTTGCTTTCCACTCAGAGCCTGCTTCAATCCAATTAGGAGTTTAACAAGGGTCAAATTAAGGAGACTTTACACTTCATGTTTGCATCATTAGCCATGAGACTGTTATGTGAGTGCATGACTATGTGTCAGGGAAGAGGGGAAGGCTGCAAGATGGGACAGACACAAAGCTGTCATCCACCATGTGGTGTGCCCCCTTCGCTGATGGAGCCTCAGCAGGCTAGCAACAACATTTCCAGTTGTCTTTGGGGGTTGTTGCCTTGTCAGATCAGCTAGTATATAATTGTTTGGAGGTTACAGGTGCTAGCTGGGGCTGATGAAGAAGAGTGTCTTTCGCCTACTCTTTTCTCTTTGGGCAGCCTATTGTGATTGGACCAATGACTGGGAAGACATGAAGTTGAAACCTCTTGAGCATTCATTATTTTTGATGAGATGACAACTATCTAGGTTCATGTTCTCACTCCTCGTGCTGTTTCCTCTTTTTTTTTTTTTTGAAAATGTAATTGTTCATTCTGTAAAATGTTATCATAGGAAGTAGAAACTCATTTTTTTAAGGGACTAGTTTGTTAGAGGCCTTGCAAAGATCAGTTACCTGCTATTCAAGAAAACAAAGTGCTCACGATAGTCTTTTCAGAATTGCAATACTTAGAAAAACTTTTTGTTTCATTTTGTCCATACCATCGAGTTATATTTGTTAATGTGCTCTAACTATATTATGTCGCTGTAAAGAAAATGACCTATTTCCAAAAAGAAAAGACAACAAAATTCTGCTAATCAGCACTTCTCTGCCTGGGATATTGCTAGTGAACTGTTGCTGTGCCCTTCAGCAAAGCTTTGTGCTGCTACACACAAAGTAAAGATTTATCTAAAAATAACACTTTCATTGTTCCTTTCTTACCTCCTCAACCCATTAATAGGTACTTTAGTATCATGAGAGTTTTCATAGTTTAATCCCCTTTCAAAAGCTTTTCAGAATAAAAGCTCTAAATGGTCCTCAGTATTAATTTGATGTGACTTCTGTACAATATGGTTTAAAACTCTCAGAAGCACATTTTTACCGCTCACTCTTTTTCATTGGAGCAATGTGTGGAAAATACCAGCTGAATGTTTAGTGGCTTGTCTAATGTGAACCATTTTTGTTGCTGTCTAATAATATAGTTTTCCAATTTAAAAAAATTATTGTCATGGTGATATAATTCTTAATTCTCAAGAATATTATTTTGGGTTCTCCATTTTTTTTAATTGTAAATGTCTTTTTTTTTTTCTTTTTGTGAGGAATGATTGGCCCTGAGCTAACATCTGCCAATCCTCCTCTTTTTTGCTGAGGAAGACTGGCCCTGGTCTAACATCCATGCCCATCTTCCTCCACTTTATATGGGATGCCGCCACAGCATGGTTTGGCAAGTGGTGCGTCACTGTGCACCCGGGATCCGAACCGGTGAACCCCAGGCCACCGCAGCAGGGCGTGCGTGCTTAACTGCTTGCGCCACCGGGCCGGCCCCTAAATGTCTTCTTAATGTTGATATTTTTCAAAGCTGTAGTTTCAGTCTCTGATTTGCTAAGAATTAAGAGCCAATAATAAAGTCGGCCTGGTCGGTAGCAATCAGGCTAGATTAGATGCAGTCGGTTACATCTTTGTTTCTGTTTGGGCCACAGTAGCCTCAAACTCAAGAACTTCCAGTGCTAATAACCCACTTCACCATTTTTGTGTGTTTCGTTGCATTTGACTACACGTCTGTCTGTCTTTCTAAAAAAGTAGTATGTGGTAAATGTAATTCTTGCTGCCTACAAATCATTTAATACTGGACTCATGCATTCCATGCCAACTTCCATTTCCTCAACTTTTCATACATCTACAAAGCCTCCAATATGAGAAAAAAAAAACTATTAATTTTTTTAAATTACAAATTCCTTCACTGAATTTTAATGTTCACACTTTATAACGGCTGTGTATGTCTGTGTGTGTGTTTATGCACATGCATATGTGTATATACGTGTAAACATCTTTCCACGGTGAAAAAAGTTATTCATTTTAAAAAATGTTTTTGAGTCACCTGCTAGTGCAGAGACTGTGCTGGTGAAACAGTAGAGAGAGCTAAAACAATACCACCCTGCCCTTTGAAACTTTGTTGTGGGGAGAAAGGAAGAAATCAAATAAGCACACAAATACATGTAAATTTACGATGGTGAATGTCCTCTTATTGGGGAGTGTGATCTGGTCAGCAAGTTCAGGGAAGATTTTCTTGAGAAAGTGACTTTGAATTGACCTGTTGAAGACACTTTGCTATAAAAAATTTGTTTCTTTTTCCTTCCAAAGAACTGAAAACATTTGCACATACACTTCTGAGTCAACATTTACAAACGTAACGAAACTTTCTACTGATAATATATTAAGGGAACATGTAGAAAAAGGCATCTGAAAAGAGAGAGAAATAATTATAATTTCAAAGGAAAGTTTTAGGCTAGTTTTAGACTGTTTCTGGACAGGAAGCAAGCAATTGACTTATCTAGAACTGGTTTTTTTCTGGCTTACTTTTTCTCTGTCGTTTTTTTCCTTCCATCTGAGGTTTATTACATGATTTATCTGCTTACCATGTAGAAACAGATTGGGATCCTCCAGTGTGGAACCTGTGGTGGGCTGGAGCCAGCACCTACAGGCTGTGAGAGCCACATGTGCTCATTTCTTCCCAGCTCCACATTCAATGCCTTCACCTTGGTAGCTTGCAATCCGCCATGGTGCGAGTATTTATACAACAAGAATTGGCAAACCGTACAGCTAAGCCTTGCCACCCCAGCTGGTTTATCAGCACACTCTTGGTTATATCTGATACATAGTACATGGGATCTGGACCTACAGATAGATTTGGGAAGACTCCATAAATTCTCACAGCTCCCTCCACTCCTTTATAGGAGCTGGGAATGGAAATTAGAAAATACAAAATCAAGTTTTGGTTTATTATTTTAGTTATTTTAAGTTTTCTAAGCATATAAAACTTAGTTAACAAAATTCAGTTCCTCAGTTTATAAAAATTTAGCTAATGTTATTGTTTACCTTTTGAGGTAACAGTCAATAACATCTCTTCCCCATGGATTAAATGATGATTCCCTTTTTAAGATAATTGTCTTTGGCATGTAAATGTTTGCTACTTCCTAGTGTAATTGCAAACAACATAAATTTAAAGGTATATTGTTAGCCTACAGATTAATGACCTTTATCAGTCTTTTTTTTTTCCCTATAATAAATCAAATTTTTGTTTTGTTTCAGAACTAATACATTTATTGTTTTTACTGCGTATAAATGTAATACTTAGTAAATGTTAAAATGTAGGCAATTTAAAATAGCATAAAAAATAAAATTAAAATTACCCATAATCCAACAGCCCAGAGATAAAAATTGTTAATATTTATATTACCATACTTTTCAATGTATGTATCTACCTATAGATAGATATATTTTTATAGATGATAGTATGCAGATTATTTTGTAACTTGCTTTTTTCACACAACAATATAATATGGACATATTTCTGTATCAATAAGTAGAGACCTATGTCATTCTTTTTTAGCAGCTATATAATATTTCATTGTATAAATACAATATAGTAACCAATCACCTGTAATAAACATTTTAATTTTTCTCTATTTTAAACAATGGATAATTTTGTAAATACCCCTTTGTCCATTTGTTCACTTATTTCCTTACGATGTGTTCCTAGAAGTAGAGGTGCTGGTATCGAGAATTCGTGTTTTGTTTTGTTTTTGAGGCTTTCATGCATACTGCTTTCAAAACTTTGCTCCAGAAAGTTTATACCAATATATAAAGTAACACATACAACTCTACATGTCATTGCTCCCTTGTCGACATGGGATATTATCATTCTTACTAATTTCTGTTAACCTGATTGATCGTCAAAATGGTTTTAATGATATCTTTAAAAATCTTTGTTTCTCCTTAATCTATAGATTGTAAGCTTGAAATTGTCCAGTAAAATGTTAATGAATTGTCCAGTTATAATTACTCTCTCAGAGAAAGGAACAAGAACTTGTTTGAAATGTACAAATTTTAAGTAAAGGAATAGGACTACAGTTTTAGGTTAAAGAGCTGGAAAGATGTATATAATAATTATACTACCTAGGATGAAGACAACAAATATGAATATTCATTTACAATTGGATATTTGGCTATTTCACATTCTTTATATACAATCCTGAATGAGTACTCATTTTAGAGGAAATATTTTGGATTACCAAATCAGAATGTGGAACATCCCAACTGTAGAATGTTGCCAGCTAATTGAAGTTAAAAACAAAAAAACAACCAAAGGCACTGTGCAAGCCGAGCAAAACGTATCTGTAGCAAAATTTGGCCAAAAGGCTGGCAGTTTACAAACTCTGCCAAAGGGTTTGTGGCTTTCTTCCCATGTGAAATACTGTACATCTTACCAGTTCTTAACTAAAACTGTTTTCCCATTCCTTTCCCTGAAACTTTATAAAGCTTCAGATACACACACAGGCTTTTTCCTCTAAATATAGCTACTATATAAAGAGTGTCTCTAATGATGCTGGAGCCCAATAGCACTACCTCCTGTCGACTGAGCACGCCCAGCTTGGAGGTTGCCACAGCTCAGACCCTTGCTTGTTGTCTCACACCCATCCCACCTCACTCCTTGACTTTACTTGCAACCTCTATTTTTGAGTATGTAAAAATAAAACATAAAAGTCCTTTTATTGATATATATTTTTACTTTTAAATGAAATTTGCTTATTTTTCAGTACTAAATACAAATATTAGTATTCAGAACATCATTTCTATCTCAGTAAATTACCGGCTTGTGTTAATTGACTTTTATAAGTAAGTATATAAAAATATATATATTATTCTAAAGAATATAAATGGGCAAAAATCAGAATTCAAAATAACATTTCTAAAAGTTACTTTCATAATGAGATGGTATGCCATTAACCATACATACTGAGATATGCTTCTAAATAAAATATACATATTCTTATTTGGAACCATGCTATATCCATATGAATCCAAATGTTTAGGTGAAAACTGACTTTTTAAAAATTTAGTTCATTATAGACACATAGGATTTGAGTTTAGACTTAGAAATAGCTAACTATTATTTCAATGGTAGATATTTAGCCTTTGACCTTTATTGCTTTAAGACTAACTCACTATGCTCTGTGGCTAATCTAAAATTTTAGTCACACCAAAACAATGTGTTCTGGAGTTTGAGGATTGGAAGTGAAAAATGGAAGTAAGAAATCTGAACTGGAAGTATAATCACTTAGTTTTCATTGTTTAAATACTTCATATTTTCTTATTAACCCTTCAACCCCTCATTTTTCTATGTAGTATGCATAAAAACGAACTTCTTAACTGTTTTCTCATATCGGGAATATGTCTGGGCCTAAACTGGAGTTGAAGCTATATTTTGAATTTGTAATTGCATCTTAGAAGGGATAGCCAGAGTACAATTTTGAAGAAAAAGGTTAAAAATGCATGGCTGTCAATTTCCTTTGTCTCTTTGGGTAATTTCCTTAATAACTACAGTTTCTTCATTAAAAAGGTTAATGTAATAAAGTAAATAATCTCAGAGGTATTAGTGAATTTCAGTATCTAGGAAATCTTTTGTGTATGAATGGACTTTTATTTGTGTTTTAATCAATATTCAATTAGTTAATTGATTTTAAATAATTTAGTTTTAAAAGTAGAAAACTTTCTCTTTAAGTCTTTGTTTGCCTTACAGATTTTTATTTTATTTTTAAATGTTTTAATTTGTTTATAAAAGTAACATTTACTTTAAATTGATATTAATTTAAATTTAAATAACTGATAAGTTGACAAATCAAAGTTCTGTAATCATTTAGCACCGCATCCATATTAATTTATCAGAGTCTCTGAGATATTTCCAATTTTATCTATTAAATTTATGTCTGATTTATTATTATTTATGTCAGTCGTTCAATGATTAGAAATAGTTTTGTTAGATTTATAAGTCTGCCTTATTAGGTTTTAGAAGTGTTTGAGAAATCATATATATTAATTTAGCAATAGTCATTTGAAATTCTTACACACAACTGTGACATCAAGATGTTATAGTTAAAACAGCCCAGGCTGCACAGTTAGCCAAACTTGGATATAAAGCCACTTGAATTTTCAGATCTCTAGAGTCTTCATCCAAAAATTGAGACTATTAAGACCTACCTCATAGGATCTTTGAAAGATTTAAATAGTAGTTAAGGACAAAAAAAATGCCTGGCACCCAGAAAGCATTAATGTTCTGCTACTCCATCACTCATTCCCTGCAACGTAGTCAAAAGGTAAATCCTAAGTAAATTACTCCTTAAATTTTTTAGAGTTAGAATTTGTGAAAAATTATTGCATTTTAATTCTTCAGTACAAATGAGGCCCTAAAATGACTTATTGTAGGAGATTTGACAAGTTAGAAGAACTAGAACAGCCCACTCTTGATTCCCAGCTCAGGGTTCTTATCTCAAAACCATTTCTCAAATTATAAAACCATTATTATAGAGTTACAAAGGACTTCGTAAGTCATCTGGTCTAATTTCATGTTGCACGACTCCTTTTTAATATCCACCCGGCCATTTTGGATATGTATAGCAATAAAGATCTCCTGTTCGTTTTTCTCCTTCTAGCTACTATGTATACATTTTACCCCCCGCCCAAAGCTGTCTCCAATGACTTCTTCCTTTCTCTCTTAAATTTACTCAAATTAGGCTTTTGCTTTCACTACTTCACTGAAAATGCTTTTGTCAAGGTCATCAATTTTGCTAAATCTGGAGACCTAACTCAGTTCTGAACTCCTATTTTCCTTTTCACCTACCCCTGATCTGAAGAAATTGCTCTACCCGCAGTCTTTCTTATCAAAGTTCCTTGCAATTCCATCAGTCCAATTGTTCAAGCCAAAACCTTGGAGTTATCCTTGACTCCTCTTTCTCTCTCTCCTACTTCACATATATAGTCTCTTAGCAAATCATGTTGTCTCTACCTAAAATATATCCAGAAGTTTACCGCTTCTCACCACCTCCATAGCTACCAGATGGGCCAGCCTCTTCTGGGTATTCTTTAATTGTAAATGTCCCTCTTATAATATAATGCTCAGAAATGGCATGATTGCACACGTTACACTTATATCCTTTTTCCATCATAATAATTCATCCTAGGATTGCAAGGACCATTTTAGTAGTTATATTACAGTGTTGACTAGAGTCAGCCAAAACTCTGTGATGTTTTTTCATATTAATTGGTGTTTGCATCTAAAGTAGAGTGACTGTCATTTGTTGAGCACCTACATACACATCACCAGAACCCCTTAAAGATAAGATATTATTATCCCAATTGGTAGATGAGAAAATAGAGGCTAAGAAAAGTTAAGTAATTTGCTCAAGATCACAGAGCTAAAAATTAGTAGCACTGGCAATGGAATTTAGATTAGTCTAACTTCAGTGCCCATCCTTGGACCACTACATGTGAAGACCTGGAGACAAGAGAGAACATGATGCATTCAAGGATTTGAAAGAAGTTCTATATATTGGGAAGGGTGTAAGGGATAGGATGCTAGCAAGGATCAGACTAGAGAGGATAGTGCCAAATTTTGAGGGAGATTATAAACCATATTGAGAAGTTTACACTTGTCAAGCACTGGGAAGGGAAAGCTGTTAAAATATTTTAAGCAGATTTCCCTTTCTCAATAATAATTACTCTGGCTTTAGTATGAAGAATGAATTAGAAGGCAACAACGATGGAAGAATTTTTGATGACCTACCCTGGAGTAGTGGCAATGAAAAGGAGCTATCTAAAGGGTAGTGTTTGCAAACAGTTACTCTAGTAGGATGGCTAGAAAGCAGTATTGTTTGAAATTACACCAAATGTGGATACCTTTACTGAAACTTATTTTAGTGCCCAATGTAGACATTTTGATATTTTTGTCTGCCTCTAATTTGTTTTAAACAACAACAACAACAAAATTATGACTATTAGCTATAGAGTGAAAGTTTGAAGATGAGATTTTCTATCAGTCTGTGCACTAGAGGGGACTCAGACTTATTTTCCCAAATGAATCTTAGCCCTGCTCCTGGTTATCCATAGCAGAAATGGAATGGTCTTTCTATTCAAGCAGACATTAAAAAACCCTGGTTTCCAAAAGAGGTTGCCAGACTCACCCCTGTCTTGAACTGTCAGTGAAAGCATATGTTTTGCTTTTAATTTCTAAAACACTTTAGTTGCACTATAGGTACATGACAGGAAGCAAAATCGTCACATACTTCCCAATATAAATTAAAATTTTGGCTGAGTGAAACAGGATTTGTAGAAGATTACCTCAATGTTAAGGAGTCCATTCATTCCTAAATATTCTGTACTCCTGGATTAAACCTGATAAGCAGAAACTGTGAACCTGGACCATCACGTTGGCCTCTTTTCTAGTTAAATTCTTTGGTTGCATTCTTTGGTTCATTCAAGTTACCTCCAGAAATAGAGGCTTTATTGTAAAGGTATATGTATATATGCTGTGGAATTTTAAAACTAAAGAGCTAAGTCAGCTCTAGGGACTGTCTTTCTGTCCTTCATTCATGAACCACCTGGCCGGTTAATTTCTAAGCGTTTTTTTCTTCTCCCTCGACAGATCAGCTTCCTGAACTTATTCCTAGCTTTGGTTCACTTGAACTTTCAGCTTGCCCCTGTCCCATCTTGGCTCCCCTGGCCTCTCACTACGTCGTGACATTTCAGCTTCAGTTCCTACTGCCAATTACACAGTTCTTTTTGTATTTCCTATTTCCGGTTTCTACAGGAATCTGATTCACTGAGCTCACATTCCTGAGCCAGGCCAAACCACAGAGTATTGGCAAACCTGTGGATTAGCTGCCCTTGATTCTGCCTAGTGGTCCTCATAGGTCAGCCCTTTCTCCAGAAACTGTGGATGAGCCCATTTCTCTCAGAAGGCAAGTGTGGGCTCTCTCATACTGCCTCTCCGTAGGATTCATTTTTCTAAGCTGTGCTTTAGGAAATAGTATAATCCTTGAAATTTGGTGTAAGGATATTATTGAGACATTATGTATTACACTATATAGTACCCTTTTTGTGAAAACTCTTGGCATAAATATATTTCTAGCATTAGCATTAGAAATAACTGTGCAATTATTCCTGAACTGGTTTGTTTTTTATCTTAACTTTATGGTGAATTTATTGCTTCTTTTTCTACATTGGCTTTTGGGAGTTCACAAATCTGTGGCCCAAACAAAAGAAATTTAAATGACTCTATGGTATACATTTTTATTTTTTTAATCAATCTTACATCTGCATTCATTTTCTGTTTTTGACCTTGTTTTTTCATGTATTTCTAATTCAAATCATATTTTATATATCCCTGTTAAGTCACCTTACATTTTTTCAGAAGCAAGGTGTATATATATATATATATAAATTATATAAATTTTAATATATTCAGGGACATGTTAAAGTTTCTAGCTAGTTTTTAGTTAAATATGATGTAATTTTAAAGAAATAGACAAATAATTTGAAAATACTAATATATTACTTTTTTATATTTATGTAATTTTAAATCATCCAGCTGCTTTTTTAAAACATAAAAACCCCTTTGGGCTTAGAAGTATCTTTTAAATAAGGTTTGAGATAGAAAAGATTTTTTTGCACATTAATTGTTTTTGGCATTCATAACTATTAGTAACATGTTCTTGTTGTGGAGAAGGTAGGTGTGTAATAAAATTAATATACATTTTAAATTGTTTTCAGTTAAACCTTGTTTCAAAACAGCAGCATCTACCCCTCCAACAATAACATACTCCTAAAATTATTTCTTTTTTCTCCCAGACTTTACTTCTTGGTTAGTCCTTTTTAAAAAAAGTAACTGACATCAATTTTATGTAAAAGAAGCCCTTGAGGTGGAAAGTTAGGGAAGGCTGCACGAGTTTATAGCACACAAAATGTCGCTTGCATTTTGCTGCTCAGTAGTTTGATATACTCATTTGCTGATATGAAATGACGAGGGCTTACAAAACAGGGTTTTGTTTTTTAGCTGCCTGTAGACCTAGTGGGGCCTAACAGAACCCAGTCAGCAGGTCATTAACTCTGGAGAAAACAGCTTGCATTAATATGCTCTAATCCGGTATAATTAGTCAAATTACTGCACGCCGACCAGCTTGTCATGTGTTGTCAGACTTGGCATGCATGCTGGATTGCCTGGGTCCCTCTGGAATGCCACCCTCAATCAGGGAAAACTGCTCATTTGTAGTGGTCTTGAACTCTTGATAGAAAAGCTAACTAAACAGCAGTCATGGAGGAACTTTTATTAATTCTTGAGTTAAAATATTTTTCCATCAAAAATAATTTAGTATTTTGGTGATTGAAATGGAATCTTTTCTACTATTTTCTGTAGCATGTCTATGTAATATTCCAAGTGGAATTAACATCAGTATTAAAAAAGATTTAAAATAAATAATTACCAGTTGATCAGCTATCGTTCCAGTATATGGGAGTGTGAGTGTGTGTTTGTGTATGTGTTAGTCTTTTTCCAGTAGGGTGAGAGGTTATTAAACTCTAAAAGGGCCATATTAGCATAAATTTACAAGAGCTCTTGTTCTGGCGGCAGGATAAAAACCTGTGTTACCTTTGCATTAACACTGAATTGCTTGTTGTGCTTTTGGCAATGACAGATAAGTCAGTGCAATTCCCCATTGCAACGGAAATGATGCTCCAGATTCCAAACGCATCCTGAAGATGTCACTGACAATAATCTTCAAAGAACGGCCAGTGAAAGTGGGCTGTATGTTTGTAGGATGATATACTGCAAATGACAGGAAGAATTATGTGAGTGAAGACGAATCTGTAACATATTATTAAGCAATTTCACGAGAATAACAGGGATAAAAGGATAATGGATGAGGGTGTCATTATTACCTTCATGTAGAGGGAAAGCAAAAGCAAAGGTAGAGAGACAAGATTAATTGAGGAAGGGTGAAGCATTCATTGCTCATCAGCTCTTTTGTACTCTTAGCTCCTGAAATTCCAGACTGGGAGGAAAAAGGTGCTCAGAGCTGCATTTTAATGCAGCTGGCAACGAGTAGAAAACTGACAAGGCACTTTTTAGTCACCACCCTTCTTATCAAAAAATACATAATCACTATTACCTTTTGAATATTCTGAAGCCACAACAAAAATCCAGCAGAATATTTATTCTTTTTTTTTTTGTAGCAGCTTTCATTATTAATTATACCTTTAAAAAACAAAAATTATAAAATTCCAAAATGCATTTTTCCATGCTTTGCCAAAAAAAAAAAATTGCTCTTTTAAATTCAGAGTTGTACTTCCAGTGATGAAACATTTCAAAATCCATTAGATTATTATTTGATCATCCTGAGATCATTAGGTTAAGGAAACTATACATTTTATAATCAATTTCAACTGTTCCTTCCATTTTCTAAGCACATTTCCCTTTCATGCAATATCTGGGTTTTTTAGATAATAGTAAATATATTTCTTTTTATTAAATGAAGATGTAATTAAAATTTTAAAATACCAAAGTCTTCATTTATGTTTTTCTCTATTCCCTGTTTTTTATAACTTCTCATTTGACCAGTTATTCCAAAGTGCATATTATATCATGCACAGTAAGATGCAGTTGTAATATAGCA
The DNA here is from genome assembly GCF_057802395.1 of Ceratotherium simum simum. Lineage (NCBI taxonomy): Eukaryota > Metazoa > Chordata > Mammalia > Perissodactyla > Rhinocerotidae > Ceratotherium > Ceratotherium simum. The sequence continues at coordinate 68,939,312 of NC_141909.1, read as the reverse complement.
ACCACTGTCCTTCTGGTTGCAAAATATAACACAGGTGTTTTGCTGGAATCTAAGAAACCTTTTGGGACATGAATTCCCTTCAGATTGTAATTTACTCCTGATACTGAGTTAACCTTAAATGTTGCAGAAACTTTAAAAATATATATTTCTCGGTACTGAGCTAGTAGGAAAGTCAGATGATCAAGTTACAAGCTTAAATATGTACCCAGTGGAGATACTCAGAGTTGAAGATTAATTTGGGAACAAGAAGCATAAATTTCATCTTTGTCTACGTAGTGGGTTCATATATTCAGGAAAGGTAACAGAGTTGGGATTCAGGTGTCAGTGATAGTTGAGAATCATTAAAGGTTAATATCCAGCTAGCAAACAATACTTTAATGTGTATGCACATATCCAGACATGCATAACAATAATGTTATCAAATGCTAGATGTATATACCACCCAATAATACTATGTTTTTATTGTATAATAATTTGCAAACTGTCTTCCTATACACTGTATCATATTTGATCCTTAAAATAGTCATTTTTTGATGAGCAGAACTAGAATTCCTGTTTCAGTTCTATAAATGGGAAAACTGAGGAACAGAGAATTCAATGAGTTTATCCAAGTAATTCCATAGTAAATGATGCTGCTAGGAATAAAACCAGAATCTTCAGACACCATTCACTGTTTGATTTTTAAATTTATTTTTCATGCCACACTCTGATTTTTGATATTTTACTACTTTTCATGTATGTCTTTCTGATCATCTTAAACGTTTCTTCACTAAAGGAGCATCCTCTGCCTTATGTTTTCCACAGAGTAAGGGAAAAGAAACCAACATTTGTCAAGCATGTAATATGTACCAGATACTATACTAGGCACTTTGCGTACATTATATAATTTAATATTCACAACAGCTAGGTGAGTTAGTCATTGTTATCACCACTTTACAAAAGAAGAGATTAAAATTCAGAGATGTCGGTCATTTGTCCAAGCTCACAACCAGGCAGTGTCAAGGATTCAAACCCAAGTTTTCCTGGCTCCAAAGCTCATGTTCTTTTAAACACTATAAAGCCCTTTACTCTTGTCTATACTATATCTTACACATGCAGTCAAATTGTACTGTCTTTTTACATCCATCTCATATTTTAGATCTCTGAATGTTTAAATTTAGTGGCTTTTGTCTGTCCTGGAATTCCTTGATTTCTGCATAGCATTTGACACTGAGCTTCCACATCCTCACTAGTGCTCCTTCACTAACTCACTGGCCCTCAAGTCTTTTTTTCACTGGCTGCTCTTCCTTCTGCTGTGCCCTCAATGTGGATTCTCCCATCCCCAAAAGTGTGTCTTTTCATCCCCTTGGTTCTCTACCACAGAGATCTAATCCCTTTCCATGCCTTAAACTTTCTCTCTGTACAGATAATGCCAAAGATCTCCTTCTAGGTCTGTCTTCTCACTGGCATATTCTTAGCTGCCTGCTCTGCTGAACAGTCTTCTCAGGGTGCTATACGTGCCTCAAACCAAACTCATCATTTTCCTTTTCTTCCTAACTTTTCTCTTAACTTCCTGATTTTAAAAGAAACTATTATTCTTCTAATCACCCGGACCTTCTTGCCAATTTGAATGAGTTAGAAGTTTTTTAACCTGACATTAAAAGCCTCTCCTGCCTTTTTAGGCTGCTAAAGTCCATCACCCATCCCTTCTCTATCTTTTACAGATCAGCCATCCTTCAAGGCCCACATCAAGTATCATCTTTAATAGGAAGTTTATCCCAAACCCATCAAATGTGTGTATTTCTCTCTTCTTGGAATCTCCAAACATTTAATTTGTACCCAAGTTTTCCTGGCTCCAAAGCTCATGAAACCTAACAAGAAACTCAATAAATATTTGTTGAATTGAATTAAGTCAAATTCTCTGACAATCTCAGTCAGATATTTTTAATTTACATCATTTTTCCTTATACATGAATGAGCTATGACTTTCCCATGTCAAAATTTAATATTAATCTTTTAATTATTTAACACTTTGGATTATTTTTTTCTTGCTGATTTTACATTTATTTGTACATACCAATTTATTATCAAACAGTTACCGTTTGTTGAACATGCATTTACTGTGTGCCTTTCAGGGGCCAGGCTCTTTGTTCGATACTTGGTGTACAGACGTGAACAAGTCCCTGCCTTCACGAAGTTTCCTGCTTAGTTGGGAAGATAGTGTTCTTTTCATACCATATTTGAATCAAATTTATGAAACATGCCAACCTTCTCCTATAGTTATACTTATGATATATGGAGATAATGGAGAGAAATATAGAGCACTTTATTATGTTCTATTTAGAAAAATTTAAATCTTTATTTACTCCTTATAACAACCCTAAAATGTAGGCATTATTTATCCTCATTTTACAAATGTAGAAACAGACTCTGAGAGTCCAAATTACTTGCTCCAAATCACAAAAGCAGTAAAGTGACAGAGTCAGAAGTGGAACTGAAGTTTGTTTAATGCCAAAATCCATGCGTTTCTACTGTGCCACAGGGCTCTACATGTCTTTGTCCTAGCGAAAGGTAAGTTAGATGACAGGAGTTCTTAGCTTTGACTCACGTGTTTATCCAGTTCCCTCAACTTAGAGAAGGCAGGAAGCATTAGTCATAATGATGCCAATGATGTGTAGAAGGGTATTTACTTATTAAACTTGTCAAAAGCACACCCCCACAGTTTTATGAGAGGAATGAAAACAACTTACTACTACTTTTGTGCACAAATGCCCAATCAGGGTGAGTAGGTGTGGTTGCCCTGTTTGCTAGCACTAGTCACATGATTTCAATTATTGATATTATTTGGGTCAGGGAGAATGTATTCCGCATCCTACTGTGCATTTTGGGGAGGAATGTTGTGGGATACCTCATAGAGGCTGACAGTTTCTACTGCACATGCTGCCGCTCGGGTGATTGTAAGAGAGCAATTCTTAAGTAACTATAAGCGCAAGTCGAGCATAGAAGACAACGAAAGAAGACAAATTTGCTCCCCTCTCACCTTTGCATCTAGCAAATTTTGATACTTCGTTGTAGAGATGAGAAGTAAACATCAATGGATTGACCAATAGGATTCTACTTAGCCTTTCAAACAGCCTTTCAAACTGCTTGTTAGCTTGTTATGCCTAGATTCCTTTTTCTTTCTTTCTTTTTAAACTCAAACTTCCCTCAACTATCAAGGCTTCTTTTGTCTTCCCTTTTTATAAGCTGTTTTGGGATCCAATTTTTGGGTGGGGGGAAATGTAGAAATTTTCTCATGGTCTCACACTACCTAAATTTCACAATTCTAGTCTACTTACTAGTGTACAAAATGACACTACCTAGTATCAGATAAGTTGTGATTTTAGTTTTATTCAACTGCTTGCATCTATTAGGTTATTCTAATTTTATATTTCAACTTGGAAACTTTTGAAGGTGGGATCCTTCAAGTCTCTTTAATTGGCTTTATATAGTGCCCCATCACATTGAAATTCCCAAATATTTATATAGAAATGCTTTTGATGATAATATTCAGATTTCCTAAGCATCAATGAATGAAATATTAGTTTCATTTATTTTTTTAAGTAATTCAGCCTTTTAAATAGCATTCAGTATAATGTAGACATGAATCAGTATGCTTTATGGAAGAAATGAAGAGCCTAACTTAATCTGATGATTTGGTTAGGTAGAAGTCAAGCCTGAGGTACCTAATATTGATACAATCACCATGTATAACAGTGTTTCAGTGATAAAAATGCATCAGGCAACCATGTCTCTCCCTATACCAGAGAGATTGGAACATTTCTTCCCCTTAGCTCCGGTGGCACTGAGGACAGAGGGTTTTTGATAGAATAAGGCCTGAAGAGAGATAGGAAGGGAAGATGTGCCGGTGATGACACTGGTGAGGAGCAGGTAAGAGTATCAGGGTTATTAAGAGCACAGTGCCAATGAATCTAGGACATCCTGTCAGTGAGACTCTCAGGAACACCAACCAAATGACCAGTTGCCTCTTTTTTTCCCAACAGCTCCAGGAATTGATTCCCTATCTCCCTTTTCCAATGCTATTGTGTGTTACTTTCACCTTGATTTTCTTTTCTTCTTGACCCCACAGGGGAAAAGAATAGTCTTCTAGCTTCTCACAACTCTCCTTTCCCTTAAACCAGAGTAAAGTCCATGGGAAGTTTCTAAGTGTTTTTATTGCTTCAGTTTGAGAGATTGCTCTTGAAACTCATAATTTATTTATGACATGCCATAAACACAACTTTTTTTTTCTGACAAATTTTTACTGATGAGGGGACTTCTGTTGAGGAGAGATCCTTTTGTTTATTTCTTCACATCTCTGCTTTGTCCACTGAGAAGAAACTTATGCTCAAGCTTTTGTTGTTCTTCTCATGGGAAAGGAATTTCTACTCTGATTTCCCAGAGCCTGAAGTATTCATTGGGCCATAAAAAATCACTATTGGTAGGGTCAGTATAATGTTAAATCATCAGTGTTCCCATGAGGTAAACACATCTGGACAGCACTGATCCCTCAAGGTAGGCTAGCCAACCTATTTTCTTCCATTTTGTTCTGTAGAATCATCAAATTGAATTAGGTCCCTCTTGAAGCCCAGCCAAATTTTTCCCCACAGGGATATCCAGGTATGTATACTCCAAGATCTCTTTTCATGCTGGTGGTGGAAGCCTTGCTTTGGCTTCAAATCCACACCAGATTTTTCAATCCAACTCTTGCCAGAATAGACTTGTAAAGAGAGAGGATAATATCAGCTATTAACTTTTTTTAAAAAAAGTTTTTAGTTTTGCATCTGGCTATTATTCCCTGTTGTGTATTTTCTTAGTCAAGAACCCTACAGGAGAAAGCAGAATATGATAGGACTTAAGCAGCAAAATGCCACCCCCAAGTTCTTACCCTGATTCCATTATTATCACAAGTATGAACTTCCAGGAATGATTTGGTTGCAAAAAATAGAACTCAGGCTACCTTAATATAAAAGGCCATTTATTTAAAGCAATTAGAAGTAGCTTATAGAATCCAATGACAGGTACAGCTGGAATTTGATGAGAAACTGGAACTGAGAATTGGAAAACCTAAATTTCTAGAATTGAAGTCTTGATTTCTCCCTTTCTTGGCCATGTGGTCTCTTGTCTCTGCTTCTGCTTCATTGTTGTTTCTCTCCTCAGATTAGATTTCCCTGAATCTCCCTGCTCAAAACCCAAAAGTAGCCACTACAGCTCCCTACAATTCACTGCTGCTCCAATACCAACTAAAATTCCAATTTCAAATTCCAAGGAGAGGGCATCTGATTGGCTATTGCCTGCAACAGGTGTTCACCCTGATCTAAATTCCCTATGGTTAAGGAGAAGTAGGGTCACACATAAACATAATTTGCAGGATACACCCCTGCGAGTATGGAGGAACTTCTCAGAGAAAAGGGGGATGGTTGAGACATACACTCAAAAAAGTCTCTCTTTTATCTATTTGGTGCTTCCTTCCCTTAGTATGCTATGCTGGAAAGAAAGAAGGGACACCCAACCCAGTTTGGAAGATGACAGGGGGATTCTCAAATATGAACCAGGCAACAGTAAGTCAGACAGAGAGGAGTGAGACATTCCATACAGATAGAAGGAACAGGGATGCAAAAGCACAGAGGAACGGCACACACAGGGGGTTCTAAGAAGAGCAGAGCTTCAGCGGAGTGTGTGAAGCAAGGCATGAGGGGAACCTGGAGATGGAAGCTGACACCCAGCAGCAGCGCAGCTATCAGATGCTAGGGGTGGGGGTCAGGAGAGGCTAAAGGCTGTGGCATTGCTAAGGCTAGATTAGAAAAGATTAGAATCCGGTTAAGAGACTTGCAGTAGGACAAGTGAGGGCTTTAGCAGTGGAAATGAAGAGGAAAGGGCAGATTTGAGAAGCTAGATTTGAAGCTAGAATCAACAAGATTTAGCCACTAGTTAGATATAGGGAGTGAAATAACAAGAATGCTTACAGAGATGTCCCAGATTTTTAGCTTTGATTACTTTATGAATAGTGGTGCCATTCACGGAGATAATAACAGGAACTTTCCACTATTATGGTTACCACGTTTTCTGAGTACTTATGTTATACAAAAGCACTGTGCCAGAGACCTTTCCAGTCGTTATTTTGTAATCATTGTAATGTCTCCATGAATTTTACTTATTTTCGCTATTTTATACATAAGAAATACAAGCCTTCAAGAATTTAGGTACTTGGCATGTTCTCAGATAACTCATAAAGTACAAAGTTAGTTTTCACACCCATTTCTGCCTGACTTGGGAATGATCAAGCACTTAAGTTTACTTTTCTTAAGAACGAGCACGTTTTAAGGAAAACCTAAGTTTCATTTTGGATGTATTGCATTGAGTTTCCTGTGAGACATTCAGCTGAAGAGGTCTGCAGCTTATGACGAGTCTGGGCTGGACCCTCAGATTTGAGACAGTAGCTTAAAGTGGGAACTATGAGGGTGGAAGAAATGCTCCCAATTAGTTACTATGTAAAGCAGACGCTTGCCTCTCCTGGGAGTTGCTTAACACTGTAAAATAGAAGGTATTTTAAAATACATACAATTTTTCAGAGGATTCATTTTTAATTTTAAGCGTCTTTCTATATCAGTTGTTACAGCTCTACTTTTTAATTTTGTATTCTTTTTTCTCTTTTTAAAAGGTATTTACCAGGGATTTGTCTTTTTTCTTGTCTTTTCAGAAAACCAATTTTTAAACTTTTAAAATTTTCACTTTTTAATTTTCTAATGATTTTATTTTTAACTGTATTTCCTTCCTTCTGCTTTTTTCTTTGCTGTTTTTTGTTCTTTTTTTAAGATTTAAGTTGAATGCTAAATTCATGTATTTCTTTTTTCTTTTTTGATAGTTAAAAACATTTAAAACTAGGAACTTATATTGACATTCTATTTTCATCACATTCCATGGTAATGCTTTAATATTTATTGTTTCCTAAATGCTCTGTTGCTGTGTTCTTTCCTGAAGAGGGACGACGATGACCCAAGTGAACCTAGACGGTAGGGTGTCTTTGGTAACAAGCTCTTTCTTTGGCGCAGGGGAAGGAGGAAGACGCAGAGCCTCACTTGCTGCCTCTAGGTTCTGACCCACACGTTGCCCAGCAAACTCAGAATCCACAAGGAAGAACTGTGCTATAGATTAAAAAAAGACAAAGAAGATCCTTCTCTTTTTGAATATGTTCCAAAGGAACAACTCAAATCCTTGGATATATTCCAGTCAACTAGTGAGCAATGAACAGTGTCATCTGAGTGAGGAAAGGAGTTCAGGGAATGCCCCAGAGCCCGCCCACTCCCTTTCCCATCTCCTTTCTACCACTCCCCAAGTGCCTACTAGTGCTTCCTGTAAACGCCCTTTAATTGGACTGTTCTCAACATATTAACTCCATAGATTATTTATTCCAGTTAGAGTAGTTTCTGTATCAAGTCCTATGTCACTGAACAATATTATCATTTTTAAATTCCTTTATTTCACCCTGGTGTATTATACTGCATTTGTCAGTGAGCAAACCCAATAAAGCTACATATCTTCCAAGGAAAACACAAATACTGTAATACATCACTTGGATTTTATTTTATATTATTAAAATTAACATTACTATATGTAAATATGAATTTTATAATTAAATTTACTGATTTATATATCATGGAAAAGTATAAAACAACTCTCTTCCAAATAAAGGTTTGTTTACACCATGTTAAACAGAACTGCAGGTACTTCTCTGGATGTTCCTAATCAGCACTCAAGGTATGTTGAGACTCGCAGACTACCTGGATGGATGGTTAGGAGGTGTTTGTCTAGACAGCATTATAAGATAGGGCACGATGTTTTCTGATCCTTGATGTGGACCCCTTTTTTTAACATAGAGAACTAAAATTGATGACATTTATTTAGGATTATGCTGAATCACAAAATTTATTAATTACTCTTTATTTTTTTTGTGTCCTACCATGTTTTGAAAAATATTTAAAGCAAATTAATGCTTATCAGAAATGAGTTACTATCAAAGCTTATTAAATGTTATTGCTTAATATATTTACTTACTTTGCTTTAGTGCCTTGTAGATCAAATCATCAAATGTTTACCAAGACATGCATTAAATGATTATACAGATTGTTGGTAAATATAATTGTATTAATGAAATAAATTTGAGAAAACTTGCCCATATTTATGGGAAAGTATACTCTATATGGGAACTCTGGGGCAGGGTGCTTGGGTTCTAGTCTCAGCTGTGCCAGCATTCAGATTTTTTGTGACCTTGATGGAAATAGGTTAACATCATTAAGTCTTTTCTTCCTCACTGGTAAAATAGGAATAAAATTTCCATCCCTACTGATCTCACAGTGATTTTTTGATGATTAAATAAAGTTAAATATTTGAAAATTTCTGGTAAACTTATATAGATACAGATAGATATAAAAGTATATATTCAGTACTTTTAATTTTGTTTTTATTTAATTTTGTTTGTTATTTAAACTATAAATTTAAATTTTTATTTAAATTTCGTCACCATTTTATAGATGAGGAAACAGGCTCTGAGAGGTTACATAAGTTGACCAAATATTATGAAATAGTCAAATCAATAGGAAAAGATCAAAGAGTAATATAACCACTGTCATGTACCCAACACCCAACTTTAACATATTGTAAAATTCTGCCATGTTTGCTTCCAATCATTTTTATGAAATAAAACGTTACAGATACAAGTTGTATTCCACCATGATTCCATTCTCTTCCTTCTTTCCCTAGAAATTCCACATTATTTTATGGATGCATTATAGTAATTTGATCATGTTCAATTTAGTCGTTCTACTCAGTTTTCACAGTTTTTCATATATCCAACAATTTTACTCCAAGAATGAGTACCTCCATTGTGATGGCTTTTAACAGAAAGGCAGGCCAATTACATAGATTTCTAGAAATCTATGTATCTAGTCATCGTCAAGAAAACCTATAATCAGACTCTATTTACCTTGTTTTGTTCTCTTACTAGATGTTAGCTGATGACAAACAAAAATAAAGAAGACATTCTTTTAAGTGCATTTTCACAGTAACAAGATAGTTCATTGAAAAATATTTATTTTTCATCTTTTCTTTGGGATAGATAAACTAAGAACAGAAGCAATTTCATAACTTGATTAAAGTTGCAATTGTAAGCAAATCTGGATGACAAATATGAATATATACTGTAATGGGAATAAGGTTAATATTTTAAAACAAGGTTGACAGGAGAAAAATTGGCTTAGTTTGCAAAAAGGAAATTTGTTTCTTTAAGTGAAAATTGAGGTCAGTAGGCCTTAGCTCTCCTTGCTCCTGCATGACTGAAATGAATTACATAATGCAGCAATAAAACAGGACTGAGCAAACTAATGACAAAATTATACATGAAAGCCTGCGTAAAATCATTATATGTTATAAACATGTATCTTGTATAAGAAAATGTGAAAAAAAAATCAGTATATGTTATAAACATGTATCTTGTATAAGAAAATGTGAAATTTGAAATGCATGTCCACTTCACCTCGGTTATCTTAGGATAGAAAAGCTAAGTCCTATCCTCTTGTATTCATTAAGGATCTCATGGTCTTTTTTCAAGGAGCAAGGATGGTCACCATCATTTGGACATATTCCAGTCTTGGTTGCTGCATTCTGTTTACTTACTGTGATGTCAATGTGACGGGGTTATTATGAAAGACTTGTTCTTAATACAATAGAAGCAATATCCAGCCCCCTGTGCTCTCCAGAGGGAGTGTTATTTTGTAGAGGCTAAACCTAATCTTGAATTGTTTGCTCTTCTCTGGATTCTCTTAAGTGAAATAATGGTAGTAACTTTGTAATCATGTACGATGTTCTAGGCATTGTGCTAGATGTCCTATGCTGGCTATCCAATCCACAGCAACCCTTTGAGGCAGACATAGTTGTCACCATTTTATAGATGAGGAAACAGGCTCAGAGAGGTTACATAAGTTGACCAGATTGGCCAGGCCTAGTGAGTAGCAGTTACTATATGCCAACTCTATATTTTCAGTAGTGACATTTTCAGTAATATATTTCAAATATGTTAATATTTAATGTAATGTTGCTACTATTTATATTGAATCTTGTGACTTAGGACTTTAAAAATAATTGTGAGTCGGAGTCTACTTTTGGTAACCAGAATGAATAGCACCTTCAGCCTGTTCTAGGCATTTATATACACTCAAACACACATAGAGCGTTGTATTTGGCTTTTTTGGTTTCAGCGCCAATGCTAACAGTTACCCTATGGAAAATGAGTGAAAAACACTAATGAGTATAAGGTCTATTTTATGATGTAATCATTTATTTATATGTGGGCATATAGTGAAACAGGTGTTGATCTACACATATCACATGTAACTGTGCTTTGAATAGTTAGTGTACAGTGAACATATATATATGAGATCTACGTGATGCTGAAACAACCATCTGATTCACAGAAATTATTTAATCAGGGTGTGATTTTTATTACAACTCTTCAGTCTTTAATCCCTTGTGTCAGTTATATAATATAAACATGATCCAGGTTGTAATGTCCTCAGTGTGTTATATTTATTCGTAATGGCACTTTTTCCCAGCATCACAAAAGGCAGAAAGTATGTTACAGCCATGTGAAAATACTAGTTTTATCCTATTATTCTCTTCCTATAAATTGGTTCTCAGAACATAGGAAATGAAATCAACACTACCGCTACCCGGTGATCTTTCCAAGAAACTTCTTTGAACATAAGGGATTATGATATCCATAAACTGAATTGAAAACAATGTAAAATTTCCGATATGAGATAGCTTATATACGGAAAAAGATAGAGGTGGTTGTGTGTTCCTTTTCTCTGTGTCCATATTATCAAAGTAACCTTTATGTCTGTTTCTCTCTAATAATGACATTTATACTTTGTTGCATTAATGTGAAGTAACATGGATTGTGTGTTAGTAGATTCCTTTTAATTACTGTGTAAAAATGATATGTAATTGAAACAAAAAGCATTGTTTCCAATCCTAATTTTTTTTTCCTCAAGTGCATCCTGTCAAGCTGAAAACGTGCAAGTTCTTTTCTGGGGTGTGATTAGATTGGGGCTGAACTCTCCAGCTGGCAGGCCTGTCTGTGACTGGCGGCGGCCTGTCCCCAGTGCTTGTCATTTCCTGACATGCCTGACAGGATGGGGACAGCCGCCCCAGACAGGTTCATTACATGGTGTTTTCTACAGCTGGGCTAAAAATAAATAAATAAATAAATAAACAAATAAAAAGTCTGTGCTTTGCCAGGGCCCAAGCTGTAGGGGCCCTTCTTGTTGGTTTAAACTGGGGCCTTGTTTTGACAAATTTTGATCTGTGCCGTTTTTAGATTTTCTGACACATTTTTGTTTCCTTCCCCTTTGGCCTGCACTTTGTGTACTTTGCCTTGTTGTTCCTTCAAAATCCTAACATGGTCTTCCCAAGAGAAAAAGAACCACAGGTATTGAGATCCTGAAAGAAAAAAACAGTGCAATACTCTATACAATAGCAATAGTTAATTTATTTCCATGGTGATCTGAGCAATGGTAGGAAAAACAACCTTGGAACTTATGATATGCCAATTACAAGAAAGGTTAAGAGTTTTCTATTGCCAGAAACGTGTCATCTGCGTGAGAATGTGGTATCATTACTAGCTATCTACACGGTCAAATACACTGGTCTTTAGAACTGCCAGAAGTTTAGGCTGTCTTCATTCTTGGGCTTTTAGGAAGCTGACAGAGTTTTCCGCCTATGTTGATAGGCTTTGATGTCAGGAGGAGAAATTATAGAAGATTATAGAATACGTGCTAATTACAACCAGAAATAAATTCCAAAATCAAGCTTAGAAATATGTTTCTTTGTCAATGATAGGGCTCCTTTTGAGGTTAACTGGATTTGCCAAAAATCGGTGTGCATTTAACATGTACATGCATGGAGTCATGATTTATCATTTTTAACTCCAAGTTTAAACTTTTAAAACTACAGTGTTGGAAAGGAAAAAAATCTTTAAAGAGTAGATATTGACACCTTAACTTTATAGACTTACTAGCCATAGTCTCTTTACGATCAGTTTCTGATAGCTGCTTTCCATTAGGAGAAACATTTGATCTTGATTTTTAATAAGTAGAACATGCCTAAATAGAAAACATTTGATGGTATATGTTGACATAATTTTAGTGCTACTGGTAGCTATCTTTCCATTCACATGCAAAGATACAAAATGCAACGCTGTTTGTCTCTCTTGTACTTTGTCATTGGTGTAATAAACAGTGCTGTTGAAAAAAGCAAGCTCCTCATTCACAGAAATCTTAGCCCTTACCTTTCCTTTGTGGTGTTAGTTTCTGCTGCTTTAGTTCCCCGTCTCTATGACAACTGTTTAAATTGGGATGGGCAACTGTCATCTGGAGTATTACTGAGAGAAAAGTGTTAGTGAGCGCACAGTTCCCATAGATAGAGCATTTCAGTATAATCCAATTTTAATTGAGCTCCAGAGACTTTGATGTGCTGCAGAAGGTTGGGAGAGAGCTATTCCAGGGAGAAATTAAAGCAGCCCGGCAAGGCTTCACTACTCCAGACTGTCACCATTTTAAGTAAGCATTAGCATCAGACTTAACCTGCTCCTATGGAACATCTCACTTCTCTTTTCAGCTTTGCACTGATTTATTTTGCCATATGTAAAAGCAAAGCACTTTCATCTTTTTATGTATGCTTTTACACCCGTTTGATTAGGCTGAAAAGCTTGTGCTGGACCTCAGATTCATCTTACGCTATCTGTTGGACTTTGCTTCAGCGGTTCTTAAAAGAAAAAGAAAGTCGAGTAAAGATTAGTTTGAAATTGTCAGCTATCTTATATTAAACTTTCTTTTTAATATTACTTTGTAAAACTTAATCTTGGAGCTAAAAATTTGAAGGTAGTATAATTTTTATTTAGCTTTGATTTATCATTCAATTTCATTTTAATGCTTAGATGCTTGGGCATTTATTAGAGGCTAGGATTTTTGTTTCAAAATGCATTAAAATATCTTTCCTCATCACATGACAAACGTCTTTCAGGCAGAGCTTGTTGAGAGCAGCTGAACACAGCACATCAGCCCTTTTCTTCTTTTTTAATGGGGAGGAACATGGGTGTTTTTCCATGTGTGTTCAAAGACCTCTTAAATACTATGAAATATAATGTTGAACATACATTAGGTATTTTATTAATAATAAAATGACATAAAACCACAGTACTAATTAAAATGATTAAATGAACACTAAATATAATGTTTGTGCTGTGAAAAGGCTTTGTCATAGGTATGGTAAACCTAAGCAAGTTATTACCTATTTATGACATACCTGAGATTTCTGAGCTATATTGGCACATTTAAAAAAATAAATTAAAAATGTATGTTGACCCAATAAGAAAAATTATGACAATAATTATAAATTAGTTTGACTGTATGCATCATCATAGATACATCTAGATTTACTCTAATGAAGCTTCAACATCAGGGCCCCTTACTCCATAGGGCCTTGTGAGGGATGGGAGTTGTCAAGAACTCTATAGTGGTCTCAGTTTATTCAGTTGCCTTAAGAGACTTCATAAGAAAACCATAATTTCTTAGGTTCCAGTATTTGTTGTGATTTTTTTTCTCATTCTTAATAAGTATTCACTGACATAGCTAATTTTTATTCATAACTTTTTATTCTTTTTCTTTAAAAAGGTATCCTAAATAATGTAAGCTTATTCCGTACTTTAATAACTTTATTGAATTAGCCCCCCCCCGCCCCCGTTGATGGATTCCTTCCATTCTTTTGTTATTAGAAGCAACACTGCAATGAATAATCTGTACATATTTCATCTTGCTTTTGTGGGAGTATATCCATAGAATAAATCCCTAGAAATGAAATTGCTGGGTCAAAGGGTATATGTATTTGAAATTTTGATACGTAATGCCAAAATTTCCTCAGTATAAGTTATACCATTTTGCACTCCTGCCCGCAGTATAGTGAGTTCCTGTTTTCCTCACAGCAAGCTCAGGATTATTAAACTTTCAGATTTTTGCCAATTTATAGATAAAAATAGTATCTCCATATAGTTATAATTCCACTATGGGTGAGGTTAATCATGTTTTCAGTCAAGAAAAAGACATTTGTACTATGCTTTCTGTCATTTATCTGTTTGACTTTTTTTTAAAGCAAAATTTTACTGTATCACAATGTCTATAAGAGAAGATTGTTGATAAATAGTGTAGTTTGTCTAATGTATGTATTTTTGTGTATTATATATCATATAGACTTATATAGTGAAAATTTTATGCATGTATGTGTATCCTTTTCTCCCTACTTCCCATCTAGATTAATTTGTTATTCATCTATGGAATGTCCTCCCAAATGTTAGTGGCATTAGTTGTGAGGATAAGAATCTTTTTAATTTACCTACCTACCCAATAAGAATCTTTCTTCTCTGGCATAAAAAAATTGTTAATTGTATGACATTATTTAAAATACAATATAATTAGCTAAATATATTAACACTTTATAGTGTATTTACTATATAGAATTGTGTACCACAAGGGCTACCTTCTTTATAAATTAGTTTGCTATGTGCCTGTCTGTAGTATACAATTTTATTTATTTACTAAAATGTGAATATTGGAAAAACAAACAGTAGAGCTCTATGGTGCTGCACATACTCCCTGTGTGCCACGCTATGCAGAGCACCAGGGAGGGCATTCAGTCTCAATATGAGGTTAAGACTGAGACCCATAAATAGTCTTCACATCTAGAGGAAGTGTTACTAGGTTTATTTATATTATTAGTGGAGAGCAAAACTTTAATAACAATTTAGATATTTTAATTTATTTGTATTTTATTCACTGGTTATCATTCCTTTAAAGTAGTCAAGTGTAGATAGGTTAATTATTTTTGTTGGTAACACATTTTCTTTGCACAAGTTCGTGTTTATACAGGTGATAACAAGCAGTGATTGCCATATTTGAAGTCTGGACTGAACCTCTTATCTTTTTTACAACGCTCATCGTCTGCCAGTAATCCTAAACCTAGAGTATGATGGAGAGCACCGTTCACATAGTCACTGGAGCCAGAAACTTACGACAGCTTTAATTCCTTTTTCTTTACATCAGCATAAAACGAAACAAAAACATTGAAGTCCTGTTAATTCTGTATCATATATATGTCTACTATCTTTCCCTTCCTCTTCCTACCTGTGGCGACTGTCTTAGATTAGACTTCCTCCACTTCCTACTGGCATAATTCAGATTTCTAGTTTAGCATCTTTCCAAGTCCTTCTCCTCACTGCCTCCAGAGTTGTCTTTCTAAAATGCAGATTTAATCTTGTAACTGTGCTCCTTTCAATAGTCTCAGTGGCATCACAGTCATCATTAGAGCTACCATTCATTGAGAGCTAGGTTTAAAATCAATGGCTCAGATAATCCTTCCTGCGGTGAATGCTTTGGACAGCCTCTCGCCTATAGAAAGTACCTCTCGTACTTATAGTGGAGACAACTGTTAAATACAGTAACCTATTTAATTTTTTTCAACAACCTAGTAAAACAGAGTTGTTATATCAGTCAATTATACAGGCATGAGGAGAAAGTATGAGCTCCATAAAAGAAGAGACCATCTTTGTCTTGTTCACCAGTGTATTCCCTTCACCCAGCACAGTATCTGGAACCTAGTAGGTGCTAACTAAATTTTTGTTTGATGAACAAATGATATGTGATGCCACCAGCCTTTGCCTTGGGACAGAGTACTTGCTCACGATGCTCAAATGAAACACATAAATGGCAAGTTCTCAGCGAAGTAGTATTTTGCTGCAAAGAAAGAGCTTTACAACGAAGCAATATAAAGTAAACAGAAGAAACGAAAATAGTCTTGGGGCATTACAGTAATGCAGAAGAGATTTTTGGGGGATACCTAACGCTGGAAATACTATTTTCTTTGCCTATAAAAGTTGGGAGGGCTCTAAAACCTCTTTTTACCCCAGTTACAGATATTTGTGAAAGATATTTATATACAAGCAAGAGATGTTTATGGAGCATTTACATTTAAACTGAGTTGCATTTCTTGGAGAGTTGTTAATTATCCTCCAATATAGAAAACTGAAAGTAGAAGTAAAAATACTGCAGGAAATTCAGTAGCTAAATTGTCTCTAGCTGAAGCTGTAAGAATTTTTTTTTAAAGATTAAACTTCAAACACAGCAGACAGAACACTCAAAGCCATCTAGTAAGTGGTATATAAGAACAAATTCTTGGAAATAACCAGACTTAGATGAACCAATGTGGGATGCAGAAGCAGAATTTGGATCAGAGAATAATACACACTGGAAAGGATCTGGGTCGAGACCACAGCTGGTGCTGTTCTCTTCACTCCTGACTGAGGGTTTCACTGAGGTCCTGGTGGGGAAGAATTGTGAGTTTATTTGTTCAGCACATTAATGTAGCGATACCTTTGTGCCAGCCTCTCCACTGGACACTTTATATGTAACTTCATTTAATACAACAACCCTGTAAAGTGGATACAATCATTCTCATTTTATGTAAGTTGGAAACCATGTCGCAGTTATGTAGGAAACCTTCCCAAAGTTGCAGAGCTTGGAAGTGGTTGAGTCAGACTTCAGTCTGTCTGTCATCCTCTACAGTCCAAGTTCTTTCTACTCCAGTATGGCATACAGATATAGAAAGAATTATCATGGTCCACCAAACTATGTGCTAATAAAGTGCATGGTTGTTGGTACATACTGGTAATATGAGGAAGTTTGTGGAAAGTGACATTCATACTGTGGCGGGCAGCTATATATTAAAGACCCAATCTGGAGGACTTTCTGAATGCAAATTCCCTGCATGAAGGTTGGGTTTTATTCTATAGCTGCAATATGAGAGACAGTGATTCTAGAAGAGCTCTAGCTTTAAGAGAAAGAAAAACAAATTCTCCTGAACCCCAAGGATGCACCTGTGAGTGCCCAGGAGTACACGGGTTTTCAAGTGAAAACACTTTGAAAACTCTGAATTGGTATAAAATAGCTTTCGATTGCTAATTGTAACTGAAAAGAAAAGTCTTTAAAACTTGAAAAATAGTTTACATTCATGTTGTCTTCCTGGTCCCTGATGAACCTGGTATCCATCTGGCAGATACTTGATAAATAGTAAATATCTTTTGAGGCAATGCCTTTTTGAGCAGTAAGCTTTTAATACATAGTAGGATTTTATCAAACAGCCAAGAGGGGGAAGCTATTCTAGAACATATACAAAGGATGGAAAGGTTTAACGTCTGCATTTTTTTTAATGTTAATAGACTTTATTTTTTAGAACATTTTAGGTTTACAGAAACTTGAGCAGAGAGTTCCTATTTTTTGGTGTGTGTGTGTGTTCAGGCTTTTTCTTTTTTCAAATAACAGAGACATGAAGGTTACATCAGGTAGTAAGAGTTTGTATCAGAAAACTTTCAGCTGCAAGTAATAGATACCCAACTCAAATGGCTTTATATATATGTATGTATTCATGTGTGTATATTATAAAATAGGAAGTCCTGAATTCTACTTGTCTCCAGAGTTGATTGATTCAGCTGCTTCTGGATGTTTTCAAGAACCCCGGTTCATTCCCCATCTCCACTCCGTCATCCTTGGTTTGTCCTCATTCTCACACTGGTGGAAATGTGGCTTCAACACTCCCCAAAAGCAACATAAGCTCAGGAATGTCTGGAGGAAGAAGAGACTGGCGATGGGGTTAGTGTGTCCTGACTCAGAAGTGCACGGAAGTCAATAACTGAACACAATCAAGGTTCTTTTAATCAGGAAGGTGGAGAGTGGGGGAAGCAGGAGCAGGTCTTGAGTGGGTAAGCAGTAGTGTCTATTGCAGAGTTTATTGTAGGAAGCAGAGTAAAGTACGAACGGGAAATTCTCATCGGGCCTTCTGAAAAAACTGGAATTTCATCCAAGTTCCAGCGACCCAGTTTTTTTAATGTGCCTTCAACCACAGACATCTGTGAACATTATAGTGCCACTTACTCTCTGTCTTTGTTTATTTTTTTGCTGCTACAGATTGACTCTAAATATACCTTTAATTCAGTCATTCAACAAATTATTTATTGAGTTTCTACAATGTAACAGGCACTGTGCCAAGCAATGGAGGTACAGTAATGAGCAGAAACAAATGGTCAAAGAGTGGAGGAGATTACATTAATAAAATACACAGTAAATTTGCAAAATTACGTTTGTGGTAAGTGCTGTGAAGAGAACTTCTCCCATATATGGTGCAATGAGAGTGTGTGACAGGGAGATTTTACCCAGCAAGACATATCAGTTGAGAAAATAGTAAAGAGAGCTCAAGGATGAGGAGAAATGAAGCAGGCAAATAGAGGAGGAAAGATATTTCCAGAGAGGCAAGAGTATTGCATTGGCTCTGTGGCAGGAAACAACATGGTATGGACAAGGGACTGAAAGAAGACCAGTGGTGCTGGAGCCAGGAGAGCAAAGTGGTACCAGATGTGTCTGAGGCAGGAGATAGTTACATCTACCACTAGACCCATCTCTTTATGTCTAGGCTTGTGCTTTCTCAGAATTCCTGCTGCCTTATAAGTTCTCGTGACTGCCTTCTCTGTCTTTTGGCTTCGTCCCACCCTCCTGTTAGAGTAGTCTCCAAATATCTCACATTCGGATCATTAAGAGATTATCTGATAGAGTCAGCCAGCCAGCATTCATGGTAGCCTGGCTCTGATGAACAGGGTTCTCACAGCCACTAGTCGTGGCTATCCTACTTAGATAACTACTTTTATATTAGGTTCAGTCCACCGTGGCCAGAGTGGTGAGGTTATAGATAATCAACATGATGCAAAGGAACTTTTCAGGATGGGGCACCTTCCGTGTCCTGTCCAGTACATAATGAGTTGGGCATGAATTCTGGACTGTCTTAATATGACTACTTTTAATTAATATAGACCATATAAATTAATAATGTCTGCACATGTGTATTACTAAATATAGACCAACAAAGGCATTATAATTACTTACTACTGTTAAATTACTGCTATGTGCTGGGCTCTGTGCTAAGTATGAAGAATGCTGAGATGCATTAAGAATTCCTGCCCTCACTGAGTTCACAGGTTAGCAAGAGACGCCAACAGGTAAACCAACAATTATAATAATGGTTTGGTAAGTAGCATAGGTTGGTACAGGGTTCTCAGAAGGAGCAGCAGGCTCTTCTAGCTTTGTCATTAATAGAAGTTAATCAGAAGAACAAAATAGGGAGGGATCTGCCAGGTAGAAGAAACACCATGTGCCAGGGCACAGAAGCGTGACAGAACATGGCACATTTGGGAGCTGAAAAGTGTTCAGGATGGTTAGAATTCAAGAGCTAGGCATAATGCACATTGTGGCTACATATGGGATTTTATATTACTATTAATAATAGTAGTTACCCCTTCTTAAATACCTACTGTGTACCCCCATAAGTATATGTGCTTTATACACATAAACTCTGTATGATTTTCATGATCCAAAATTTTTAAAAATGTTTGAAGCTATAATGGATATGAATTGAAAAGTGCACTAGTATTTGTATTACTGCAATTTTTTCTGGGTTAGTATAAATAAATGTTAACTGGAGAAAAAATAGTTTCACCCTTACGTTTAAAAAAAGTTGTTCTCTCTCTTCATTATATATTTCTCGCTACTTTTGTATGTGTTTTAAAATTTTTTTTAAAAAAAAATTCTTAAATACAATTTAAAAAGAAAAAGTTGTTTGACGTTTTAAAAGATTTCTTTTATAACGTAATTAGATCTCCAGTCAAAAGCAGTTCTCCTTTATCTGCTGTGTACGTTAAGGCTGCTTTGCGCTATTGCAACAATAATTACTACAACTCCCCCATCTAACCTTGGGTCATGTTTGACTGCACCTAGAACTTTAATGTGAAATATTTCCAAAAAAGAGAAAACAATTTGTGCTGACAATTCACAGTGTCTACAAAATCAGACCCTATTACCACATTGGCTCAAAGAAAAATCTCTAACCCAGAAACCCAAATGATCTGATATAGAAGAAAATAAATCTGAAAACAGGAGATATATAAATATAACTAGTTTAAAAATTGTCTCTATGCGGAATAGTACAAGGGAAAATAACATACTCAGTATGGAAATGAAAGTAAATACTAGAAACTAGAAATTAGTTTCCTTCCAACAGTGTGGAGTTCTCCCTCCCTCCCCCATCCCTTCTCTTTGTAAAATAACAGCAGAGGGACAAATACAAGATTTTAGAGTTTGCCAAATTTGAGAAAATGAGGAAACACAGCCAAATATATAATATTTACACAGGGGATATTCATGAGTAGGACAAAAATGAAACATCCTTGCCAATATCATTTTTGTAATTTTGGGCATTTTACCATAATTTTGAGAGTATGCAGTTGAAGAGGAAGTAGGCACAGAGGACTCCAACTGCAACTCAAAGTTTGTTTGTAAATTAAATTTTAAATATTTTATTCAACAGAAATTGATTGAGTTTCCTCCGTGTGCAGGTTCTGTAAGGAATACAAAATAGAACACAACCAAGTCTCTACCCGCTTGCACTCGACAGTTGTTTAGGGGATGTACGTAATAAAATAGGTGAGTTTACAAGTACTTGCCGCAATGTGAGAGATACTGTTGGAGAGGTACAAATAATACTCTTTTGAAAGAGTTCGTGGTTTTCTACTAACGAGCATAAAATAATATTTGCATAGATTATTGGAGCAGCATCTCCCTTCTCCAGGCAAAACAGCCTCTACACTATAGTCACAACAATGATTTCTAAGGTGCAAATTTAATCATCTCTCATCTTTGTTTAACACAGTGGCTCTCCATCATTCTCAGACCAGAGTCCAAACTCTTTAGCATGAATTACCTGATCTAGCCCCACATCCTGGCTCCCCACCCACCTTTTATTATGTATTCTAACTTTACTTTTCACCTCTCTCCTCTTTACTATGTATGTTCCACACAGCAGCCTGGACCCGTTCCCCAAGGCACCATATTTACATCCATGTTCTTCCTTCTGCTTGGACCCTCTTCTTTCCCTGCTTTCCCCCCTTTCCTCCCTGTTGGTGATTCTCCACCAAACTGTGAAGTCCTGAGGTCGGGGACTCTGCCTCTCTTGTTCGCCATCGGCTCGTGGCAGTCAATTGATAAATATTTGTTAAATGAAAGTCACTGAAAAACAATATAAAATTGATAACTCATGAGGACAAGCTTGGTAGAAAAGAGTTGGCCTAATTATAGGCTGTTGATAAGATAGGAGAAGGCTTCTTAGAGTTATCACTACTAACAGTGAGAGTGGTGGCTGATGTCCCAGATAGTTGAGCTTTCTGGTTAGAGGTTAGTACTGTGATTTCGGATAATTTCTAGAATACAAACTGCCTCTGAGCAAGCAATAGCTGTAGCTGTTAATATAGTAAAAGGTTATATGCTGTGGTCCAGGTTTTCTACTCTCTTGCTGGCAGTGTCGTGTGTGTGTGGGTGTGTGTGTGTGTGTGTGTCTGTACATGTGAACACAAGAATGTTGGCAATAACATCTAGTAGCAAGCTAACATTTCTTTAGCACTTCCTGTGTGCCAGACACCATACTAAGCATTTTTTTGTGTGTGTGTGAAGAAGATCAGCCCTGAGCTAACATCTGATGCCAATCCTCCTCTTTTTTCTGAGGAAACTTGGCCCTGAGCTAACATCCATGCCCATCTTCCTCTACTTTATATGGGACGCCCTGAGCTAACATCTGATGCCAATCCTCCTCTTTTTTCTGAGGAAGCTTGACCCTGAGCTAACATCCATGCCCATCTTCCTCTACTTTATATGGGACGCCCTGAGCTAACATCTGATGCCAATCCTCCTCTTTTTTCTGAGGAAGCTTGGCCCTGAGCTAACATCCATGCCCATCTTCCTCTACTTTATATGGGACGCCGCCACAGCATGGCTTGACAAGCAGTGCGTCGGTGCGTGCCCGGGATCCGAACTGGCGAACCCCAGGCTGCCACAGCGGAGCGTGCGCACTTAACCGCTTGTGCCAACCAGGCCGGCCCCTGTACTAAGCATTTTTAAAAAGAGGTATTTCATTCAATCCTCACAACCACCCTATGAGGTTAGGTACTGTTATTTCTCCCATCTTAAGATGAGGAAACTGAAGAATTGAAAATTAACTAAGTTGCCTGAGGTCTCACAGCTAGTAAATAAGAGAGGCAGGGCCCTCGGGAGGCTTTAGGTCTAGGATAGGTAGGTACATAAATTGATGAATTAGAGCAAAAAGCAAGGTTATTAAATAAAAAGCTCTCAATGGATGGACTGGCTGAATTTCCCCCAATTACTTATGTTTTGACCCTACAATTTTAACTCATATACTGATACTGGCTGTGTTTGTCAGTATTTAAACTCAGAAGTACAGCAATATAGTATATATTGTTAAATTTTCACTGAGAATATATTTTCTGGAAGCCTTCATATTGCCAGCTTAATTTCTTGATCGTTTTTGTTTATTTCACAGTTAAGCCATTCCCAGTTTTTCCCATTTTCAATTTTATCTTACTGAATTATTTATTTTCATCAGGATTAATTATTTTCCATGTAAATTTTACAAAAAGATTTGACTCTGATCGATTTTTTGGTCCACATTAGATTTTACTGATTATAGTGCCTGCCCTTGACAGTTTTATTTTGATGATTGTATTTATTGTTAATTGGATAAAAGGCTAAAGTGAGACTTTTTCTTCAGATATGTGAGGATTTCTTTATTGTGCAGGGCTGGTCTACTGAAATTGTCCTCTAACTTTTTGTTTTCAACCACCCTGTAAAAGAATTTTATAAAACTATATCGCACCTCATGCATGTTTGTTAACATCGGAAATTTTTCATAAGTTCAAACATTTTTAAAAAATGTAACATCCAGCTTGTTCTAAATATTGATATTTTAAAATAAAATTGTTATATTACTTTTCAGATATATTCATAGAATCAGATACATCCAATAGAATTGTGACTTGATTACTATCACACCCATTTTAAAATACACAATTTCTTTTTTCAAATGGACATTTTATATAATTCCTCTTTCTCTTTGAACTCATATTTCCATTTGATTCCCTCCCCAAAATCTGTCTAATCTAAAATATTTTATACTTAAAAGTCTTTTATTGATTCGCTATGTTATACTAATCTGCAATAAGTATATATATTGAATTAAAATTTTGATTTTTAAATTCCTAAGACCATAAAATTCTAAGTATTTAACATTTTTATTTGGAATAAATTATTATTACAAATAGTATCAGCTTGCACTCATACAAGAACTTAAATATATTGTAAACTTTGAAAAATAATTGTTAAACACAAAAAGTAAAATCCTGTTGGAAATTCATCTCTTAATGAAATGAATGGTTAATATATCCACATATGAATATTGCTAGCACAATACAGGGGTCAATATTAGAGCTACTCCTAACTTTTTTTTGGTAGATATGTTGAAAAGTCTTGTTCACATAAATAAATAGAATGTTGACGTTTTATTATAGCAATGTAATTATAACTTTTTCTACCACTTCTAAGTTGTATGCTAAAAATCACCTAGTGATCTACCATCAAAAATTATTTTTAATTATCTCTCAACTGACAACCCAATTAGATCTAACTTCAACTGTTTGAAAGTAAAGAATTGAGAAACCATCTAACGTGCAAAAGGATTTTTTAAAAAATGTAGTCATTGTGGGCCGGCCCCGTGGCTTGGCAGTTGGGTGCGCACACTCCACTGCTGGCGGCCCGGGTTCGGATCCCGGGCGTGCACCGATGCACCGCTTCTCCGGCTGCGCTGGAGCCGCGTCCCATATGCAGCGACTGGAGAGATGTCACAGTGCAACTGTGACATACAACAATCTGCTGGGACTTTGGGGGGAAAAAATAAATAAATAAAATCTTTAAAATATATATATATATAGTCATTGAGGACATACACTTTCCAACACTCTGTAAGTATTTTCAATTGTCCCTTATTTGAGGCTCCTGCCCCCACAGTAGATCTTATACCCCAGGCAATACACCATAGAGAGCCCCCTCCCTTTTTTTTTAAATAGGGGAAGGGCAGTGGGAAAAGGGACGTGGGAAGGAGAACCTGTACATCTCTCACAGGTTCCTCTCAGGCAGATAGATTTTAAGAAGTTGAGGATCTGGAAATTTATTCTGTTACCTTATGCATACCTAACTTATCTCTTGGAAAGTTATTGCATTGCCTGTTTAGAAGAGGCTAGTCCATTGTGTTGCTATTTCAGGTTTTCCATGCACTTCTAAGTATTTCTTATATCTTATACTTCCCCATGCCTTTGGTGAGGAAATAGTGTCACCAAGACATGTGGTGAGAACTGGGAGGAGGCAGTTCCAAACATCTTGCTGTCTTTGCCACTCCCTACATCCTCACCCCTCCCTACATCCTCGTCCTATGTACCACGACAGCAGTTGTTAGTCAGAGATGATCTTCCACATGGTCATTTAGAACACAAGCTTCTCCCATCTTGTGGTTCGGCTTTCTTTCTAGGCCTTAGAATCCTCTCCATTCAGCTGGCAGATAGCAAAAGAGCATGGTCAATCATGTGTGATCGTAAACCTGAAATTACTTTTGAACTATTCCCTCTTAAATATATTTGTTATATCCCTAATCATTGATAAGTTATACAGAATTATAAAAGTGATGGGGACTTGTAACTTTACATTGTACTAAAAGCCCTTTAATTAAACTGTTCAAGCTGTAAGTGTCTGTTAGATATGACGACCTCATGAACACTGAGCAGAGCATGTCTCTCCAGCCTTCCACAGCATTTTCATCAATTCTTAACAGAAAATATAACCTGAAGCAAAATTTAGATATTTTATATTTAAAGAAAAAAGTATTTGTAATACTTGTTCTAATATATGTGTTAGATGATTTGAGGTCCGCAAAGCTATCACCAAGCAAGTACTTTTTAGGTTGCACAACATTAGCTGCCTTAAAAGGAAAAAAAGATGAAACTGATTTGACAGCCACATACATGTTTCTGACAACACGTACATGTCTGATGCACATGAGTGCACAGCAACCCTACTTTTCTTCTACAGGATGATCAAATAATATGTTTTAAGCACACATTTGGGCGAGGTGGTTTACAAGGGGTCTCTATTACATTTGTTTTATATTGTTCCCTGTGTGCTTCAGTTCATACGTGAGTGGGGCAGACCTCAGAGTATAAGGCTAGCATGAACCTTCACTTCTTTTGGATACTAAGCAATTAGCTCAAAATAGTTCAGTGGTCACTTAAGAAAATCACAAAGTTCCATAAGATTTGGGATCAAGATGCTTTAATATTCCTGTTTATGACCTATATGATGTAATAAAAATTATATTTATTCAATTTTCAGAAAATGAAACTGAATGGGGTAGTTAGCATTTGTTGATTAGATTTCATAGTATATTAAATAATTTGGAGAAGCAAGCAGGCACAAACCAGATGATATGGGAAGGTTGACTTAAGAAAGAAAACAGAAACCACAAACCTCAAGTATAGATGAAAATACTTACATGGTTTAGAAGAATATCTTGGTCTATAATGAAAAACAAACTTAACGAGTTATTGTAGAAGGTCCTGAAACTTATGGAACATTATGTAGCTAATAAAGGTATAAATAAAATACAGGCAATTTTAAAGTATCAGGTCATATTTCAGACCTGGGGTTGATGCCCAGATTTTTATAGAAACATGTCATAAACCCAGTATTTAATCAACTGTAAATGATATTCTTTTACATTTCTGAAATATATACAAATTGATGAGACTCCTCATCGCTTGCCTGAAGTAGTATCCTAACTGGTCACTCTGCCTCCAGTCTCACAACCTTCTGCTTTATCCTCCATGTGCTGCCTGACAGAGTCAGTAAAATCTCACTCAGTTACCCTCTGCTCAGTTTCAGGGCTTTCTCGTTGCCCGTGAGCAAAGGAGAGTAAAGGAGACTTGGGTAGGGTCCAAGGAGGCCCATGGCAATCACAAAACTTATCTGCATGCTAGTGTTTTATCTCAACAATTCATTTTTTACATCTTATTATCCATACCATTTGTATTAATTATACCACAAAAATTTTAAATTACTTACCAGAAATAAAACTGATGCTTAAGAGGGGTGCCAAATGATATTCGCTGATGTGCCTCAGTATACATTTTCTTAAATGAGAGGCATAAGTCTATAAAATAGTCAAGACGCCTTAGCCTAAAGACCTTCCATAACCACTCTTGAGAGAATGAATCCTTTTGTGGGGGACAGGGTCTTTCAAGTTGGGGTGTAACCTAGTGTAGAGTTCCTCGAGGGTGCAAACTACTACTAGAGAAGAGAAACCAGTTCTGTTTAGATTGCTTTTTTAGGTCTTGATTAGATCTAAAGTCAGGAGAGATGTCTGTTGGGCTCCACCATTAAGATATGAAACAAGAGAAGTCTGAAGGCCAAACTGGAAGGCTTTTCCCAATTTAGCAAAGGAGTCAGAAATGCATGCCCTTTGTAAGATTTCTTTGTAACCTTCCCTATCTATTTCTCTAAGTGATTTATTCAGCAAGTGAATGTGTGTGGAGCACAGGTGTGCCAGGCTCTGTCATAGGCACTGGGTACTGGGCAGTAAATAAGATAGATGAGGGTCCTCTTCTCATGGAATTTTCATGTCACAGGGAGGGGGCAGACAAAAAGAAACAAATGAGAAAATAAATAGTGTCATGCACAGAATTAAAACAAAGTGATGTAATAGAAGAGAGAGTGGATGTTACTACATGGTAACTCTACAGTGGATGCCAGGAAAGGCAGCTCATAGGAAGGGATATAAAGAACTTTTGAATAAAAAAATTTTAGGAAAGTTTCATGCCATAATCGCTCTTGAAGGAAACAAGAAGACGGGAAAGCAGGGGGTGGCTTGCTGTTAAAAACATAAGGACTCTAGGCTGTATTGGGTTTGCTGGCTGGGAATTGTGACCAGCTCAGAGCATTGTCTTTTATCACCTCTTTTTAAAGATTTCAAAAGCTTAAACATAACATGATGACTGTAAAATAATTAGGCAGATGTTTTATAAAGTATATAAGAAGTTATAAATAGTTCCCCTTCCCCTGGCCCCTTTGATAAGGGCTATACGCTTATTCAGATGATGCTGCCCTTGTTCAAAATAGCTTTGGACCTTTGGATCTATCTTTTGGAATTTGCTTCCTGAGCTGTTTACCAGCTACTAGCAAAACCATTTTCTTTTAATTTTATTCTCTCTCCTTTTACTCCTTGCGCCCAGGCTTTACTCAGTTCTGATTGTCTCAGTTTCCTTTTCTCTTGCTCCTGAGGGCCCCTGAGGACTCTTGTGATCCCAGCCTGGAGCTAAGAGAGTGGTGGTAGGAGAGCTGATTGGGTTTGTGTATCCGTCTGGATCCAATCAGGAGAGAGAAACCACATAGCAATTTAAACAGGGCAAGTATAGTATAAATAATTACAATATAAATTGTAACAGGAGATTGGAGTGACAAGGGAATGGTTAGTAAGAAATAACAAAACCTCTAAAGAATATAGGAACAGCATATGTAAGGAGTAGCCACTATCCTTATAGCCAATACTGAACCCGAGGAAGAGGCCCTCCAGGCCCCCCTGGGGAGGGCATGGCTTTAGCTCACTGAATGGCGGAGAAGTCACTCTGATGCCCTGCTTGGGGAGCTTACTGGAGCTTTGTCCTCTGGAACTTTCCAGAAATCCACCTTCCAGGGAGTTAGTGAAGCTGTTCATGGGAGGGGTCTCACTAGAGTCACTCTGCTACAAAACTGCCTGGCCGGGGGCAGTACTGGAGAAGCCTGCTAGTCACTGGGTGCTGTTGGCCATCGTATACTGTAGGAGTCAGGCCCTGGAGAAGCCCCACCTTCTGCAGGAACCTGCAAATGAGCACACCAGAACCAAGAAAACCTCTTCTTCCTGCCGTCTCTTCAGTGTCCCTTCCTGACAAAGCTCAACATCATGCCAGCTAGCAAAGGAAAAATAAAGGGCACAGATTCAGTTTCACAGAATAAGCAATTCAGGGTAAATTTGGAGCTGGAAAGCAATAAACTGATAAGTGGCACAGTTGATAAGGCAGTTTTACGTGGAGTACCTGAGGAGTGAAACTAACTTCTGTGTGTTTGTGAGCTGTTTTACTGAGAGCTGCCTGCTAAGGAAAATAAACGGATACCATGCTTAATGGAAAGGAATATTTGATCAAATTTTCATAACAACATGGTTCCCAAAGAGAAAAATAAGTAAAAATATGAGTCTGTGTGTGTGTGCGTGTGTGTGTGTGTACACATCAGTTTTAGTATAAGAATGCCAACACAGTTTTCAAGGGAAGGTCTTTCCTTTTTTCTGAGATTTTACTCATTTTACTGTTTGTTTTCAAATGGCCTTAATATTTTTATTTTTTAGTGAAATAATGGTCATAGTGGAAGGTAGTTTTTGTTGTTGTGACTGTTTCATTTGTCTTAAAACTTTTCCTACCTGACAAAAAGAAAAAGTTATCAACTCTTTCCATTTTTAAAAAATTATACTGATCTGTGAAATTCAAATCTGGAAACCATTACACCTTACTAAGAATTTATTAATATAAATTGTGGCAAGTCACTATAACCTTCTTGTGAAAGGTATAAAAAGTTTTGCATTTAGAAACTGAAAAATAGTTGTTACTTTATGTATGACAACAAGGACATATAAACTTATAAACAGAACTTGAATAATAGCTAAGGCCATGGACTTTACATTTATTTTCTCCACTTAAACTAACCAGTAATAGATATTATTATGTTTTTCAGATGACAAAAATCAGGTGGAGTTAAATAACTTTTCTGAAGTCCTGTAGCTAATAAATAGCAGAGCCAAGATTTAAATAGGAGTCTGACTGGCTCCAAAACGTTTCAGGATTTAAATAGATGTCTGATTGTCTCCAAAACCCTTCCAGTGTCGAAGAAAAGACCAAAACTGAATTAAGGAGTTAGTAAATGGAATTTCCAAAGATCATATATTGTATATATATTATTCCTAGAGAAAAGAAATGTAAAAAGGGACTTCATGATTTGTTTTCAAAGCTTGAGGAATATCATGTATGTAAAATTCAATAACTAGTTTCCATTTTCACCAAAACAAATATAAGAGAACACTAGTGCAAGTAGAAACTGTGTTTATGTGTTGTTAATATACATTGATGTCTCAGGAAGGAATGTGTTTGTTGCTGATTTGACTACAGTGGCTTAATCAAATATGGATTTATCTGTATCATGTAACCAGAAGTCCAGAATGGGTGGTTGCTGAGATTGTCAGTAGCTCAATATTGGGGCCAACCTTGCTGTGATTCCCTTGACCTTCCTCTCATGATTACACAATTGCTGCTACAGATTTTGCCATCACATCTCCATTCAAGCAAGAAAGAGAAAGGAGTGTGCTAGCTACATATATATGACTCATTTTATCAGCTTTTCTGAAACATCGCCAATCGACTTGCTTTCATTCTCACTAGCCAGTGCTGGATCAAATGTCCTTACCCCTAGTTGCAAGGAAATTTGGGAAAGCAAGGAATAACTTTCTCATGATTGGTTTAGACCATGGGTCAGCCAAACTTTGGCCCCAAGACCAAGTTCAGGCCACTCCTGTTGTAAATAAAGTTTTATTGGAACACAGCCACGCCCATTCATTTACACGTTGTCTATGACTGCTTTCACACTACGATGGCAATGTTGAGTAGTTGTGATAGGGACCATATGGCCTGCAAGACCTAAAAATATTTACTATTTGGCCTTTTACCAAAAATGTTTGCTGGCCTCTGGCTTAGACCATTCATAATCCATCGCCTAGGGTTGGCCACATGGACACTTTGGGGCTAACTGGGCTTCCATTAAGCAAGGAAGAAGAAGGAAAAGGGATAGTGGAAAAGAACCAACAGTATATGTCGGTCCAACTAATTATATACGAGACCAAAAAGTTATAATATTTAATTTTCTAAGTCACAGGATCACCTTGAACATATAACTTTTCTGCTCTTTCATTTCCTCATAAGCCAACTAAGAAAATATAAAAAGGTGGAAATTTTGCAAATATAAGAATCAAATGATTTACAGTGTTGTGATATATCATGAATTCAGGAAGATAATCCTTAATTTACTGACTTTTATACAGTACTGTCTAAGATAGTGTCAGACTAAGTCTTAGACACACATTTTACTGATTGACACCTCCCTTTAAACTATTTATTTTAGGTTCTTGCATACACTGAGGGACTTCATGGAAAATGGATGTTCAGCGAGATACGAGCTGTATTTTCAAGACGTTATCTCCTACAAAACACTGCTTTGGAAGTATTTATGGCAAACCGAAGTAAGTCCCCTTAAATATTTTGAAAGAAAATGTTCTCATATTGGTGTGATACTGTCTTGATCTTTCTCTGCTATATTTCTCTCTTTGATATGCCCTCACTAAAATAAAAATAAAAAAGAATTAATTTGTTTGAAAATGTTAATCCTCGATTTCTCATGGATAAAGTTATATGGAAAGCTGATTTCCATGAAGATTCATTACCTTTACAAATAAATAGTGATAGGCACTTGAAAATGATTTCTGAAATTGACGGTTAGCTCTCCTGTGGTTTTCTAAATCATGTTTTTTCTTCTTACCACAGCCTCGGTTATGTTTAATTTCCCTGATCAAGCAACAGTAAAAAAAGTTGTCTATAGCTTGCCTCGGGTTGGAGTAGGGACCAGCTATGGTTTGCCACAAGCCAGGTAATTATATCATATTACACATTGTCTATGGTTTATTAACATATTTCAATCTCAATATGACAGAAATATAAATAGAGTTATACCAGTATAATTATTTTGAGGACTGAGGAATTTTTTTTCTCTGCAGATCATCTGTAGGGAAAGAGGTTATGGAAACAGCTATTTTAAGAATGACAGAACAGGGCATAATTTTATTTAACACATATATAAATGAGGAAGTAAAAAAATTGATTGCACATCATAGCTAGCACATAATTAAGACATTTTGCTTGAGATCCTATAAGAAACATACCAAAAACCTCATGATGTTTGTGATTAATTGTTGTGTAATAACATATAAATTGTTTTTATAAATGCTATGTATAAATGCTTCTTTATTAAAGTAGTAAAACTCTTAGAGTTTATTGAGATTAATACACATTAATTATGGCATGGTTTTAACCATTTTCTAAATCTTTCATCTTGAAATTTTAAAAGCATCATTTTGAAATAATATTTTATTGAAAGATACTAGTCTAAGTAGAAAACATAGTCAATAATTATGTGTATCACTAATGTCAATTAGCTAATTTTTGGCTCCAAGTAACTGAATACATAACTAAAAGTGGCTTAAATAAGAGCATGTTTTGCTTTTTGGATTTTGTTTTATAAAATATCTGGAGTTAAGGAGTTGCCAGTATTGGCTCGGAGGTTCCGTGATGTCAGGACTCTCAGTTGGCCTCCTCATGTTCACAAAATAACTGCTACTGCTCCTGACACCACATCTTCACACAACTGAATTAAAATAGGAAAAAGACATAAAGGATTTCTCCTTGAGCTTATATGTTTTAGGAAGGAATTTTTCTCAGAAGCCTCTAGAAATCTTTATCTCAGGCCCCTTTGTCTAGAATGGGGTCACCTTCCCACCCCTAAAACAATCACTGCCAAAGGGGAGTGAGTTTTCTGCTTAGCCCAATCATCCCCTAGAGTTAAGGGAAAAATATACCTCTGAACTCCTTGCCACCTCCTACCTCAACAAAATAGGTTTTCTTTTGACAAGGAAGAAAGAGATATTGGCTTTGAGTAGACAAGTAACAGTGTCTTCCACATAGATTGTATGTCCCTAGGAATTATTACAGAGCACTGCAGGGATGGAAAGGAAAACTAATCTTTGTCTATCTTCCCTTAAATAGGCTACAGACATTTAAAAGACAGGGACTGTGTCTTATTTATCTTTTGATCTACAGACCTAGCACAGTGCCTAATTGCAGAGGTGCTTTCTAAGTGCTACTCAACTGGAGTTACCTTGCATTGCAGCGTACCTATTCTCGTGTTAAGCTTACACTGTAAGACCCGTGCACTGACATGTATGCACATGCTTAGGATATTTGCTAGTAGAATGACAAGATTAAATTAAGACATAAGTAGATAATGAAGTACTTATATAAAATACAGGTCAAAGGGAAAATGCATTTAATCTATCAAAAAAAGAAAATGAAGTTAGTTTTGCAAGACTTGTTCTTATTGAATCTAAGCTGACTCATAGTAATCACTACTTCCTTTCCCAAGTGCTTACAAACAGTTTGTTTAATCATCAGTACAAGAATTTTTCCAGGAATTGACATTAAGAAATCACAAATAGGTCTAACTTTTTCCTTTTTAAAAATAATCTCCTGCCTCCTGGCATCTTTCTCAATGACTGTGCTTCTTCCAAGATTACCAATTGGAGTTTCTCAATGACATGTGTAATTTCCTTCAGTGCTCTTGGTCTTGTCTGGACCTGAATTCATTTAAAACAACCAGAAGTTCTTTTACTATCTTCCTTACCTATTATGAGTATTATTTCCCTTTTAATCACATTTGGTCTCTCTGACTTTTGGAAGGTCATTCTTCTTGATAGAAAAACTTGAAACAAAATAGATGTTTAGTAGTTTGGGTTTTACAGTTATTTCATTGAGCCATTCTGTCTTAAAACACTCTTTCGTTGTCCTTGGTTCCCCCCACAGGCTCAACTCACTCTTAGTTTCCTAATATTCTCAGAAGTTCAGGTTTGTATATTTCCTGTGATATATAGCCTTAGAAGTAGCAGATGAGGGTAGGAGAAACAGTGAATCTAGGCTTAGACCTGCCACTAACAGGCTAGGTAACATAATAGAGCCTGGAGCTTTGTAGGAACTCAATACATATTAGTTTAAAGAATGAATAACACTAGGCAAGAGGAATGACACTCTCGTGTACTATAAAATGAGGACAGCATCTTTGCCAAGAGATGTTTTACAGATGTCTTGAGATCATAAAGTGAAGGCATTTTGTAAACTGTAAACACACATATAGACTATGCACATATGCACACATACACACACAGATATAGATAAGTAGGTAGGTAGGTGGGTGGGTAGGTAAATAGATATTGACACATGCATCCATAAATATATGTGTGTGTGATACGTAAGATCTTGTTACATTTAGAGAATTGTCAAAGGGAAGGGATGATGTCTGGCTCCTATAAGTAGAAGCCTTCCAGCTGAGAGTATCTTAGTGAAATCACCAAGGGATCTAATCTTTCTTTTCTTGACATTGGGTTTTGTCAGTTTAAGCTGAGTTTATCAAATTCTTGGGAATTTACTGTAAGCTAAACCCATAAGACACTGATTTATATACAAAGAAAAAAATTATCAAATACAGAGGCAGGTGTACTGCCAGAATAATTGACTTCAGGTATCATTTAGGTCATTTCTTGGGCAAGCCCACTAAAGAGATCATGTTACAAATCAGATTGTTGCTTAATGAGCAAAGATGTAGAACAAAAGGAACATTTCCATTAAGTTAGCATAGCCTAACGAATGCCCCTTTAGTTAATTAATATCCATAGCTTTCGTTTACTGAATACTTCCCATGTGCCAAGGACTGTACTTTGTGTTTAGTTTATAAGTATTATTTCCCTTAATTCTTTTTTTTTTTTTTTTGGCATATAAACAACATTTATTTCTCAAAATTCTGGAGGCTGGGAAGTCCAAGATCAAGGGGCCAGCAGATTTGCTGTCTGATGAGAGCTCATTTCCTGGTTCATAGATGGCTATCTTCTCGCTGTGTCCTCACATGGCAGAAGTGAGCTCTCTGCCCTTAATTCTTAAAACAACCACATTCTTAAAACAGTAGGATTCTTATCCCATTTTACAGATAGGCAAATTTTGATTTAGATAAGTTACTTTTCTTGCCCAAGATCATAGCCCACTCTTAATTTCTATTCTGTGTCATCTATCAAGGTGACCTACACCGGTCTGAAGAACAGTACCTTCATCCCTGCATAATGATGGAAAAATACCGCATAATGATGGAAAAATACCGGCAAAAGCTTGCCCATTTTCTAGACTCCTTACTGATTACCATCGTTTGGTTAATGTGTATTCTATTCAGGCAGTCAGTACAGTCAATTAATTTGACATTTAATTAGATTCTTCACTTACTAAGGATACACCTGGTTGTATTCATAGGGTTGATGTTTTAAATGGTCACCATTTAGAATGGTACTTAATACTTTTTATTTCAGAGGGCAATTTTGTCTTCATCTTATCCCCCAATTCTAAAAGCATCCTACTATAGCCCAAATATGTACCAACTATCCTCATTCTAATATCTAAATTTGTTATAGAATATTTTGAGTAGCCCTATTGATGTTACTGTTTCCCCATTTTTCTTTTTCGTGTGATTGAATTGTTTAATTTATTTAGCATCATGTCTCTCTTCAGCCATTTTTTTTAAGGTAGATGACCAATAATTCAAGTCATTCAGTATGTACTTATTAAGACCCCACTAAATGCAAGCATTGCTAAATGCTAAAGATATAATGGTAAATAAAATACAGTTCCTACTCTCAGTGAGTTTATAGTGGGAAAGACAGAGCAGTAAACAGGAAAGACTGATCCTTTCCCTGAACTTGCTAATAATCTGCTTTTCTAAATTCATTTCCAATGCCCACATTATTCTTCACTATTACATACTCTAAGAATGACATGGTAACTTTCTCTCATGGTTCCCATTATTTAGACTTATCAGGATTTGTTTGGTTTTTGGTTTTTGAGTGTTTTTGGTGGTCAGAATTATTTCCAGATCAGCAATTTTCTTCTTAAATTGTCTAGGATCAAAATGTCAACAAAGGAATTCAAAACTTTATTATATATATTGCTTATAGCAGACTGAACATACTGCACGTAAAAATTTTAGTCAGATTAGCAACAATGTGATTATAATAGTAATAGAATTGGACTAAGCATATGATTATAATAGTGGCACAATGAAAATTGGGCTAAACAGACTTTGTTAATTCTTTGATAATTCAGAAAATATTTTAGCATGTTGCCATGACAAAGTCAGAATCAGGGCTAAAGTTTATAACGTAAAATAGTTGCGTAAGTGGAAGTGCACCTGGGAAAATTTTAAATATTGGTGCCAGTATGGATCAAAATCTGGAAGCTCATTAGGTAACCCTAAGAAAGTCATATTACAAGTTAATTGAAAAATGCACTGAATTATAGAATTGAAGTACAGAATATATATATCATTTACCATTGCAATTAAATGAATCATTAGACTCATATGGTTCTTTTGGAGTAAATAGGGTCTATTATCTCAAATATATGTAACTAGGAGAGTTCTTCAAAAATGTTAATATGTGATCAGGCTGCTACAATTTATTAAGTTAATATTTTAGACAGTGTGTTACACATAATTATTCTTAAAATTCTTAATTCAGATTTGAATTTGATTGAGACAACTAGTTCTTTCCCATCCTGTGCCCTTCCCGCTTTTCCTCAGTTAACATATATTTTAGCTCCTGCTATGAACAAGACAGTGCCTATTAAGATTCCATGTGATAGAAATATATGATAATAAACATGAATGACAAAGGTTGTCTTCAGTCCACAGTTCCCAAACTGAACACCAAGGAGCCCTAGAATATCACAGTGAACTCACAGGGGTGCTGCAGGGCATTGTGTATATATATGTGTGTGTGTGTGTGTGTGTGTGTGTGTGTGTGTGTGTGTGTGTGTAATTATGATTATTATTTTTTTTTGCTGAGGAAGAGTCACCCTGAGCTAACGTCTGTGCCAGTCTTCCTCTATTTTGTATGTGGGTTGCCACCACAGCATGGCCGACAACGAGTGGTGTAGGTCCCCACCCAGGAACCAAACCCGGGCAGCCGAAGTGGAGCATGCCAAACTTAACTACTAGGCCACAGGTCCAGCCCCAGCATTTTATATTTTTTAGGGAAACACAGCAACATCTGTCAGATACTGCACAAACTCTTAGCTCAAGTTAGTTCTAAGCTTCAACATTAGATAGCACTGCATTCTTTTCAATGACATCTTAGTTTTGGGAAACTAGTTTTTAGGGGTTACTGTGGTGAAAAACAAGTGGTCCCTGAAAATCAGTGTGGAACAGGAAATGAAGGTGCTGGTGTCAAATATGATTCCAAGGTTTAAGAAGCTGTGCAGGGTCCAGCAGGTGCACACATCCCATTAGTAAGTAATTGTAGTTATTTAATAATGAAATAAAATATTATTTTTATTTCAATTTATGAGTATCATATTTTCAAGCAGCTACTAAGTTGTTAAGACTTAAGTATTTATTAAGTTATTTAGACCTAACTACTTAATAAACAGAACTGTTAGGTATTTCTCTTGGACTGGGGGCACCACACAAAAATTCCTGAGACACTGAGGAGCATGAATTGAAACAATTGGGAACCTTTGTCTAAGTGGTGATCATTTTAGAAACTCAGTAACCTTATCAGATTTTTACAAATACAGCCAGCTTTCATTATTTTTAAGATAAACACATTGAACCCAAAAAGTTTCATAATTTACACACATTATCCTGAGTTACTCCATTAAGCTTATTCCTGTGTCCCTTCTTCTGAATTCATACATTTTCAAAGTTCCCGGTTGTTGGTTTTTTATGTCATAAAAGGGATGTGTATTGTGTGGTTAGAGGCTGTGGAGGTGTGCACCCTCTATGTGTGGAGGCAGGTGTAAAGAGTTCAGTGGCAGCTATTATTATATAAGGCTTAAGTCAAAAGCTTATAAGCTGGTACCTGACTACCTACCTACCTAGCTTCTTAGCATGAAGTAGATTTGCTGTATTATTTAAAAGCTACTTTTACTTATTTTGAGTATAGGTTCACCGTTTTGTTCTTGTTGACTTGTAAAATACCCACTTGCAGCCATATTATATGAAAGGTGCATTCATATTGGTTTATCCTGAGTAACTGAATATATCTTCTCTATAGTAGAATTTTTAAATATTGCTAATATCTGTAATTAAAATGTATTTTATAATTTATCTAAGAAGGTAAACCATAAATTATTTTAAAGTGAATGACATCAAGCCAATGTATTAGTTAATATTGAATTTTTGGAAGTCATAAATTAAAAGAGACTATGTTTGTTATGGTTTGCTTAATTGCTAGGAGGATATCACTGGCCACTCCTCGACAGCTTTATAAATCTTCCAACATGACTCAGCGTTGGCAAAGAAGGGAAATTTCAAACTTCGAATATTTGATGTTTCTTAATACTATAGCAGGTAAGACATCTCATTCTTTAATCTCATAATAAGTTTATGTTCATCAAAATTATGTGACTTGATGGAATACATTTTCTCCTTGGAATTCAAATACAGCATTAGAAAAAATATTGAAGCACTCACATTAACTGTTATCAGAAACCATACAAGCTAGTACCGAGGTTTTAGATGCATTTATTGTTGAAGAGGCTTTTCCTTGCTCTCCTTCTGCCATTTCCTTCGCTGACAGCTTTGTCTGAAGGTTTATTAGAGTCAACAAACCATTGCCAGAGAGTGTCTGGAAATAATAATGGGAAAATGTAATTTCACTACTTTGTCATTCTCAGCGATAGCAGCCAGACAAGAGAATAACAACAGGATTCTGCCTAGTACAGATGTCACCTGGCTTATGGCATGATTGGGTTACAGCATCTTTTCTTCTTAAAAATCTTCAAATAAAAATTTAAAATCAGATTATATTTCTAAATGATGAGTAACTGCCGTCAGCCTTGGCAGTACCGTGCTTGTAAATTAAAAGAAGGTAGTGCCTTTGTTTTTCTGCTAAATCAGTGGTTGTCAGTGGTTAAACATGTCTATGAGATTTAAAACCTCTTTCTTTTTTTCCTACGTTAAGCTCCAAAAGCCCTTTTCATGCTGAATTACTAAGAGTTTACTTCTATAAATCAGGTGCTGCAAAAACTTTTTGCAATGAGTGAATTTAGATACCTACATAAATACATATGCTTACCTAGGATTAGTGTTCTATTATGAGTGAATGCACAAAACCATGAATTCAGAGCCTTGTTCTCTGAATCATTGCTTAAAAGAATAACTGCGTAATATTACTCTTTTTTAATCTATCATATATGTGTGAATATGGATGGTATAGGTATATATTAAATGTGGATGATATAGATATGTATTAAATAGATAGGCAAGAGAACTCAATTTATCAACAAAAAAGGATAAAAAAGTTGTTTGAAATGTTTTTGCACTTTAATCATTTAATGTATATTGTAATATCAATGCCTTTACTAATAGGTTACTAGATGTACAACCAAAGAACTGTTTTGTTATATATATTAAAATTTATTATATATTATACACATATCTCCATTATATAAGTATATCTTCATGATATCTGCATGACATATTTCATATTTATTCATATATCAGTATACACAACATGTATATCTTAAAGAAACCTATTTATTTCCTCAAAGATAAAAGAAATGTGTTATACTATTTAATTAGCACATATTATTTGCATATCTAGATAGAATAAACTTAAATATATGAAATGTAAAGAACTTTATTTCGTTAGCATATTTAGGTAAACAGCCTGATGAAGCAGAAAGAGCATAAGTTTCAATGCCAAAGATAAGAGAGAGAATCCCAAATCTGCCAACTTTGTGTCCTCGAGCACAGGTGGAATTTCAAGTTTTAACTCTGTCTTGGACTTTTCATCTTTCAGTAGCCATGTTTGATATATTTACATCTGTTGAAATAACTGACATGTTTGGTCTTATATCATCTTATTTTATACTATTTTAATGTTTTCTTGCTTTTTGTATTATTTTGTTTTTCTTTGGCCATATAAATAAATTTTTGTGCACGTTTTTAGTGATTCGGAATATAGGCATCTTGTTATTAATTGTCCTAGAGACGTGTTTAAAGTTTTAAACACTCTTTAAAATATATTTCTATTATTTTTGAACTCATAAATGAATCAGCATTTTTAATCACTCCTATGTAAAATATGAACTTTAACTCAATTTACTTCTCATTCATTGCTTAGCTTTGTCCGTATAATTTACTACCCAGAATCCATATGATTATTAATCTCCTATTTTTGAGAGTCCATATATTTTTGCATATTAAGAAGGAATTTCAAACTCTCTATTAAAAATTTTTTCTTGTTAATACAGTATATTATTTTCAGCTACATGGATCTTTACCTGATTTTTCAGAATAATGTTCTCTTTACGTTCTTCTGCAGTATTTTTCCATATTCCCTAAGTTAGGTTTTTCTATTATCTATTCTTGAGAGCTCTATCAAGACTCTTTGTCTACCATATGTCACAGATGGACCTATGAGTTTTCCTTGGCTCTGCTAGCTGTTTGGGTGATATACCTGAGTCCTAGCTCAGTTTCCAGTTTCGCTGGCATTAGTATTAAATGGTTCTGCTATTCTAAGGTGGGATTCTCTCTATCCCTCTGGATGGAATGTTATCAAGTTCCTTGTTTTAAAGGACTCTTCTAGTCTCTGTCCTTTCCCACTGGATTTTACTCATGTCGTATATATTTCTCACAGTATGGGAAATACTGCGTATAACCAGCGCCCACTTCATCCCTGTTGCTTTCTGGGAGTCTCTTACTTTGTCTAGCTCTAGAAAGATTGTAATCTGGATAGAGATAACATTGTGATCCCTTCTAAAAGCTGCAGTATAGACACCACTTTTTTTGGTTGGGACAGTTTTTGGGTTTCTGAGCCAGAGCATGAAGATCAAAAGAGGAATTTAAGTGTCTTCCTACTGTCTTTTGAATCATTGGGGTCTGTTTTTTTTGATGACATGATGAATGTATAGGCCACTAGTGTTTTTAAAGAATGTATTGGGTATTTCCTTTACAATAATTATAATTAAACATTAAAGTCGGTCTATTGTAGACAGCAGGATAAAAAGAAGTATAAAATAGGGACTGGGAACTCAGAGCACTTGCATCTATGGCTAAATGAATTATGCATAAATAAGAGAGCATTTTTAAGACAGCTGATATTAAGTGCTGAATAAGTGCTATCAGTAGTGAATGCTGTAAGAGCTAAGCACAGTGAAGCAATTTTTAAAATGTGTTTGGGGAGGAAAAAAGAGCAGAGGTTTACAAATTTCTGCCAGTTGGATATATGTGATATGTTCAACAGACGTAAGTATCATATCTTGGCTGGAGCAGAGAGTAATAGGAAATAATATTGGAGCTATAGGTAAGAGCCAGATTGTAAAGAGCCTGAACATAGACTTATAGGAGTCAGTACAGTTTTGTAGTAGAAGGAAATGTAATACAGAGTTTTAGGCAAATTAAACTAATAACTATGTATGGCATGAATCAGAAACGAGACACCTTCAAGTTAGGAAGAGCTGTTAGGAGCGTATTATAGGACTCTAGAAATGAAGTCAATTTGTTCATCCTTTTAGTAAATAGCTACTAACACTTACTGTATGCCATACACTGTATCTGGCACTGACACTACAGAGAGAAGTAAAGTGTGGTTTTTGCCTTTGAAGAGATCATAGTATAGTCAGAAAAACAGACATATACACCAGCAATTCCAGTAAAAAGTCATAATTATTGTGATGGGAGAATACACAAAGCCATTTGGAGTCGTAGATCTAGAAGGCATTACTTATAACTAAGAGATCAGGAAAAGCTTCTCATAGACAAGACACTTAAATTGGAAATTGAAATATGAGTAAGAATTCACTAGAAAGTAAGCAGAGGGCATTCCAAGAAAAAAGAAAATGTGGGGTGAAGAGTTGGATTAGAGTAGTGGCAGCAGGTATGACAGAAAAAGAGAAGTAAATAACACTACGTACGATGTCATCATACGAAAATTAGAAGTGACTGCAATATGCTCTGGTTCAATGGTTGGTAAAGTGTGGTCCCCTGACAGGCAGTATGAGTATCACCTGGGGACTTGTTAGAGATGCAAATTCTCAGACTCCTCTTCAAACCTACTGAATCAGAAGCTGTGGGAGTGAAGCCCAGCAATCTGCATTTTAGCAAGCCTTCAAGATGGTTCTAATGCATCACGTTTGAGCATCATTGCTCTAGCTGTTTAAGATCTAATTATCAGAACAAGATTTGCATATGAAAACATTTAGAACATACAAGAAAGCATACAATTAAGTGCCATTAACTGTAATAAAAGTTTAGAGAAGTGAGAGATTAGTATGAGATAGTCTAGTCAAGGAAGCCTCATAGAAAAGATGGGCTTCAAATTAACTCTTAAAGGATTTCATCACACATAGATGATTATCCAGGCAAAATGAACCTTTATACAGAAGTAGAATGACAATTGGAAAAAGTTGGGACTATAAACATCCTGAGGTGCTCTCCCTGGGTAGATCGTGCTAGTTCTTCCCGCACCATTGTCCTCAAGTTTTAAATAGGAGTGCCAGGTTATCCTGAGCCCCAGCATTGAAGAGCTGGGTGATGGTTTTATAGAGAAGCTTCACGAAAGCCAAAATCGAATACTTGTTAGGGAAGTCATTAGGATTGCCTAGTTTCCTGATTTGTGGAGAATACTGTGTATCCATTCATCTCTTCTTAATGGAACACTTTTCAGAGTTCTCTAAGGCTCCTGGAAAAAAGGGCACTATAAAGATGTTAAATTCTACCAATATCACTTTTACTAACATGGGTTCTACTAAATAATCATGTTATTTGATAGCACAGTTTTAGGGATGCATTTATAGTTCAATAAATACTTATTTAAGTCAATTCATTGAAATTTAAGATTTATCATTTCTTGAGGGGGTCTTAGTATTCTTATTGAAATGTTGTATTTAATTTCCTGGATAATCCAAAGCCAAGAAATGATTGGCTTATATTTTGTCATAGACTTTTTTGAGCACTTCTTTAAATTATTCTTAATATCAAGATTCATAAAAAAATATATTATTTTTATTATTCTTTGTTTAGTTTTATTATTTCTTTTTGAAACGTTTCTTTAATACTAATATCAACATTCGAAAAAAATAGTAAATAATAGTTAACATTTATTGAGCAATTTATAATGTTGCAGCCATGGTTCTAAGTGCTTTATGTGTTTTTACCCATTTAATCCTAACAATAACCCAAGTTAGTTCTATTCTTGTCCCCATTTCACAAATGAGGAAATGAGGAACAGAGAAGTGAATAACTTCCCAAGTCCTAGAGCTAATATGTGAAGAATTCAGGATGCTCATAGGTAGGTAGTGCTTCACTCAACCGCTAGACTATACTGCTTCAGGATATTCATGGCACCATTCATTTTCCCCTCCAGTCATCAGCCTTTTCTGTTAACTGCTTTTAAACCCAAGCAATTAATGATTTTAAATAATTTCCTCATTTTCTTTTACATTTCATCAAAAGAACCTTTAAAGTTTATTTACTGTCATGACTTTTGTAGATAGGGATATTCTGGCACTAGATCTGAGCCTGGAGTTACCCCTCTAATGTAGAACCTGGTGCTGTTTTCAGCTAGGTCTCAGATGCAAAGAAAGAGACACTGAGACAGAGATTTGCTGGTAGGAAGTCTATTGGAGAGTGCCCTTGGGATCAACATCTCGGGGAGGAGTGAAGAAAGTAGAACTGGGCAGAAGGAGAAATTGAACCCCAAGGTGCTTGCAGCAAAGGCCTCAGCACATCCCACATGGAACCAGGAGCTGGGATAACCTTTCAGAGTTGTCTTGCTTTGAGGCAAGAGAGCCAGGCCTTTGTTACCTCCACTCTGCAGTCATTGGATGCAGGCTCCTGGGAAGGAGACAGGACCCTGGGTGAGAGCTCTTTCTTCTGCTGATGGTGACTCCTGGAGAGGAACTTGGCTGAGCACCACCAGCCACAGCACTAGCAACACAGCCACCAACCCAGCATCTAGGATGCTAGAAGTTCTCAGAATCACCCAGAGGACTTCCTAAATCATAGATCATTGGGCCCCACCCCCAGATGTTCTGATTCAGTAGGTTTGGGGTGGGGCTCAAGAATTTGCATTTCATCACAAGTCACCATGTGATGCTGATGCCACTGGTCCAAGGTCCACACTTTGAGAACCACTGCACTACACCTATTTTCTTTAAAAGACATACATACAGATAAATTGTATTAATCTCCTATAGTACTCACATCTTCGATAGCACTGTCTCTGTTACACATTTTGGCACTTATGGTAGTGTGTCCTTAGCATTCTATGTCTATATCTCTTCTTTTAAAATGAGATTATGAGGTCACTAAGGAAAAAAAAAGTTTTGCTCAGTAAATACCCATCAAATTGAACTAATTTAATATTTATGCTTTGTATTTGCATGGTTTTGTGACCTATTATGTGAATTCACTAGAATTGCTGGATGAGGGATTCTTTAAATTTCCTGGATTAAAGACAAGAGTTACAGAATAGGTATCTGATTGGGAAGATGAAACAATCTTTTCTGGCTTCACATTTTAAAAATATAGGTCAATGTGACTTAATAAATTCATATTGTCTATAAAAATATTTTGGTTACTCTTTTACATTTTCAGATTTATCTTTTTTTTCTTCAAAATGTTATTTTCACATGAAATTCAAAGTACATTTTATGACCTATTTCTTGCTCTCTATTTCTTGAGGTCTCTCATACTTGGCCAATCTTCCTTTTCTTTATAGATGTTTTAAAAGTAAGACTCTCTATAAAGCATACAGCAACAGTGTCCTAGTAATACTGCATTATGTAGATTTTTTTAGACCCTTGTGACATATATATACACACATAATTGCATATAAACAAACACACATTTTACTTCATGTATGAAAGTCTTGCAAAGATACTTTACATAGTGAAGGAAGCTTGTCAAATATTCAGAAAACATATTGTTTTTAAAAGACACCTAAAAGTATATAAATGTTTTCATGGCCTTTATTTTGTTCTATTTATAAATTTAATTAATACTCATTA
The DNA here is from genome assembly GCF_057802395.1 of Ceratotherium simum simum. Taxonomy (NCBI): domain Eukaryota; kingdom Metazoa; phylum Chordata; class Mammalia; order Perissodactyla; family Rhinocerotidae; genus Ceratotherium; species Ceratotherium simum. The sequence continues at coordinate 68,895,253 of NC_141909.1, read as the reverse complement.
TAGAAAATTGGAAACATAGAAAAGTGTAATTTAAAAATTTAAATCACTCATAAACCTAGCCATAAATATCATAGTTAACTTTTTGGTGATTTTTCTGTTTTTCTTTTGCTGTGTGTGGTATATCATCGGGAACCTGCTGCACATACAGTTTCTCATTCTACTTTTTCCATTTCATTAATTGTTCTTTGAAGGCATGATTTTTAAAACTGCATGAAAGTCTAACTTAGGACTGAGGCATAATTTATTTAACTATTTTGAAACATTTGGGTTTTCTTTTTTAATTTTTAAAGAACATTAGGTTTTAGTAGATTATGTGGAAGAATTTTAATAATGCTTGGAGTTTGACTAAAAATGTAATTTCAAGCTCTAGTTCCTGGAGTTGACCTGATTTCTGTTCATTGTGTTCTGAAAGATACAACCTATGCATCATTTTAAACCTTATTAGATAAAACTATGAACAAGATGTTAAAATCTGCCATTCTTGCATTTAAAAAAATTGCAAAGTGATTGCTAACATAGCTCCTTTTAAATGATCCCGTTAGGTTTGAGAATTTTTTTAAAGGTTTTTGAGTTGTTTTTCATATGATCAGCTAATGAATTCAGCACAACTTCCCCAACCCCAACCTTTTTCTCCTGGTTAGCATTTTCCACTTTTTTACTCTGTGATGTATAAGCCCTCCCTGGTTAATTATGTATATATTTAGCTACTGCATGTGTTGAGCTTATTATTGTCATCTAATTAGATGTAACTTGAACTGCTTGCTTCTAGAAAAATCATTAAAAATTCTTTCCTAATGACCCAGAGATGACAAAATGTCTGTAAAGTGTGAAGAAGCAGACAAGCACAGGAACATGGCTCTTAAAGAGTGTTAATCCAGATGCTGCAATCATCTAATTAAACAATATTTTGCTGTCATTAACATTTTCACCAAGGAATTGCAGTTATAATTTCTTTGTCAGCTGTCTCTAGATCACTTTACTTTCAGAACTAAAGTGCCATATAAAAACATTAAATTGGATGGTTTAATTAAAAAGTTTTTTTTTAAATGAAGAAACATATCTGGTGTTTCTGAGATCTCATTTACTGTGCTTCACTTTTATTGTTTGAGTAGATTAGTGTCATATGCTTGCAATATTTAATATTCATCTTCTAAGATAAATCCTTATGAGCATAGTTAGTAAAAAAAAAAAAAAAAATTCTGTAGTTACCACTGCTGGAAAAGGAAAGAACCCTACCAATTACAGCACAAGATTATTTACTAAATTTCAATTATCCTAAAGAAAAAAAAAAAACTATTGATAAATAAGTACCTAACAGGTATTACTTTAGAAATATTTCACTGTTTTGGTTAATTTAGTAAACATTAATTTTTTTTTCATTTCACAAAGGTGTGTTGTGCAGTAAAATAATTAAATTAATAATGCTAATTCATGGCTAAAACTTATAAATGCAAAATCTCAACTACCACTTTATTATTCTTTTTCATCCATGTAACTTTTAAATGCATTGTGCATGTTAAATTCAAATCAGAAATATATATTGAGTGTCCATTTGCAAGGCTTTTAGGTGAAAATTTTTATTTAAGAAAGTTTTCATGTAAGTGTCGCAGTACATTTATTTAGTTAGTTTATTGTATTTATTAGAATTAAAATGGTGTTATAAAGCTTTGGTAATTTAAAAATTACTAAATTTTCCTTAGTGTTTACTTTCAAAGAACCTTCCAAAGATTATTAAAACTGAATTATAAAAAATACAAGACAGATTAAGTGCCATGAGCTCTGATTATTGGCATCAATCAATTTGTGTGTGTATTTTAAAGATGATGCACTTTTTTGTATTTTTTCCAAAAATACCATTGTATCTTTTCTTTTATTAGAAAATTATTTCTATTAAAAGTCTACTGTCTTCAAATATGGTTTCTATTTTTATGCTGTTTGTATTTATACGATACATTTAAGTACTGAGTTAACTGTAAATTGACTTTTTATTTATTTTGACAGTTATTTCCTTCGTATATAAGTTATAAACTTCATCAGAAATTTTAAAAACAATTATGGTATCTAATTTTCAGCTGTTAATTGATTTATATAGGTAATATAAATATGTTATATAAATAACATCAACGTTATTCTATAGAAATACACTTATATACTGAAAGACCTATTTTTCCTTAAAGTCTATAGATGTTTTAAGTAGAATGGTAACGCAGAAAATGACAGGGCACTAAATGTGTCCTGGACCTAGTTAGAATTCCAGAAATATCTCTCCCTAGACTCTCTGTCTATATACATGTATAGAAATATAGAAAACAAACTGAGAATAATCAGGTGTCCTAGGTTAACATATACATGAACTATCCGTAATAAACTTTAAATTTTAGAATTTTACACTTTGTATTTTACAATGATACTGCTGTGGCAGAACATTTTCATATACAAAAGACTTTAATAAAGGTTCCAAATTCTTGTCTATTCTCCTCAGTGTTAGTCTTCACAATAGACTTATAAACATAAAGCAGATGCGTTCATTGGCTGGGCTCTCCAGCTGCAGACATTTCCTCTGGTTTAACGTGCACGTTCACAATGCCCTTCTCTCCCGTATATACATATGTGCCTTTGCATGGTCCTCATCCTCCAAAGAGACCGTCCTGTCATTTTACTTCTTTACTTGGCTCATGTTTGTTCATCTTTTAAAACTTGGCTCCTTTTATCTCATTTTTATCACATATGTATTCATTCTTTCAACAAAAATTTATTGGACAAACAGTATGTGCCAACACACAGAAATTTAAAAAAAAAACCTGGACCCTACATTCATGAGTTTACATACTAGTGAAGAGGCAGACAAGTACACGGTGCCGCATATTAGCTATAACGCACGTCTGCATAGCCCTGTGGTGGCAGAACAAAGGGGAAACCCTAACCTTTCTCTCATCTCATTCCAGAAAATGCAAAGTGAAAGCAACATTCTACTTTTTATCAATTACCTACATATATAATATAGACCTACGTCAATTTACACATTTAAAACAATATGTAGTTTTGTTGTAAAATGCAGAGATTCATATAATAAACAGATAAAATAGTCACCCAATAAAATGTTTACTAAATGAATGAATTAATTTGATTTGATGCTTATAATAGCAGATTTAGTTCTTCCTCAGATTATGGTTGTTTTTTCTGATTTCACAGTCAGATTTACCAGTTCCTACAAGAGTGGGTATATTTAATGTCAGTTGTTGATGATGAACAAGATAATGTACGCATATCTGTGCCACTGTTATGCTACATGTGATGTGTGCAACAAGGTGTACTAGATGAAATCCATGTCACTAAATATCAGGGAAATAGTTATTTTGTATGAATTTGAATGGAAATTTAGAAAGTTATCTATGATCAGATCATAACACATTTTTATAAAAAATAGTCTTGTCCAACAAGTTTTCTATGGACTCTATTTCTTCAATAGTAATTCTCTTAATTCCATCTGATCATATGTTGTTTCAACACCAGTTTATGAGGGTGAGCCAGAGCTGCGCTCTCCGTAAGTTTTCCACATTCCCACTGTACTTCAGTATTCTACCTAAAATAATTAGGTTGTTGTATCAAAAAAAAAAAAAAACCCAGCAAATTCAACCTAAGATCCAGTAGCTCTCCACTAAAGTGAAATAACATAATACAAAAAGAAAGTTCATGAACTTAAAAGAATAAAGAATGTATGTGTGACATCTTCCTCTGTACTTTTTCATACTGGCTTCAGAGTACTTCTCTTAACTTGCAAATTCTCTACCCTGATTCTTGATATAAGTTCATTATAGTATTCTATATAGTGACAATATTATTTCTAGATATATATTCATTATGTAGAAAACCATCACATAATCTGTAAGTGTGCAGGTCAGCAGAGTGACCTCCTTCATGATCGCTTTCAGGGACCCTTGCCTACAAGGCTCTGCTTCCAACATGGCAATATTATTTTCACCATAGTCAGCGGAAGAGAGAAAGACGGAGCATGGAGGGACCCATGTGGCAAGTTGCAGTGGGCCACGCCTAGAAGTGGAACATATCACCTCTGCTCATGTTCTGTAGATTAGAACCAAGTCCCATGGCCATAGCTACTTGTAAGGGAGCTGAGAAATTCAGTCTAGCCCAAGAAGAAGAGATATCAATTATGAAAAACAGCTAACAGTCTCTACCACAAGCTTATATTATAAAAAGTAATTCTAGTTACTCATTACTTAATTATTATTGAGTAAATTCACTTGAAACACATTGTTGTAAGAGTGCTTTTGATTAAACAATAACATAGTTCAATAAACAGAAGAGTTACTTTTCTTCCAAAATTCAATGGTATATAGAGTGTACAGTGTATACAGGGATTTTCATTTCTCTTTTTCTCTTTTTCTAGGACGGACATATAATGATCTGAACCAATACCCTGTGTTTCCATGGGTATTAACAAACTATGAATCAGAAGAATTGGATTTGACTCTTCCAGGAAACTTTAGGGATCTATCAAAGGTGACTTTTAAATGTATAGAAGTCAGTTTTCTTCATAAGGCTATATTCCTAAAGCATTTCTACCAGAGTATATATATTCAATTAATGTTTGTAAGAAAGTAAACCTTGTTGTCTTCTCCTTTTGTAGTCAGCATCTAAATCTCATCAATTCTTAGCATAGGAATTATGCTACAAGAAGATAAATTAGTGCTAGTATAGGCAAATGCAAGCAATATTTGACAAAGAGCAGATTTAGGGAGAGGTTCCTCAGATATCCTAGGTTTAAAGGTCATAGTAAGAAACCTGAGATTAGTACAAAATATAACGGGGAATCATTTCTTAGGTGATTTCTTAGGGGATATATTTCTTAGGTGATAAGACATGTTATCTTTTTTTTTTTTTAACTTTTATTTTATTTATTTTTTATTTATTTTATTTTTTTCCCCCAAAGCTCCAGTAGATAGTTGTATGTCATAGTTGCACATCCTTCTAGTTGCTGTATGTGGATCGCGGCCTCAGTATGGCCAGACAAGCGGTGCGTCGGTGCGCGCCCGGGATCCGAACCCTGGGCCGCCAGCAGCGGAGCGCGCACACTTAACTGCTAAGCCACGGGGCCGGCCCAGACATGTTATCTGAATCATAATACACACTCACACACCCGCACTGTAGGGGAGCTTATACTGAAAAGAAAGTAGGGCACAATAATTTATCAAGGGGCTGTTAAGATACAAGAGAGAAGATTTGGCCCAAAAAATGGCAAGAAAAAAATACATAATGGGGTATACGAATAAAAATAAAATTTCTGGTTAGTTCACCTCATTTGTCTAGAGGAAACTTAAGTAGGATACTAACTCCTTGAAATGCAGAGAAGAACTAGGAACTAGGCTCAAAAGCCTTCTTTATAGGCTAAGCTAATCTCAGAGCCAGGCCCTAAAGTTTATATTCTTTAGCCATATTATGCCTCAGCCCATTCACTCTGCATTTCTCTCTTTTCTATGATTTTGGTGGTCTGGTTTCATACTGCAGCAGGTTAAAAGGCATATGTGTGTATGTTGGTTTTGGTGAGGGGAGGGTTGAGGAGCTCACGGACAAAGGTTAGCTTAAGCCTTGCGAGCCAGGAAAACATGCATTGTGGCCAATTTAAAATGAATCCCACAGATGGTCTTTAACTCAGTGCACCTTCTCTTGCCTCTTGCCTTTGAAAACTAGCCCTACCAAAGTTGAAGTTCTGTATTCCACCGCTTACTGGCTATGTGACCTGAAACTACTTTCTCTTAGCCTCGGTTCCCCCATTTGTAATATGAGAATAATAATATTATCCTACCTTGTACAGTTGTAAAGATCAAATGACTTGTGCATTTAAAGTAAGTAACATGGTATTTGGCACATAGAAGCACTTCATGAATATTAGCTATTATTGTTACACGTGGAATATTTCTTAGCCTGTTTTTGAAGCTTGCATACTAATTTTTGCATATTCTTATTCATCATTCACTCTCTAGTTCTTTTATTTTATGTGACTTCCTTGTCAAATATTAGTTGCTCACTCATTGCTAATTTTAGTTATGATATTATAGGTACTAAAGGGACCTAAGAAATCAATTAACCAACATCTTACTGAGAGTCACACAGCATGTTAAAAAAAAAAACGCTGACAATTGAATTCCAAGATGGTTGCAAATATAGTCATTTTTCCAAAGCAATTGAACTGAACAAAAGTATTTAACTATTTACCATGTGCAAGTAATTATTCAGGCCCAGGTAGATAGAAGCATTGTAATTCACAGGGCTTGCCCTCTGGGAGCAAATCTAGTTGTAGATTATCTGAATAATAAAATCATTCCCTACAAAATTAAATAATAAGGTGCTATGTTATATAAAGAGAACTGCATGAGAGGCAATAAATAGTGGTTAGGAACAAGAATTCAGGAGCTCAACTGCCTGGATTCAAATCCTAATCTGCCATTTACTGGCTTTGGGCCTTAGACAGGGTTATTTAATTTCTCTTTCCCTCAGTTTCTTCACCTGGATAATGGGGACAAAAATAGAAGGGTTATTGTGAGGATTTGATGAGTTAGTAAGTGTAAAGAACTTAGAATAGTGCCTGGCATATCAGCATATGTATAAAGATAACATAGTAAATCATTGATACAGGCCATATACTTTGAATTGTCTTTCAAATAATGATGATAAATATATGCTGTTACCTCCATATTGGAATTAGAATGTTTGAATGGTATACATTTTGACATGACTTGCCAAGAGTGAGTGAGGTTAATCTTTGGGTGTAAAACAAAACCGAATTAACTCATCAATGTGAGGATGAAAACTGTCAAACTAGTTCTTTAACAAAATCTTGTTTGCATATGTTTTATTTAACATTAACTGAATGACCATTATAAAATATACATACAATAAAAATTTATAGTGAAGATTCTCAGGAGCATGATACGTAGTATTAAAATCTCGTAAGCTGACTACTACAATAGCTATTTTAGATTATTTTTAAAACAGGGATGGAGGCCCTTTTTCTTTGAAATCAACTGGGATATTGTGGTGAAAGGAAGCTTATAAACCAGGGTTCCTTTCTTTCCTCCATTTATTTATTCATTCTTTCAGTCAGTCAGTCAACAAATATTTATCACACACTCACTATATGTCAAGCACTGTACTGGGTGTAAGGGTGTACAGGAGTTAATAAAACAGAACTAGTCACAGCCCTCTGGGAAAGAGTCTGGTCCAGAGCTGAGATGAAAACTCAGAGAGTTACCCGAAATGTGTGCAGCCAGCATGTATGACGATAGGTGTCATGGGGACTGCACCAGATTGGAGAGTGCATGCTCAACTACTCTAAGAACTTGGACTCAAATGTTCTTGAAACACTATCCCAACCAAAGAGAATATGGCCTTCATTATGATTAATGTGGATTAGAGAAGGCATATGGTAAAATATTTGCTAGTAATTACAGATTTTGAGTCTGTGCATGTAGAAAAGATGAGATAAATGAGGAAGTCACCGTTTCTAAAGTAAGGAGAATATATAAACATTCTTCAGGTTTTTAAAGCTGATCTGTTTAATCTGTATTCCTTTTGGCAGAACATTCCCCTTTGTGGCCCACATGTGCTCTCCTAATTTTATATAGTGTTAAATAAGTAGACGAGGTAAACAGACTGAGCCTAAATAAGTTAGGCAATGTAAATACCAACTACATTTTTGCAAGCATGAAGTCCCTCATGTGGTGAACATTTGAACCCATGAGTTCTTAAAAGATAGATAGCTTTTTCTTCCAATTCTATGTTCCATGCTTTAGCAATTTGTTCTTTATATTTTGTCAGCCTAACATGATAGGAAAAATGTTAGCAAATTAAAGCCTCTTGATGTGTTAATAAATTACTCTTGCGTTGTTCCCATGCTTCATTGAATTTCTTAATGGGAACTTCTTACAAATGGGCTAGAAATCCAAGACTATCCTGTATAAAAATCATTAATAAACAAGATTTTAATATATGAAAATACATTATACGCTAATGGGAAAATGACATTTGAAGTATAATAATATAATTGGAAGGAAAAACTAATAATAATGCAATATTATTGTAGTGAAGAGATGACCACTAAGAAGCACATGAAATTCTTGTAGTTACAAATAGTATTACAAATGAAATTTTTAATGGAGAGTTTGTTAGTCTTCAAAAGCTCAAGGAACAATTGGAATATTTGAATGATACTATTAACCAGGAACATTCTAAAGGATCTCTAACAACAAAAGAAGTTGTTCCTAATCAAAGATTGAAGTCCAAGTAATAATTTCTAGCAGTCAATGATTCTAGAATTTGTTTCAGTAAACAATATTTGGAGCCCAAATAATTTTTATATTCTTTACTATATAAAAAAATTAAGAAGCTGTGAAATGTACTATCTTAAAAAAATTGAAAATTTCTTTTCCTTCTTTATATCCCCATATTACTCTGGCTTCATGAAATTCTATTGTATCAGTTAGGACTTTTGAAAGAACATTTCAGACAAGCCAGCTCAAATTGCCCTGAATAATAAATCAATATCATTTGTGTGTGTGTGTGAGGAAGATCAGCCCTGTGCTAACATCTGCTAGTCCTCCTCTTTTCTTGCTGAGAAAGACTGGCCCTGGGCTAACATCCGTGCCCATCTTCCTCCACTTTATATGGGACGCCGCCACAGCATGGCCTGCCAAGCAGTGTATCGGTGCGCACCCAGGATCCGAACCGGCGAACCCGGTTCGGGCAAACCCCGGGCCGCCGCAGCAGAGCGCATGCACTTAACCGCTTGTGCCACCGGGCCGGCCCCATATTATTGGTTCTTATAACTGAAAAATTCAGAGGAAGGTTTGGTTTTCAGCAAGATTTTTTCCAGTGATACAGATAATGCCACCAAGGACCTGCTTCTTTCCACTGTTCTATTCTGCCTTTCCCTCTGTGGGCTTCATACTCACCCTCCACTGGGTTGCCTCCAGTAGCTCCAAGCACTCCCCTGTTAGTAGCAAAATGGCTGCAACAGTTCCAGACCTCACATTGTACTATCCGAAAGAAGAGAGAGCATCTCACCAAGAAACTCTCATGGAAGACAGAAGAAACTTTTTTGTCCCAGAAATCCCAGAAAATATTTTCTCATGTGTCATTGATGCTGCTTAAGAGGGATGGAATATGTTCTCTGGAGATGAGATAAGCCAATCATTTCCCGTGGTTGGAGCTAGAAGTAGAGTCAGGATCACACAAGACAGCTGTCTAAGAATGCTGGGGTAAGAGGTGACCAGAGGAAATTTGGATTCCTGTCCTGTTCCCTAAAGAGCGGGGGCTTAATTGGTAGTCAGCAAACAACACTCTATTATATATTATAAAGGTTCATACAATGTATCTGAGAGTTTCTTCTGTGTGATTTCTATAATCTAGAAAATAACAAATAAGTTACAGGTCTGTATACACATAGCTACTACAGAAATGGAGCTTTGCAAGATCCTAAGAGGACTTTAAAGTATAGTCCTGACCCTCAAGGAATGTTCATTGGTTAGGAGGGGAAAAAAACAATAGGCAGTAGGTTGCTTATTACGTACTTACAATTATAATATATGGACATTAACTGGAGTCAGAGACACATTTACCATAAAGCTAATGAAGCTTAAACTTCAAAGCCCCTCAAGTTTCAGGGACTTCTTATACTTTGCCCCTAATTTTATGTTCATAAGTTCATAGTTTTATGTTCATTTTCTTAAAGAGCCCCTTTCTTACAAATTGCTTAAGTTTTAAGTCTCACAAAACCTGGATCCACCCTCGGTGTAAAGGAAGGAGCTATCTCTTGAGTAAACCTGGATGGCTTCGTGGAAGAGGCAAATGAAAGGGGTACATAAGGATTTCAGACATCTAAGTACACCTGGATATGTTTCTTCCCATATCTGATCTAGGTCCATAATTCAACTTTTACATGCATTTCTTGCGTACTTCCTCAAAACGTTGTGACAATATTGACAAAACAATGGTTTTGTATTTCATTTTTAAGCAGCATCTAATATTTAACAAAAAAGCATGTTGGAAAAAATTAATAATATTTTTATAGGATTGTGCAGACAAGAACCAAAAATGAGAAACAAAGTAAATAAAAATAATGCCTCTGCACTTGTCATGCTTTCCCTGGAGCCTTGATGACGTGGATAGGATGACAATATGAGCTGGTGATGGCTTTCTGGTTCTTGCCAAAGTCCATACTACAGCAAGTTCTACAGCTCCCAGTTCTCATTTACAGAGGAAGTTGAATCCTTGAGGTTTCTGTTCTCTTTGCTGAGTGCAAGGAAAGGTTAATCCTGGAATTATCAAACCTTTTCAGTTTTCCTTTCTTTGTATCAGGATTAAAATTGAGAGTTAGAAAAAAGATTGAGAGGTAGTAGATGGAACATGGAAAGAATTTAAACTTTGTTTAATTGTCGCTCTGGCACATACTGTACAATCTTAGGCATGCTTCCTAAGCTCTCTGAACTCTGTTTCCTCTTCTTTAAAATGAACACAGTGGTATTTACATAATAGAGTTGTTGAAAGAATTAAATATAGTAATGTAAGGAAGACACCTAGTGTAATGCCCAGCACACAAGTGGCATTCAATGACTGGTAGCTGCAGAGCAAATTTCCATGATTGTCAGCTGAGGGTTCATTGTCTTTGATATGATCGAAAAAGTCTAGTGAAAGATTATTTGATTTAATTTTGTTCTAATAAAATAAAAAGCAGTACCTTTTAATGAAATATAAAGTATTTTTCATGTAATAAATAATTGCTTTTTTATCTCTTTGAATTACAAAATTTTCAAATATTTAACTAAAGTTAAATATTTATTGAAACTTGAGATACACATTTAGACTGAAATGTTTTATTATATTTATAATATTCTTACTCTTTCATTAACCCACTTATCAGAACAGTTGAAGAACACAGGGGCAATGAAAGTTCCTTATCAATAAAATTTTTTAGACCCCTCATTTGATTAGACATCACAGATTCAAGTTTTGTTTATTATATGTACTGGTTAGAGGTTATGTTTATTGTTTGACATGATGGAAAGCAAATGAAACAATCTATTATTGATTTATCTTTTCAATACTCAACCAACGGTGGGTGTACAGATTTTTTTCCCCCAAATTATACAGATTTTCCTTATGGAGATGTGACCTTGTGATGAAATCTATCTTAAAACATGATATATGCTAGTGCTTCTGTTATTTACATATATTCATATGAACTTTACTCCTAAATTACAGTGGTTGCATGACTTTGACATGAAGCACAGCCTCTGCTCGTTAAAGTGTAAATGGAATTTTCTTTTTTCCCAGTCATGCCCTCTGATAAAGGAAATAGTTTCATCACAAAGCCAAGTCCTGCTAATATTGACGTGAGAGTAAGACATCACACATACCCCCATTCATTGAGTGGAAAAAATATATTTTGTTAACACAGGAGTTGTTTGACTGACAGATGATGATAAGCATAACCATTTTCCCAAATTATTATGCCACTTACAAAAAGGAAGTGATAATGCCTTCAGGCTTTGAAATGTGATAATGCAAATGGATGCACTGAAGTGTGAATACTCTTACACCATCCTGCCAAATGTCTATATACCACGTAGAAAGGGATTTACATTGTTAAGGTGGGGAGTGCTCAACTCGGCAATACGGTGCAAGTTTCTACAGTTATTTTATCTTTCTTTTTCATCTTAACAATATCTAAAATGAAATTAGTTTTACCTACTTTAGTATATACCCTACCTAATGCTTAAGTTTTAACAACAAAACATGAAGAATGGGCAAAATTATGAAGTGTATTAGTAGCTGACTATGATGATATAAAACTTACTAGAAGATAAAAATATGAATGTGTAAATTTAATTGTATATCATCTGCCAAAAAACCTATTGCCAAATTTGAAATGTTATTCTAACTATATGTTGAATGTCACCTTAACATATAACCCAATTGGGAAATTGTTTTTGTTAGGCATACTTATATTGCAATGGTGAAGGAAAAGTACTGTTTTAAGACAAGGTATTGATTGGCAGTATTTGAATACTGTTTTAAACACATTGAACAATCCAAGCTCAGGGCATAACTTGCAAGGGAGAAATGAAAAAAGGTACCAATTTCAAAATTGGATTTATTTAAATTAATAATTTTATTCATTTCCTCTTTCATTACACAAGCGTTTATTGCATACCTACTCTGTGCCAGGCAGTGGAGATAAAAAGACAGTAAGAACTGGTCCACACCCTTAGGAGTTTACAGTCATGTTTAGTTTACCCAGCAGCATATAATGCTCTTTTCCTTCTAATTGAAAGGACGGAAGAACCAAGAAAAGTGCAGACAAAGAAAAAAGTTGATTCACAGACACTGTGGTAACCAGAAATAGTGAAGTGTTTTTCTGTTTGCTTTTATCTCCACTGTTCTTTGTTGGAGATGTATAATAGGGTGATGGGGAGCTTTAACGATTTACACGGAACTCCCAAACCAGTCCTACACTCTGTGTGCTTATGCTAAATGCCTTTTTAGCCTCTTTTCTTGTTCCTTCCCATTTAGCCAATTGTCCTACCCTTTACAGAGAGAGAAAGGGGAAAAAAATACGGGAGCCTGTCTTGCTTTGAAAAATGTCAGCTGTTAAAGAGGGAACTGGAACAACAGGAGTACTTTCTGGTGATGCTCCAGAGAAAGGAATGCTCCAGAGAATACTACCTAGAGAAAGGAGAAGAGAGCCCATGCTCTGCACTTGTATTTCACCAGCCACGTGTCACACATAACGTATAGCATTATCGTGGCAAAACTAGGCCAACATCAGTCTCCTTTAACCTTGCTTTCCAGCTAAAAAAGAACATTAAGTAGAGATGATCTTGAAACTAATTTATAGGCTCATCATTATCCTGCTTCTTTTTTTTCTTTTTTATTTAATTGTAATTATTTTTCTTTTCTTTCTTTCTTTTTTTTTTTTTTTTTGCTGAGGAAGATTAGCCCTGAGCTAACATCCATGCCAGTCTTCCTCTATTTTATATGTGGGTCACCACCACAGCATGGCTGACAAATGGTGTAGGTCTGCGCCCAGGATCCAAACCCATGAACCCAGGCCACTGAAGCAGAGCATGCCAAACTTAACCATGAGGCCACGGGGCCGGCTCCTGTCCTTCTTAATACTTAGAAAACTTTTAGAACTGACACATGAAGATTTAAGATACTTTATTTATTCTTCCATTGTTCTTATGTAAAAATGGTTACTTTTCACTAAAATACTTAAAACTATTTTTTTTAGGAATTATTCAGGAATAACGATAACAATAACAGCCAATATTTGACATGCACTTTTTATATGCCATGTGTTGTGCTACGTGTCTTACATAGATTTTCTCATTTTATCCTCACAACTCTATGATGAATTGCACCACTTATATAGGTTGCATTTCCTTTTATTTGTTACCTATTATTTCTCTATAATAGGTAAGTGAAAAAACTAAAAAAAAAAAAGCCTAGTGATTAATTTACCTTCTAGGTGCCCTCCACCTTTCCTAAATGCCTTACACTATGGGCAATCATGTCAGATATGAATAGAGGAGAAAAAAGAAATGCATTGCGTGAACCATTCTACAGCTCCAGAGACTTCAGTCCTAAGAATGTGCTAATGAATTTTGCTAATCAAAAATGCAACATTCTTCATGTTATAATCAATCATGTTTATTCACCCTATAAAAAAGTATAAAAAGAAATACACACAGTTACAGCCAGAAAAATATAAATCTTAACACTTCCTTTTATGAATGCTTCATTACTTCAGGTTCCATTTCTTAAGAATGTATGTGGAAATTGTGTAGTGATTAGCTGAAGTTCACCTGAAAATGAAAGGCCGTATTAAGCAAATTAATAGTGTGCATAAAATGGCAAAGGAGAGATTTAAACAATTTAAGAGAACAAAATTTTCACACATTTTAGAAACACAGATTTTCAAATTAAAAGCATTCTTATCTGTAAGAACAACCCAAAACATAGGCGCCATAGAAAGGACTTAATGTGAATTTGAAAGATTTTGCTTGGTTTTTACACTCCATTTTTATTTTATGTTGACTTTTTATTATAAAAATTTTCAAACATGAAGAATAGTACAAACAATAATTAATACCTACTTACCGAACGCCTAAATGTTATAATTAATATTTTAGCTTTTTTTTTGCTAAAGTATTTTAAGGTAAATTAAAGATATCGTACTTTAACCATAAATACTTTGGTATGAAAAAAACATTTTCCTACATAACCAGAAATCATCATCACACCTAACAAAACTTACAGTAATTCACTAATATGATCTAACACTGTGCCTATAATCAAGTGTTCCCAATTATCTCCTATATGTCTTTAAAAGTTGGTTTGTTCAAGCCAGGATTCAGTCAGGGACTACACATTACATTTGATTCTTATGTCTCTTAAGTGCCTTTTAGGCTAGAATAGCTCCCAACCACCACCACCTCACTTTTTTTCATGATGTTGGTTTGTAGAAGAGACCATACCAGTTATCCTATAGAATATCTCACCTTCTGGATTTGTCTTTTTTCCCTCGTGTTGTCACTTAACTTGTTTTTACTAGTAAAGTTTTGAAATATGGTGATTCAAATATCAGTGAATATTGATAACAGGAATTTTATATTTGGAAATATATGGTCTTTATTGTTTGCTGGCTAAAATATAAAGTTAGTATAATTGATTAAAATTTATAAAAGTTAAAATGTTCACATTTGAAAGATATTTCTGGGTCATATAATTGAAAAAGCCATCTAAAATTCTATACGTGGGATAAACCAAATTTTGATTAAACAATAAAAAGGGGTTAGGAAAGACTAAAAATCTCCATTATTCTCACTCCCCAGAGACAACTATTCTTATAGTTTTATGTATATTCTTCAAAAGTTTTTCTCTGAATATTTAAGCAAAACTCTATTGCATATATCCTATAGGATTTTTAGAGAAACATTGATAATGCTATCTGATGCTGTTTTTACAAATGGCTTTTTTCAATCCTAGTACTAGTAATGGTAATTTAATATTACCTGTAATCCATTCTCCACAAAATCATTGGAGTTACCTTTTTAAAGCCTAACTCAGATCTTGTTTCTCTCCTGCTTAAAACCTCTCAGTGACTTTCCGCTGCACTTAACCACAGAATGTTTCATCACCCTGGTCTACAAAGCCATATGGTATGCCTCTACCTATTTTCTCTCCTCATCTCCTAACCGCTTCCTCTCGTCAACTAGGCTTTAGTCACACTATCTTTCTTTCTGTTCCTTAAATGCGTGTATCAGGCCCCCTTAGAGCCTTATGTGTTTGTGTGTGTGTGTTTCCAGTTATTTTATTGAGGTCATAATGGTTTATAATATTGTGTAATTTCAGGTGTACATTGTTATTTATCAGTTTCTGTATGGGCTGCATCGTGCTCATCACCAATAGTCTAATTTTTATCCTTCACCATACATATGTGACCCTTTACCCCTTTTTCCCAGCACCCCACCCCCTTTCCCTCTGGTAACCACTAATCTGTTCTCTGTATCCACATGTTTGTTTATCTTCCACATATGAGTGAAATCATGTGGTGTTTGCCTTTCTCTGTCAGGCTTATTTCACTTAACATCATACCCTCAAGGTCTATTCATGTTGTTGTAAATGGGACGATTTTGTCTTTTTTATGGCTGAGTAGTATTCCATTGTATATATATACCACATCTTCTTTATCCATTCATCAGTTGATGGACACTTGGGTTGCTTCCACTTCTTGGCTATTGTGAATATTGCTGCAATGAACATAGGGGTACATAAATCTCTTTGAATTGTTGATTTCAAGTTCTTTGGGTAACTACCCAGTAGTGGGATAGCTGGATCGTATGGTATTTCTATTTTTAATTTTTTGAGAAATCTCCATACTGTTTTCCGTAGTGGCTGTACCAGTTTGCATTCCCATCAGCAGTGTATGAGGGTTCCCTTTTCTCCACATCCTTTCCAATATTTGTTATATTTTTGTCTTGGTAATTGTAGCCATTCTGACAGGTAATATCTCAGTGTAGTTTTGATTTGCATTTCCCTAATAATTAGTGATGTTGACATCTTTTCATGTGTCTGTTGGCCATTTGTACATCTTCTTTGGAGAAATGTCTGTTCATATCCTCTGCACATTTTTTGATTGGGTTGTTTGTTTTCTTGTGGTTGAGTTGTATGAGTTCTTTATATATTTTGGAAATTAACCCTTTGTCGGATAGATGATTTGCAAATATTTTCTCCCAGTTGGTGAGTTGTCTTTTTGTTTTGTTCATAGTTTCCTTTGCCTTGCAGAAGCTTTTTAGTCTGATGTAGTCCCATTTGTTTATTTTTTCTTTTGTTTCCCTTGCCTGAGTAGACATAGTGTTTGAAAAGATGCTGCTAAGACCGATGTCAAAGAGTATACTGTCTATATTTTCTTTTAGAAGTTGTATGGTTTCAGGTCTTACGTTCAAGTCTTTAATCCATTTGGAGTTAATTTTTGTGTATGGTGTGAGGTAATGGTCTACTTTCATTCTTTTGCATGTGGCTGTCCAGCTTTCTCAGCACCATTTATTGAAGAGACTTTCCTTTGTCCATTGTGTGTTCTTGGCTCCTTTGTCAAAGATTAACTGTCTGTAGACGTGTGGTTTTACTTCCGGTCTTTCAATTCTATTCCGTTGATCTGTGTGTCTGTTTTTGTGCCAGTACCATGCTGTTTTGCTTGCTATAGCTTTTTAGTATATTTTGAAGTCAGGGATTGTGATACCTCCAGCTTTGTTCTTTTTTATTAGGATTGCTTTGGCTATTCAGGGTCTTTTGTTGTTCCATATAAATTTTAGGATTCTTTGTTCTGTTTCTGTGAAGAATGCCTCTTAGAGCCTTTGTACTAGCTCTTGCTCTGTCTTAAAGTCTCTTATTCCTGCGTTTCATATGACTGGCTCCTTCAGTCATTCACATCTCTGCTCAGAGGTTCTTTGTGAGAGCTGCCTTCCCTATCACCCAGTCAGTGCTATCCTCTTACTCTGTTTCAATTGTCAGTAGAGCACTTATCTCTGGTATCTTCTTGTTTACCTAATCGTTTATTTAGATTTCATCTGTCTCTGCTTCTACAGATACACACAGACACACACATACACACACATTTGAATGCAAATTTCATGAGAACAGCAACCTTGCTTACCTTATTCTAGGGTCTAGAATAATTTCTTACACATAGTAGGCACTCAATACTTATTGAATGAATTTATCTTGGAACTTTTTCAGATCAGTCTTTTTGATTAGGTGCTTAAAATACAGCAGTGTGGGTATATCATCATTTATTTAACTAGTTCCTTATGGGATATTTAGACTACTTTTAGGTTTTTTTTGGTGGGGGTGGGGGGAGATGCCCTTTCAAGCAATGCTGTGAGAAATATTCTTGTATTCCATATTATAAGTTCCTCAAAGTAGAACTACTGGATCAATATTTTTAAAAATATTACCAGTTTGCCCCACAAGAAATTTATACCAATTTATATTCCTACCAACAGCATTATGACATATCATGTTTTACTACAATCTGGCCAATGCTGAGTGTTGTGAAACTTAATAATTTTTGACAATCTAATGAATAAAGGTAGTTTTTGTTTGACATTTTAAGAATTGCCAATGTACTTCTGACTTTTGGTTATAAGTAACAGAAAATCAACTTAAACGAGCTTTAATTTAAAATATGAAGTTTTTGTTGGCCCATGTACTGAGAAATCCAGGAATGAGTCAGTTCAGGAACACTGGATCTAAGGGCTCACCAGTGTCACAGGATGCTACACCTCTGGCATTTGGCCTCATTGGCTTCATTCTCAGACAGGCTTCCCTATGTTATAGCAGTGATGCCTTTGTAACCCCACCAGAAAGAGAGAATGCCTCTTTCTGAGATAGTTTCAGCAAAGTTTCATTGGAGTAAGTTGAATCATGTGCCCATTTCTTTACCAATCTTAGTAGCCATATGGATAGAATGTGCTGATTGACAGGTCTCAATCACATGCCCACACAGGGGTGAGGTAATGGAGTCAGCCCACCTGAACCAGGTAGTCCAAGAGTGAGGAAGAAGTGGTTCTTAAGGAAGAAGGAGTAATGGATGCTGTACAGAAAAAGAATAGATACCCATTACATTGTATGAGCTGGTGCTATTTTTCCTACATATGTTGGAAATTTGCATCTGTGAATTGCCTGTTCATCTCATTTGCTCATTTATTTAATTAGACTGTTGATTAGTTTCTTATTGATTTATAAGAGCTCATTTCTTAAGGAAATTAGTCCTTTATCATAGGTACTATAAATATTTTTCACTTTGTTGTCTTCTGATTTTGCCTAAAAACTTTGTTTAAAATTTCCATATGGAAATTTAAAGTATTATATAATCAGATCAATCAGTCTTCATTCACTCAGCATTTATTATGCACCTAAAAAGAGCCAGGTACCGTATTAGGTATTGAGACTACAGAGATGAATAAAACATAGGATATTCCTTTGGAGGGCTAGTCTACTGGGTAAAAAAAGTTATAAACTTGCCTAACTATTACCAGATGGTGTCATGTAGGCCTTCATAGATGAAATTTGAGCTGCTTCCTGAAGAATGAGTTGAAATTTCCTGGTCAGATAAGAAGAAAGGCAGGGAATTTACTTGAGTGTAGAAGAGTCTGTAGGTATGATTTCTATATTGTCATAACTGAGAATTTTAAGAATGATGATATGTAGCTCATGACTGAAAAAACAAAAAAAAGAAAGAATTCTTGAAGCCTCTTCTAAGGATTCCCAAACCCTTGGCTATTATAATGAAAGATAACAAGAAAACTTAGATATGTTAGAAGTTCAGAAGTGTTAAAAGTATTGAGACAACTGAAAGCAATACTTACAAGCCAAACAAATCAATCAACTGTACCCAGCTTCCAGCTGTATCTAGCACAAAGCTCTAGCTGGTTCTGTAAAATGTATAGCCACCAGCTAGCAATGTCATCTTGATTTGACTTTTTTCTCCATTGTCCTCATCTATAATATAAGAGAGTTGGACTAGTGGGCATGTAAGGTTCCTTCCATTTCTGAGAATCTGTGATGGATGGGAAATTAAGTAGATAGTTATAGAAGGAAAAAATGACATCAAAATCAGAATTTCGTATTTAGCAATGAAAAAACAATGCAGTACCATATGATTTCCTTCATTAAGTAGTAGATAACAACAACAATAAACAAACACATAGAGACAGAGACTGGATTGGTGGTTACCAGAGGGGAAAGGGGGAGGGAGGAGGGCAAAAGGGATAATTCAGCACATGTGTGTGGTGATGGATTGTAATTAGTATATGGGTGGTGAACATGATGTAATCTATGCAGAAATAGAAGTATAATGATGTAACCTGAAATTTATACAGTGTTATAAACCAATGTTACTGCAATAAAAAAAATAAATAAATAAAAAAAAGCAATGCAGTGTTGTGGAAAGAGTAGAGACCTTGACTTGTTTCCTCATCATGAAGTTGGGTTCATAGTGAATGCCTTGCCCACCTCAGAGACTTATGAAAATTAATCTGGAAGATGGATCTGAAGACAATATTTTATACAAATATACAGCATCATTAACAGTTGCAGCAGCAATAACGAACTCTCAAACATTTTATATATATACAGGTAGAATCCTTATATCATGACTATCATGAGCATTTGCAAGGTTTTTTGATACGTTAGAATTCAGTGTTATTAATATTACTTTAACTGGACCTCTGATTCTCCTTGAAAATTATTTTTATTCTTACAATTTTTAATCTATTTTAAAGGCATTGACCATGCCTTAAATCAATCCACATTTATTTTTTATTTATTTATTCAAATTAATTCAGCTCTACCCTCAGACTTTTATATTCTCTAAAGTCCTTTTAATATCTCATATAGTACCATTTATCCAGTAAGTATTTTTTATTTAAATAATTTTTGTTGCTCATTTTTGCCTATTTTATTTAATTTATATACTTGTCCCGTAAAAAGGACTTGATAAAACTTGTACTGTTTGTTTTATAAAATAGAAAAATATTGATAGATCAAGGCTAAAAGAACAGAAAGGGAAAGAAAATAGGAAAATAAAACCAAAGAAAAAGTTGGCACTCAGAAATATATACCATAAGGATTCAAACCAAAATTTTTCAAAGTATATTCCAAAGAACACTAGTTCTATTGCATGTTAACAGTTATTATGAAAACAAAAAGAAAGATGAAGTTCTAGTAAAAATAAATAGGAACCACTGGAGTGAACAAAATTAAACAATTCTATTTCGAATAATATTTCTCAGAGCCTATAATAATGTAAATCTCCATGGGAATCTATCAGAATTTTTGTTCTATATAATAAAATCACAGTTTTTTCAGGAAAACAAAGCTTTTTGTGGTACTTAAAGGCTAAGACAAATTTCTCTTTTTGATATTCAAAAAGGGGAAATTGAGTGATAGAGAAAATCCTCAGCGTCGTTTCTTCAGTGAATTCAGTAGTGTTTCATGTAGACGCGGTAATGTTACACAATAATTTTTCACCAATTTTATATTGAAAATAGTGCTTTTTGCAAGCTATGTAGGCTTTGTAGCAGTTTTAGAAATTGAATTATAATAATGAAGTGTTTAGAGGTAGAATTTTTTTTTTTTTTTTTTTTGAGGAATATCGGCCCTGAGCTAACATCCATGCCAATCCTCCTCTTTTTGCTGAGGAAGACCGGCTCTGAGCTAACATCTATTGCCAATCCTCCTCCTTTTTTTCCCCCCAAAGCCCCAGTAGATAGTTGTATGTCATAGCTGCACATCCTTCTAGTTGCTGTATGTGGGACGTGGCCTCAGCATGGCCAGAGAAGCGGTGTGTCGGTGCGCGCCCGGGATCCAAACCCGGGCCGCCGGTAGCGGAGCATGTGCACTTAACCGCTAAGCCATGGGGCCGGCCCAGAGGTAGAAGTAGAAATTTTATTTTTAATTTTTGCATTGTTATCTGCATCATTTTCTGTTATTTGTCACAGTGTCAACTTGTAGCATATAAACTCACAAGGACAAAATAATAATAAATCTAATAGCAAGTTCTAAACTTCCCGTTAAACCTTTTCATATAACAACAGCTAAAAAGCATAGAGGTGGCAGTGTCTAAATGCCTACTGTTTGAGAGAAAAGGAAGCTGGTTATTGCTTCAGTAATTATAGTAAAAATTGAAATAGATTGCAAAATAAATTTATAACTTTGAAGTGTAGTTTTACTTTTTCACCAAAATTCTTACCTTATTCATTTGCTAAATCCAAATGGTTTTGACATTGCATTATTTCCTCAAATTTTAAAAGGATAACAAACTTACAACCTTATCAATTTTTACGTAGGTAAGTAGGGAGGTATAGGTAGGTAGATGATAGATAGATAGATAGATAGATAGATAGATAGATAGATAGATAGATAGATGATTATATCTATTTGGATCCTATAAGAAAATATGTCATCTGTGATGAAATTCTCATTTCCTAAACAGCCATTTAGAAGCATTTTTCCTTTGAATGATTTACTGCTGCTTGATTATTAGAAGCAAAATAATAGAAAAATAATAAGTGCAAACCAAATCACTTATATTTTTTTAATAAAATTTATTTCTAAATGCATTAGATAAAAATTAGAAACATATTTTAAAAAGTTACTCATGTGCAGCTGTTTCCTACAAAGTATTGTTCTATAAAACACTCCAATAAAATGACTTTGATGAAACTTGAGTAAAGTTAAAAGTGTAAATATTTATTTTATCCCTTTTCCAGTAGTTGAAGAGAAGGCTGGAAAAGATTAGAGGAAGGGCCATGTTCCTTTTACAAGAATGTTTTGTGAGCAAAACAAACAATATCAGATAAGGTCAATGCTTAGGGATTGTGCAGACATTGTATGCATGTGAAAGATCTATTAGCATATTCAAGACAGAACAAAATATTAAACATTTTAAATACATTGAAAGAAATACTTATAACATTGAGTTAGAAAAACTGATATCTGTACATCTAGAATAGTATAAAATACATAGGCCATTTTTAATTAAAAACTTGCTATTTCAGTTCAGTAACAGAACTCACATTTATTCCACTCTTAGTAATTACTCTTTTACCAATAAAGTAATTATTATATTTGTTTTAATTATTATTATTTTATGTGACATTTAATGACATTACATTGCCTGTTTACATCTATGTAAAAAAGATTTGAGAGATAACCAGTGAAATTTAACACAGAATAAAGTTTAAGCCCTAGAACATTTAAAAAATATATTTAAACTAAAGTTTTTAAAAATTAAATTGTTTAGTCATTAAGTCATAATTAAGTTAAAGAAAAAATGAACATAATTTACAAATAATTTTAATATTCAGTATAAGAACCCTTGCAAATAAGAGCTTATTATGGAAATTCTAACAGACTTTTAACTGCTGACAACATTGTGTTGTTTGAATTAGTCCCCTGGGACAGAAAGAAAAAGCTTACATGCAATTAATAAATGAATCTTTGTCTCTTGTGTAACATTATTTGCCCCATCGAAACACTAATTTTCTACTACTTCTCTTGTTAAAATTAAGCCTTGGGGGGAACTTCATACTTAACTAGTAATATTAAATTTTGAAATAAAGGAGTTATATATTATACTTAGTATTCATCTTTTGTTTTCTCTGTAAGCATTTATTTTTGTAGTATGCAACCTAAAACAAAATATTGTAGCTATTAGGTATCATAAGAGTGGACCCTATATCCCGTTGAACCAAAATCAGATAAAAACTTAGGCTAAGGCAGTTTGCTATTGGAAATCAGGAGGACTATATACTAGAAATTCTTAATGGTTAGGTGTGCTACGAAGTTTGAGACAATGATTCAATTAATACATGCTTTGTTGAAAAAAATATACATATTGTATCCTGAGCATTTTACTGTGTGCTCTACTATAGGGATTAACATCATAATAGGTAGTGTGGTAGTACTGATGGGAATGGTCTTAGCGGCCTTAACAAAATACTTTTCAGGAAATCTGAATTGTCTGGATTATTTCTATCAGCCTTAGGTTTGTAGTTTAACTAAATAAACAGGATACATGCTCCATTTGTATAATAACAGAATGGAACTAACATTCCAACGGGGTTTCCATATGGGTGATTGTTGTCTTTGAAACTCTGGGTGACAGGCTATTAAGACAAAGTTTTCTCTAATATGGCTATGACGTGGTCAGCTGCTTCACTTTCTCCTCATTGGATTTCCTGTGATCAAACTAAATATTCATTATGGTTGTTCTTAAGTGGGCAGGAAAATAACATAAAAATATTGGTTTCACCTTAACAGTTTAAACTGGATCATCTCAGGCAATCCAGTTTACTGAAACTGTTAGTAAAATCTAGAAACATTACATACATAAATTCACCTTCTTGGGTTATTTTGAGCAAGTGTAGTGATTTGTAATTAATATCAAAATCAAATTTGGTAAAGATATAATACAAAATAATATATGCTCTGTGCTTAAAATGAATTAACAGTAAATACTCTCAGGATCAAGAGATATAATATAGAATGTCTAATGTGACTGTATTAACCAAAATGCTTCTTTTCTCTTTTTATAGCCAATTGGTGCTTTGAACCCAAAGAGAGCTGTGTTTTATGCAGAACGCTATGAGACGTGGGAGGATGATCAAAGCCCACCCTACCATTATAATACACATTATTCAACAGCAACCTCTACCTTATCCTGGCTTGTTCGAATTGTGAGTATCTTCGTTAAGTTACAGTTAGCCTTTAATACCTTCAAGTTTTTAACATAAGTAAATTAAATAAAAATCAAATATACTTATTTGTTTTAAGCAAAGATTAGAGACCAGTGAAATAGAAATGAGATTCCAAACTAGCAAAACTTGAATCCTTTTTTTTTAATGGATTGTCTCATTTGCAAAATTGGGTTAGGAAGATAGATTATTATGAGCTTCTTAAGCCTAAATCAGTTATAAAAGGAACCAGACTCTTGGAGTGCACCTTGATATCCACTGTTTCCTTTCTCACTGACTATCGCAAGCTGGCACTCTCCCTTGGCCCTCTCAATCTTGCTTCTTGGGCAGTCTATTTTAAAAACAGTTTCTAAATGTTTTGAAGACTTCTTTCTGTTATTTTCTCTTTCTCCTAAGACATAAATATACTTAAGTCTTCCAATCTTTAAAATAAATGCATACATACATACATACATACATACAGAGAAGCTTCCTTCCAGCCCCCGCCCACTCTGCAGTTACTCCCGTTTTCTCCCTTCATAGTCAAAAGTACTAAAAGCACATCCTCTACTGAACTGCACAGCATTGTGCTTATCTCTAGCTTATCACCTCCCATCAATCTTTAGCCAGGTTGATTTAGGTTTCATACCCATCACTTTACTGAATTGTTCTTGTGGAGGTCGCAGGTTATGTGGCTAGAGCTTCCCATTTCTTACCATGATGTATCTGAAGCATTTGATACCATTGCTCACTTTCTCCATCTTGAAATTCTTACCTCTCATGGCTCTTCTGACATCATCTCCTGGTTTCCCTCTTATCATCCTAACTGTCTTGCCCAGTCTCATGCTCAGATTTCTTTTTCTCAGTGTTTCTATTCCCCAGGATTTTTGTGTATACTTTATCTGGGCTTTGTCATTGAATTATAAGCTAATGACTTCCACCTTCTGTCTTCATTGCAGACATTACTCTTGGGCTCCTGACCTACATTTCCAAGTGCCTACTGGATATTTCTACCTGAATATCACATAATAGCCATAAACACCATTTCCAGAAATGAACCCCTCATCTCCCTCACAAACCTGCTGTGGTTCCTCCTGTATTTTCTATCTAAATAAATGGCATGATCACTCACCCAGTTACCCAGTATAGATATTTTCTCTATTTTACTAGCCCCTTACATCCAATCAGATGTCACATCAGATAGGTTCTACCAACTAATATCTCTACAATCTCTCTCCTTTTCTTTATTAACTCTGGCATTTCCTTAGTTATTTTCCTATTATTTCTAGTCTAGAATATTACAAAAGCTCTTTACAAATTTCTTTGCCTTAAGTCTTGCCTCCTCCAATCTAGTCTAGTTAAGAGCAGTTACTGGGGTCAGATCGTCTGATTTTTTTTTTTTTTTTTTTACTGTAAGTGACTGAGGAGTATTATAGAATGCTAAATCAAATCTGTAAATCAATACAATCAGTAATATTTTCTCTCCTTACCAAAATATGCTTCATACCACTGTGTTGCATGAGGCTGATTTGCCTTATAAACACATTGGTAAAGCAGCAGACATAAAAATGTGCACACATGGGAATGCGTCTCCTATTTTGAAAGTTTTTTTTTTTCCTCTGCCTAAATGACAGCTAGTTTGGAGGTCTTCCTTGAACATTCTCTCCGTTATGGGGAGAAATTGAACTTACAACAAATATGTAGTATGAGTATGTTTTAAGTAACTTGTAAATCACTGATAAGTGACATACCACAAACAATTACTTTTATTAAAAAAAGTTTGTCAGAATTATGATTCAGTTTAATTGAACACAAATTATATATTTTTCATAATCCTAAACCAGCATAAGAAGTTAAAGAAGTTTAGATTAACTAGTCTGTGAGAAAATAAACTCAAACTTTATTTTAAAAAATAAACTCTGTAATTATAAACTAAAAGAAAAGACATAAAGCTTTCAATTTTAGACCAAAGTTGTTTGTCTAATTTGTCCAAAGAGTCACCTTAATTATGTGAACTTGGGTTCTTTTGTAAAAATGCTTCTGAGCTAGCAGTTTGTTAAGAAATATTTTTTTAACTCTAGCACTTTTAATGTATAAGAAGTTCTATTTCTTTATTTTCTGTTAATTTTTTAGAAATATTGGATTTATAAAGTACCTGTTTACTACTATAAACCAATCAAAACAGCGCACCTTTAGTTTATGGATTGTAATAGTTTATTAATACTCTCCAGATGTAGGAAAATACTTCACACTCACACAAGAGGTAAAGGCTTTTCTGAATTACAGACGCAGAGATATATAGAGAACTAATCACTGCTGTTCTGCAGTTTCAGCCACGGGTCAAAACTAAACACAGAAACACAAAAATTTACCCGTCAAGATCTCAAAGAACTGGTGTCCTTTACAATGGACATAAAATATGTTCTTATTTGATTTGGGCTCACACATAGGCAGACAAAAAAATAAAAAGATTAATAAATTAGGTTCTCTGATCACCAAATGGTCAAACCATAAAACCAAATTCTAAATCTTTACTGCCATCAGTGGGAAATGACTGATTAGCTGTGCATGTTATAAATGTTGTAACAAAAAAATTAGCAAAGGGGGTAAAAAAAAAACAAAAAACCTAGAGAAAAAGTGTGTCAGTAAAGTTAAAGTTCTGTTTCCTGCTTAGAATTCCCTCTGGAAGGTAAGAGAAGACACACCTGGGCTTAAGCAGCCCGTGAGATGTGCTTCTTAAGCAGCACAAGTTCTTGGGCTTCATTGAGTTAGTCCATGTGGAACTCTCAGAGGCACTTACAAAACTGTTAGAAAAGGAAATTTTTAGAAAATATTTAAACCAGAAATATTCAGCCTGGGAGGCCTTTTCTTATCACCTCAGGTTCCATCAAAGACAGTCATTGCTGTAGTGAGCCACTGCCATGGGGAGAGGAAGACACCTCTCTTGGGTATTTTGGGGATTAAAAAAAAAAAAGAGTCAGGAACTGTTTCTGAAAAAACATTATCAACTGGGTTGTTTTGAGAATTCAGTGAAAGTATAGATATGATAGTATTTTGAAATATATAAAATGGTATTCTATGGTTTTTGTGTAATCAGTCTGAAGTCAGATTTATAAGACTTTTTTGTGAGTTTATAAAAATACTTGTTATCAAGAGCTTAAGTTAACACTCTACTATCCCTGATAAGCTAACAACTTCCTCAAATCGTAAATCATAATTCATCCTTAAGTTGATTTATTATCTCAGTGAAATGGAGTAAAAATTTGAATCTATTCAAGGATATGGCAGAAATTCTATGCATATTTATCCTACACATGCCCTTTTAGTATTGTCTATAGCAGTGCTGCACAACTATAATGCAAGACATTTATGTAATTTAAAATTTCTAGTAGCCACATTTAAGAGTAAAAAGAAATAGGTGAAATGAATTTTAATAAATATACTTGTTAACCCAATATATCTAAAATGTTACAATTTCAACATGTAACCAATATAAAAATTAAGGAGATATTTTACTTTTTTTTGGTACTAATTCTTTGAAATCCAGAATGTATTTTATATTTATAACACATTCAGTTTGAAATAGCCATATTTCAAGTACTCAATAGTCACATGTGGCTGGTGGCTACTGTTTTGGACAGACCAGATCCATAGGATTGCTTGTATGGGAATTCATTTAGCCAACACATCTTATGTCATGCTGTTATAAATAGAAGTATCGTGCTCTAATAGCTTACTAAGTGTTTAACCTAATGGCCCAGGGAATGGTGATTTCCTCACTCCCATCCCAAGGAGTTTATGAAGTAGAAAATGCATTAAAATTTGTGTCAATAAGAATTTGTTCATTAAAACAAAATACAGATTAAGTATCTTCCCTTTACTTTTCAAGGCTTTTAGACCTAAAGTCATTAAACTCATTATTAGTTTCAGTAGTTGTATTTAGTATGGTAATGATAATAATTGCTTTAAAATGCTAATTAACTACGTACCTCATTACCTTAAATTAAAAATATTATTTTAGACAAACTACCAGTGAAATCACTTGTCTAAATTACAAGACTCTGAAAAGACTGTTTTCTTGATAGCTGCTGTTGGCCAAATGATGAATAAACTTTTATAGTGGAGTTTCTTCAGATATTAACTAGTATAAAAGGACACATTTTACATGGAATGTTTTTACTTTCAATCTTACCCTGAATATATAACATCTAACATACACACAGAAGTAATTAAATCTTACTCTCTGACCTTTACATCCCTCAATAACTTATTCACCTTCCAAATTCAGTATATTCAACCTACCTATTCAAAACTCATTTGTCAAATATTTAATCATAATTCTTAGGAAGTTAAATAGGTTGTGCAACAAAAGTTGGTTTATAAATCAGATGTTTAGAATTTGGGACTTTTTAAATAAATTATGGGTTGCTTTGAAAGCTTACCCAAGAGTGTGTTTAAACCATAATATGTCTTTAAAAGTATATATTTGTAGTGAAAAAAAATAGTAGAAACACTTTTGCAAGAGTTGTAATTAAACCCAAAAGATAATGCTACTGAATAAAATCCTATTGTCATGTTTACCTTGAATACTGATGCTTAAGGACAGTGCAGATTTACTTAGAGGAAGATGAGGAATTCGTAACCAAGAGCCTAGTATATATAATAGGTACATGGATTAATTAATAGAGACTTTTTAGAGATTCTAAAAGATACTTCTGGGTGCTTTCAAAAGCAATGGGAGAAAATAAACTTCTAAAGTTAGACAAAGCACAGTAGAAATGATGTTTCCTTCGTTTCCTAGAATGTGACCTTGAATTTTCTCAGATGTAAGATGAGAATAATTTTACCTAGTCTGAAGGATAATAGGATTGAGGTAACTGAAATAATATAGTGCTGAACACAGAAACGTGCTCAGTAACCCTCAGTTCCCTTCCCTTTGATCTTTATTATGCTTCATATCATTTCAAATATACATCTTTTCTTTGATATAGTTATGTCTCAGGCATTACCTATTACCCATAGATGGGGTTTGTTTCAAATGAAATGAGGAGAAGGAAAAGAAGAAAATTACAAGGGGAGAGGGACTTCAGAAAAGATTCTTAAGGGGCCGGCCTTGTGGCTTAGCGGTTAAGTGCGCACGCTCCGCTGCTGGTGGCCCGGGTTCAGATCCCGGGCGCGCACCGACACACTGCTTGTCGGGCCATGCTGAGGCGGCGTCCCACATACAGCAACTAGAAGGATGTGCAACTGTGACATACAACTATCTACTGGGGCTTTGAGAAAAAGAGAAAAAAAGGAGGAGGATTGACAATAGATGTTAGCTCAGGGCCGGTCTTCCTTAGCAAAAAAAGAGGAGGATTGGCATGGATGTTAGCTCAGGGCTGATCTTCCTCACAAAAAAGTAAAGAAAAGATTCTTAAGAGATAACTGAGCAAAAATCCCCTAAGGCTGAAGAATAAAGGAGTTGGCTAAAAAGAATAGGGGTTAGAGGACCTGGGTTAGATGGCCCAGGATGGAATTAATTGGTCTGTAATCATTGAAAGGCAGGAAAAGTTGTTAGTGTCCTTGCAGGGGACTAAAGGTTATGATAGAATTCAGTGGGACAGGTACTTCCAGTGTAGAATAATTTTAGTTTGGTTTTCTAGCACTAAAAAACGGTTGGAAGATATGAAGTGACCTTAGGGTAGATGTAATTAGAAGGAAGTTGGCCATCAGCCACTTAGAATGCAGGACCTAACCCAAAGTTTTTAAAGCCCAAGTGCCAATATTTTAATTTCTGAAATTTCTGTTTAATATTTATTCATTTGTACATCTTGTCTTCCAAGCCAAAAGCTTTTCTAGTATAATAATAAAATATCTAGTATGGTGATATACACATAGAAAATGGTTCACTCAACATGTGTTAGGTGAAGAAATATAAAAGTTCCTTAAGCTTAATATAGCACTTGATCCTCCATGTTAGTCAGGCATGAATCAAATGAAAAAGAAAAGCCCTGCACTATGTCTTGAAGGTAATAGGGAAACACATGGAAAAAGGTAATCTCCATGGTAATCAGAGCTTGAAAGATCAATACCCACTTATAAACAAATAGGTTATCAATTTCTATTTGTACTCTACCACTGTAGCAGCCGGAGGCCTTCAGGAATAATGAGAATATATGTCAGTAATGTAGTACTTGACCCTAAAACAGTTGTTATCAGATCTTTTTAAAAGCTACTTAAAACCATGAAATGTGGAATTCTTCAATAGTTCTCTGCTTTTGGGTGCTACCAGCTTCATAAACTTCATGACAAGAAATAAATATAATTCTTCAATGTCAGATTTTTTTTTTCACTATTCCCATCTGTGCTGTTCTTGGCAGATCTTTGTTAAGTGTTGAAAACCAGGAAGGATTTTATAATTTAGGTTGGGGTAGAAATCAGCTTTTAGCGGCTGATGATTAGAAGTAAGGCTTTGCATGTATAAATGGGTCTTCACTCACATCTATTTAATAGGTTAAAAATCACAGAGACAAGTCTGATTCCTCTAAATTAATCTCTGCCTACTACCTACAAATAAAAAATAAACGCCTTACATCAGCATCCTAGAATAATGAAGAAGTAGATTCTGAAGATACAAGTTTTTGGTCAAACTAGTGGTTAAGAACTGACAAGCAAAACTATATCTTACTCTTACCCAACCATACTTCCTTTCCCAATAGTACCTTATATGTTTAGTCAACAAACATTTATTAAACACTAAATATGAGCTAAGTGCTGTGCTTCGTGCTAAGGATACAGAGGAGAATAAGACCTAAGGAGCTAAGAGTCTGGTCGGGTTGTCTAGGGAACTGGCAGTCTGATGCAGAGCCCAGCAGTGAAAACTTGACACAGAGCATAAAGCTGGTAGTCATTTTCATAACTCTTTGTGGGTAAGGTCCTTCAAGCTTTCTAAGTATTATGTAATCTTATTTATTGCCATAATTATCCCCAAGGTATTGTCATTCCCAGTTAACTCAGGTGAAGGAGCTGTGATACGGCTCCTTAACACAGCTACTCAACGTTAGGTAACTTGCCTGACAGAGGCAAATTGTTCTACCAAGATTCAAACTTAGAACTGTCGTGTTTCATTTGATTTACCATTGCTACTTCTAGAATTGTTACATCCCCACTGTAATTAGTTGAATTTAGTGGTAAGATATATTGTATTAACTACCTTATGTTTAATAATGAGTTAAAAATCTACAAAGCAAATTAATTAGTGAAGGATATCTCTTAAAATTTTTCTTCATAACTTAACTTCAGTGACATCTATTTGTCTCTCATATCACTTGAAATCTTAAACAGCAATATGGACTTCCTGGGTGCATATTTGATTTTCAGTGAATCAATAATACCCTGTTAGCAATATATTATTATATCATTCTTCATATTATCTCTTTCATCATACTTTTCTGTCGTTCAATACTGAACATGAAGTATTGGCAATACTTACAAACTCATAAAATTGATGACATCTAGCCACACTAAATTTCAGAAAGATACTGAGGACGATGAATATTCGTAGCTGTTGCCCAACAGCCAGGCTTTATGGCTAGTGACAAAAAGAGGAGTTTAAAGGGACAAAGTAGTATTTTATAGATATAAAAGAATGAACAGAGATTATATATTAAAGGAAAAAAACCTAAATATTTAGGAAAATGCCATTATCAATTTGTTAGCATTATTGTACCTAGAGATTACGTGTCATTCATCCTAGACTTGAGAGAAGAATTGAACTGTGGAAAAGGAAATATGTATTTATCTTTGTTATACTTGTAGCTAACAAAGAAATACTTAATAAGAATGAATGTTATTAATAATCCTTTTGAATTTGGAAGCAAATTTAATAAGATCAGAAATAATGCCTCCCTCCCAACATAAAAACTATGGAAGAAAGCATTAATATTGAATGCATTAGCACCTTGTGATAAGGTAATTCCCAGGCTTCCTGCTATGGGAGCATGTATAGAGTGACAAACACTATGTTATCATGAGGTAATAGTCACGGAATAGTAAAAGGACTAGAGTTTATCTGGTCTTACTTGCACTTAATTTATTTCATTCATTCCTTCAACAGATTATACATCGAGCAACTTCTGTTTACCAGGAGTTATCCTAAGTGTTGGAGATAAAACTGTGAATAAGATAGATGTGGAACCTATTCATATAGTGGGGAAGATAGACAAGTTAAAAATCAGTTGCAAAACAGTGTGACAAATGCTTCAGTCATGTGTTTCAGGAAATATAAGTTTCTATTTGAGCATACTGGAAAGCTTGGCAAATCAAGGAAAGTCTTTTAGGAGAAAATGACATCTTGGCTGAGACTTAAAGGTAAAAAGAACTTAGCCAAGTAAGGATGGTGAGTAGAGGGATAAGTTTGTACCAGAAAGAGGGAACATCACGTGCAAGGGACAAGAAATGAGAGCTGCCTGGCAAGACCTTAGAATGTGAAGAAGGGGATGGCGAGATGGGAGTTAAGCAGGTTCCAGATCATTCTGGCTCTTTTCAGACAAATTAAATAGTTTAGACTTTCTCCTAAGAGCTCTGAAGAACTAGTGAGGGATTTTAAGCAGGGATTTACTTTTTTTTTTTTTGGTGAGATAGATTGGCCATGAGCTAACATCTGTACCCATCTTCCTCCACTCTACATATGGGATGCCTGCCACAGCATGGCTTGATGAGTGGTGGTATGTCCGTGCCTGGGATCCGAACCTGCGAACCCCAGGCCGCCAAAGAGGAGCCCGCGAACTTAATCACTATGCCACCAGGCCGGCCCCACTGGGTTTGCATTTTAAAAAGATGGTCAGGCCATAATGTGGTTCAAATACTTTAGTAGACTTGCACAGGTTATCTAAGGTGGACATTCCCTACCCAATTCCACACAGAGGAGTAAACAGCATTGGAATGATTTTCTTATTACAGTGTTACTATGTATGGCCTTAGTTATGAGAAAGAAAATCTGTTATAAATTGACAATAATGCAAAATCATTTGTCGTAAAATCATAGAGCACTAGAACTCCATCATTTTATAGATCAGAAGACTAAAGCCCAAGAAGCAAAATGGCCTGCCATGGCTGCAGAGGGACAGGTGCCTCAGCGGCCCCCTCAGGCCCAGACCGGCACCTCTAGACTCCTTGGTGTAGGCATCTTTCCAGGACCCTGCACTATTTTTACCTCAAGAGGGTTTCAAAGACAGTCATATTTTACAAAGGAGTGAGGGCAGCTGTGTTCAGAAGGGTCAAATTCCTGATTTTTTTTTTTTTGGCTTAGGAACCTTTCACAACCTTCTTCCTCAATGCAAATGATGGAAAATTTGACCATCCAGATCGAACCTTCTCATCGGTTGCGAGGTCTTGGAGAACTAGTCAGAGAGATACTTCTGACGTAAAGGTAGGCTCTTTTATTTGTTGATATTAATTTAATTTCAAAATATGTTGAAATTTTGATTTTTTTATTTAATTGGGTAAATAAGACATTTTATACTACAGCTTTGTTCCATCATATTTTAAAATTATGTAGTACATCTAACGTAAAAGGAAACTGAAGGAAATAATTTTGAGCATCACAGAAAATGATTCATAATTCTTTTATATTATTCAGTTAAGGTGTTTTCGTTATTTCAAAAAATTCCTATCTGATTTAGATCGAATAATCAGGAGATGGAAAGAAAAGCCCATAAATTGGCTTTCCTGCTATTAACACAGTATTTGGCCTATTCCATAAAACACAGCAGGAATTGGGTTTGACCTTAATGTGTCATATTGTTATAGCTTCCCCAGCTTTGGGTTTATGTAGCCTGGGGCAATTAATAAAGCATTAATGACAAGACCCATTTAAAATGTAGGCTTTTTTGGTACAGCCTTAGCTTTTACTTGACTGTGCCTGGGGATACTATGCAACGATACACATTAGGTTAAACCAACACGCACACAATGTCCAGGAACAGCCGGAGAGCAGAGTAATTTTACAGTTGGTACTACTACTATTGTTAAATACAAACATTTGTTATTCATTTCTATGGGCTTTTGTTAAAACAAAAGAAAAGGTTGTATTCAAAACAATAAAATACATTTGTTCTCTCATATTTTTCATTTTTTTCCTGATAATATTATCTGATCAGGTTATTGCATAGGTATATGTGTTTCTTATTTTAAGCCCTTTTTCTTCAAGGCAAATTTTTTCCCGTCACTGCCACTTATACTGTTGAATATAAAAATGTTATAGTGTCATTTCATTTAGAGTCTTAATCCAACAAAAGGCAATGAATTAAAGTCAAAATTATCATTTACATATTTATGCTTATCTGTTGCAAAGGTTTTTAAAAGGCAATTATAGTGTTACTGAACTGTAAGCAAATTGAGTGAATACAACTTTTATTCAGTTCTTTTCCAAAGCAGAAAACAAAGGAAATGGATCCAAGTAGTATGTAGCATATCTGTGTGTTTTATTTGTTGCCATCAAAGTTTGCATAAATGCATATTAATTTATGCACGCAACATACCCACATTTGGAAATAAGATAGTTTAATATGCATCCTTACTATATTAAACTCTTTAAGGCCCACATTTTTCTCCTAACAGACATAACCTCACTGAGGAATTAAACTCTAAAATATCCATAAACCATCATTTAAAGATTTTATTTATTTATTTATTTTCCCCCCAAAGCCCCAGTAGATAGTTGTATGTCACGGCTGCACATCCTTCTAGTTGCTGTATGTGGGACCTGGCCTCAGCATGGCGGGAGAAGCGGTGCGTTAGTGCGCGCCCGGGATCCGAACCCCGGCCGCCAGCAGCGGAGTGCGCGCACTTAACCGCTAAGCCACGGGGCCGGCCCTAAACCATCATTTAAACTGATCTACTACCCATGAAATCAGGGAGTGAGTCCGTTTCTTATTTAGTAACACTTTGAGGATTAACAGAAAATGAGGAGTCCTAGAATTAGCACAGTATTCATAAAAAAACATTCAATAAACATTTCATATGTGAATTAAATATTCTTATCTATATTTTAAGGCTTCCTATCATATGTAAGATTATTTATATCTTAATTCAGAGCTGCATCCGTATTATATCAAACTTTTTCAAGTGGAAATGCCTGCTCACTCTTGTTTGACATCATCACAAAAAAGAAACTTGAGTTTTCAACTTAATTCAAAGATTCACCCTCACAAGCCCACACACCCATCAGAGTCAGTCGTTCTGATTTATGTACATAGATAGAGTTTTAGGCTTTACTTTGTATCCTGAGAACTTTATGGATGCTTTTCATCACGAAATATCTCACCAAGTTACATGTCAGTCTCTGATAACCAATGCCCATATGAGTCTTTTCCTTCTAAATCTGCTGGGATTCTCCTTTTCAGAAACATTTACATTTTGTTACTACTTGTATTCTTTTGGCTCCTGGGATCACATCATCAAGGACAAAGACCAATGTGACTATCACTAATTTGGGAGGTTTTTTATATTTTATCTTCAAGGAGCCATACTGAATACAAACAGGTACCATCTCCCCATCCCCCCAACTTAATTAGTTCATGAGAAGCTCATTTCCCCAACTTGACATTGCACGGATTGCTCTCCTACCACCACCCCCGAACCTTTCATATTTTATGGTAATATATCTTGAATATCTTTCCATGTAGACTCTTCCATAAATATACAATGATTTACTTACACAATTTCCTATTGATGAGTAGTTTATCTTTCTCCCTGATTGTTACTGTACAACACAAGGCTGCAGTCAACGTCCTTGCACAGACAACTTGATGAACTTTGTGTATATATGTAAAGAATAGTTTCTGTTAATGGTATTGGTGGCTCAAAGGCTTTATACATTTTTAATTTTGAAAGATATTGCCAACCATCATTCCCAAATATAATTCACTCCTTACAGCAATGTGTAAGGATCCCTCCTTCCCCATGCACCCATCATCACTATTATGATAAATAGTGTAACTTTTGCTAATCTGGTGAGTGAAAAATGGAGTTATCTTTGTTTTGGCTTGCATTTCATTAATTATGAGTGAAGTTGAGCATTTTTCGTATGTTTATTGACTTGTAAACTTACTCGTATCTTTTGCCCATTTTTCAGTTGGGTCATATTTCTATTTCCTATTGATTTGAAAAAGATCTTTGAAATTACAGACAGTTGCATTGCAATATGATTTCTCAGTTTTTCAGCTTTACTATGTTTCCCTTATGTTTTTGTGTTTGTGCGTGTCCAAATGTATCAATCTTTCCCTTTAAGCATCAGAATTTTGGGGTCCTCATTAAGGGCATGTTAGAGAGAAGTTTTTTTGGTAATACTTGTGGTAACTTGAGATTTTCTAAATTTGTGTTTAAATAGATTGATTAAAGTGTACAGTATTTTTTTCTCTCTAAAAGAATACCTGATTTAGCAGGGAAGAATATGTTACTAAGAGTAAGAACAGTTTTGCTAACCATGTGTTAAACCCTAAGCTTTTGATTTCTTATCCCTAAAGCTGTTAAAATAAAGCATTTGATATAATTTTAAAGAAATGTTTTTCCATTTCTGAAGAAAAATATCTCTGTAATATCTACTAACTTAGTCAGATAATCATGTGAGAGAGAACCAGAACAGAGTTGTGGGTTTATTCTGTCTCTCTTGATTAATGTCAGTCTCTTCCTGTGGTAATGAGTACAAGCTGGGCAGAGAGGGAGTGTTGGTGAAGTGACCTTTCAGGAGCGAGGTCTCCTGAGTTAAGTCGGGCCAGTTAGTTTTTACTTTATTTTTTTTTTTTATTTCTCACCTCTAGCATAGTCTTGGTAACAATGACATTCAACTTACTGAAGTTCTAATACTAATTTTCCTTAATGCCTTCAAAAGTTGTTATATTACTTTTGAATAGCTATGTAGATGTCAGAAAAGGTAGCTGTGACAAAATGTCATTAAGGTGACATAGTGTAAATTAATACAGTTAATGGAGGTGCTCACCACTGACTCATTGACCCATTATGAGCTCTCGTGGAATTAACGAATGCCAGGGCATCAATCTTTTGGAAAAAAGGAATAAAAGAGATGGCAGCTTTAAAACCTTGCAGTGAATTATATTAGAAAAGTGAAAATGTCTGGGTTGGATTTGATTTCACTGGGAAGCCATAAACTTGTATGCTCTCTCACTGAAATATATTAAACTGAAATGTCAGATTTGATGCAATAGGTATACAATTATGATAGTGTTAATAGTGGTCTTCTATCATTCTAAGACATACTTTCAAGTCCAATTTCTCAGCAGCTTGAACTTGTCATAAGCTTGTAAATTAGAAATTGTATTTGAGGATATTTTCTTATTATTGACAGAACGCATATAATGCTATTAACTGTACCAGGGTGCTTTAGTATAGCTGTTAAAATAAACTAGAAATCACAGTTATAGACACAAAATGCCTGTTCTAATATTAATCTTGCCATTTCTTTAATAATATTTGGTGTCTTTCTGAACTGTTTTTCATTTAGGAAATTTTAAACTATTTGCACTCTTTCCTTAAAGAGAAGCTGATTAACAGAAATCTATCAATGGGAGGAGAGTAAGCAGAAGAGCTGTTAGTTTAAGTAGGCAGGCGAGTACCTAAACTACCTCTCTAGGTGCACACTTACAGGTTATGATAGTAGAACTCGTTCCTTCTCAATAATTCTCCATAGTTTTCAAACATGCTTTTTTGTTGGTGGTTTGATACAGTCCTCAAACTGTCCTTTGAGAGAGCCATCATCCCTATGTCGTAAAGGAGGTTCACAGATATTAAGTGACCTGCCTAAGATCACACAGTAGGTAAGGAGGAAGCCAGAACTAGCACTGAGGTCTATTCAGTTATTTCCAGTGCTCTATTCATTGGATGGTATGCTGCTTTAATTCTTCTGCATGATCATGTAATCATATCCAGTCATTGGATTAGTTTGGAATAACTGATTAATCAAGTTATACTTTAGTTATGTATACTTATGTGACAACTCACCCCAAACCTTAGTGGCTTTAAAAAAAAAAACACAGAACCATTTATTTCCTCAGAGTTCTGCAATCAGAATAGGGTTCGTCAGGTACAGCTTGTCTCTGATCCACGTGGGATCAACTAGGGTGGCCCATCTGGGTCTGGAGTATTCAAGATGACTTCATTCACATGCCTGGTGCTTTGGCAAAGATGCCTAGAACAGCTGGGGGCTGGCTGGTCCTCTCCCTTTTTATATAGTCTTTCCAAGAAGATCACCACACTTTTTTTCATGGTGACTGGCTACCAAGAGGATAAAAAAATGCTAACTGCAAGGCTGCTTAATGCCTAGGCTTGGAAGTCACAAGTGTTACCTCCACAGCACTCTTTTGATCAAGGCAAGTCACAGGGCCAGCCCAAATTAAGGGAGAAGAGAAATGGACTCCACTTCCTGATGATATGAGCAGCAAAGTCGCATTCAAAAGGGCGTGGAGGTTGGAGGGATTGTTACGGCCGTCTTTGGAAACAATCTACTAAAGTCCTCTCTCCAGTCACAATTCATGTTCCTCCTACATGCAAAATATACTCAGCTTGTTCCCCACAAGTCTCGTCCCATTGTTGTGTCAGGCTCAAAACCTAATATCTCATTATCTATATCAGGTCCAGATACAGATAAGGTGCAGAAATTCCTAATTTGGAGACCCAAAAACTAAAAAGACAAGTCATGTGTCCTGTGTACATTCAGCACAAAGTGGTAAGACAAATAGGTAACCACACCAGACACTCTGTACAAAAAGAGGGGGATATGGAAGGTACACAGCAGTCCCTGAGAAGCTTTCTCCACAAGCCTCCTGACTAGAAAGTTGGGGTCAAGGCCTCCTTTGCCCAAGTTGGTACAGCAACTTTAAAAATTTGTGGAATTTCTGTGTATCAAATTATAGTTCACTATTAGAAAGGACTTGCGCTCACAAATCCTTTTGAGACAGGATATTCTCTACCTCAGGCTGTGAGTTAGGATGCTGTTTATAATGCTCTTAAGATTCTTAGAATCCCTTTGTGTAGCTGAGTGGGTCTACAAACCACTACCTTGAATTTTGCTGAGCATTGGTAAAGGGGTTTACAGGCACACCCTTTACTCTATGGCCATACTTGACTTGCAGGGCCTTAGATCTTTGTCCTGAACTCATTCTTATTTTGAGAATCTGATGAGATTGTCCTAGGCCCTTATATTTCTCTAAATACTGCTTCAAAACTGAACAGTTTCTTCCTTAGCTCATAATACCTTATCCATATACCATTAAAAGAAACCCATGGTCACTTTCAGCATTCTGCCTGGAACTCTCCTTAACCAGAAGCACAAGTTCATTGAATACTTTTTCTATCTTTGAAATTTTGCAGGAACCAGTCTTATTAATTTTTCTACCACTATATAACATGAGTTGCTTTTCTCCTGCTTCCAATAGCAACTTCCTTACTGATCTCCCAGACTCCAACAATAGGCTTCTCACTGTCCTTCCAGCCTCTGCCTACCGCCCAGTCCCAAAACCAATGCCGTGTGTTTGAAGTTTTTATTACTTCATCACTCCACTCCCAGACATTAATTTCTGTTTCAGTTATCTATTACTGTGTAACAGATCACACAAAACTTCATCTTAAAACAACAGCAATTATTTATTTGTTGACAGTCATGCAATTGGAGTGAAGACTCAGCAGGGACCACTCATCTCTGTGCTACACAGTGACAGCTGGAGTGGCTTGGCTGGACCAGGGAAGCCAAGATGGCTTCACTCACCAGTTTTGTGCCTCATCTGAGCTTGCTGGAACAGCTAGGGGCTGTCCAGGCGTGCCAGTCTCTCTACATGATCCTTCCAGCAAGGTGATAGTTGGCTTCCAAGGAGGCAAAGACAGAAGCTGCCAGGCCTCTTAAGTTTTAGGCATCTCTGGAAGCCTTGCAGTGCCACTTTGTCACATTCTGTGTGTTGAAATAAGCCATCCCATATTCAAAGAGAGGGGAAATAGACTCCACTTCTTTATGGTAGGAGTGGTAAAGTGCAAATGCCAAAGGAAGAGAGGGATTGTTACAAGGATCTTTGAAAAAACTCTACAAGTTACTACTTTAAAAAAATTGTAAGTTCTAGTTTGGTTTATGCCATTCAGTTCAATCTGATTGTGTATTTAGACAAAACCAAATCTGAAGTGCAAATAACTTATAAAAATATATCTGATTAGCCTAGGTAACATGTAAGTTAGTCCATATATTTGGTAAAAGCACTTTAATCATCTGAAATGTCTACAGAGATATTTATTCAAACACAAATATCCAGAG
Organism: Ceratotherium simum simum; assembly: GCF_057802395.1. Taxonomy (NCBI): domain Eukaryota; kingdom Metazoa; phylum Chordata; class Mammalia; order Perissodactyla; family Rhinocerotidae; genus Ceratotherium; species Ceratotherium simum. The sequence continues at coordinate 68,855,140 of NC_141909.1, read as the reverse complement.
GGACAGAGCTTTTTTACTAATTATGGGATGTACTTTGGTGCTGGGTAAACTCAGCTGTAATATTTTTGATCTGCCTCTTAAAGAAACAAAAAAATATTGATAGAGTGAATAGCTTCTAAAATGCATTTTGCATAAAACTATGAAATGCATTGTTTTACACAATTACCCCCATGTAATCCTCACATCTACCCCGTGAATTAGTTGCTATCATCATCACAATTTTGCATATGAAGAAACTGATTCTTTTCCAAAAGGTTAAGAAATTTGCCCAAGCTGGCACAAAATCTGGATTTAAACTCGGGCCAATTTGATTCCAACACACAGAAAGTAACACTTCCCTGGTGGAGGGAGGGACAAACCAAAAACTCTCTGCCCGCGCCGTCTCCCCCTTATCTTCAACTCACTGGTAACTCGGAACACCTCTGATTTAACTAACTAACTTTGAAAGCCATGGCCTTCAATAATTTTTTATCAGTATTTCATGCCTAAAATTCATGATTTGATACACACATAGCAATAATTGATTCATTTTTTATTTCACAAATTTATATTGAGTATCTATTATGTCAGGCACCGTTCTTAGCAAGTGAGTGGTGTGAGCAAGTGAGCAAGATGGACAGGATCCCTACTCTCACGGGGTTTCCATTACAGTGGGACACAGAAGCATAAATAAATTTAAAAAAATAATAGTTGCTATGCAGAAAATCAAAACAGAATGAAATCATATATAATGACGGGGCTGCTGCTTTAGAAGGCGAAATAGAGAATTGAAGAGCAGGGACCCTGGATCTCGAGTGTTTGGGTTTGATTGCTGGCTTCAGCCCCTGTTTGCAGTGTTGTCTTTAGCAAATTCCTTACCCTTTCTTGCCTCCATGTTCATGTCTACAAAGTGGGAAGAATGAGAAAACCCACCTCATGAGGTTTTTGTAAAAATTAAGAAAATGTATGTAAAGCACTTAGAACAGTGCCAAGACACAGTGAGCTATAAGTAAATCATGCCTGCTGTTCTAAGACCGAATGACCAGAGGTCACATTTTAGCTGATCCCTTGTCTTGGAGCCCAGATACAGTCATCTTCTTGAACATAACAGTTGAACCAAAGGATGAAACTCTCTTATTCATTATGTTTATTTTTTTAAATAAGCAAATCTTTTAAATAATATAAATGTGAATGTAAATTATATACTGACATCCTGCATTTACATACTTTAAATAAACAATGCTACTTGAAATAAGACTTAAAAACAATAAAACTGAGGCATGAAAATGTGCACCCACTCTGCTGCTTGAGCAACTTCTCCTAAGACTTTTTGTGATTTTCCTTCCCCTTCAGGGAAAAGAAAGAAATTTCCCACTGGGGACTTCAGGGTTCAGACAGCTTTAGTCACTTATAGCTCTGGTCTTCTGAAACTTCTAGGGTCCTTGCAAATAAGCTGTGCTTCAGGAATTTCTTCATATTTGCTTTAAAAATGTGTCTGTTTTACGACTGTTCCCACTGTGGGAAATCGGAGAGAGTTTCTCCATCCCTTCAAACATCAAGCCTCTAACAGCTTACTGCAACATCGTAGTTAACACCCTAATTTATGACCATGTTCTGGCCGGCCAGATGAGGACTGCAGTGGGGAAACACATCTCACTTAAGGGGTCGTCCTGAAGGCCCCGGTAATGCTGCTTTTTCATGACTGGCCCTGATTAAAGCCTTCCGGAATGTTCCTGCTGAAGTACTCTTCCTCCTGCCATTCTAAATAACCATCAGGGCAGGGCTTTCTTGGCCTCGCTTTGTTCTTCTTGGTTGCCACCAGCTTTTAGCCCCTGCTTTCCAGAGTGCTTAAATTAAAATGAAGTAGATCTTATTTCTTCCACTTATGCAGTATGGGTACAATTTTGCTGGCAACTTTAAAACCAACTTTTTCTAAATTGAAATTGAACTCTTTTACACTTTTGAACTTTTTACCATAACTAGAATAAGCAAGATGATTTTTTTTTTAGGCTGCACAAGTTTCACCTCAAAAGGTATAAGTTTTATTTCTGGGTTCATTATTTTTCTTTTATTTAATAAAGTACTCCATTGGCTCTTTTCCTGTCTTGAAGCATTCTTCCAACCATCTGCATGTTCCCCAGAAGATTGTTAGTGATCTTAAAATAACGTCATCTAATATCTTCAATAGTTTAATATTTAATGAACACCTGCTTCATACAAAGTATAGCACCGAAAGCTATGAGGGATTCAACAAAATATAACCCTCACAAAATCAGGCTCAAAAATCTGCTTTTGCCCAAATTGTTATTAATATAAAATCCTAGGCTTCTTATGCCTTTGTGAATCTAATTTAATGACATTCAGTGAAATAGTATTATGGTGGTAAGTAGGTTAATAATAACCATGCATTTTATATGACCCTATTCCACAGGAAAGAATGGGAAATAATATATATGAAAAACAGTAGAGTGCCAAGACAGTTGAAAATAAATTGAGACTCTTTGGGCTGTGTAAATAAAACATAAATCTTTGTTGCTATGTCTGTGTGGATATATATCCCTCTCTGTCCTCAAGGCAGCTTATATAGTCTAGTTCTAGAGATAGGACATGAACACAAATAACTGATGAAAGGCAGTAAGGGAAATCCCTTACTTATGTGAGCCTATTATGTATAAATCACCCTCCACACAGAGCAACTGCAGGAGCTCACATTCCTTTCCCCGTCTTGTACCATTCGGGTTGCTATTGCTATTCAGTGTCATATATAAAATGGGTAATGTGCAAATAGCAATGTTCTTTATCTTCTCTACATCTTTTACTAATTTCCCATGTTTTCCCAAACAGTGAGAGCAAGATGAAAAGAAAATTGTGTTTTATCTTAATGCATTGAAATAAGTTAATAATTATTGTGTTGGTCAACTGGGGCTGCTATATTTTACCATAAACCAGGTAGCGTATAAACAACAGAAATTTATGTCTCGCTGTTCTGGAGGCTGGAAATCTGAGATCAAGATGCCGACAGAGTCAGGTTTTGTGTCTGGTGAGAGCCTGCTCCCTGGTTCGTAGAGGGCTGTATTCCTGCTGTGTCCTTACATAGCGGAGAGAGGAAGCGAGCTCTCTCAAGACTTACAAGGATGCTAACCCCATTCTTGGGGGCTCCACCTTCGTGACCTCATCTGACCCTAATTACCTTCCAAAGACCCCTGCTCCTAATATCATCACATTAGGGGATAGGGTTTCAACATTGGAATTTTAGGGGAATAGAAACATTCAATCTGTAACAATTATGCATTTCTGCTTGAGTACAAATATATGAGAATAGCAGTGATACTTTACTTCTGTCTGCTAATCAGTGAGCACACACCTTTAGCAGATTGCTTCTTCAGTGCCATATGATATACACTGTCATGCTTACCCGGCCTCGAAATGGAGCTCATTGTAATCATCGCTGATAGAATATTGCTGAAGCGCCTCTTAGCCCCTGTCTTATCTTCCAACTAAGCTGTATCATTATTTGTAAATAAAGATATTTGTTTACCTATTAGTTTTTCCTTCAGCCTCTTCTCAATTTCCCCTTTCACGTTCAAGTCACTGAAAATTTGCGTTAATTTATATAAATTTCACTGTAATTCTCCTTTCCCACAATTCATTGTGGCCTTGATGTCTTACATAGTTTACATAGTTTATTGTTAATGTGCATTTGCCTCTCAGTGTGAGCCATCTAATGCCCTCTCTTTTTTTTCGTGCCCAGATCCACAACTTTATTTACTCATCCTCACCTCTGTTGCAGATTACCCCTCCTTGATAAGGTTCCATAACATGTCCCCTTCCTCGCCACAGCTAGCAGTGCCCTCCCATTTCCCTCCTGTTCTCCTTGCTGCTGCTGGTTCCCCTTCTCCTTGCCCACACATATATCCCTAATCTCTCCCCTCTCCAATCTATCCTTTACGTTATCATCCAGTGTCTTGCTTTAAAACAAATTTGATCATGTGAATAGCTCTTCTTTAAAATTATTACCAATAAGACAAAATCCAGACAGCCTACCTTGGCGTAAAACTTCCTTCATCATCTGGCTCTGTATACCTCCCACCATCTCATCCCCTATCTTGATATATCCCCGAATACATCCTATACTCCACCCCTACTCAGTTCTTATCGCTCCTTGATAATACTCCCTGATGGTTCCCTGCCCCTTTCCCCTGTCTTTATCTTAGCCATGGTCAGCTCGAGTGTCCCATCTCTGGTGAAGTCTTTTCTGACTTGCCCAGAGTTCCCTGCTCTCTCCTCTATGCTCCCTTGCATGTTGTTTATACTTCTTTCATAGCTGTTATGTCGTGTATTATAACCATCTGTTTATACACCTGCCCCATAGACCAGACCATGAATTACTTGAAGATAAGGCCATGTCTTGTTCGTTTTTTGTTTTCTTAGTACCCATTACAGTGCCTGGTACTCAAACTTTAATAAATATAATAAATAAATAAATCCAAATAAATAAATAAATATCAGGAAATTATGTAATGGATTTTAGAAAAATTTCTATTTGAATGGTTTAAATAGAAGAATAACTATGATTCTTAAAAGGCTAAGCTCCATTTTTCCAGAAAATTCATTTATATGAATCTGTTCATGCTCCCATAATGCTGGAGAAAATAAAAATTGTATTTTTCTTATGGTTCACATTTATCATCATAAGAATGGATAATGATCAAATTCTCACAGATCATTACTAAGATAAACACCCACTTATGCTATAATAGATAAATGTTAGTTTTAGTGGGAGCACACTTAAAGAGAAAGCTTTTGTATATGCTTTTCTTGGGCTGAAGAATCCAATTTATTTGAAGAACTCAGTGTCTGCTGTGTTTTTTTTTTTTTTTTTCAATTTTTCTATGTATTCCTAGAGAAGACCACAGTGAGATTCAAATTTCAAGTACTATGCCATCAGTGTTGATCATGTTACACAAATAAATGTCCTTACTGCATTTTATAATGTAAAGTTAATTTAACCCACATCTTGATATTTGAAGACTGGTATTTTTTCATGGTATGGATGGTATATGTAAAAACTAGAGTGGTTTTTTCTTTTCATTTTCTCTAGTTTCTTTTTTAAAAATAAAGAACAACAGTAAAAACTGTTAAGGTCATAAAATTAGTTCATTTCTGTATCAGATTTATTCTAAAGTAACATAAACCACCTATTAGACATTGTACATCAAACACAAGTTTGCCTTGGACCCAGTTGTTAATACTGTACTTACATACCCGTAACACAAGTTGTCTTTGCATCCAGTTTATTAAGAACTTACTATTCAGATGGCATGCATTAAATATTTAAAACTTATTATCAAGTTGCATATCATCTCTTCATTATGTTTAGTGGTAAGTATAAAAATAATGTGTTTTGCAAAATTACAAAATAAAACTATGAATCTCTTTATAAAAATCATGTATTGTAATTGCCAGTATAGTCAAAAAGAAAAGTAGAAGATATTACATGATTTTTAACCAATGCTTGCAACAATCTTTTTTTCTGAGTTTGGATATTTCATTAATAATATTCAGAAAAGTTTCTTGAACAGCATACATGTAGATATAGCTTTATACATTTGTTTACTAATGCTATTGTGAACTACCGTTGATTCTATAACCCATTTCTCTTAACTAACTTGTGGCGAGATAGACTGAAAATCTTATAAATATAAATTGTCAAGCAAATTGTTCAAGAAAAACGTTGTCTTCTCTTCTTAGACTCTTCTCTAAAACAAATTAAATGAAGAATAGAATTAAGTAACAAAATAATTGGATTTAAGTAAAGAAGTTGTTTAATTTAGTTTATAGTTGTTATAAATTAATAGTTTTATTCAACTGATTTTAAAGTGTTTTAATATGCTACATTTTTATTCCTGGCAGGAACTAATTCCAGAGTTCTATTACCTACCAGAGATGTTTGTCAACAGTAATGGATATCATCTTGGAGTCAGAGAAGATGAAGTGGTGGTAAATGATGTTGATCTTCCCCCGTGGGCAAAAAAACCTGAAGACTTTGTACGAATCAACAGGATGGTAAGAGAGATTTTGTTTTTGCTTGAGCAGTCACCAGGAAGTAAAAATATTCTGTAGGGGTTTTTTTTTGTTTCTAATTATTAATAAATTGTCATTTAACATTTATAAATACAAGGTTAAAAATTTAAGGAAAAAAATAGAAAGCATTTTAAGTGTTGTCTTTTGACAGCGTTCTTATTGTAAAGTGGGTTTTTCTTTCATGAGGACTAACAAAGGAATGGTAATTCAGTTATATTTGCTCCCTTAGGAGAAGACAATCAGATGAGCATCTGTTGACTAATATAACCTATTCTAAAATGCTTAAAATGAATGCCCATTCCTTATTTTTGTCTACTAACTAAATCTGTCCTCTTTTTCACTCATAAATTATTTAAAACAGAATAATTTACATTTAGAACATATTTGTATATAGGAAATTGTAAGCTGTGAACCATACCTTAAAATGTCACATGTTTGACTTTAAGAGAACACCCATCTAGTAATCATTCTTAGATAGAAAATGTCATTACTTTTTAAATCTGTATAACAGATGTCTGGGTGTGCGAATAAAAAAATGTTTGCATGTGGGAATTTTATACATTTTAGTATATTTTTATCCACATTTAAGGAGATTTTAATCTCAAGGTGGTTATGGTATACAGAAATGAACCACTTTAGCAAACAACCTTTCTAGTGTACTGTTGTTCTTAGTCAATTGAGGCATTATTTCAATAAAACCAATGACCCAAAATATATTTTTTAACCCTGTTTCACTCACTCCCAGTTTTTTTCCAATGATCTCATAAATATGTTTTATTTTGTTTTTATAGCTTATTTATTTGAATCAACATCCAAATAAGGTCCACATATTGCAATGGAGTTCACATATCCCTTAGTCCCTTTTTTTTTTCCCCCTTCAGAAGAGTTATATAATTCACATATATCACGCAAATGTAATTCACATACCATACAATTCACCCATTTAAAGTAAAAAAAAAATCAGTGGGTTTTAATCTATTCACAGAGTTGTGCAACCATCACCACAATCAATTATGGACATGTTTTATCACCCCATAAAGAAACCCATTACCCTTTATCATCTCCCCAGTCTCCCTATTTCCCCCAGCCAACCCTAAGCAACCATGAATCTACTTTCTGTCTCTATAGATTTGCCTATTCTGGATATTTCACAACAACAGGGTCATACAATATATGGTTCCTCCCTCGACCCCCTGATTTTGTGTCTCTTTTTTTTGGACTTCACTGTCAGTCACGTACTTTCTGCTATTTTGGACCTGTATTTCCTGTCTCTAAGAAATATTTTACTTTTAATATACTTTATTTTAGAAAGCTGTTGCTGTTGTAATAGTCCTATGTTTGAAAGCACTGTATAGATAATCTGCAATCTAGTCTCCACTTTTGGAATATAATGTATTGCATGAATTTTGTATATCATTTCTCTCACTTCTCAATCTGTAAACTGGCTGTTTCAGATATATGGAGATTTCATACTGTCTCCTTGAACAACAGATTATTTCTTCAATTTATATTTTTAATTTGAAGGATTTATAGTTCAGTAATACATACTTCTAAAAATCTATACTTATTTTTAGAATTTGTAGTCTGCTACCACATTACCCTTACATACTTGAATTCTGACTATACCTTCAGTGCAAGGACACCCAGATCTACAAATTCAACCCTAGAAACCTGCTACATATCAGTATCTCTCAGTCACATCATTCCATTGTGTATTTCTAGAGCCCAGAACTGTGCCTGTCACAGAGTGGTTGGTCAGTAAATATTTGCTGAATGAATGAATCATGTAGGGGTAATAATCTCAATGATTTCAGCATGTCATCTAATTAGGTTCATATCATTTATTAGTAATGATAATAAATGAATCCTTCATTTTGCAAGCAAAGTAGCCAAAAATTCTTGTACCAGATTTTCTCCTGCTTATGCTGTCAAACTCAACTGATTGAACAGAAGGTTTCATGTCGGTGGTAATAATGAGTAAATGCCAGTTCATATGTTGGAAAGAGGATAACTTGGAGTTTAAAAATTTCCTGCTTTTAAATCTGGGTCTGCCATTTACTAGCTTCATTGCCCTGGGTAAATTATGGAACATCTCTGGCCCTCACATTTCTCATCTATAAAATGGGGATACCTTATGAATGTTTTAAAAAATCATTATTTATCATAAAATTCATTTGCTTTCAGTGTATGATTTAATGATTTTTACTAAATTTACAGAATTGTGTGACCATCACCACAATCTAATTTTAGAACATTTCTATCGCTCCAGAAATATCCCATGCCCATTTGCAGTCACTCCCTGTGCCCACCTCTGGCCCCTGACAATCATTAGTCTACTTTCTATCTCCAGAGCTTTGCCTTTTCTGGACATTTTATATAAATAGAATCATATAATATATATTCTTTTGTGTTTGACTTCTTTCACTTAGCATAGTTTTTGAGGTTCATCCATGTTGTAGCATATAATAGTACTTCATTTCTGTTTTTACATAATGGTATTCCACTGTGTGGATGTACTACATTTTGTTTATCCGTTTATCATTGGATGAACATTTGGGTTGTTTCCACTTTTTGGCTATTCTGAATAATGCTGCTATGAGCATTCACATACAAGTCTCTATGTGGACATACATTTTCATTGCTTTGGGTTACCCAGAGCAATGGTTACCCTCTGGGGTACCCAGAGGTAGAATTTCTGAGTCATATAGTAAATTTATGTTTAACTTTTTAAGAAGCTGCCTAACTGTTTTTGCAAAGTGACTGTACCCTCTTAATTCCTACTAGCAATGTATGACAGTTCCAGTTTCTCCATATCTTCACCAACCCTTGTTATTGCCTGATTTTTTTTATTGTAGCCATTCTAGTGGATGTAAAGTAATATCTCATTATAGTTTTAATGAGCATTTCTCCAGTGACTAATGATATTGAGTATCTCTTCATGGGCTTATTGGATGCTAAAACATTTTTAGATATATTTTAATAAAATGTTAAGCAGTGATTCATTGTAGACACAACCTTTGTGTTTGTTCATTAGTGAAAGAAGTGCATATGCCCCCAGAATTTGTAATTTTATTAATGATATGCCTAATTGAAAAAGAAAAGACAGGTGTGCTGCTAAAAGCAAATCCCCAAGGCAGCATCATACACAGAATTTTTTTAATGTAGGAAAGATAATTATTATGGATAAGAAACTATCAGATAATGAATACTGATATAAACTAAACAAGCAAGACCATATACCCTTGACTAAATCTGCAGAAAAATCACAATGCTTTATTCATCACGTATGATGGGTAGTAATACAGTCCACCTACATAAACTTTCCAGATAAAGGAAGTTTCTAGATTTTTATAGCCAAGTGAGAACCTGTATGAAGCATTGTTAGGTTATTTTTCTAAATTTATTACTACTTGGTTCCCTACCCTCTTATACAAAGGATGAAACAACTTCTCTTTATTATCATGAGTACCCATTATTATTCTATGAAGTGATATAATTATATATCTATTCTTTTTTTCTGTTTTCTTCCTTAGATTGTCAGCTATTGCCACTCTTCCCTTTAATAGCCATACTGATTAGAATTTGTTGCTTGTAAACTCTAGTCTACAAAACCAGATAATGAAATTTTTCAAGGCCTTATGATAAATAAGAGTTATTCAAAAAAATTTTTTTTACAGAAACTGAACAAAAAGGCTGCTTTTTGCATAGATTCATTAAAGAAAAGAGAGAAAGAGAGTCAGTCAAGTGCTAATTGAGGCCCTTGAGGAAATGTAAACTTTGCAGCTTGGGTAGAGAGTGACGTTATCTTCCACCTCAGATTTTATTGGCCAATGTCTGATCAATTCCAGATTTGGGAGTTATGTACTGAAACATGAAATGACAAGATCCTGCCCTCAGTGAGTGGAATGTTGCTATAGACAGTACCCAGTTTATACCTCTCCTTACATACAAACAGATATATGACAGGCCTGGGACACTCTTCTTACTTCCTTGGTGTAGTTGCTTACATTTTATTCTCTGCTTTCCTCATTCCAAGACTTACAGCTGGCAACTGCTGCAAATCAAGATGGAAACCCTACTCTTAGTCACCTTCCCCCAGACACCTGTGATGGTCCTGAGTCATCCCAAGATGAAGGTTGACCAAGAGAAAATAATGGAAACAATAGTGCTTATAGCCTATGCCATTTATTCAGTTGTATTCTTTGTTAGATACTCTGCTAGAGCTTCAGGTGCATTATTCTTTTAATCCTCAAAAAATCTTATGAGATATGAATTTTCCTGAAACCTAGTATGGTAAATTACCTTGCCAGATATTACCTGTTTATCACGGTGGCAGTGTTCTTATCCACAGTCTCCAGGGTAGAGTAGGTGGTGGCTTGAGGAGCAGTGGAGAGAAAGAAAGAAAGAAAAGGAGAAGGGAAGGAAACAAGTCTTCTAACCAAAAGCCAGTACCAGGAAAAGAAAGAGATGAGTGGATATTGACCCCAAACCAGCAGTATGTTCCAGCGCCAACAGCTATTCAGACCTGACCTTCCGTGATCCTATTTCTACCTCTTTTCCCAGCCGGTAAAACTTCCGCTTAGAGCTGAGGAAGTCCCAGCTCCCACTGCCCAGCAGGTGTGAGAGGAAGGCTATTCTTCAACTCTACAAATGGAGAGAATGGCATCAGTTTACATTCTAAACTTTAGAGTCACACACGGGATTTTAGACCTGGAACAGATCTTTGTTTGAATAAGGAGACAGAGACCCAGAAAAGCAAAATGGCTTACCCAAGGGCTTAACCCAGGTGTATTTTCTTACTTACCAGGCCTTACATCACAGGTTGGAATTTTCAATGAAATGTCCCCCAGACGCGCTTATAGTCTTTAAAACCTCGCCTATGTTTTTAATGAAATATGCCTTTATAGATTGACTTGAGAACCAATACAATAATACTGTTTCTACTCACTATATGTTCCAAACACCAAATTATAAAAGAACTTTGGAATATTACCTGTTTGTTATTTGCAGACTATCTATATCTATGTATGGATGACCTCCAAACACCCAATTTTGACTCAGATTTATAACTCAGTTTTTATCAGCAGCCCTCTGGCCTATCTCATTATTCATATGATTATCACATAAGTTTTTTTTAAAACCCTTTTCCTTAGAAATACCTGATTCTCACCAAATGGTTTCATATTATTCAGATTTTAAGAGAATTAGCAGATTATTCATTGAAAGATATAGCCTGAGAAATGATTATAATACTGTAAAGACAGTTTAAACTCTGAAATAGATTTTCCCTATTACTTTAAAAGAGAATAAAATACATGAATGCAAATTTTGAGTAATAAATTATTTTTTTATTTATAATTGCTCCGAGTACTTCTATTGCACATAAATAAAAGAAATCATTTACTCCTGATACTAACATTACCAGTTCAAGAACTGACTTCTGTTATATGCTTCTTACCTCTTATATCTCGTCTTTCTATCTGCTGCAGCACCGTGAGCAAACGTTAACTAAGGCAAAAGACAGTGCTCCTTTGACATAAATCTCACTATTTAGTATCACTGTAAATACATATTCATCAAGTCAGGTGTGTACGAGGTACCAGGAACTGTAAGAATTGCATATAATATGGTGAAGTAACTGTCCCTCAAAGATTTGTTCTCAGATATTTGAAAGAATTAAGTTTTATAACTGACTAAAATATGAGAGGTAAATATCATAAAACATTTTCAGAAATGAATAGTACACTTTTATTATAAGTAGTAAGTTCCAACTTGTGTTCGTGAAGAAATGAAAGAAACAAGGCCCTGGGGTTTTTCTCTATTCTAAACCAAATTCCTGTTATCTTCTAGGCATTAAGGAATCTGGTAAGACTTGTGAACTAAACCTTTACTCCATGGAGTGAAAGACTTTACACAAAATTCTGCATATTTGGGAAAATCAAGCCACCCCAGTCTTGGTTCTCTGCAGCACCGGGATGCAGTGCTAGGTTAAACAGGTCCTATGTAGGAAGTGCCTAGCTAGCACTTAATAGGTGGCTTGAGAAGCATTTCTTCTTTCTGTCTTCTTCCCCTGGGGGCTCACAGAATAGAACGGGAAAGCTACCGTGTCTATCAACAAAAGTCTACATCCATAGCTGCCATTCTTGGCTGCATCAGAATTAGAACTAAAGGACAGACAGAAACTCCTGCCTCTGGGAACAGTCTTAAGCATCAAAAGACACCCTATAAACGTAGCTATGTGTGTCTACAGCTGCTCTCCTCTCAGTGTCTCCTGTACTGCTTTTCCTCAGCTTGAAATTTTCCTTCACAGCACTCTGTTCGTAGTTTCCTTTATTCGAACTTCTGGTCAGTTTTCCTATCATACTGATGGGAAATGATCATAGTGATATCATGAGAGATAATGTCAAGCATCTGTGTTAAAACTAGAAAATTTAACCAATTATCTAAGTCTCCTTTATTTCCTGAAGGAATATTTGATGAATATTTCTCTAATACACAAAGCCTGGGTAGTAATAGAAAATATAGAAGTGTTTAAATTTTCCATGAATTCCATGAATACAACCTCTATTTTTTATATTGTTTGTAGCATTAAAAGTTTCTAACTTTATACTGGCTGGATAACTCACATAGGATTTAGTTCTTACGAAATAGGTTTAGAGAAAATGTGCTCTAGTATATTTATAATTTGGACTGGGATTATCTTCAGTTATTTGAAGGAGTTCTTTGTAATGAGCCTAAAGTATAAAATGAAAATGTCGTATATCCCAAAGAAATGACATTCACAGTGGTAAAAGCCTTCATCTCTTTGTATGGATTAGTATCCTGTACCCATGAGCGTTTCCTCCTTTTTCTTTCAAGCTGTCATTAAGAAGTTCAAGGCAAAGAAGACAAAAATAGTATTATAAAAAGGGATGATATCATTGATTATAAATGGTCAGTTTTGTTATCCCATGCTAGCAATTGAAAAGGTATTTGGTACACTTGTAGAAGCCTTTACTTGTCTACAACGTAAATTCCTTTTCTTATTTTTAAAAATGAAACATGTTTGGTTTTTAGTAATGTATTTCTTTTAGTCCATTATTGCTTTTTTACTTATGGGCAATAATATCTATAATTGATTAGAGTTGTTTATGTTTTGTAGATACAGTGAGAAGGATTGTGTATCACTGAAGAACTGTGAAATTCAAACTTTGGTCTCATTGGAAAGCCTGGAAAAGTGATATAGACACTTTTAGTAGCCATTTCAAAAAATTCTAAATGCATTGAGTTCATACATTGAGAATTGGTTTAATTTATCCACACCAAGCCAGGCTGATTATGACCAACTTACTCATGAAACATTAATAAAGCACTGTGTTCAGTTCTAACATGATTATAATCTGACCTTGTCACAAAGGACAGAAATAGAAAGTATCTCTGATAACATTAGCCTAATGCTGGGTTCATCAATCATAATCTGCCCTGTTTTTAAATTTGTTTTAGAAAAAGGCCTTTCGCGATGTGCACTGATAATCTCATCCAGCCCTCAACCCAGCAGATTCCTGGTGCTGGTGGGCCAAATGCAGAACATTCTCAGTCTGCAGAGCAGAGCACAGGGCATTGAGGCAGAGAAAGCAGAGTTCAATGTAATTTTGCTTTTATCGTATTACATCCTTTATAAGATTTTCATATTTTAAAGAAAAGTCTCTTTTTGTTAGGTAAAATTTGCATTGGGAGTATGTTATACTAAAAAACACCTTGCTCAAAAAAGAATTTTAAGCAAATAGCATAACATAAGAATTTTGGGAAGTCTTATGCAGCAACTCAAAATACTGGGATAGGTATCTTGTGTTTGAGTGCCTGCTCTGCCACGCGTTAGCCACGACTCCTGGAACACATAAGGCACCCTTATCTCTTGGAGCTTCAGTGTCTTCCTTATCTCTGAAACTGGGGATTCGTTCATTCCTTGAATCTTGATTGAGAGCCAGCTCTGAGCAAGGAATTATGGAAACACAATGATTGGACACGGATCCTACTCGAAAGAAAACTAAAGTAGAGACATTCCTTCATTTACCCCAGTCATTAAGGGTCTTTTATACACTTCATGCTGCTCTGGGCTCTGGAAGCACAAGCATGGGCAACACGGTGAGTGGCCTTGAGGAGCACACACTCTAGTTAGAAACACAGACAAGTAAACATACAGTCACAGTAAATGCTGGCAGCTTCTAGAATCCATTCATTCATTTAACACACAATTACTGAGTGTTCCAGGCACTGTTTCATGTGTTTGGAGTATCCCAGTGAACAAACAGACAAAGATCCCTCATGGACCTTACTTTTCATCAGAGAGACAGACAATAAACAGTAAATAAATAAGTAAAATATCTAGTATGTTAGAAGGTGATCCATACTGTGGAAAAAAAAGTAGTGCGAGGTAAGGAGATCAGGAATACAGGGGAGGGTGGTCAGGTACAGGGGAGGGTGGTCAGGATCCCCCCATCATGAAGGTGAGACTTGAACTAAGACCTAAAGGACGTGAGAGAGTGAACCAAGTGACTCTCTTGGAGAAAGGGCATTGAAGGCAGAGGGAACATGTACAGCAAAGGTCCTGTGGCAGGGATGTGCTTGGCAAGGAAGCTAGTGGGCTACAGAAGAATGAGCACAGGGCGCACAGTAGGAGAAGAGGGCTGAGCGGTAATGGGGCCAGCTTATGTATGGCCTTGAAGGCCCTTGTAAGCACTTTGCGGTTTTACTCTGTGAAGTGGAGAATCATCTCAGTGCTTTGAGCAGAAGAGTGCCATGATCTTGCTGACATTTTGTAGGGATCACTCTGGCTGCAGTGTTGGGAATGAACCATGGAGACACAAGGGTAGAATCAGGCATATCTCTCACAATATCAGGAGATATTGTGAGAGATGGTGGTGGCTGGGACCAGGGTGGTAGCAGTGACGGTCATAAGAAATTAATTGATTCTGGATGTATTTTAAAGTTAGAGCCAACAATCTCCCTTGGCAGCTTCCTAACAGTGACCATTTTCCCTCAGATTTGTCTAGTCTTACGGAGCCAGATAAAGGGGCGGGGGTGGGGGTGGGGCTGGGAGGATGCAGAATGGTGATGGCCAGAGCAGCAGAGATAGATCCACTACATTTTAGCAATTTCTGCTAGGAATGGAATGGGGGTGGGGGTAGTGCCTATTGTCAGCTTAGAGTTTTAGTAGAAATTTAAGCAGCAGGAAAAGTTCAAGTCAGCATGTTTATCTTCCACTAGATTGTGATCTTTTTGAGGACATGGAATGCTTATTCATCTGTGTGTCCTCCGTGGCTAGTGCCTGACACATGGTCAGTAATTTGGAGTTGGAGAGAGATTGGATAGACTATGTTCACCTTGTTGATTTGCATTTCAGTGGGATGTGCTCCTGGAGATCAGAGATTTTCTCTTGTTTATCACCATATCCCTGGGGCCTAGAACACTGCCTGGCACATAATAGGTGCTCCATATTGAATGAATGAATGAATGAATGAATGTTCCCTGTTTGAAATTCTATTCCCCTAGATGTCCTTACAGTTCACTTCCTCATTGTAGTCCTCAACTGTCACAAACTCCAGGAAGCCTTCTCTGACTACCTTCTCTAAATTGTCATCTCTTCCCCATCCATACATACTCCTTAACTTTCTTCCCTGCCTTTCTCTTTTCCTTAGCGCTTATCACCTTCTGACATACTCTATATCTTACTAATTATTGTGGATTTTGTTGGTCTCCCTCCACTACAAAGTAAACTTTCTGGCAGGGATTTTGGTTTCTTTTATTCACTGCTGTAATCCTAGGATCTAGAATAGTGTCTGGCACATAGCAGATGGTCAATCAATATTTGTTGAATGAATAAATGAGCTTTTTTCCCCACTCCCACATTTCTTTTCTTCCTTCCTCTTGTGACCAACACATCCTTCCCATTGCTTAATTAATCAACCAATAAATATTTCTTTAACATTTATTATTTAATGCCAGGTTAGGAGCTGTGGGAAATACA
Source organism: Ceratotherium simum simum (assembly GCF_057802395.1). Classification (NCBI taxonomy): domain Eukaryota; kingdom Metazoa; phylum Chordata; class Mammalia; order Perissodactyla; family Rhinocerotidae; genus Ceratotherium; species Ceratotherium simum. Next base: position 68,839,071 of record NC_141909.1, on the reverse strand, counting down.
AAAGAAACATTAGATATGGTCCCTATCTTCAAAATGCTTATATTCTAATTGAGGATACAGTATTGCAAGTTTGAAACAATTAAGTGCTAATTGGTAATAACCCCATTCCTTTGTATAGCACTTTACAATTTATATGTAAATTGATTTTCACAAAAGTAAATTTGTATATATTATCTTACTTTAAACAGGAGGGTACTGATGATAAGTGTCATAGAAATTCATAGAATTCATATAGTGTGAGCTGGAGAACTCAGGAAGCAAACATTGGGCTTGAGTAAGAAGGATGGATATGACTTGAAAAAGAAGACAAAAAAGTTCTCCTTAAAGAGAAGGGAGCAAGAAAGGCTCAACGGTGGGACTAGCTGCTGTGTGCCTGGGGCTGTGAATTGTCTGTGCTTGTGGAGCCAAGGATATGTATGAAGTCTGAAGAAATAGTGTGGGAGGGTGGGGTCAAGGTTTGAAAGGCTTTATGGGTCAGGTAAAGTTTACACTGAATGTGTTATGCTAGGAGGAACCTTGAAAGATTTGAAATAGAGGATGACAATATGAGCGTGATGGTTTCAGAAGTCTGTTCCACCAGAAGGGTGCAAGATGGGTTGGATTAGAGAAAGAGGTCCAAGTCTGTTGCACTAGCCCATGCAGAGAGCAGAGAGCTGAGACTGGGATGGTGCTAATGGGAATGGAAAATATTATTATAGATTGTACAGCCAATAAGCAATCAAGTAATAGAATAATTTAAGCCCCCCCAAAATAAACATTTTAAAAAACTATGTTGTTTTTATTTAAAATAATTGAATCTGCCACTGGATAATACCTATCACTTCAATTTAATCATAAAGAGAAGGTAGCATAGACACTACAAAAGAAGTAGCAATAAGATTTTCTGATTGTCCACTGGAACACATACAACTCTATTTGGAGAATTCTTTCAATAGCAGGAACAGATTTTTGAAGCAATAAGAGAAAGGGCTGGGAAATATTCTTGCTCTAGTGTAGAAGAGGAAATAGAAATTCAGTGTTCTTAAATAAAAGAATTCAGGGAAAATAAACCTTCTCTCCTCACAGTTAATTCCAGTAGCCTCGTTTCCTTTTCTGTAAGTTTCAGAGATGCTTTATCCTAAACCTGCTAGAGAATGAATTTTCTACCATCTAATACCCATGGGACAGTATGGAAATTAGAATTAGGTAACTATTATCCATCTAAGAGATATCCTCTCTGGTTTAAATCTCACTCTTTATTCCCTTCCTCCCAGATCCCCAGGGTCTTGAGTTATGGATTTGGAATTGGTTTATCTTGGCTTAAAGCAATTGCTTCTGCTTTAGATATGCAAGTAAAGGGTAAAGCAAGCTATTAAGACCATTATAACCCTAATAGCTTAGTAATCAGGTATTTCTTCATATTTTTCAATTGTAAGTATTTGCAATGAAATCTTGTTTCAAAGTCCAAAATGGGTTTGTGCATGAAAACTTAGTTCTGAAAAGAACAAATAAGCAGATAACGTGTCTTTAGTAACAGATTAATACTACTGTTTCAGGCTTCTGCTTTAGATAGCTCTTTATGCTTTAATTATGTGATATCTAAAATTTGAATCTTAGATATGCATTTGATTTAGAACCAGATTTAGCTTTTAAATATTCTAATTGTACTGTCTTTCCTTTCTGCACAGTAACTAGCAAAATAGACGATCTATAAGACTTTATCTGTTTAATATACTACCTTATTGTTTCTTTGTCATTTAACTTTATAACCCCCCCGAAAAAACCTGAGGCAAAATTATTTAAGGACAATTAATTGCTTATTGATTCACTCTTCTGCCTCTCTAACCTATAGAATAGAATAGGGTAACTATAGACATGGAGATTTTTTAAATTTAATTAAACATTATTATAAACAACTATGAATTAATAAGTTTTAACACTGAGATGAAATGGATAAATACTGAGGAAAATATAAAATGTCAAAATTGGCAGTAGGAGAAATAGAGACTTATAAACCTTAAAGAAATTTAAATGGTAAAACCTTCCCATCCCCCAAAATATCCAAGGCCATATTATTTTACAGGTGAGTTTCACCAAATTTTCAAGAGATGATGAATTCATTTCTTATGCAAGTTGTTCCAGAAAACATGGAAAGCCATCCAGCTCATTTCGTGAGGCTAGTGTGATCTTGATTCCAAAAGTAGTTAAAGGAAGGAAAAAGCAAAAAGCAATAGGCCATTTCAGGTATGGATATAAATATAAAAATTCTAAATAAAATATGATCTAACAACCCAACAGTGTATTAAATATATTAAAGATGACTGTGTGTGTTTGTGTGTGTGTGTGTGTGTGTATTGCATCAAGACTAACCCTTTATAATTAGGAAAAAGACAAGGATGCTCCATATCACCACTCTTGTTTTACGTAGTTCTCAAGGTTGAGAACAATTCTATAAAAAAAATAAAGTTATACACCTGACTAGTAAGGGTTGCCAGAAACAACATCAGCTTACAGAAATCAATAGCATTTTTCTACATCATCTATAACCAAGTATAAAATCTAATTTTTAAAATGTTACAATTGCATCAAAACTTATGAACTATCTGGAAATTAACTTAACCAAGAATATTCTTGTCCTTTATGGAGAACATTTTAGTTTTTAATGCTAATAAAGTACATAGAAAATGATCTGTATAAATAAAAGAGACATTCTGGGACCTTGGATGGGAAAACCTAATATCAGTTTTCCCAAATTAATCTGTAAATTTATTGGAATCCCAACCAAAATTATTTTGATGCATCTATATACTTATTGTAAATGTTATAGGGAAGAATAAAGGTCCACAAATAGTTGAGTTAACGCTAAACAAAAAGAATAAATTCTACCAGATATTAAGATATATAAGAATTAAAGATAATTAAGATAAATTAAGATAACAATAGAAATAAAAAGAGTACAAAGAGCTGGAGACGTACACATATCTAGATAAACAGATGATAGATTACGTAGGGAGGTAGATAGATAGATAGGTAGAGAGAGAGAGAGAGAAAAGAAAAAGAAGAAAAGAAAGAAAGAGAAAGGAAGGAAGGGAGGGAGGGAAGGAGGGAAGGTAAGAAAGAGGGACTTTGCAACCCCTTTATTGGTTCTAATACTTTTGGCTGTTGTTTGTATTGCTTTTTCTGGGTAGATTATCATATTATCTGTAAACAATAGCAGTTTTATATCTTCCTTTCAAATATATATTCACACACTAAAGATGACAGCACACATCACTGAGGAATGGTGTGTTTTTTTTTTACAGGTGGTATTGGTAAAACTGACTTATTATATAAACAAAAATAATACTGGTTCCCTGTCTAATACCACAGATGAGTGAAAGTAGACTCTAAATGGATTAAAGACCAATATATGAAAAGTAAAATTAGAAATATAAAGCTAATTGATCAAAATATAGAAAGTTATCTTTGGAAATTCAAAACAAAATCCCAAGAGCATAAACATAAAGAAAAAAGTTATTCGATTATCTCAAAATTAAAAGTTTCTATTCAACCAAGAACAAGGTGGACAAAGTTAATAGATGTAACATTTGGGAGAATGCATTTTCAGTGTTTAAAACCAACAGGGAACTATTATCTAAAATAGAAAAAGAACTTTTTGCAAAGTAACAACATAAAGACAGGAACTTCCATAAAAAAATGGGCAAAGGGTATAAACCAGAAATTTACAGAAGAGGAAACCCAAAAGGCCAACAAGTGTATTAAGATTAAAAAGATGTCAAGCTTGTTAGTAATTAGAGGAATACAAATTAAAACAACAATGAGGTATTATTTTATATCTATTCCAGATGTGTCTAGTGGTATCTATAAGATTTATTCAAAATGGTTGCTGCTTAACTAATTAAGTGATTATGTGGTAAAATCTTCCTTTAAAAAATATATCTGATTTCACTACTATTTTGAATTCCCGTGAATAGATTTGGGCAGTAACTATTCTATAATGAACCACCATTTTTTTCATTCTTTGATCTATTGCACAAGACACTGAAAATATTACTGAATAATTAAACCAACTTTTTAAATTAACTAGTTATACTGAATTGACAATCATTTATACAAATTGACCAAACTAATATTATAGACATAACCAATATAGAATTTTAACCAGCATCTCTTTTTTATTTTAGTCTCTTTTCCTGTGTTCTAGTTTGAACTGTTATATCACAACCAATGAGATATACAGTATAGGAATTCTGCTTAGTTTTAGTATTGTAAGGGAGGAAGAAAATTCCTCTACCCATTCTTGGTCCTTCTGACTGGGCTACAAATTAAATTGACATGAGACAGAATAACAGGAGAAAATCAAACAAAGCTTTACAACTTGTATACATGGGAGAGACCCAGGAAAAACTGGGTGACTCGCCAAAATGGTGGAGGCTCTCATCTTAAATACCATCTTCAGCTAAAGACAAAGGAGGATGTTGGGGGTGGGGGGAGTCAGTTATGGGAGATTATCAGAAAAGCACAGTAAACAAGAGTAAGATTATTATGCAGATTTAAGTCCTTGCCTTCCACATTGATAAGAGTTTCTAGAGATAAGGTCATCCCTCCTTCCTGGTACAGAGAGGGAGATACCTTTACAGATGGAGATTTCACTTACAAATGTAAATGTCTCTTACAAAGGTTAAATTCTACTTTTCAGAGCTTCTCCCATGTCTGCAGTTTTTAAAAGTAACCAGCCGAAAATAATCCTCATGCCAAAGAGACACATTTTGGGATGGCCAATTCTGATCCCCTACAGTGTAGAAATTATCCTTTCATAAAATCTAATGGCTTATAAATCTGAATGAGAAACATCCATGATAATTGATGTCAATGAAATACCAAAAATTTTGAAAGAAATAAATCAAGAAAGAGGTTGAAGATAATAAATTACTAATTAAATGTGATCACAGGAAAAGTTGAAAAGTATCATTCAGATATTTTATAGATTAAAAAAATGAAATGTAATTATCAGAGGGATAATTTAAGAAATCATTAATTAAGTGAATTCCAAATTGGTTTCACCACCTTAGAAATCAGGGACATGCAGCCAGAGAATGACTTCATGCACATATTTACTTACAGCTGTAATTTAGAAAGTTGATTTATATGGCTACGCATAGTGGAAATTGAAGAAGCCAGCTCTATAGCTTTTTGTTCATGTTGCTGAAAGCGGTGTGCTATTAAAATCAATAAGAAATGATGATAAATGAGTGCAGCGAGCGAGAGGCATAGGAGGCAGTGATCGTCACTGCTCAGAAACGACTGTGCACAGAACTCTGTGCTGTCTGTTGAGGCACCTCTAGGAAGCTTCTGATGGCTTCCTAGGAAATGAAAAGGCCTTCTTTTTTTCTGACTCTTTATGGAAACTTAGTATGGTCATTGACTCTCAGTAATTCATTTCCCACTAGCTAGCAAACATCTAAAATTGCCCAGTGATTCCAAAACTGTATAATATCAGAGTTAATTTGTAGCAGAAGGGAGGAATCCCTTTTATTAGTGTCAGAGGTAAATTTGAAGACTCTAGGCAGGAAAATAAGTGTATAGCAAAGTTTCTAATAAAATTGTTTAGTTTCAAACTAATGTTTAAAAATTAGGAATGAAATTATTGTAAAATGGCATTAAAACAGGCACTTAAAATTATTTTTCTTCTAAACATGAATGTGTTTTTGTAAGAAATCTATTTAATATTAAAATTCATATTGTATACCTAATGGAGCCAAGAGAAAGTTAAGAATTTCAGAAAGGGAAAATTTTTATTTAGGTCTCTGTTTATTAGAGATTGTATTTTGCCATTTCTAGGAACAGAAGATCTAATACATACAGATAAAATAAAGGAATGTAAAGAGCATATTCGACTTATTTATAGAGAATATCTCAAGGTAAGAAAAAGATAGGAAGCTTTGCTAAGTTTGTACTGCCTCTCATTTTTTTCTTGACTCATTTCAGGCCCTGGAAAGTGAATTTGTTTCTTGCCAGCTCCATCAATGGATTGACCTTATATTTGGCTACAAACAGCGAGGACCAGAAGCAGTCCGTGCTCTGAATGTCTTCCACTACTTCACCTATGAAGGCTCTGTGAACCTGGACAGCATCACGGACCCTGTGCTCAGAGAGGTAGGTGCTAAATCCCATATTATTCCAAAACTTTTTCATCCCTAAACACAAATTTGACTTTCCATCTCTTTCTGTATAAATTTCCTTTCTACGTAAACTTTTACAAAATATAGATTTCAGCTTCTTTACAAATGTGGAAAAATGAATTTTATATGCCAAAAACAAGTAATGAGACCAGCATGTTGTTCCTTTTTGAATTGCAGACATTTAGAATGCCATTCAGCATCCCTATTTTATTTGTTTTACTTCAGCATCTTCATTAAAATGCTTAATGCCTTGTGTGTTATTAATTAGTGAAACCTAGTTGAATATTTAAATATGAATAGTTCACATTGAAATAATCTGCCAGTATGTTTTTTTAATAAAAGCAAAATTACAAACTTCTAGACAGAATACTCAAAAAACGCATCAATCAAATATATGAAGTTATAGTATTTTATTCCCATATGTTCTCACCCTGAAATTTTATAGCTAACAGTTGAGAATTATATGCTATACTATGTATATAAGTATTTTTAGTGAAAATATTCATATGAGATATTATTTAAGTCACTTCCATGTTACACAAAATAATTTCAGATAGGTGAAAAGAGAGAAGATACAACAGCTGCTAGTTAAGTGTTGCTGCAAGGAAGCTGTATCCCAGTCTCCATTCTACCAGATATCTGCCATCTGCTGCATGCAAAACAAGTAATCATTTCTACATTTCCAGACAGTGGAATGCTATTTTGTTTTTAATTTTAGAGGTGGAGAACTTGTAGATTTGGGAAATAAAGCACTACAAGAAAAATTTGCATCCATAAAGTTATTTCTTACATACCTCTATAAAAACCAAATGACTTCATTTGGATAGCTTCAAGCAGAGAAGAGGAAAGGGAAGGGAAGAGCCTCCTCGTCATTGATCGTTGGACCCTTAGGGCTAAATATTCAGAGCACACATTGCAAGCTTGTTATTAGGTGCACTATTATACCATATTGCATGCACAAGGAAATAGAATTATTGCCTGAAGCTGGGATAAAGAGATAGTGACCGAGAATAAATGAATGAGAGAGAAGCCAGATATTATGAAATTAGTTGGTGAAATAAGGGATTTTCTCTACAAACCATTACACTCACCTAATTTAGTATCTCCCGTTGTATACAAACTGTAATCAGATTATTTTATAGGAAATAATTCTGAGCTTAATTATTCTCTTAACAATTTGCCTTTGCTTAACACATGCCCAGTTCTGTACAAACTATATTCTTCTTTTAGAACTAATGCCTTTAGAAGCATAAAAAAAGAAAATAATTGAAATAGCTTATCCTTTTATTCCAAGACCAAATCCGAATAGTTTTTTGACTTTCAAATGTCATAGACATTTTTGCGCCTGAATATTTTATTATACATTTTTTATCCATTATAAAATTGTCTTTATAAAGAAAGTTGCAAGTTAATCCTTATGCATACAGTAATCGTGCATACAATTTCCTTGTGCATACAATATGGTATAATATTTCACCTAATAACATGTTTGCAATGTGTTCTCTGAATATTTAGTCCTAAGGGCCCAAGGGTCCAATGATCAATGATCATGAGGCTCTTCACTTCCCTTTCCTCTTCTCTGCATGAAGCCATACAAATAAAGTCATTTGGCTTTTATAGAGGTATATAAGGATCCAATACGCTTAAAATATTTTTCTGGACAAAATAAAAATATGCTAAGTGTATTGTACATAATGCAAGGGGAAGGCAGCATTAAAACTGACAGAAAAATAGATTTTTCATATTTAAATGAGAGTAAAGAGATAAATGAGAGAATAAAAAGAAAATAGAATTAAAATTGAGACTTTCTTTACATGGATATAGTGTTTTTTATTTGAATCCTATAAAAATACCTGCTTTTACAAAATATCGTACCGTTGCTTTGGACAGTGAAAAAAAAACTATGTATAGGCCTTAATTGTCAAACTGTAGGACTTCCTAATGAAACATTACATGAAAGTGTATAATTTTTAAATTTTTTTGTTGGGTAAAAGTTCTTCAACCACAGTGTTTGCTTATTATGTAGACTAGCTGAACAATGTATGACTGCTCCTGATTACCCCGTGGTGATGCAGACTGTCACGTGCTAAGGTGCTGTGGTTCCAGATGTTCTCCTCCAGCATTCTCATTTAGAGCACATAATTGCTGCATACTGAGGTTTTATTAGAGCAGCTCCGAGAATCATTGCCTGATATGTCTGTCCTCCCTCCCCAAGCCCCCCGCCTGCCTACCTGACCTAATGTCAGTTCTCAGAATACGAGGTGAGGGAGCACATGCCTGGAACACTATGACCTTCCTTCCCCAGCCAGCATAGGTCCAAGCACACACAGCAGAGACTTTTGCCCTGACTCTGTGGACCTGTGTCAACTCAAGCTTGCCTGGGAAGATACTTTATCTCCCTAAGACCAGTAGGGAACCACTTAGTACGTTGTAGACTTAACAGATTTAATGATCTCAAGGGATATGAGTTAAGTGCCCCACTCTCCACTCCCCACCCTTACCTCCTCTACCCCATGAACCTGTACAACAAAAGTTCTGCACTAACATTTAAGAACCTGCAACAGATGAGAACCCACGTGAATCCTGTGAGCTGTCTAATGAGGCCCAGTCATTTAATCTGCCTCTACCTCAATTGCTCTCTCTTTAAAGGAGGCATAATACAGAACGTATGTTTGCCAACGTAAAAGCACTTAGCATCTACTGTCACAAGAAAGAACTCTGTAGAAAAGTGGAATGAAATATAGCATATTCGTTATTTGGTAGTCATTATGCCTCCTTACATATCCATTCCTGCTGTGAGGAGGCCCTCTGTGGGGGCACAACACCTTCTATCAAAACATCAGTGTTGATTTCCTGAGGACTGCACTGTGGTGCTGTGACTTGAGAGAGTTGATACCTACCTAGATGGTTGGACACTGGGAAAAAGTAGTGTTTAAAATATTAACCCCTTTCTTAAACTCAATGCATTCTTTTTATTTGATAATATTTACCTTAGTATTTTTAAAATACTAAGATTATTACATTTCACGTAGATAAAACCAAAAGAAGGCTACCATTACACTAAACCCCAACTAGCCTAAGGGAGATGATTTTTTTAATGCTTAAATTAAACAATGATTTAAATACGAAATAAATATATGAATACCTACGTATGTCCCTTTTGTAAAAATAATATGCATAGCCCACAATCTGCCTATAACTTTGAGCTTTGAAGTTAGTGCTAAAATTTGAGAAATGGCTTAAGGTTATTGATTCATTCCTCCTTGACAGGTGAAATCATGAAGCAGTACTAACCACAGCAATTATGGCATTAAAATGTCAAGAAATTAGACGTCAGAAGAACAGATAATTTTCTTCTCTATGTCAGATTTAAAACTGACGTTCTTTGACAGCTTAGGATCTCTGGCTGAGCAAAATATGACAGCTTAACTTATTTTATACTTGTAAAGCAGTAATTGATAATAAACTTTATCATGACAGTGTCTGGGCAGAAACATGACAGAAGGGTTCTGGTACAAAGCTCTTCTTAATATGTAAACACTAAATATCTTGGATATTAGATATTATTTAAATTGTCTTAAGTCTTGGCTCACATCATAATCTTCTAGACACTTTTTCTCTTAGATGAGCTCATCTGACTGTTTGAGCGATGTTTTTTAAGCATGATAATGAAGAGCTTTTTTATCCATTTTTACATACTAATAAAAAGTATGTAATTTGCTTTATATTTTTACTTACAAAATGATGACTGAGAAACTCCATCCTATGACCTGCTTAGGAAATAGGAAATTCTGGTTAATAAGTGTCTGGTCCCACGGTGTTCTAACTCCTTGCTGCTCAAATGTGGTCCAGAGACCAACAGTATCAGCATCACCTGGGAATTTGTTAGAACTTCTGACTCTCAGACCTACCGCCCTACTAAATCAGAGTGTGCATTTCAGGAGATCCTCAGGTGACTTGCTTGAGACATTCAAGTTTAAGAAGCACTGCTCTTCAAGGTGTGTTAGAATGATCTGGAAAGCTTTTTTCCCCCTACAAAAGTAGAGAGAATGGTATAATGAACCCCTGTGTACCTATCATGCAATGTCAAAATTATCCCCACCCCCACCCCCTCTACTGTTTTCAAATATACTTGCCATTTCTGTCTAACCCCATCTAACTCCCCATCCATTGTCCTCTCCTCATCCCTTGGGCATCTCAGAATATCCAGAGAGAGGGTTCAGGCAGCTTTATTTTGAAAAAACCTCTCCAGGCATTTCATATACATTCCCAGCTAAAAAAACATTAATCTAGCCTAACATTCTTATTAAATAATTTTTCCAAGAATACCCAGCTATGTAGCATCACAGCCAGACTTAGGTGAGGTCCCCTGATTCTCAAGTCAAGGTTTCTTTAGTCCCATTATTTTCTAGGAATTTAAAAATAACAGAATATTTACTAATGCTTCTTGGTTTTCGGGATGGTATTCTTCTTACTTCCAAAATGATTCTTAAAAATTTAAAGAACATTTAATGTATATTTCCATTTCACTAATTTAAACTGTAAAGTTTTTCTTTCTATTTCATTTATGCTTTTGAATTTGTTAAAACTTCCGACTCAGTAAAACTTCCAGTAATTACAGGGGAAAATTTGAGATGGCTTTAAGAAATCTTTACCAGCCATTTTTTTGGTCATTTGTTCTGATCACTTCCCAGAAAAATATAAGTTTTATCAGTCTCTGAGAGTTCCAAAGGCACTAGGGGATCATGCCATAGTTAATAGTTGGTTAGTAGAGATTATGAATTAAATACCACAAAAATTTTTTTACTGTACTCTTACAATGAGTTAAAAATATTTCATTCTAAAATTGTTTTTTTTTTTTTTTTTAAAGATTTTATTTATTTAACTTTTTCCCCCCAAAGCCCCAGTAGATAGTTGTATGTCATAGCTGCACATCCTTCTAGTTGCTGTATGGGGGACTCGGCCTCAGGATGGACGGAGAAGTGGTGCCTCGATGCGCACCCGGGATCCGAACCCAGGCCACCAGCATTGCACCGCGCGCACTTAACCACCAAGCCACAGGGCCGGCCCTAAAATTGTTTTTAAAAATCATCACTCTTATGCTCATGGTTATGTTACTCAAGCCTGTCTGCCTCAGAGTGTGATTACATGGTACATAGTAGGCAATAGAAGATGATAGAAAAGTGGAAATGAGAGAATAGGTTATATCACAGTCCCATCATTATCACCGAGTGACACTGAGTCACTTTACTTTTATGTACCTTTGTTTTACCCCCTAAAAAATGATAACAGAAATGATACCTAACTCATAGGACTATATTTGAGGATCATCTGAGAAAAGATATGTGAAAATACTTTGTAAACTATAAAGCACTGTGCGGACATTGATTATTATTACCTAAAAGCATAATTAAATGAAGTATCTTTAAGAACTTTTGTTTTAATAATTTATTTCTCTATCATCATATCTACAGTCGACACTGCCAAACTGAAAAATGATTTAAATGACTTTTTGACGGTGAGAGGTATACACATAAGCCTGTCATAAAAGGCTGTTTTGCTGGCAAACTATTGGAACATGTGGGCCATGCAATATTTTTTTATTTATACATCTATACAAACTTAGCTATTTATGCTGGAAATATTAAAATATTAAATACATTATATTATTACCAGTAGTCATAAAAATGTGGTATTTTTAGTCTACTTTTCTGTTACTAATATTTCTTGGTCTTCTTAGATATTTTCTTCATTTATCTCTTTCTTTGATCTGACAGGCATGACCAAGCATTCCTTTGGATCTGCCATAGTGAATATATGCCCACAGGAAGTAGCAAGGACTACTTCAGTTTTCACTTTATTTTCTTGCTGAAACATTCCTTGCTACTACAGAGAACTGACATGATAAGGCTGTCAGGAACCTACAAGACAGATATGTCTTTAACCAAAATAGCTGCAATGCTGGCTTTTCTAGAAGATAAACTCATAAAATTTTTAAGGAAAAAAAATTAACCCACTTTTCATCCTGACGATGTAAATGAAGGTATTGGTAGTGACAACATTGATGGCCTCTACAATCATTGCTTATTCTTTCTGTGCATTTGTCATCCCTTGTCTTTTCCTTCCCCATTTGTGACTTCTTTCTTTGATCTGACAAGGGATATCAGCACCCCCTTCTGGCTTGCTCGAGTGGGTTGTAGCACAGTATTGTCCATTTACTACTGCCACGATGGCTAATTGTCTTCATATGGGGAAGTTCGGGGTTCTACTCCTGGGCAATTTTTCTGAGACGTGATTGCAACAAATGATCAACAAAATGGCGGATAAGTATTTCTTAAAACCGTCTTAATTTTGCCCCATAATTATTAGAAGTTTTACTGAGCTGAAAATGTTAACAAATTCAAAAGCCAAATTAAAATAGAAAGAAAACCCCTGCACTTTAAATTATTGTAGTGGAAATACACATTTAAAGAATCATTTTGAGAACAAGAAGAATATTATGATCCCTAAAACTAGTAATAGTATAGTTTCAAATGTATCTGTTTATGTGTTTCTCATCTGCAGCAATAAGGTTTACATTGTGAAAATTCAATGAATAAAATTTCTATATAGGAATTAGTATCGAGGAAATTAATGACACATTTAATTTTGATTAGTGAATAAATCTTTAATTTAGATTTCTCTTTTTTCCTTGTAATTACTGCAATTCTTACCTAGTCCATGGTCATCAATGGTCCACTAGGAAAGCATAAATAATGCAGTTAGTCAAAGTGGGATGTGTGTCATTTTTATGAGATGTGCTTTTTTTCCTCTTTCTGTTATTTTTATTGTGTGGCATTGAGAAATGCTAATTGTTGATTTTCAGAAATTAACAGCAAATGCTTTCACAAGCATCTAAAGTCATATTTTACACAAGGAAGAAAGGTGAATATTGCAACCTGCTGTTTATAGTAGAAATAGCCAGAAGGGATTTCCTTATCTTCTATTAACATAGATTTCGGTTATATTATTCGGTTGTTGCCTTAGCATAAATTAACAATTATTCAAAACATATTGCATGCTTCGATTTGTTGAAGTAGGTATTAGTCAGTCTAAGTACCTAAGCATTTCAGTTAGGTGTTTAGGACTCATTTTTAAAGGTTTTAAACATATTGGTAATGAGCTTATTTAAAGCCATTTGAAATCTCAATGTAGTATATATCTAAATTATTGTTTCCCATTTATGTCAAAATCAAAGAAGAGCATTTTGTTCTGCCAAATACATGCAATACTATTTTTAAGTTGAATTTAGTTTATAAAAGCATGTGATTTCATTTTATAATGTTTATACCACCATCTGGTGAAGCTTTGTCTTGATGTCATTCCACATACCAAGCAAATCTACTTCAGCTTTTATTATTTTCATTATTATCTTCTTTTTTTCCAGTTATTTTATTGAAATCATAAATGTGTATAACATTATATAATTTTGGGTGTCCAGTGTTATTTATCAGTTTCTGTATAGACTGCCTCGTGCTCACCACTGATAGTCTAATTTTTATCCATCACCATACATACAATTTTTATCCACCACCCCCACCCCCTTCACCTACCCTTCAACCCCCTTCTTCTCTGGTAACCACTAATCTGTTGTCTTTATCCATGTGTTTGTTTATCTTCCACATATGCGTGAAATGATGCAGTATTTGTCTTTCTCTGTCTGGCTTATTTCACTTAACATCATACCCTCAAGGTCCATCCATGTTGTTGCAAATGGGACGATTTTGTCTTTATTTTATGGCTGAGTAGTATTCCACTGTGTGTATATATATATATATATATATATACACACCACATCTTCTTTATCCATTCATCTGTAGCAGGGCACTTGGGTTGCTTCCACGTCTTGGCTATTGCGAATAATGCTGCAGTGAACATAGGGCTGCATAAATCTGTTTGGATTGTTGATTTCAAGATCTTTGGATAAGTACCCAGTAGTGGGATAGCTGGATCATATGGTATTTCTATTTTTAATTTTTTGAGACATCTCTATACTGTTTTCCATAGTGGCTGTACCAGTTTGCATTCCCATCAGCAGTGTATGAGGGTTCCCTTTTCTCCACATCCTCTCCAACATTTGTTATTTTTTGTCTTGGTAATTATACCCATTCTGACAGCTGTAAAAGGTGATATCTCATTGTAGTTTTGATTTGCATTTCACTAATAATTAGTGATTTCGAACATCTTTTCATATGTCTGTTGGCCTTCTATATGTCTTCTTTGGAGAAATGTTTTTTCATATCCTCTGCCCATTTTTTGATCAGGTTGTTTGTTTTTTTGTTGTTGAGTTGTATGAGTTCTTTATGTATTTTGGAAATTAACCCCTCATGATTTGCAAATATTTTCTCCCAGTTGGTGGCATTTTGTTCATGGTTTCTTTGTTCAATGCAATCCCAATCAGAATCCCAATGACATTCTTCACGCAAATAGAACAAAGAATCTTAAAATATATATGGAACAACAAAAGACCTCATATAGCCAAAGCAATCCTGAGAAAAAAGAGCAAAGCTGGTGGCATCACAATCCCTAACTTCAAAATATCCTACAAAACTATAGTAATCAAAACAGTGTGGTACTGGCACAAAAACAGACACACGGGTCAATGGAGCAGAATTGAAAGCCCAGAAATAAAACCACACATCTGAGGTCAGTTAATCTTCACCAAAGGAGCCAAGAACATGCAATGGAGAAAGGAAAGTCTCATGATGATTTTCCTTTCATGACCAGACACTCCAACTGAGCTTACTTTGTGTGGTGAAGAAAGGTCACCACCTGTACTACTGCTTCTCTGCCATTCCTCCTCCTCCTCCTCCACCACCTTCCCCCCAACTCCCTCCCCTCCTCCGCCTCCGTTTCCTCAGTCAGCCAGCATAGAGTTTGCTTTATATAAATTTATTCAACCTGGGAGAATTTGGCAGAGATGTTGTACTGATTCCTCTCACATATCATTAAGCATTTCTGGGTTGAATCCTCTACTTATGTACTATTTAAAGATCAACTCAAAAGTGAGCAAAGAATGAAAAACCTGGAAGAATCCTTAGGAGATCATCTGCTAAAACCCTTGCTTCCAGGTAGGTTAATCTCTAAATCATCCAGGAAAGAGTGTTTTAGTTCTCTTCTTGAGGATTAACAAGTTTAGATTGCAAAGAGACTATGGCCTCACCCAAGAGGCTTATAATAGTGTTTATCCTCAGAATATTCTGAACCCTCAGTGAAAATGTCTCTTGCTTAGGTATAATCATATTTTGGTCAGTCCTACCCAGAAAGGAAGCAAAAGCTAACCAGCATTTCTCTTACGTATTATACCTGAATACCAATCCTATTTGTATCAGTCAGGATCTCAGCACATTACCATCTCAAAGGAGTAATGAAGACTCCGAAAAAGATATACAAATGGCCAACAAGCACATGGAATGCTTCTCAACATCACTAATCATTAGGGAAATACAAATCAAAACCACAATGAGATACCATCTCACACCCATTAGGTTGGCTACTAATAAAACAAACAAACAAACAGAAAGTAGCAATTGTTGGTAAGGATATGGAGAAATTGGAAACTTTATGCACTATTGTGGGAATGTAAAATGGTGCAACCTCTCTGGAAAACAGTATGGAGCTTCCTGAAAAATTTAAAAATAGAGCTACCATATAATCTAGCAATTCTACATCTGGGT
Source organism: Ceratotherium simum simum (assembly GCF_057802395.1). Lineage (NCBI taxonomy): Eukaryota > Metazoa > Chordata > Mammalia > Perissodactyla > Rhinocerotidae > Ceratotherium > Ceratotherium simum. Next base: position 68,823,194 of record NC_141909.1, on the reverse strand, counting down.
ATATATCCAAAAGAATTGAAAGCAAGATTTTGAAGACATATTTGTACACTCACGTTCATAGCAGCATTATTGACAATAATCAAAGGGTAAAAGCAACCCAAGGGTCCATCAGTGGATGATGGATAAACAAAATCTGGTATATACATATGATGGAATATTATTCAGCCTTAAAAAGGAAGGAAATTCTGACACATGCTACAACAGGGATGAACCTTAAGGATATTAATGCTAAGTGAAATAAGTCAGTCACAACAAGACAAATACTACATGATTCCACTTATATCAGGTACCTAGAATAATCAAAATCATAGAGAGGGAAAGTAGAGGGTGGTTTCCAGGGGCTTAGGGAAAGGGTAAATGGGGAGTTATTTAAAGGGTACAGAGTTTAAATTTTGCAAGGTAAAAAGGATTCTAGAGATTGGTTGCACGATATGAATGTACTTAAGACTACTGAACTGTACACTAAAAAGTGGTTAAGATGGTAAATATGTTATGTATATTTTACCACAATTTAAAAAATTTTTAAAGGGATAATGAAGAGAGTTTAATAATGGTCCTATTTACAAAGATATGGGCAGGATAAAGTAGATGAACAAGGGAAGGTGAAGCATCGAAGGATTAACCTGGCTACCACCCTTAGGCCTGAGGGTACAAGGAGAGGAAGCCATTACCAGAACCTGGCAGGAGAAGGAGCCCTGAGAAAGTGGTCGCCCAGCAGGAGCTGTGGCCTTAGGTGGAAGAATGCAACCCAGCCACTGCCAACCTGGGACCTGGCAAGGAGGGACCATACAATAAACACTTCACCTCCCTATCTCCTTTCCTGAGCTCTCGTTGGCTGAACTCATTGGGAAGCCAGGGAGCAAGAGAGTACCAGTGATGCAGTCCTCGGAGGCCAGTCTCCCAGGGACAAGAAAGACAATCCAACTCACTTTTCTGTCCCCCTGAGTCAGTCACTGCTCTAGGATAAGCACACTTATTTAAGGCACCCCAGGTAGGACAGCCACTAACTGCTACAGTAAAATACGTGTAATTTTCCTACCTGAGTTGACTTATACTTATTTTTAAGTAGAAAAATTAAGTGCTTTTGCCATGGATGGCGCTGACCTAATTTGAAGAAAAAGTGTCCCGGACAGAGAATTTGCTATCCAGAGGACGTGCTGCTTGTCTTCTCACATTCATTTGTTAAGTCAATTATGTGACATCCTTATAATCCATCACTCCAAGAGGAAATAGACATCAGCAGGAGAATCACTCTCCTCTTCATTTTTTTTAGATTTATACTAAAAGAATAAAACCAAGCACTGAGGCAGGTAAATGAACAAATCAGAATCCCCTCCCTCAAATATTGTACAACGTTGTCTGATAGTTAAAGGAAATGTCGTTCTTTTTTACTTGAGTTACCAAATATTTGCTTAGAATATTAGAAAATATTCTAATAATTTTGCTGGTGTAGCCTTAGCACTAATGCAGTTGACTGTTAAAAGAAAACATGTTTGTTCTTCTGTTTGTAATTTCTATGAAAAACTAGAAGCAGTTGAATATAAAATAGCATTTTAATTTTTTATATAGTTTAATGTTTATAAAGCAAGAAATAATAAAGTGCAGATATTATTTGCTTGATTTATTTTGCTCCTATTTTTATAGCATTAAAAAGTAATGCTTTACATGATCTTGTTTTATTACAACAATAAACCAGAAGCAAAAGCTTATCAGTTAAAATACAGTCTGCTGCTGAGTCATCTGTCCTTTTATCAGTTCAGACTTCTCAAAATTCCTTTTTTTTTTTTCCTATTTGGTATAGAATTGGTAGAATTGGAGGTGGAACAGAAGGATGATATAAATCACATATATTTTTAATTGTATGTGAAAGTTGTATTTTCTAGTAAAAAAAAAGAATACTTACTTTCCAGCATTAAAATAAAATCATTCTAAGTAAGAGCTGTATAGTGAGATAAACACAATAGTAAAGAAATTTGTTGAAAATCTTTTTCTGTGTTCTCCAGCACTTTTACTATTTTTTTTTTAATTTTCTGAAAATTGTCAATAATTGACTAGTAATTTGGCCATATTCTGATATTTCTCATCATGGGTAGCATAACCTGTAGTACTTTATAAAATGTTGACTTTTCTGGGAAACAATTTGAAAGATGGTACAGACCAAGGGAAATGGATGAAATAGGTCATTTGAAGCTACCTTATTAGCTCCCTCATACTGTCTGCCTCGTGGTACTTAGACCTGATGGCATTTCATCCAAAAGATAGTACTAAATTGCATTTACAAAAAAGACTAGAAGTTGTAAAGATTCTACGGGAGAAAAATGTATCTGGGTTAAATTTACCTGCATTGTGTAAAAGACAAGATTAACAGAAATTTTTATCTGCTGCCTCCCAGAGAAGATGCCCAATACGTAACTAGTGAACACAAAGGGAAGAAGGCACACTTGTTCATCAAAATAGTAATTTCTTTCTTGTCGAATATTATGAGTTTATCATTAATTTGAATATCGTCCTGAACTCTGACTTACCTGTGGCCGCGTGTACCTTTACCGGTCTGTGAAGTCTCTCCCATCAGCAGGCATGCATGTAACACACATACACCACAGCGTGTTGACTTCCTCTTCTAGGATTTAATCCCAGCCATGTTCTTTATTCATAGAGGAGCTAGAACTTTCTTGGGAGGGAAGACAAGAAGGGGAAAAAAAGCAATTAAGCAAGAAGAGTATCAGGTCAAAGGAATATGGCATATGTCACAACCGTAGCTAACGCCTATGGCCCCTTTGTGAGAATTAAAAAAGGCACTCTCTTGGGGGCTGGCCCCGTGGTGTAGCAGTTGAGTGCACACGCTCCGCTGCTGGCAGCCAGGGTTCAGATCCCGGGCGCGCACCGACGCACCGCTTGTCAGGCCATGCTGTGGTGGCGTCCCATATAAAGTGCAGGCAGATGGGCACGGATGTTAGCTCGGGGGCAGTCTTCCTCAGCAGAAGGAGGAGGATTGGCATGGATGTTAGCTCAGGGCTGATCTTCCGCACAAAAAAATAAAATAAAATAAATTAATTAATAAATAATAAAAAAAAAAAAGGCACTCTCTTTAGGAGGATGAGTTACAAAAGGTGCTCCTTCCTCTGGCAACTGAGGTAGATTCTATCCTTCATTGGCCCCCCAACTGGGCACCATTGTACAGGGCATAGATGACACAGCCCAGCCGTACACAATGGTCTGACCTATGAAGAAGATGAAAGACTAGAGAGCATGTTGAAAATAAGTGAGAAGAAAGGAGAGCTGGATGAAGATGTGGGTAATTTTGTAACTTGAGAGGTGGGTCCTAGAGGATTTTACAAAGAGAGCCTAACAAGACTAAGGAATGAAACGATCAGGAAGTAGGGAGGGAACAAAAGGGAAACTGTCCCTAATAGGAACTTGCCCAACTGGGAGCTTTATATTACATATAAGCAGGTAAAACCAAGTTATGTGTCATGTATGTATATGAAATCTCAAAATCACATATACTGTTCAGATTTTCTTATTTTGTTCCCTTATGCATAACTTAGTTCACATTTTCCTTTACTTCTCCGCCTAACCCTGAAGAATTTCATATTTTAGAACTCCTTTCAAAGTGTTTAAAAAAAATGACTTTTTTTACTAATTATATGACGTACCTATTTCTTGACAGAACTTAAGTGGGGAGAAAAATAAATGCTAAGAACATGGTAACTGCTCATTATTCAAAAAAATAATTTTTATAAGAATAAGTAAGAATCCATATAATAATTAAAACATAAAACTCTTAAGAAACTAACTTCATTGTCATTCCTATCTGAACAATTCCTGATGAAGAAATAAAGTGGTATCCCTTATATAATTATTTTATGAGACACAATTGAGTTTGACATGTAAGAGTTTCAGCATATCAGTCCCTTAAAAGACCACACAGTCTAAATCATTACTTTATTTGCAGCTTTGACCATTGCATTCTGCGTTCACAAATACTTACACAAAATAAATACACAAAATCAGTACAACCACTTTGGACAACAGTTTGGCCATAAAACTAAACATTCCTACCCTATGACTCAGCAGCCGTGTACCTACTGATACACCCAACAGAATTGGCTGCTTACCTTCATCAAAAGACATGTGCAAGAATTTTCTAAGCAACTTTATTTATAATAATCTGGAACTGTTAACAGCCCAAATATCCATCAATAGGAGAATTGATATATTTTGTGATAGATTAATACAATGGAATACTACATAGCACAAAAAAGAGAACAAACTATTGATATACACAAAAACAAGGATGAATCTCACAGACATTATGTTGATCAAAAAAAGGCAGACACAAAAATTGGTACTGTGTGATTCTGTTTAGCAGAAGTTCAAAAACAAAAAATAATCAATGATGAAGAGTATCAACGTGATTAGCTTGGCAGAGGGCGAGGAGTGGGAAAAATTGGCTGGGGAGGGGCAAGAGGGAACCTTCACATAGTATGCTCCTGTGTAACCACCACCCAGATGAAGATGTGGAACCTTCAAGTTCCATTCCAAAGCCTCTGTCTTGATCTGGGTGGTGGTTAAAGGGGGGAAGATATATAAACACACACACACACACATAACATTCAAAAAAGTATACATCTATGATTAGTGTTCATGATGTACTTTATCTTTCTAACTTCAAAATAAAAAGAAATATAAACAAACGAACAAATAAATAAATAATGGGTGCACATAAGAAGCTTAAGTCCAAGATACCAAAGTCAAGTGATTACAAAGCCCTAAGAAAGAATGTTATTATTTAAGAATAAGCAGATCCATATTTTCTTATTATCCCACCAAAAGATTGTCCACCAGTGAATACATGGTCTTTTATATTTGTAAAATACCAAAGGTTTTGTCAGTCATGTTTGTTTTGAAAAATCTAGGGTTTTAAGCCTATTACATAGGCTAGATTTGTATGAAATATGTGAGACTCATGATATCACTGTTTATTATATGTGAAAAGTTACTATAACTTATTTATTCTAGGATGCACATCATTGTCATATTTCCACACTCCAAATCACAATGTGTCTTGCAATCAATAGTGTATCATAGTTTAATTGGCAACATTTTTTACTTCTTAATAATATATAAAATAATGATGCTTCTCATAATGGATAACATCTTAGATTCGATGAAGTTAGACTGACAGACTTATTTCCCAAGTTTTAGTCTTTTACCATACACATGACACGTACTTGTGAGTTCCCAATACAACATTAGTTTATTCTTCACTGTAAAGATGTGTAAAGCAATAGATTTCTTGTAATCCAAATTAAAGTTTTGGTATTAGATTTTAAAAGGATTCACAAATGCCAAAATCTGCAGGAATCAGACAGGGGATGAACTAGTGAAGCAGCCCAAGAGGCAGTACGTATGTGGGTCACATGAGTGGTGGACACAAAAGTGTCCCTGTGCCTTGGCACCAGAGGAGGGTTGCCATGCAGGAATGCTGATGGGGTATTGCCAGATCTTCTGATTTTCTTGAGAGAAGCCGAAAAACAAAATTTATTTTATAAAATTTCCTGACCTATAAATGTTGTCTCAAATAGAAACCACATCTGTGAGCTGAGTCTAGCTCATGGGATGCTGGTGTGTGATGTCTGGCTGAACATAGGCTCCTATGGCGTCCTGGCTAGAATATAGCCTCTAACGAGAGCAGGAATCTTTGTTTTGTTTGATGAGTCTCACAGATATCGAGAGTGGTACGCGGTACATAGTAGGTGCTCAATAAATATATGTTTTATGAATAAATAAAGCTAACATTAAGTCTCTCTGACCCATGCAGAACAATATAGAGAGAAATATGTGGAAGTTTTTAAAATGCCATTTCTGATACTATAGAAAGACTCCACCTTATAATTAGCTGTAAGTAGTTGTTTGGTTTTTTTTTTTTTTTTAACTTGGTATATTTAGAAATTATTAATGGAAAAATTCTATATGGCAAAAAAAATCTTTTCATGCTGTTGACTAGCTAATTCCTTCTTAACCTTCAAACCTCAGCTCATGTCTTTTTTCTGGAAGTCCCTTCCTAACAGCCTTATTCTCCCTCCCCTCCTCCACCCTGCGTCTGATATAGACATCACTTCCCTGGGCTCCCTGCACTCTGGGCTGGCCTCCGCCATGGTCCTGCTTCCTCCCGTGGCCCTGACGTGCTCCACTTATGTCCTTATGGGCTGGAAACTTCCTGAGGGCAGTCTGGGATCTGATTTTGTATCTCTTGGCATAGAGTAAGCATTCAACAAATGTTTGTTAATTGTTTTTGTGGTATTGAATTGTGAAAGTAAATAGCTCTGAAGTTTTCTCTACACTGTGCTTTTCTTTTTCTAGTTTTGCACAAAAGCCCCACCACTGCCCTACTTTTATATTCAGCAAACATTTTTGGACTCTGTAGGACTAAATCACAGTCCTGACCTGCAGAGATTCAGTCTGAGCAAACAGACATACGTGAAGAATTGTGTGTTGAATTCCATGATAAAAGAAACAAGGAAATGTGCTGTGAGAATATGGAGGACATTCATTATGAATTAGGGAGTCTGGGAAGGATTTAGAACCTGCCCAAGGTTAGCACGAAGGAATGCATGTTCTCCTACATCAGGGAGTAGTTCTCAGAACAACTACTCAATTGCTATGCTTCATAGGTTACAGAATGGGCTGTGTATATCCCGGGGCGCCCTCCCGTACAAAGTACCTCTCTTCTGGACAGGAAGGAAGACGTTGATGACTTCCTAAAAGAGGGGGAGGACAGAAAAGGTGACAGGGAGCAGGTGAAGAAAATCAGTAGGTGCTCACTTCCCATTCGAACATTTTGGTAATGACAAGAAATAGAATTTAAAGGAGACACATGCCTTTTCAAGATCAGAAAGAAGTGTACATTTTTAAATCAGAGGGTAAGGAATTATTGGAAGGCAGGATTACAAGATAGCTAAAAGATAAGTATTGGAATAAGAACTTTTAAGTCATGAAGGCATGTGATGTAGATCACAAGGAAGAAGGATTCAGTTTAGTCTTAAAAAAATAAATGTTAAATTTGGGGAATAGACTGTCTTAACTAAAGGGTGAGATTGATCACAGCTTAATATTTATCCCGATGCCATTTGAGAGTCATTTAAAGTATATATGTGTGTGTACTCTGCCTCAGTCCAAAAAGGATCAGAGGCGGGACCCACTGGAAAGAACTGTACAGAAGGTTTCTGGAAATTAAGTCAGTTTCATAACATTTTCTAGTATGTTTTTAATACTTCCCTTTCAGAAACAAGAGTAAAGTCAAGCAAAGCATATTTGTTGATTTAGTCCTTCTATGAACATTTAAAGGCTACCTACTAAGTGTAAGGCACTGATCTAGAGATTAAAATGTGCTTACCCGTCTCCCCACCCCCACCCTGTCCTCTTTCTGGAGGAGTAAAAACACAAGCAACAGTATCTGTTGTTAGACTTTAGCCGTTCGTGATACATTAAGCTAGGTATTGGACATTATCTAACCAGGGCAGCTTTAACAATAAAATTACTGCTTTTTTCCCCCAAATAATTCTGAAGAGTTTATTGTTAATAGTGTGAAAACAGCCAGAAATGGTCTCTTCTCCCTTTTATGATCATAAATCTTGCATTGGGGAGATAAAGTATGATGGTATCTGTGTGAGTACAATTTAGTAAAATAGTCACACTTTGCATATGACTGGACACCATGCAAATAAATATATACATTAAAATTGGACAGCACTTAAAGAGATTTAATAATTTATCCTGTTGCCTCTGCAAGTAAAAGAACCAAAACCCCATTTATGCAATTGCTAAAATATGGCGGATAGTGATGCATTCCTATTTAATATTGCTAATAAATTTGAAAATTCACGTTTTTATTGATAAACATTTTCTTGAAATGCAGTCTAGGAGGACAGATTGTTAAATTTAAGTACTTTATAAATGGGAATTGTAGATAGTGATGCGATTGTGGCAGTGCTGTGTTGAGAGCCATCTGCCACTTACCTGCACTCCAGAGCACTCAGCAATGAGTTTCATATTTCACTTTTATGTGCAACCAAATTGCACACAATTTTAGGGGAAAAATTAGCATGATAACAGAGTAATGATCATAGTAAATATTACGCTTCTCCTTGTTGACTTAAATTACATACAATATTTCAGGAAATATTTCTGTTAGTCTAGTTTAATATATTGAAATTTTTGCCTGTAGAATTTACGCATAGAAGAAATTCTTAAATTTCTTGTAAAGATTCACTCTTTGACACACACACAAAGGTATTATACAGTGAAGTTTGAGGTCTAAAATCGTTCTTACTTATTGGAAGCCATAAAATCTCATTAATATTTCCATCTGTTTAGGCTTTAATGAAATATTGCATAGCTCAGGATGCCCAAAGAATTATTTCCTCTTCGAGTAAATTCTTTCTAAAATTTCAGAAAAATTTGAGAGAAATGATTTCATACCTTATAAATAATATTTCGGGATTCATCTAAAAAATACCATAGCCTGCTAAATATATTTTTCGTGGTGAAAGTTTGACTATATTTAATTATCAGACAAAAGTCTTAGTGTTCTTTCTACTGATTACCCTCTGAATTGATTGGAACATATGATTTTCTGAATTTTATTTTGTGTCATTGGTGGACTTTATGTCTCATTCTTTTTTCCCATTAAGATTCCAGAAGCTTATTTCATTAGAGATCCCCATACGTTCCTTCTTACAAAGGACTTTATTAAGGTATATGTGTTGTATGTAGTCTAAAAGTGTTCTTTGGGCTTTAGCTGCATGCATGTACTCACAGGTTAACATTTCCACATTTCACCCCAGCTTCTAAATAAGAATAGTGACTTGGTTAACAGAAGCATGTTTGGAAGGAGAAGCAAAGCTTGTCTACAAAATACTAACACTTGGATGATTCTGCACCCTGAGAGAAGAGCACCCGGTGAATTTTCTGGACTCTTTTCATGGCTGACTTGGGAAACACTTGCATTGTCAGAGAGTGTGTTGACCTCTCTCGTTGATGCATATTGATTATGACAGTCACTCTCCTTCCCCTGCAGGCCATGGAGGCGCAGATCCAGAACTTTGGACAGACGCCATCTCAGTTGCTTATTGAGCCACATCCGCCTCGGAGCTCTGCCATGCACCTGGTAAGACATATCAGCTTGTTGCAATTTTTTTCTTTCTTTGTACCTGGGTATAGATGAAATAAAATAGTGATTTTAGCAGCATTTTTAAAGGCTCCTCGATTTCTTGGCTAACTCTTCAGCCTAAGTATATACTGATACTAGAAGAGAAACAGAGAAGTGAGTGCCGTTCTTACCTTTGAGTCCTGCTTAAGCTAGCCAAATTTTGGATTCACAAAAATAGCCACCTTATATATACCTCTACATAAACTCATTCACACACATCAGGCTTACAGATACTCACTGGCACCAAAATTAGATTTATTAATTGGAATGAAAAATACATAAACACAATATATTGCCTAATTTAATCTTTCTGGGGCAAGGTGGGGTAGGAGGAGTAGTTCATTTTGAGAATAGGAAAAAAGTATAAAAGAATTTCTTCATAAAGAAATATAAATTTATCGTCACTGCAGAGAGGCAGTGGAGCAGGGGGTTGAGAACAAGGGCCCCAGAGCCAGACTTGGGTCCAGTGCCATCTCTGCCACTAAGTAGTGAATGACTTGGGCACAGTATCTAACCTTTCTATGTAGGTTTCAGCATCTGTAACATGGGGGTAAAAATAATACCAACCCTGAAAATGCAATGACTCAATACTATTAGGCTAGCACCTGGTATACAATGAGCTCTCGGTAAATGTTAGCTGGTGTCATCATCATCAACTACCTATATTAACACTTTTATTCCCATTTTTCAAGGGAAAAAGTAATATTCTTTATATTTTAATCTGAATGTTAAAAATCCATTTTCATACAACAACAGTCCTTTTCCAATTTATTAGCAAATTGTAGACATTTCCCTCTTTATCTAATTTGAGGTAAAAATTTTTCTGAGAAACTACTTTAGAATTTATTTTTTAAACTGTGATTTTTCAGTAATTTTTTACTCAAGTAAAAAATGCTTTAAGGTAAAAATGTGTTTGCAAAATGAGTTACAGTTCATTAGTTTTTCTAGACAGTTACCAAGGCAGCAAATACCCTAGTATTGGAGTAAAGAGCTGTGGAATATGGTCTATCATATATGTGTAAACAAATTTATAAGCCGTAATTTTGTAATGGAAGTATTGTTCACATCTTTCATTTATTCTGTCAGTCACTTAACAGATTTCTGTTGAGCACCTTCTGTGTGTCAGGCCTGATGCTAAGGGTTGGCAACACAGAAACGAATACATCCTCTATACCTTCAAGGAATCAATAGTCAAACTCCTAGTGAAACACATAAATAAATGTATTTGCTTGAAAACATTTTTTTTCTCTCTACAGTAGCTCCACCAAACAGTTTGAGCCCCCTTGATTAGTCACAGTGAACTCCTCTGACTGAAATGGGTCCTTGCATGTGACAAAGCAGAAAGGTTTGCCCCAAGCACGCTGTTCCCATACAGGCACCCAGTCACAGTGTAGAAGCGGAGATGTGGCCTCGGAGCCTCCAGCCTTGAGATGAAGCGTTTTTAATAAACTGTCCAAGAGAATCTCTCTAACACTTTATTTTGTGAAATGCTTTGGCAGAAGAGTTTCATTCCCACATTAGTTTTCTCTGTTTAATAATAATAATAAAAATACTTATCCTGGAGAAATGCCCAGTCAGAATTCATCACTTTCCTAGGGGAAATTGTTAAGAGACTAAATTGGCATGGAACTGTTTATACAGAAAATCTAAGCTTTCTAAGTTCGTGTAGCAGAGAATTCATATGTACAGCAAACAATTACAAAACACGTATGAAAGCTATATAATGGTTATTTCCAGCATCCCAATTTTATGTTTTTTATATAGTCATATTTATAGTGTTTTATAATACTTAGTAGTGAATACTTATAGTATCTGCTTTCTATCAAGTCATATGCTAGATGTTTGAGAAACAAAGATTAAAAAAAGAAGAGAAGGGTTAGCCCTCAGGAAGCTCACAGTCTAGAAAGGGGAAGGAGGGATAAGCCATAAACAGTCAGCAGTGCCACAGCAGAAATGTGTGCAAAGCTCGGACAAGGGGGCTGGTATATTTGAATTATTTAGACTATAGCCATGACCCCAGATCAATCAAGTAAAAAATGAAAGTATTGGTCAGTTCACTTTATATTTCATGTAAACAACGTCAGTAACTGACTTGACTAATTTTTCCACCAAACGATGTTTTAACTGCACCAAATAGGTAGGCTACACCATATGGGCATATCTGTAAGCTAACTTCTCACACTGCAGTCTGGCAATACTTAAATTGAGGCTGGTCATTAACAATTCAGTGTCCTCTATCAGTGACCACACAGAGTCCATGCTTTTTGCTCTGTGCCACGCTCACAGGGTGAAAGGTCAGATTGCTTTGTGCTCTGTGTGCTCAGGCTAGCCTCGTCTGTTTTAACTTCATTCTCCCCAGAGCTCTCACTAACTGTTGTATTCCTTTTGTTTTCTTCTGCTCTCTTCCCTTTCTATTCAACAGTGTTTCCTTCCACAGAGTCCACTCATGTTTAAAGATCAGATGCAACAGGATGTGATCATGGTGCTGAAGTTTCCATCAAATTCTCCAGTAACCCACGTGGCAGCCAACACACTGCCCCACCTGACCATCCCTGCAGTGGTGACCGTGACCTGCAGCAGGCTGTTTGCAGTGAATCGATGGCACAACACAGTAGGTACGTGTGCCTAAGCAAGTCACTTACTAAAGAGTTCTTAGAAGCCGGAGTTAAGCTAAGGGGAGTGTGCTGGAGGCTAGCTAGGATGCAAACTAGCGACAAAAAGCAGCAAACTAAATAATTGCCAAACCTAACTAAATGACCCTTGACTGTCTTATTCACTGCTGCTGTATTTTAGTGCCTTGCAGAATGCTTGGCTAGTGGTTAAGTACTCAATAAATAGTTGGTAAATTGAAGCAGTTCTATACTAATTCCGGTCCTCCCACTCCACCACTGCCCCCCAGGAAAAAAAAAAAGTTTTATCCCATATTAAACAAAAGTGAGTCTGAATCTGGATTTTCTGGTTGATGGTCTCCAATCCTCTTTCCTCCACTTCATTAATTTATTTAGCAAATATTTGAGGGGCCACTATGTGTCAAATAGTCCTGAGCACTGGGAGGACAGCAATGAACAGGACAAACACCATCTCTCTTCTTGTGGAGCTTAGAGACTTTGAGAAAAGACGAAATCTAAATTGTTCAGTGACTTCACATGTGTTTTCTCCAAACTCATTCCTGAAAGTTCCAGCCAGTACATCTTGAAGTGATATAATTCTGGGGGCCGGCCCTGTGGCTTATCCCTTGAGTGCGCGCGCTCTGCTGCTGGCGGCCCCAGTTCGGAACCCCGGGCGTGCACCGACGCACCGCTTCTCCGGCCGTGCTGAGGCGGCGTCCCACATACAGCAACTAGAAGGATGTGCAGCTATGACATACAACTATCTACTGGGGCTTAGGGGGAAAAAAAGAGGAGGATTGGCAATAGATGTTATAGAGCCAGTCTTCCTCAGCAAAAAGAGGAGGCTTGGGATGGATGTTATCTCAGGGCTGATCTTCCTCACAAAAAAAAAAGAGAAAAAGAAGTGATATAATTCAGTTGTAAGAATTAGACATACTGATACATATTTAGCCAGAACAGAGTGGATATGACCAAAGGATTTAGTTGGCCCAGTTCACTGCTTAAAATCTCTTTGGAAGCCGTTAGGACTCCTACTGTCTCCAGGACTGAATGGATGAGCCATGGTGAATTAACCTGAATCTTTCTTTCTATTCTACTTCTGCATTGCTTTGAAAAATAGAGTGATTTATACCATAGCTTAATCTCCTAAGAGTTTCTGAATGCACCTATTTTAGGGTTTTTGGTGATATTATCAACATGAGGTAGAACTACTTACATTCAATCAGAAATATGCAGCAAACATCTTAAAAAATATACAACTTTATTATTCACAGGAGTCTTAGCCTCTAGAACTACTTTGCATTGAGAGAAAACTGTGGAGGCTGAAACTTCTCTTTAGAATTGTTCAAAAGTATTATATATGTTATATAACCACATGTAAAAAATTGTGAGTGATGAATTCAATCAAGCCCTAAACATTAATCCTCTGAAAGTAGCTTTTACTGAGGTTAAGATTTTAGGTGTGGCTCAATTTTATAGCTTCAATTGACTTGTCATATACTGAAAGAAGGCCCCCTTGGATGGGAGCCCCGTATTCCCCTCTGCCCCTGCCCGGGTGAGACCTGCTCACTCCCCTCCCTGCTTGCAGACCCCGCCTTTTCTTAGATTCCAGGCTCATTGGTTGCCCAGAATCCTTAGCTCTCTGATGGGTTCAGGAAATGTTATAATCGTCTGTTTTATGGAGCTGTTGCTTTTTGTTAGGATAACAACACTCTTTCCAGCTGTCTACATCTTAAGTGGAAACCAGCAGTCCCTGTTGTGGTTTTTTTGTAAGACTATCTACAAAGACATGTAGTGTAATTGAATCATTCTTAGAATAATTTACCAAATAATTTTTAAGCAAATATATATTTTGTACAATCATCCTAGAACACTGCTTATTAGTAAATTCCTCCTTTCTGAGAATTGTATAGTAGTTTTCTCTTTTTATTTACCCTTTAGGCCTCAGAGGAGCTCCAGGGTACTCCTTGGATCAAGCCCATCATTTGCCCATTGAAATGGATCCACTAATTGGTATGTTAACAACAAAAATACGTTTTCATGGATACTGACTGTCCAGATTCCTACGTGTTGTTTATCACAAATGATAGTTGAATAATATTTTTTATGCCGCAAAATTAATGTGCATATAACATCAAATTACCATCAAGGAGCTGTGCAAATCATAATGGGCCATCTAAGAACTTTTTGGTATTAAAGCAATTATTTGTGGCATTTTCTTGATATTTTAGGAGGTCTTTAGTTAGTTCTAAACAAGGCAAATAATACCAAACTGTTCTTTCTTTTAGCCTAAACTATTCTTTAACAACTTTATATTATTTAAAATATATAAAGACTCAAAGAGATTATTAAAGAAAACTAATACTGAGGAACATCTTTTCTAGAAATCTCCATTCAACAGGGCTAAAACATTTTTTTAAATTAAACATTTCGTATGAATTTCAAACTCATGAGCTGTAACTCTTTGCAGCAGATATTAAAAATATTTTTAAATAATCACATACACGTTTATTAGCCATATGATCCAGAACAAGCCCCAAATCTTTCTAGGCCTCAGTTTCATAACTGCGAGATGGTTTATAATAATGTTCGTTCTGCCTATCTCATGGGATCATCTAGAGAACTAAATTAGAAAAAAAATTGAAAATAGTATGAAAAATTATTAAGCCATATACAAGTTGTGGGTTTTCTTTTTTATATTAATTCACTCTTCATCTTTGAACCCAGAAATAAGATGAGAGGCAGCCATTTCAGTTAGTTACTCATCCCTCTACGCAATGACATTTTCATGTCTTTGTGAGGAGATGAAGTTTAGGACCAGGAATGTTTTTAGTCTAGTCTACCTATCCCTCTGCCCAACAGACATCGACAATGGCATGCACTGCTAGGGTATAACCATGGAAAAATTAATAGCTATATTCTAATTAATCAAGGACCAATTAGATAGTTTTTAAGTGACTCAGGACGTTTGATTTTCTTCTCCTTTGCTACCTTTTATTATATAATTTTTTTATTGTTTACCTTCTCTAGTAATTATTTCTGTAGTGTTAGCAGACATCCACAAAGAGCAGCACTTAGATTTAATTGGTTGGAGAGTGATAGTGATCCTGTACATCTGCATTTTCTGTTTAAGAATTCAGCCCAGGGATTTAGCCTGAAACGACGGCATCGAATAGGGCCAGGCTGGCCTGCAGACAGGCACTGGGGAAATCAGACGGTGGCTCTGAGTCCTAACTTTATTCAGATGCAATCCCAGTGCTGTCTACTGATTCTTTGCCTGTCTCTTTCCTCCCCATTCCTCTCTCCTCTTTTTTATTCCTCTCCTCCCTTGCCAGCACATTCTGGAAAGGCCTTCTGTTTGTTGACAATCCAGGTCTTTAAAGCTGCTGACCTACAGCTCCCTGTGGGGCTGCCGACATAACAACATCCCTTGCTCAAATCTCTACCCTCGTCTCTTCACATGAATTGTAAATACCATCAGAAAATGACAGACTGGGGCAAATATTAAGACATTTTTTCCTTATATAACATACTCCATATGATATTTATTCCTCACTATTATTGAACTTGTTGGACACTGATGAACCTGTCCATAGTGAACATCTATAAAATCAAATGCATTTAAATATTTTTATTGTGTTTTAAATTCATTATGCTGAATTTCTCATATTGTGTTTATTGGTGGAGGAAGAATGTAAATTTCTGACAAATTTTAATGTAATATGGTTCGTAAATAATCACTGCTACTAACAAAGTTAATAATCCTCATGGGGAAATGTTAAAATCATAATAATCTTATAGCCTTAAAAACCCATTTCTAGATAGAGGAAGCGTAAAAATATTCCTCTTGTCAGTGCTTGGTGAAATTCTTGTGGAATCTTTCTTTAAATTCTTTTTTCTATTTGTGTTTAGCCAATAACTCTGGTGTGAACAAACGGCAGATTACAGACCTTGTGGACCAGAGTATACAAATCAATGCACATTGTTTTGTGGTCACAGCAGATAATCGCTATATTCTTATCTGTGGATTCTGGGATAAGAGTTTCAGAGTTTATTCTACAGAAACAGGTAATTTTAACTATGAAATACCTTATTCTCTTCAAAATGCCTACTGTTACACCTAAAGCTTAATATGAAATCATACTTAATAACATAGGCATTTTCATCTTTTGAGTGCCAAGATTCAAATTAAATGTTCACTTTGTAAGTAAATAACTAATTATAATTCCATCCATTCTGAACTGTAGCATGAGCCCTGAGTTCATAGGACAAATGGGACTATTATCTCCTTCCGTCAAATCAAATCCAGTAAAAGACCTTAAACCTCTCCCTAGTCTGGCCCAAACCGTGAACAAAAAAATCATGATTGTGTTATTTTGTAAGTCCTTTCCTTAAAAATCCCAAGTAATTCTTGTGTCATTTTTCAGAAGCAATTCAAGAAAATAAATCTGTAGCTAGATTTGAAGTACCTTATAAATTTGAGGGTCTATAGATTCATTTTTCACAAATCTAGTAAAATACAGTTAAGCTTATTACCATTTGAAGAAAAACAGCAAATGAATTAAACCTGCTGTTTCTGTGTTTCAGGGAAATTAACTCAGATTGTATTTGGCCACTGGGATGTGGTCACGTGCTTGGCCAGGTCTGAGTCATACATAGGTGGGGACTGCTACATCGTGTCTGGGTCTCGAGATGCTACCCTGCTTCTCTGGTACTGGAGTGGGCGACACCACATCATAGGAGACAATCCGAATAGCAGTAAGTGTTTGTCTAGAATTGTCCTATCAGACTAAAAATTCATTTAAATATATTTTGCCTTTTTTATTTTCCTAATAGTTTTTCCTGGGGTTGTAAGGATTTTAAAATATGAAAGCTTAAGTGGCAAAAATCTTTGTTGGACTGTAGCTATGTTCAAAGTAAGAAAAAGAGCACCTACTATAACCTTCAGCCTGGGGAAACTCCCAGGTCCCCTCACACTGACGCTTTGCTCAGCTGTCCTTCCCCGATTTCCAAATGGCCCCATCCTTCAGAAATTCCCTTCAGTGTCACCTGGTCCATTAAACCTCATATGATTTCTCTTGGCTAAATATAGTCTCTCCCTTCTCAACAGTGTTCCCTAAGATGTCCTGTAGGAAAAAAATGAGGAGACTCCACAGAGTAGAATAATTTTAGAAAACACTGCGTATACTCTTACTCTGCATGCAAGCTCTTACACAGATAAATCTGTTGACATTTGTTTAACCCACAGTTTCTCAAACATATTTTTCCACGGAGCCTTTTGTTCATGGACCAGCAGTTCTTGTTCCTTGGAACTGTTGTTCTGAGGAAACTCTGAAGTGGGTCATGAGTCTCTCCCTTTCCACCTTCAGTCTCTGGGTCCTGGCATAGTGACACACATAATAGGTTTTCAGTAAATGTTGTTAAATGACAGAAGAACTAGATAAGAGATTCCCAGAAATAATTACTGTTTTTAATTACCAAGTTTTCACCAGTTCAGATGCATGTATTTCCTGTAAAATAGAGAATGGTTACTGTAAAGTGTTGATAAGGACAAGTACCTAAACCAAGGTTATTGTAATTGTAGTTCACACATTGGTCACGGCTTAAACAGGGCTCCAAAATAAACTGAAACGTGAGCTTGGGAAATATTTATGCTAAAACAGAGGTAAGAATTTCCCAGGAATGCTGTGTATCGGCCGCTGAAATATTGTAAGGGTAGATGAGAAATGTACAAGATGGCATGTTACAACTGCACGGGTGGGGGCTACCTTCCCTGGTCCATTCCAGCCTGTGAGATAGCTAGGGATGGAAGCCAACCATACATCTGCCCTTCAAGTCCCACCCCCTCAACAACTCTTATGTGTTTTGATAGGAGTACTGCAAAAATAAGAAATGATTTTCAATGGATGGGAGCAAAGACCCCGTTACTGTAGAGAAGAGAATATAGAAATATATATACATATTTAAGAAGATAGATAATAGAAGATTGAACTAGATGACCAAATGTTATGTGAGGTTTCATTCTTATTGCCCACAGTTGGAGTTGAAGAATAGTGGATGAAGAAACTAAAAGTGTATTGCGAAGTAATGTCTCTTAGCATAAATGCCGAATAAGAGAAAATGTGTGTATTACGCATTTCAGCCTCTGCTCTAAGTTGTGAAGAAGATGTGATATTGATTTGAGGAAAAAAAAAATTCAATGTTGCTGGATTTCCAACCAATTCAAATAATTAGCTACTGATTCCACATCACTAACAAACATCATACTCTAAATAGTAATGTTAACCTTGTTATTTACTCTTTTTTTAAACCATATCCTTAAAAAAAGAAACTCCATTTTTAGCAGAATTCTAGTGTATATGTGTGTGTGGGTGTTGGTGTGTATAAGACATTTGATCTACCAGTGATGGCTTTATTATTCTCAAGCATGGTACGTTATCACATATATTTTATCTAAATGTGTTTTTACATATTTCAAAATTTTCTTTATTTCCATAGTAGTGTAGCATTCTTTAGAAAAGTTGAATTAAACAGCAAGTCTGTGTGGTATCTTCCATATATATTGACAAAAATTAGAAGGTGTTAGAAAAAAATTAAAAAAGAAACAGAATAGTGCTTTAAATCCAATTAATTAACATCTTCAATATGAAGCTCAGAAATGATGAAAATGATATTTCCAAAAAGGGAATTCATTTCCTAAAAACTGCCATCTGGTAGCAGAGATATTTTATATTATATACTGCTATGAGGTAAGGAATTTTAAAGAAAACTGTTAAATTATAGTAATTATCTATGTTAGCTACTTTATTTTCTAATGATCTTTTAAACCAAAAGATGGTTAACAATAGATTATAGCTTTGGTCCATCAGTTATCAAGAAGATTTAAATGTAGTAATATTGAGAGTGTTTAAAGTTCTTATAACAGGAGCTATGTAAATAGAAATGTTTATATTAACCCTTAAGAACAAAATTGTGAATGTTGTATTTGTTAAAATGCAGCATTTCATTTAACCTTTGAATAAAGACAAGATTATCCTTAAGAAATTGTTACAGAATATTATCAAAACATATTTTTCAATATTGCCTCCATTTATAAGAATTTAATTTTTGGTCAAAAACTGTTGTCATCATTATGAACCTAAACCACTTCCCATAAAACCCACGGTGTCAAGACTTTACTGGACATTTGATGTGGACATATGTAGTATGGCTTCAGTTCATCCATTATCCTTAATATAAAGGAAAAAAATCCTCTTCCAGAATAAACAGGATGAGCACCTAAAGTGTTGGTCAAGCAACGAGCATGTATTGAACACCTACTGTGTGATGGTACTATCTTAGCAGCTGGGAATGCTGGAGTCTCAGTCTCTGACCTTCTGGAGTCTATAAGAGTCTATACTATACTGATCACAGAATGCTTTTCCTGCTTCGATGCATTGAGTCTACTGAGTATTTATTACATGAATCATGAATTGCTATCAGATGATATTTGGTATCATAAGTGCTTTGAGCATCTACAAAATGCTTAGCCTTATATCTTGGGTATAAATTATGATTTGTGACTTGGGATGATTATGTAAAAACTGGTTGCAGCTTTTTGCTTATGGATAATCATGATAGTAAAAAATTAATAATAATTAGTCATAGTATTTGATTGACTAGACTGATTTATGGCTCATTCTGTTAAAATGGCCAACCTAGTAGCACATATATGCATGACTAGAGAGACCATATATGTTGGTCAATTCACTGTTTATAAAGGCAGTCACAGCACACACTGAGCTGACTGTCACAGCAGGGATCAGCCGTGGGTGTTGACATGGACATAGTCCTTGCCATCAGAAAAATCACAATATGAAAGAAAAGGTTTTTTTTTCTGTTCCAGTGTAATCTATTCTAGCTACCAATTCGCAGGTCAGAGCATCAGGCTATGTGTGTTCTCTCTCTCATAATGCATTGCTACTCAAGACCAAAATGCTAGTTATGTCTAAATTCATATTAAAGTGTGTGACACAATGCCCTTAGGTTTAGAGGGTTGTATATAGTAACCTAGACTTGGAGGGGGAAGTCCTAGCATGAAACATAATATCCCAGTAGCTGTTAGAATTCAGGGATTGGTTTTGGTGTGGACATTGAATTGCTTTGTATGTCAGAGGCCAAATCATATTTGTTCAGCACAACATCATAAAATGATAGGATTCATTTACTCTCCTTATGTGCACGTCTCTGAAACATTCTCAAGATAAATTCAAGTGACTTTAATATATTTATGCTTCTTTTGCATTGTCGTTAATTCTTTTTTAATGGGTAGCTCTATTACTGCCACAGAGAAAAAATAAGTAATATTTGTGGATTTTTTTAGGTAGGTATAGAAAGAGTTTATGGTTTCATTGTGTCAAATACGTTATTGGGAATAATTTAGACATCTCAGAAATAATAGTTTTTTTCTATGCAACAAAGACAATGAAAATTTGTAAACAGATTATTACAAAGAGAGTCTCAGACCATAAAAGAAACAAGCAAGGCCACCTAGCATAGGTTATAGTTGAATTATAGTTGTTTTATTAATACATTTTAGTGTATTAATATTCATTGTTACTCTTTCAAACTTGTGACTTTGAACATAGAAAATTTTCTTGGAGATTTAAATAGGTTCCTGACTAGATAACAGAATTGCAGAGATGTGAGGGACAGATGCTTTCATCTGAAACAGACTTTTACACAAATTTGGACACTAATTTGGAAGTGATAAAAATTAATTTGCACACTTTAATTGGAGGCAGTCTACTGCATGAAAGAAAGGAGAGCAGAGCAGGCAATTTGTGCTACAAGCTGATTGCATTTTTTGTCAGGCAGGTATCTTGGACTTGGCCGCTTGTCCTCCTGAGCCCCTCTTTGCAATATGTTACAGCCCATCTCTGACTGGTGTTCTTTGAAAGGATCAATGCTATTCCTGCGGAATCCCTAGAGCCCCAAATTTCATTGATCTTGGGACTTGACATTTCTCATTACATGCCATAGCTTCCAACAAGATAGTCACAAGAGGGGCAAGTCAACATTGTTGTCTCTTCAACAGACACTTCAAATACATTGGGACCTCAGCTCAGAATCCAATCTGCTTTGAAAGGTGTGGTTTTCATGTTTATACCAGATAATAAGGTACTTTATAGAGAGCTTGTTGATGCAAACATATGAAATTGTAAAAATCAGAGCAATAGGAAACTTTGAAAGAGAATTTACTGTTCATCTTTTCAAATCAAGTCTACAGATATTCATTGAGTAATATGTATAAGACCGTGTTATTGGGCTTCTATTTTACTTTTTAAAAACAAATCTTTTAGCTCATGTATAAGCATTATGCAAACTATGAAACAAGAAGCCCATTGAAAAGGAGACTCCAGCTGTGCCCACATCCCTTCCCTGGGCTCCCATTGTGTGAGCTTCAGCTCTGGACACTGACCCTCCTGCCAGCCCGAACCTGTCACCAAACATCTGCCAAATCACATCCCTACTCTTTGTTTGCGTTCAGCCTCCTTTTAAAATGACTGTCCTGGTGCCCAGCTCCACAACCACCACTAAGCGATGGTATTATAAGAGATGAAAGCCTGGACAAAGAATAGCCCAGAGATTTTTATATATATATATATATTTGTCTTGCTTCTCAGAGCAAGAAATCTTATCTAGGGTTACTTACTGTTAAACCACCTTTTCGCTAAGTATCAGAGGGAGCATAGTTACATGTGTAACAGTTCTTACCCCATAGAACTTTCTGAGGGCCAAAAGATGATGTCTGTAATGTACCATCCCTAGCACAGGGCCATTCAGGGATAGACCTCTCAGCCATCCATCCCCTCAGCCTAACATTAGGAGTCTTTGTAGGGTTCATGACTAAGGAGGGGGCTGCTTGCCACTTGGTCTCTGCCTTTCTTTTCCCTTTATGGAACTGAGGCTGCAAGGGTCATAAACAATATTTAAAACATGGAAGAATGACTGATACATTCTCGTGATCAGAGAGCTTCAGATCACAGACCAGGGTGGGGGGGGTCTCTGGGCATTGTGCAGAACTCTACTTCCTTGGGAAAGGTAAGTAGATTATACTATTGATTGTTTTGAGAAGGTGATGGTAGGAGAGTAATGTACTGTGCCTAGATCCAGGTTCAGTACTGCAAGGGAAGAGATTTGCCTTGCGACGGCAGTGCTCAGGGGACAGTGTGGTCAGTGTCATCTCTGAAGAAGAAACAGAAAAACTCAAGAGTGAATGAATCAATAGGTTTATATATATATAATAGAAGATATTTATATATATTCAATTTTTCATTGAGTACTCTATTAGTATGTAATAAAATGAAACCACATCATGGGACATTTTTCCACCCTTGGAGTGTTTTTATGTGGGTTACCTAGTGACCTGTGGAAAATGTGGTCCCAGGCACGTTTGGTACCTGGGCCAGACCTCCGCTCCAGCCCTGGAGTTGGCTGAGGACACAGTATCTTGATCGGGGACTCCTCACTGACACAGTTCTTCTGAGCTATCCCAGCAAATGTCTTAATATAATTTTTTAAAATAAATCTAGAAATCACCATAGTGATGAAACTTCTGCACCCTTTGATTAAATCTCTTATTTTGGAATTTCAAGTCAAAAATCCATCATATTTTATGTAGGCATAAGCATGAATGAAAATACCTCCTGCAGTGATTCTGCAATGACTTCACAAAGGTCACAGATAAAATCTGACTGTCATATATCAGCAAGCGGTTCATCTTCTGACTCCAACAGAACTGCACTGGGAGTCGTAGATCTTAGAAACTGCTGTTTTTGTTTAGCTCTCATTCAGAAGGACCAAAGCTTCCCCTGCATATTAGTAGTCCCACAAGTGAGGTTTAAAATAATAAGAACCATGGGTAATCTTTACTTTTATCATTTCTCTAAAAGCCATGGACTAATCTCACTGAAAAAGCTCTCCTTGTCAGTTCTGTGTGAATGGCAGCATCTAATATCTTTGTACTTTTTTCATCATCAGTTTTGAAAATATTGAAATTACTTTTGTTAAAAATGAGATGGAATCTGTTTATTATAAGGCTTTTGTATTTGGAGTTTCCAAATGCTTGCCTATAAGGAATCTGAAAATCTTTATCCTTCATAGTAATTCCGTCACACAGAGAGCTCTTCTGTTGAGGAAATGACTGGGGAACAAGGGCGGTGTGCTGTGGTCCTTAGAGGGGAGGTCTCACCGGCACCGCCCTCTGCACTGGGCCCTTTAACCCTCAGCTACATTCATCAACTGTGATGTGACAGTGACAGAATATTCTCAGGATTTTGAATGATTGTTGGGGTGTGTGACATCTGTCCCTGGCAACAAAATGAAATATAGGAAATATCCTTCCCCCCTGCTGCAGGTTTTCTAACTCAAAACCCCCTGAATAACATTTATTTACTTTTCTGTAGTTTAAAGAAGGAAACAATGTTTTCAGGGGCCCTAAACAATATCCCCTAGTAGTTAAGTTCCACAATTTATTCAAATGATATGGGGAAACTGTAATGAAAAATAAAACATTTTAAACATTCTAAATCAAAGGCAAGCCTTTGGAAAACTTATTTCCTAATAGAAAATATATTACATACATAAGAAATATTTTTAAGATTTTTATACTTTGTTTTCAATTTCCTGCAATAGAACTAGATTGCTTTTTACATTTTCTGTAGCCTATAAGAGAAAGGTGTAGAAAACTCTTTACTTTATATAAAATGTATTAAACATATAATTTCAGGGTTTTTAATTCACCAGTCTCTCCACAATGAAGTAAACACTTAGAAAAATTAGGGATGATAGTCTTATCATAAAATCTTATCAATACTTACTCTCATTTTACCAGGGAACTCAGAGCATCTTTGAAGCATAACTTTATAAATTATATAAATATGTTTCAGACAAATCCAAGACTGCTGACAAATATAAATGAATACTCTGCCAATATTCAAATGCATTATAGCAATATGCATAAATTTACAATAAGATGACTAATGTGGGCTGCCAGCCCCCCTTCCACACTCCATCTAAGTAAGAGATGCCTCAAAAGCGAAATGGAAGTTGATGGATCTGAGGAAATTCACATAAAACTGTGAGCAATTCCTGGGGATACAGAAGATGGGTAGGTCTGAAGGAGGAGATATTGGCAGACCAGAGGGAAAGAGTGTTGGGCGCCTTGCTGGGTAAGGCGTTTTAGTTATATGCTTTCCTCCCAGAATTTTCCCTGACCTATGCACTGTGGGGCAGAGAACTGGAGCACCAGTCCAGCTGCGCAGTGCTATGAGGTCACATCAGTGCCCAGGGAGGGGCCATCCAGGAGACAGACACAGTTGCCAGCCCTTGAACATTCACTCCCCCACCGCCTCCACTGGGGACCAAGGGATTGAAATCCTGGAGGCAGCTCTGCAGAAGAGCGGTGTCCAGACCAAAGCACAGGGCGTTCTCTGAGAGACAAGGTGGGAGAGGGGTCACCCCCATCCAGAACATGAGCTCACAGAGAAAAGCAGGCCAACACTGGAGGAACTCAAGCACTGTGAAAGAAAGATCACAAACTCAACAACCAGGTGAAGTCGCATGAACAGAAGAGAAACATAGAGAACTTTTTTAAAAAGGCATAGTATTCTCTCAGATATAAGAAAGGGGGCATTAAAGTTACTGGTAATGTTCTATATTTCTTAAGCTAGGGGGTGAGTACAAGGGCATTCATTTTATTCTCTTAATCTTATACATATGTGATAAATATTTAATATGTAGTTAATTTTTAAAAATTATTTAATTCTAAAAACAAAGGGAAATCAAGTAGCTGTGTGGAGCTGCCAGCTTGAATTTGTGAACGTGGATAAAAAATAAATTAGTCTAAATAATGTTCCTCAAACTTGACTAATACACTGACCCCTTTTAAAGAGAACAAAATTGTCATTAACACCAAAAACAAAAATCCCTGACTGAGGAATGTGTTCTCAGACCCCCCGAACCTAGTTTGAGAAATGCTGACTTAATTAGCTCATCTGAATTTTAAAGCGTATTTCAATTTTAAATTGCCACAGCATAGATCTGACAGCAAAGAGAGATTTCATCTTTGTAACTGGTTTAAAAATTTTCCAATATCATCAAAGTTCAAATCTTAAATTTAAAATTTTTCATAGAACTTTTTACCCCTAAGAAAATATCCATGGATCCCAGGGTACCTAGACCCTAGTTTGAGAACGACCAAGAATTCTGAGAGAGTTGCAGATTCAAGACCAAGTTACAACATGCCTTTTCAAGCAGAAAGAGGAATGGTTAGTGATACTGGCAACTTAAAATGAAATAATGATGTTTTTATATATGCACAAGGCATATTTACACATAATACTTGCTCTTTGCTAAGATAATATTGTAGAATCAACTAAAGAATACATCCAGGATAAACCAGTGTCATACAATATGAGTCTGCTAGAACTGTTCAAAATTTAAAAGAGAAAGAGAGAAATAGGCGACAGAAGACATTAATAAGTATGATATTGTTAATGGAAAATGGAAATAGTCAAGTATTGCAAGGCATTGATAAATATTTGTTGAATCTGACTGAGTGGCCCAGGTCCAAATTGTATTGTTAATAAGTGTTTCATGTCCTTCTTCCTGATTGCCCTGCCTTCAAGAGAATTTCATGTCAGCGAATATTTCAGGTCTTCCTATACTGCCCAGTATGGTCAACACTGGCTTTCTTTTCCCCTTCTACCAAAGGAACCACTCAAAACTCTACACAGGTTGGCACCATACCCCATTCACCTTCCAAAATTACTCTCTAACTTTCTATTGTTTTCTTTTCCTCCATACTTCTACACTCCAAGACTGTAGAGACCCCTCATTTCCATCCCAACTGGTTTCTCCAAACAGCTTTCTCGGTACTACAGTGTCAGTCATGATGCCGTCTCCACTCTGCTGGTCCTTCTCGTGCTGTCTTACCTTCATGCAGTTTATTCACCAAATATTCTGATTTTCTCTTCATTCATATGTGCATATTTTGATTCCTGCTATGCTCCATGCACATACATTTGTTCTTCACACTTGTTGTTGAGTGCCTTAAGTGAAGAGCCTGTGGAAGGCCATGGTTGTTTGATATGTTCTAAACAGTTCCAGGTTATGCCTTATACTTTTTTGTACTCCCAACTCCTAGCCCCCTCAGAAGAATGCCTGTCGCTTACAAGGCATCCATTCAATACCAAGGGACAAGCACCTTAGAACTTCGAAGTGAGAATTCTCACAGCGTGTAATTCAGCTGGACTTTTTTTTTTTTTGCTGAGGAAGATTTGCCCTGAGGTAACATCTGTTGCCAATCTTCCTCTTTTTGTATGTGAGCTGCCGCCATAGCGTGGCCCCTGACAGACAAGTGGTGTAGGTCCATGCCTGGGAACCGAACCCGGGCCACTGAAGCGGAGCACGCCAAACTTAAACACTAGGCCACCGGGGCTGGCCCTTAGCTGGACTTTTTTAGCTAGGTTTGCACCAATAAAGTCAAGTGGGAAATTAAGCTGATCATCTTTTCTTTCCTTCACTCCTTTCCTCCCCCCCCCCCCCAAAATCAAAGCATCTCAGCCTGTTCTGTTGGAGATTTTTAAGGAACATTTTTAAAGTGTTTCAAAATTAGGTAGCACTGGGTTCAGTTCCAACACTTGCTAGCTATATGAACTTGTGCAAGTTGAAAAACCTTGCAAAGCCTTGAGTTTCTAGGCTATAAAATAGGGATAATAATAGTACCAACCTCATATGAATGTTGTCATAATTAAATAACACATGCAAATGCCTTGGCAGGCTTAGTGTCTGTTTCATACAATAATCATCAGGAAAAAAAGAATAGCTATCACCACTGTCTTAATGTTCTAAGCACTTAACATTTGTTAACTTATCCAGTCATCTAAACAACCTGTGTAATGGGTATGTAATTATCCCTGTTTTGCAGATGAGGAAACAGCAGAGAGGTTAAGTAACTGGCTCATGGTCACATAGCTAGTAAATGTCCCCGACAAACATTAATGACTGTTGTTTTAAATGTTTGATTTAATGGTGTAGCTCTTCATTTATGCCCTTGGTCTCTAGTGACTCCCTGCTGCTGTTTCCTTGCAGGTGACTATCCTGCACCAAGAGCTGTCCTCACAGGCCACGATCATGAAGTCGTCTGTGTTTCTGTCTGTGCAGAACTTGGACTTGTTATCAGTGGTGCTAAAGGTCAGAAGACATTTCTTTTATTTTTAGGTCTTTAAAAACTGTACCGTTTTCTCAAGTTAACCATGATTTATAATTTGTTTCCTTTAGGAGACTCTCCATAGACAAATGTAATCCCTAAGTTCTTTGCAGCTGTTTAGTTTTATTATTAATATTTATGTACTAATGTAAAAGATATATAAAATTTTATGTAGTATTTTGTGGTCACCAGCCTTCTAGCCAGAACACTGGTAGATTAAATTGCAGTACATCTATATGATGCAGCCAGCAAAAATAACATTTAAAAGACAAGGGGAAAATATCTATGATGCATGGGGGACTGGGGGGCTGTCCTGGGGGGATCGGGTTGGTCATCAGACATAGCCTTGGATCCCCCTCCCTCCACAAGTCCTTGTCTTCACAAGGCTGGGGGCTTTGTAGAGGTAGGACAGAAACATGATTAGTTGGTTCTTTTGACTTTTTTGTGGAAGAAGAGTTGTTTCAGGAAGAGTCAGGAAACGGGTTCTCGTTCTGGCTCAGACACACATTCTCCATGGGAAGGCTCTGGGCCTGGAAGGAGCCTAAGGCTTAGGAGAAACTGAAAGAAAACCAAAGGGGCTGAGTGTAGTGAGGACCAATAGAGTTAAGGAGAGAGAAGGCTGAGGAGGTGGGAGGGGCCGGTGGCATTTATTTTAAGTATAGTGGGAAACTATTGAAGTTTTTTAAGCAAGGTGATGAAATGATCAGATTTGGTTTTTAGGAACTTATTTTGGCTGCTTTATGGGTAATGGACATAATGTCTGAAGGCAGGGACAGTGTTTTTTTCATTTTTGTATCTGAGAGTAAGTAACCCAGAGATGGACACACAGGATATTTTTAATAAATTTCTTTTTAATTAAAAAAATAGTAATAATATGTGTAATGTTATTCTATCCTGTAAAGTAAGAAAAAAAATAGGAAAATAAAAGACACATAGTAGGCATAAGGAAAAAATGTTAATTTTCTATAGGTGATGGGTGATATTGGAGGTGATTGCTATTTCTTTTCTCTACTTTTCTATATTTTCTATAATGCACATCTGTTACTTTAGTAATTGGGAAAAAATTTACGTACAGCTTTATAATGTCGTTTGTTTTGTAAAATATCTATGTACTTCAGTCAATTGATAGAAAAATAGAAATGTAATTCATCCACAGTTTTGGTGGCCGTTTTTTGGGGGTCGAGGGGGCAGGTAATACCAAACTATATTAATCAATCATTTTTATGAACTCGACTAGTGAATTTTTTTATCTTATCAACACAATTTCTACCGGGGGAAAAAAGCAATTGGAGCAAAATAAGTCATTCTCCCTACTGCTTTTATACTCTTGCCTCACTATTCGTTTATTTAAAAGACAAAAAGTGATGCTATAGTCTGAATTGGTTGATTAATTTTCTCAATTTTGCCTTTTACATTTTATGTATACACTATAGGAAGGTAACACTTATTTGATAGTAATGTATTCATGTGGTACAACATTAGAATTTTGATGATACTAAAGAAAATTACCAATTGTTTTGATAGTTCTTAACTTTCAAGAAAAATTTCTAAAACTATATTAAGATAAAACTTCTGAGACATACAGTCTTTTATTCTCACATACTCTATGAACTATATCCTTTTTTTATGAATATTATCTCATGAAGGAAAAGACCGAGTATTTACCTAAGTTTGGCAGATACATGTGTGTTATTTAACAGTTCTCTGTATTTGTTCTCATTAAATGTTAACATCAGTGCTTGGCTCTTGCCAGCATACTTCTTTTCTTTTCTACCTTCTTTCAACAAATCTGAGAATATAGCCAGGTACGGTTTGCAGATTTGTGAGAGCCAATATGTGACTTGTCATCACCAATGACTCTGGCCATTGATTCCCCCACTCTGCAGAGGGCCCTTGCCTTGTCCACACGATCACTGGAGATTTGCTGAGAGCCCTCGAAGGACCAGAAAACTGCTTGTTCCCACGCTTGATTTCTGTCTCCAGTGAAGGCCACTGTATCATATACTATGAACGAGGGCGATTCAGCAATTTCAGCATTAATGGGAAACTTTTGGCCCAAATGGAGATCAATGATTCAACACGGGTAAATCTGCATGTTCCATGCTCAATAGGGACTGAAGCCAAGAGATTAAAGACTGGCTATTTATTTCACGTTAAGTGATTCATAATATATTTGCTCTGGTATCCAGATAAATGTGTGCTTGTTTTAAAAGCATATAAATTCATGTAGATTGATGCTTTGAGCAAACCCAAAGTTCATTTAATCCCAAGTAATTAAGTCAGTGAATTAGGCTTCGGTGATGATAGCTGTTGTTTGATTAGAGGTCAGACCATTAAGGAGATTTTTCTTAAGCTGCTTTTACAAACAGCTGTTCCGGCGCTGTACCCCCTGACATTAAAAGTGAGTTTATTGTCAAAAATCTTATCTTTGGAACCCTAGATCAAAATTACAAGTACCAAATTGCCCTTCACTCACAAATGAATTGTAATTGCTGGCTTATCATTATTAAAAGCTGTTTTGAAATATGCTCTGCCATTTGTTCTAAAAGTCTTGACATTGTTAATATTCAGGACTTAACAAAACATCATGTTACTTAATTCTGAAGTTCTTCCTGGATTAGATTGATAATATTCTCTTTGAGAATATTATCTGTTATTTTGTAACTTAAATTGCTTTTAGTAAGATCCTTTGTTTATGTAAGAAATTTGATGAATTCTACATTGGAAATTTATGGGCCGAACTTTAGAAAACTTGGTCAAATGGCTAAAAGTAGAAAATAATTACAAGGGAACCATACTGAGTGCTTTTCAGTAGTTACCATGGACCATGTGGGAAACACTGAGAGAAATGTTTGCTTTTCTGCCTTTTCTGAAGGCCATTCTCCTGAGTAGTGATGGCCAGAACCTGGTGACTGGAGGGGACAATGGTGTGGTAGAGGTCTGGCAGGCCTGTGACTTCAAGCAGCTGTACATTTACCCTGGATGTGATGCTGGCATTAGAGCAATGGACTTATCCCATGACCAGAGGTGAGCCACAAGGAGAAATGTAATCACTTGAGAACTATCACTGAAAGTTCTTTACATTCTACCAAGGGTGAAATGTGCTATGAATAAGATTCCAGCAGCCAGATGGAAGAAAGACTAGCGCAGAAAAGGGTAAATTGAGAAGAGTAAGTACTGTAAGAAAGGATTCTAGTAAGAAGGAAACAGAGGAAGAGAAGAAAACAAAAAGAAAGAAAGGGGTCTGAAGAACAGGCACATCCAGACGCTGCCCAGAGCATAGCATTCTCCCCACCTAGAATTGTTCTCTGTTGTGAGACCCTCACCTCGTCTCACACAGGCCTCCCTGGCTGGCATTATGTGCAGGAGACACGTTTTTCAGCAGAAGTGAACTTGAGCTTGAGGCACACTTCTAGCTAACCGACTTCCAGCAAAGTGCATAGTGGAGACTGCAGCTGGCCTCTGTTTTAAAAGATACGAGTCACTCACTCATTACTTGAAACAATCCCCACCCCCCATTTTCTTATTCAAATATTTCTCTTTTACGTTATTTTGTTGTATTTTATTTATTTCCCTATGGCACTACAATCTTTTCTTGCAAAGAATTGATAGGAATGTTAATTAAGTAATATGATTTTCCAGTGTTCCCCAGTTTACAACAAACAGGATTTAGTTATTTCCTAAAATTCACCTTTGGGTTTATTATAAAGTGAAAAGGATATTTGGAATATAAAGTCTAAAATTTCTAAATTTTAAAAATAAATTAAAACTCTATAATCTTAATATGGTACATAATTTCTCAGTTTTTGTTATATATTTAACAAAAAGTTTATTAACTAACCTTTTTCAATTATATGTATATTCTTTATAAGAATATTGGTTTTACAATATTATAAATATTAAGGCTTATATGATAATTTAACAAAGCATAAAAATTAAAAAATTAAAAATGTATATATAATAAAATGGTACTAATGTCATCAAAAAAAAAAATGGAATTTAAACTAGTTTGGCGAGAGGATACTTGATATGTAGCCTAACCTGTTTTTAGAGAAAATTTAAGCAGATTATTAGTAGAGTGTTCCAAAATGCTGTAGTCCATATTCATGAATAAATGAGAATGGTTTACTGTGTAATTATTTGTATATACATGGGTTTTTCTACAGTATTTGAAATAATGTGTTCTTAAGTAGTTTAAATATTCACCCTGATGTTCTGATTCATTCATGTATTCATGTTGCAGACATTTGCTGCCTCCATCATAGATAGAGCTCTATGCAAAGTACTAAGGATACATAACATTACAGACTCCAAAGAGCTCAAATAGTCATAATAATTCTATATGAGGGAAGCAGGAACAGAGTAACAGAGGAAAGAAATGATTAACTCTTCTGGAGGGATAGGAAGGGCAGGAAAGGCCTTGTAAGATCGTTATCCATTCACTAGGCGTGGGGAGAGAGGGTGGATGGGAGAGCATATGCCAAGTCCCATTGGTGTTAGGGATCTCCCAAGAGGAGCAAGGAAAGATACTGATCAAGTTTCTATTTCTATTTTAATCTCATTCTTAATTTCAATTATTTTGTTGTTTTATAATGTCCCTGGTATGTTGGAACAGTAGCATATGCACATAAGTTATAAATTGATAGGTAAACATATATGGAGGATGCATACTCAAAAAGTGTTTATCTGGTGAGTTGTCTGGTCAAAAGTTAAGCAACACCTGGTCTGGTGTCCAGCTGTGTGTGGGATTGATTCGGCTTACCTCAGGAGGACCAAGAATGCATTTTCATCCTGTTTCCATGAACACAAAACTAAGACTTGGTGAACTTTGAGATCATGATAGTGACTAGTGTAAAGCAGCACCCACAGCAATGATGTGCCACTCTTAACTGCAGTCTCTGCTTTTCCAGGACTCTGATCACTGGCATGGCTTCTGGTAGCATTGTAGCCTTTAATATAGATTTTAATCGGTGGCATTATGAGCATCAGAACAGATACTGAAGACAAATGAAGAACCAAATGCCAAGTTGAAGCTGAGAGCACAAGTGCTGCATGGAAAGGCAATATCTCTGGTGGAAAACACCTCGTCTCCATCGACCTCCGTTTGTACATTCCATCACACCCAGCAATAGCTGTACATTGTAGTCAGCAGCCATTTTACTTTATGTGTTTTTTCACGACCGAACACCAGCTGCTACCAAGCAAGCTTATATCATGTAAATTATATGAATTAGGAGATGTTTTGGTAATTATTTCATATATTGTTGTTTATCGAGAAAAGGTAGTAGGACGCGTCACAAGAGACTTTTGACAATTCTGAGGAACCTTGTGTCCAGTTGTTACCAAGTTTAAGCTTTGAACCTAACCTGCATCCCATTTCCAGCCTCTTTTCAAGCTGAGAAAAAAAAACACGTTTGATACTTTGTACATCAGATGCATCTTATTTAAAGGGATACTTTTGTAAAAGTAAAACCTTGTATAAAGAACAAAATGTTTCTTAATTTTATTGTGGTGTTACAACTTGCATGTTCTTTAATCCTGATGTCTTGATGGAACAGGTGCATTCACACTATGAAACAGAAAGATCTGTCCAAGGACACAGCTTGTATGAAAGGGTTGAATTTGGGCTCAATGAGTAATTTTTGACATTTTCACCAAAATATGGTTTGCACTTTTTAATCTAAATTCTTCTTCCCTTCTTAGTAAAATTTG
Organism: Ceratotherium simum simum; assembly: GCF_057802395.1. NCBI lineage: Eukaryota > Metazoa > Chordata > Mammalia > Perissodactyla > Rhinocerotidae > Ceratotherium > Ceratotherium simum. Next base: position 68,790,406 of record NC_141909.1, on the reverse strand, counting down.
CTCATAAAGCATTTGGATACTAAGCCATTATTTGCCATTTTTGGTACTTTATACAAAGAAAATTCAGCCCTACCCTTCATAATTTGAAGACACAGCAGAAAGGGGGCTTAGGGATGAGGTCCTGGTTTTCATTGTATAAATAGGAGTCATGATCGTTATTTCCATAGTAATGACTTCCCAACTCCTGGACATCTCTTCCAGAGTCATCCTGCTAGCTTAGTGTGTGTACATTAGGGGAGGAGAATCTGATGCTAACTTTTTTTGTTTTTTGTTTTTTCCTTTGGTTCTTGAATAGCTTAGTTTCTTTAATAAGTAAGTCGGACTTAATTATAACAATAACTGAAGTTATTCTTTTAGGTTCTTGTGAAATTCTCACCTAAAGCCACATTCTTAGCCTAAGGCACTTCATCTTTTATGATATAAAATAATGGCTATTAAATGATTTTCCATACATTGTACTGATCAAGTTATACACCCAGGGGTATATACACTTTATTCATGTTTCTTCTTTGTATATTTGGTGACTGTATCGTCATAGATGTACATATTGTGTCGGTAGGGCTATGAGGCATGTTACAGGAATGTAATTTTCTCAGAATTTACACTCACTTGCAGTCATTTATTTAAAAAGATAAAACAAGATAATGGGTTCTTTGTATTGGCACTTTGCATCAGAAACATATCATTATTTATTGATGTGATTACTTATTTGTTATCCACCTTGTACTAGTAAGTTTTAGCACTGAATTCCTTCTTCATTGTTGTTTGTATTTATGAGATTCTGAAATTCTGGGGAATCAGCGTAATGATTAAGTTATTCATCACCAGGCTGTAAGCAATATCTTGAGTTTGTAGCTTAGAATTGGGAGGATCCTGAACATCTGGAAGGCAAGTTCATTTCATCTTGAGATCATGGTGAAATATTTTGGATATATAAATTCCTTAAGCTATTGTAACCATGTTTTATTGCAAAGATGTAAAATATGCCAGATGTGTGTGAGTTGGAAATCAAAAAAAAGAACAATAAAATATGCAAAGAATTCACTGATTGTTTCACATTTCATTAGACACTTCACTTACTTATGTGCATTCGTTATGTTGTCATACAAGTTTCAGAAATCAACATCACCTCGTATAAAGATCTACAGAATCTAAAAACATGAAATGGAGTCCTAATGAGGTCCCGTAATTTGCTGAAACATGAGCCACTCTGCTTGACCATCTGGCAGGGATTTGGGGTAACGGTGACCAGAGGGAACCAGCCCTTGTTGTTTCTTCCGCATCATCCACTTTTTAGGTTATTTTTATTTTATTTAAAAGGAACTAAATGCAGGTGATGGTGAAGGGTATAACTGCTCATTATATGCATGTTATCAAATAATGCTCTTTTCATTTGAACCATGCTTTCTGGAATTTATCATCGACCAGGCATGACAGAGGCAGGGACTGAGAGACCTGGAGGAGCGAAGCAGCTGCCGACCAAGGCAGGGCAGGTGGCTGGAATGGTGCTGAGGAGGCTTCGGTCACTCAAATTGGCGTGGGCGTTGGGGGCGGCAGCCCAGACAGGCCCAGGGAGTGACAGAACTGCAAGTAAGCTTCCATCTGCATTCTCAGGGCGAAAAGGACAGAACCAGCAGTAGCCTGAGCAAGGCTTGCTACTGTCGCTCTCCATCCTAGCCCCAAACCAGGCATCTGTCAGTCATCATAAGCCTGGCTGGCTCTCTCAACCCAGCCCTTCTTGCAGCCCATCAGTCACTCAGTCACACTGGCTACTGCCTAAAGGGTCTTTTTAAACCAATTCCCCTCCTTCCATCTTCTGGACAGTCACCGAAACCTCCTGAGGGGTATCTAGACCTCTCGTCAGACTTCTCCCACATACTCCATCCACCCTGCTGCCAGAGGGCCTGGCTACACCACCAACCCAGTCATCCCACTGCTGAGCACCCTGCCGTGGCTTCCCCATATTTTTAAACTCCGGTAGGTGAAAAATTGCAAGGAGAGCTTATTTTTAAGAGCAGAATCTAGGGCCCCATCGCCCCTGGGTGATTCTGATGTGGGTCGTCCTTGGGCACAATTTCAACAACACTGATTTGAGGGATAAAGTCCAAACTCAGTAGAGCACAGAAGTCCTTCAGGAGGGACACATTCTCACCTGTCCCTCCGCCTGGTTCCCTGCACCTCAGGCAAACCCACCTATTGACCAGTTGCTGAGAACTCCCCTGTGCCTTGGTCCCTACTCCCCTCCCTGACCGGAGAGCTCCTCTTTGTCCGCGCCGTCCCACTGATCTCCTTGTTGCAAATTGCCCTAAACCAATCTGCTCATGCACGGTCTTTTTGGCGGGTAAAGTGGTCCCCAAACCCCACATCCTCACTATGTTATGATGAAAACAATTTTTAGGACCAGTTTCTGTCACACATAGCGAGAAATTCTCATCAGACACGTTTTAGCGAGCAAGCACAAGACCATTCATAGAACTCTTCTGTGAGCGTCTGGAAGTCCAGTGCCTTGTTAGGTGATCTGCTGACCATTTTACACGAAGGAACACTGAAAGCAGATACGCCAATATTCTCGAAGCAGGATCCCGTTAGCTTTGTAATGCCATCAGCAAGCAGAATCCTCCAACCCAATCATTTAGGTATCAAGCCTTGGACACCACCCAAGAGTATAGGCTAAAAGCCTCAGTAGGTTCTTATACCTGGTTATGGAGAGGTAGGAAAGGTCTCTAGAGTACTGTAGCCAGTGTATGTTGAATTCACATATATTAAATACCACTAATTTCATCAATGACAGACCTTTTATATCATCCATTATGCTCATTAGGAAGCCAATAATTTCCCCGCTGAAAAGCCATTCTCAGCATTCACTATCCTAATAAAGTTTCTGGTTTCCTGTGGGATAAGGAGGCTGGAGTTCTGCTCCTTGACTTTACATTGAGACTTTACTGAGTAAATGATCTGGAGTGTAAATTTTGATCAGGGCAACTGACTGACCTCTAGAATGCAGTGTGCGTTAACACGTACTATCACATTGTATATACTGGATATTTTAAAGTCAATTACAACATCATAACACTTCTACTTATTGTTGTAGACTCAGCTCAGGTGTGCCCTCCTCTGCGAGGCTTTCCTCACATCTGGCATGTCCCTGTCCCGGCACTAAGTAGTGTATTGTCGGAGCTGACTTGCTCCTGCTCCCTCAGGACTGTGAGCTTCTTGGCAATGGGACTGTTTTATCTTGTATCCTTAGCCCAGTGTTGGATTCAGAGTAGATTGTCAATAAAGGTAGATTTGCTAAATGTGTGGATAAACAGATGAGTACCAGATCCCTGGGCAAAATGACAAAGTTGGCAAGGATGCTCAGGAGCCCACCAACTTCCCTCTTCCCACTGCCCGGACATCCCAAAGCCTCAGGTTGCCCTCTCCCGCCCTGCACTGTGGTCCTTCCAGAGAGCACCACGCTCCAATTACCATCACAGCCAGAGCCTTTTCCATCAAGGTTCAAAGAATCACTGATTACAGCAATGCCCATGGCTATAAAAGAAGGAATATTTAAATTTTTAAATGACTGGCTCTTTACCCACAGTCATCTAATTGGAAGAAGAGGGAGCTGACAGATGATTTAGGGTAAGAGCTTTTCCTGATGCTCTGGCCAATTCAAGTCGCTGAAGGGCAGGGTCCAATACCTGGGCTCCTTACTCTGGAAGTAACTTTTAGTTCCCTTATCATTTAAAATTGGGATAATAGAGGACTGGCCCGGTGGCACAGCGGTTAAAAGTGCCTCCGGGTCCACAGGTTCGGATCCTGGGCACACGCTGATGCACCGCTTGTCAAGCCATGCTGTGGCAGCATCCCATATAAAGTAGAGGAAGATGGGTGTGGATGTTAGCCCAGGGCCAATCTTCCTCAGCAGAAAGAGGAGGATTGGCATCGGATATTAGCTCAGGGCTAGTCTTCCTCACAAAAAAATAAAATAAAATAAAATAAAATGGGGATAAGAATATCTACATTGTGCTGTTTTGAGGATCAAAATTCATAGCACATGTCAAGCACCTGAGCGCCTGGCTCTCAGTAGATTTCAGCAGATGGTCATTGCCTCCACAGCCTAGTGGACATGTTTCATTTTCATCTGCTTGGCATCCCTTTCCCTATTTATCTGTGTATCTTTGGGGATAACTTTTCTTCCCCTCCCTGTCATGTCATTTTTTACTGGGACCTGATCTCTGGGATCTCCTGGACTTAGGCCTGTCCAACCATGTCAGCTCCATCCTCGTGACCTCAGTGATTGGTCAGGGTAGATCTGCCAGAGCCCTTCCCTGAAATGTTACATTCTGAAGTGAGGGAGAGAAGTCTTCTCTTTCTCCTGGTGTCACTGACCTCTCACCAAGAAACTAGGGACTGCTAGCAACCATGTTCTCCACTATGTAGACAAAGCCAATTTGCAATAGGTGAGAATAAAGCCATGATAAATGACAGAATGTGTGCACTTGTCTGCCAGCCACAAGTCACTAGGGACCTAAATTGCCTGCATTCTTACAGGTGTCTCAATTCTGGATCCCTGCTTTAGTTAATAGCCAATAAATACTCTTCCCCCTCCTTAAGTTGATCAAAGCTGTATTTTTAGGTGCTTGACATCAAATCAAAGCATTCTTCATTAATACAATTCCCTGACCCCAGTTCCCTAGCTCTGCTTAGAGAAATGTGACAAATCCAAATTTGGTGGTAAAAGCTAAGCATATTCTTAGCCTACATTTGACCTAGCAATCCCATGTTTAGGCAAAGAGCCAAAAGAAATGCCTACTTCCTTCCATCAACAAGACTTGGAAAAGAATCGTCTTAGCAACTTTGTTCCTAATAACCAGACATAGATGTTGAGTAAAAAAATCCCAACACAAAAGAGTACATACTCCGTTTTATACAAAGTACAAAAACAGGTGAAACTGATATGTGCTGTTAGAAATCAGAATAGTGGTTACTTTTGGTCGGAGACAGTGACTGGTAAGGAACATGACAGGTCTCCTGGGGCCCTAGAGTTCTGTTCTGGGGTGTTGGGTTCTCTCTCACAAGCTGGGTGTGTTACCCAGGTGCATTCACTTTGTGAACATTCACTGAGCTGTATAGTGAGGATCTGTGTACTTTTCTGTGTATACGTTGCACTTCAATAAACAAGTGTTACTTCCAACCAGCCCTGGTGGCCTAGTGCTTAAATTTGGCGTGCTCCACTTCAGCGGCCCAGGTTTGGTTCCTGGGCGCGTACCTACACCACTCGTCTGTCAGTGGCCATGCTGTGATGGCAGCTCACATACAAAAAGAGGAAGATTGGCAACAGACGTTAGCTCAGGGTGAATCTTCCTCAGCCAAAAAAAAAATGTTACTTTAAAAAAGTTAAAAATATGCCCTGTTTCACTCTGGCTCCTGCAACCACTCTGAATTTGTCGGCCCTGGGCCAGTCCTGTACTCAGAGCCAGTGACCACAGCCCCCACAAGCCCCTTTCTCCTGTGGTTTTTAGGTTAGCTGTCTTGGCTACCCTGTCCTGGTGAGCACTTTAACTCTTCTAATGATAGCCTTGGATACAGTGCCTCCTCCTCCAGGAAGCCCCCGTGCCTCACAGTTGGTGCCCATCTCTGTGTGCCAAGGTGGCTTGCACACCCCTCTCCTTGCGCTCTCATCTCCCTATAGTCTCATTGCTCATTGACACGTATCTCCCTCCCACTACATGACAACTCAACTGCCAGGACTTTTCCTTTTGGTGTCCCAGGCATTTAGCACAAAACTGTGTTGTCATTGTCAGGTATGTGTCTGTCTTTCCCACTAGACTGTGAACCTACATGCTAAGCCCTTGAAAATGTTGATTGAATGAATGAATAAACCACTGAAGAAGTAAATGCATGGGTCATGTGGGAAGAACAGTTAACTTGGGACTTGGAGACCTGGGTCTGAGTCCCAGCTCCCTGCTGACCAGCTCTGTGACTTGGGCAGGTGATCGAAACTTTCTGAGGCTCAATTTTTCAGGTGTACAACAGATAGACCTCTTGTGCAGGTTGCATGCTTTGCAAATCATAAAGCGCCATGTAACTATGAGGTATTACCACTGAGCAAGGGAGCCCTCCAGCACCAGGTCGAGTGATTTTATGACATGGCCAAAACTCACAGGAGGGGCTGGCAATCTTTTTTGATAGAATCTAAACTCTCAGTGGGAGAGGCTGAGCCAGCAGCTTCCCGCCACCACATGTAGACATACATTTGGATTTCAGCTCTGCTTAGCACCTAGTAATAAACAAAGATTTTGTTTGGTTTAGTTCCATTCTTTTTTAATGCCCCTTCCCAGTCAATACAGAAACAAAAACAGGAAGCCACTCAACGCCATTGGGAAAGCCAACTTCTTAGCAAGGCTTTCTCTGAGTGATCGTTCTTTTGGATGATGAAATATTTTCCCTGTTTGCATCTAGAGCCAAAACCCTAGTAGGGAAGTCTGTGGTTAGAAGCTTGGATTGCCTCTGTACAGACTTTCCTCCCCTCTGGCGGCAAGAGAGTCCCACGGGAACCATTCTGAAGGCAGGAGGGCTTCTGTGGCTGCAGGCTGGGCCGGGGGCCCAGCGCTCGACAGGTCTGAGCCAGCACCTCTCAGATGGAAGGTGGCCGCGGGAAGGATCAAGCTCTCCAAGTCAGGGGAGGGCTAGGGGCAACAGGACTTGGACCTAAGGAGAGAACCCCCTAGCCCAATGTTGTTGGGGGGCTGCAGAGGTTATTGGTTGACTCATCTCCTTTGCCTTACTAGGAAGCTGATGGCCAGAGAGGTCACAACCGCTGCCTCAGTCAGCCACAGGCAGTAAGTGGCAGGGCTCCCATCCTGCTCCCCTGCCCTCCATCCAACACCCACAACAGCCAGACAAGGGATAACGCTGGAGAGAGGCTGCGAGCCTTCGATGGGGTGGGGGTGGGGTGGAGAGTTTGGGATGAGGTCGGCCCTGGGCATGCATTTCCAGTGTCACCAGCTGCAGGCGACCATGATTAGTCGTCCCAATGGGGCAGGAAAAGAGGTGGGCCCCATGTCCTCTGTGTAATTACACCAGCGCTTCCCAAGCCTGACCTGCAGGCCCAGGATGAAGATGCCATTGGTCTAAAGTGAAATCAGACGATAAAGACCAGAGAGTGAGCTTGTCCTAAAGCTAAAATGGCTCAATTATTCTTATTCTGAGAGTATGCCTTTTGTGCGTGCCAAACATTTTCTTTCAAATGAAATTAGGGAAACTGTAGACAATCATTTTTCATATCTTTCTTCATCAAATGAAGTTGGTGCCCAAAATGTTTCTGAAATGCCATTTCCTGAAACCCTGAAATCACTCTCTGATTTAGACCTGGCGTCACCCTCAGGAGCGAAGCAGACCCGAAGGTCCCAGAGGAGGCGGGCCCAGAGCCCAGAGGCCAGAGGCATGGTGGGTGCAAGCCAGGGGTGCCGGTTTCTGTGCAGGATGAAACCAAACCAAACTAAACTAAACTAAACTAAACCAAACCAAACCAAACTAACCCTTCCTCTCTGACTAGGTGGTTAAACAGTACAAAGATCCAAATTTATGTCTACCAGGGACAGCAGAAAGCCACTGGTGCAACCTCGCCCACAGAGAACATCGGTTCCATCAGAAATCTCCCACTGCTCCTGTGAGAGCCCCCTGTCCCACCACCCCCATCCAGTCCTGAGAGGCGGGGATAGGGCTTGCGGAGCCAGGGGAGGGGGTACAAGCACCCCAAATCCTGGCTCCACGGGCAAATCCTGCCCTCACTTCCCTCCCAGGATCACCTGAAGGAGAGGGAGCCCCCAAGGGTCTTGGAGAAAGGGTCTCCCCTCCATTAGTCAGGCTTCTCACTTACAAGCAAAGAAAACCAGTTCTGGGGGACTGAAACAGAAAAGCGATGTATTGGAGAGGTATTGGAACGCTTCCTCCATCTCAGGCTGTATGGTGGCACAGACGCCCTGAACGCCCCTCCCAAACGGAACAACTAGAGTGTTGGATCCACTACAAAAACCATAGCTTAAATGCATGGCTGAACTGGCACCAAAAAAAAAAGACTCCCCAGAGGCCAAGCACAAAGTGAAAGTGGGAAGAAGCCTGGGTTGCCTCAAGGGTTGTTCTGGGGAGGAAAGAGGATCATGCAGCAGGGCCCACGGCCCAGTGGGCGGCCCAGGGCTCGCGGCAAGTGTTAGTCCTCACGGTGGGCATGCTTATTGCAGGGTTTGGTATATGTGCTGGTTTGTTATTTTTGCTTTGTTTTGTTTTGTGTGAGAAAATGGGAGACCACTGGCTTCCTCACAGAGATGGAGTAGTTAAAATAACAGGGCCTGAGGATGATAACATTCACAAAACTCATGCCCATACCGCAGGGATTTAAAAATAGCGAACAATAGGAACTAGAGGAACAGCAGGTGTGCTAACCAGAGGATGGGTGGGCTGCTGTGATGCAACCTCCAGTTCGTTCTGAGCTCGCTGGCAGGGCCAGCCAAAAACAAAAGCAGAGAAGCATACTGGTAACTCCAGTGAGCTATTACTAGTAGTCCTATCGAGAACCTACTGGGGGCCCGGTGCTGTCATGTGACCTACATGCACTATTTCCTATCCTCACAACAACGGCCGCGTGAGGTAGACATCATCCTTCCTGCTGTTCAATAACAGAACCGAGGCCTAGAGAGGTTAACCTTCTTGTCTAAGGATACACACAAATGTTTCCTCGCAAGAAATTCTGAAATTAATTTCTTACATACGGGGCACTCAGAAATCAAATGACCAATGTTTTTATAGCACATGCAAATGCAGTTTTTATTTGACTTTTTCTGTAATAGCAGTGGATAAATTCTAAGGATGTAATGTGAAAGAAGCTCGAAGGTAACCCTTGGAAGGTAACCCTTGGAAACAGTAAGTTAGCAGGACTGAGGTGTGTGGCCTTCTGGAAATCTCACTCGACAGGTTGTCTCTCATTGGCACATTGCAGAGTACTGGAGGGCAGTGGACCTCCTCCAACAAGGTCTTAAGGGGAACTCCCCCATACTGGGGGAGAGAGCAAATCTGGATGTTTTGGAAATCATGAATATAAGAAACGGGGACTATGATCTCTCATGAAGGTCGAGAAAGCTTGGCTGGTATCTTTGCTGGGAGTGAAGGTTGCCCCATTACTTAATTTATTCACTCTTCTGATTAATACTTTTAAGCCTCTGCCATTTGCCAAGTTCTGTGTGAGGCTCTGGGTTCAGAGCTGAGAGCCAAACCCTCAGGGGTGACAGTTCAGTGGGGAGACTAACAAGCCACTCATCATGTCAGCAGCAAGTGTCACTGTGTGATGAGTGATGGCAAAACAGGAAAATGACAACACAGGTCTCTTATCCTGTGGTGTTATATCATGGAATACCAAGACAGCTGCACAATGCTGATATTTTATTTTTAAATAAGCTAAATTAAAACTGTTGCACCTATAGCTAAATAACTCTATTCCAAATTAGTCCCCAGTCTCTGTTCTTGCTAAGAGAGGTCTAGGGCCCAGCCTGAGGTTCCTCTGTGCTTTCAGCTGCTTTCTTCAGGTAGGATGATGGGGGAAGAAGGTCCAGGCTAAAATAAATTATCCTAGGCAGGAGACAGCAGGCCCTCGGGGCAGGCTTCAGTTCAGAGAGAAAGGAGAGCAGTGGGGATCAGAGGGGACTGGAGGGAAGAAACTCACCTCTGGGAGATGGGCTGTATCTGCCTCTAGGTGAAGGGCAGGGAATTGGGTCTGGAAACTTCCTCCGCTTCCCTCTCATCTCCCTTCCTTTTCCTCCCCCCTCCACCATCTTCCCTCTCCTAATCCCCTCACCACACCCCCCACCTGTTGGCTTTACTGTGTCACCCCATCCTAATTCTAAATGATTCTCCAGCCTATTGAAGTGGATTGAAACCTGAAATTGCTTTGAGGAGACATGAAAAAACTAACAAGCAGAAGGAAAGATGGGAATTAAAGGGAGATCTTTTGAGAAGGGTTTGAAAGTGAGAAGGGATGTGATCAGAGCACTTTCTAAACACATACACCTTTGTTGAAGCATAAAGACAATATGTCTTTATTTTACATAATCGCATATCAAAGTGTGAATGATTACTTCAGATTGAAATTCTGAAAAATCAATATTGCACCAACAAAAGTACCAGTAACCCCGTTCTTATACATCATACGATAAACCAGAATCCTGGAAGCCAGTAGATATTGCAATCACTACTTTTCTACAGTTGTGGGCAGAGTGCGGGGAGCAGAGAGGGGGACCCCTTCCCAGGACTGGGGCTGGGGCTGGGGCGGGCTTCCTGAGAAAGGTGGTGACTGGAAGCTGAGACTTGAAAGGGGGGGACTGTAGCTGATAAAATGATGTGAAGGAAAAGAGGGAGAGGTGACCTCCCACCCTTGGGAAAGTACTACCCCTTTGGTGTCACAGTTTCTCACCAGGAGTGCTGCAAGCAAAGCCAGCTCATTCTTCAGGGAGCAGCTCTGGACCCACCTAGCTCTTAAAAGGCTGCACATACAGCCTAGAAGAGGTGTTTCCAATCTGGATGATTCTGAAAGCAGATATTACGTATTGCCCACCTGGGCCCTGGGAACTTGAGGAGCATCCCACAGCACATCTGACTCAGGGAGGCAGAGACTCTGTTGTGTACCCCAAATCTGAGTGTGTGGGTTTACTTTAGGGACTCAGACACGAATGTTAGAGAATGCAGCTGCCCATGTTGGGGTGGGGAGTTGTTTGCTTCCTAACTCTTAAATTTCACTTACATGTTGTAATAAAGATGGAAACAAGCTATGTCTTTCTGGTTATGAAAGTATGTTTTCCTCCTGGTCACTGGCATGGAGTTTATGGGCTTCCCAACAGGAACTTCTATCTGGTATTGTAAAAGACGGGGAGCTCAGAGCTTTCTGAGGGACCTGGCCCCTTGCATGGACAGACCTGAAATGTTTTGCTCTTCTTGTATTAAAAAATCTACCTCATTGAAACCTCCAACCATACCCCTAGCTCTGCCCTTGGAAGCTGAACAAACGAGTCCTGGGAAAATAAATAATTCCGCTGGGAGCAGGAGCCCCAATTTTCCTTGGAGAGCATCTGTTGCTTATGGGAGGGACCACCACAACAAAAACCTCACAATTCATTAGTTAATAGAAGAATATCCATCTTCCTACTTAATTTGACAAGGGGACCTACAATCAGTTCATCTAAAAGTGAGACCAGGCCATTTATTTATAAATTGAAAATGAGCGGAGTAAAAAAAAAAAACAAAAAAAACCCCCGTTTTACAGAACTTCAAATGCCTATCTACAAACTTAGAGGACCACGAGCATCTACACTGATTTTTGTAAGTAGAATGCAGATTTTTGTATGGCTACTGATGTTTGATACATAGACAGGCCAAAGAAAAATGCAAATAGTTGTTGCATTATCCTCGGCAGATTTCTACATAAAGTAAAAGGAAGTATGGAAGTGGGCAATGTTGGAAATGAAATCCAGTTGTTCCTTACATATTATAATGAGAAATCCAGACCTGAAGTTCTAAGGAGAAAACTGGCACAAGTTTAGAGGAAAAAAACTATTGAGGTAAATGAAAAAGCATGTGAGATATTGGCATAGAGATGTTGGAAAAACCCTATGAGAAAATTGGATAGACTAGCCTTCAAGTTTATAAAGAAAGGAATATAATTGAAGGAGTAAATGGAAGGAAAAATTTTGGCAAAAATCAGAGAAAACCATTTAGATTCTATTTTGACAATATGGAGGTTTAACTAGTCAAAAACCATCCCACTACAAAACATCTAAAAATGCTGGAGTTGACAAAAACTTAACAGAGGTCACCAGAGGCCAAAAACAAAACGGAGTCATGAATCCAGAAAGGTAAATTCTATGAAGAGTACTACCACTCTAAGGTCGTTTGTAAATTCCAGTTTCCAAGGCCCTATGGGGAAAGAAAGGCTTGGACCTACCAAAATGAAGAGTTGGAACAGAACCACGGCCCACCTCCAGAATTTCTGGCACAAGGCCAGAATTTCTATTCTTAAAGTGAAAGATGATTTTTAAAGTAACCAGAAAAAACAAAGAAAAGTAATTTATCTTTTTGCTTTGGCTCAGTATAGAAAAGGAAAACAAAGTCTCTACTGACAATTCATAATCACAGCCCAGCCCATTAACTGCATGACACTGAAAGCCCCAAGCCAAGGTTTCAATTCAAAGAGGTCCTAGTTTGGTTTTATCCTCGGGCACCTGAAAAAAATAAATGCAAATTGTCCCTGGAGAAATAGACTCTTAGTCTTCAGCAATTTCCCATGGTTAAATTTGCATGGAATATGAACACACACACACACACACACACACACACACACGCACATACACAGAGAAGGAAACATGTCACCAGGAGCAAGAATCAATCACCAGCTGAATTAGGCTCCTAAATATTACAAATATTGGAACTGTCAAAATCAAAATTTGTTAAAGTTAATGTGTTCTATATTTGTAATACATATTTTTATACCCTGAAGTTCTATTGGTTATTTTTAAGGAAACCAAAAGGAGAAAGGAGAATAAATATGAAAAAAAGTCACACACTATACAAAAGACCAGGCTGATTTCAAAAATAACCAAATCAAACTTCAAGGAAATAAAAAATAGAATTAGTAAAACATAAAGCTTAATGGACAGATTATACAGCAGATTAGTCTCAGCTGAAGAAGGTAAATTAGTGAACTGAAATTTAGATCTGAGGAAATTACCTAGAATGCAGGACAGAAAGCAAAGAGATGAAAAATATGAGGACATGGAGAATTGAATGAAAAGTTTTACATATGACTAATTGAAATTCCAAGAATGAGAGGAAAGCAATATTCAAACTGATAATGGTTGAGATTTTTCCAAAATTGATGAAAGTCATGAATCTGCAGAGGCAGGAAACACAATGAATCCCAAACAAGATAAATACATAAACAAACATCTAGACACATTGCAGTGACAATGCAGACAGCCAAAACAAAGAGAAGATTCCAAGAGAGAAAAGGCAGATCATCCTACAAGACAATAGCAATCAGCCAGAAAGTGGACTTCTCAACAAGAAAAACAATGAAGCCAGAAGAAAAAGAAATAACATTTTCAAAGTACTAAGAGGAAAATAACAACTAATGAAATATTATATACATAGCAAAACTACCGTTCAAGAATGAGTATGAAATAAAGACATTTTCATGTAAACAAAAACTCAGAGCATAACCATAACAGACCTTCACAAAGGGACTTAATATTCTTCAATCAGAAGGAACAGGATCAAAGAGAGACGCAAGAAGGAATCCTGTGCAAGAATATGGTAAATACATGAGTAAATCTAAACAAGCACCAATTGAATAAACAACAATAATAATAATGTCTAATATGGGGGGTTAACATAAGGGTGGAAACCCAGAACTTGACAATGGCGTCCTGTTAAGTGGGGAGGGTGGTAGGGGGTGGTTGTATTGATTTACTAGGGCTGCCATAGCAAAGTAGCACACGCTGTGTGGCTTAAAAAACAGACATTTATTTTCTCATGGTTCTGGAGGCTACAAATCTGAGATCAAGGTGTCTGTAGGGTTGGTTTCCTCTGAGGCCTCTCTCTTTGGCTCAGAGATAGCTGTCTTCTCCCAATGTCTTCACATGGTCTTCCCTCTGTGCATGTCTGTGACCTAATCTCTTCTGAAATGACACCAGTGATGTTGGATTAGGGCCCACCCTAATGACTTCATTTAACCTTAATTATTTCTTTAAAGCCCCTAATTCCAAATACGGTCACATTCTGAGGGACTGGGGTTAGGACTTCAACATATGAATTTTAGGGGGGAGACACAATTCAGCCCGTAACAGCGACAAAGCACTCCAGGGTCCTTGTGTTGTCTTCTGAGAGGCTAATAAGGGAGACTCAGTTCCTTGGGGACCCACAGGTGGCCAGTACCAGGCACCTCTCCCTGCCTCATTAGCAGGGAAAGCAGGAGCTTTTCCCTGCCTGGAGGCATGAGAAGTCCTAATCCCTTACATTTCCTTGGGCTATGGAGCCACCATCTCTCCAATGCATAGAACATAGCAAGAATGACATTAAAGCTTGCTTTTGTTTCATTCTTTAAAAAAAATAAGAAGAAAGAAAGCCAATAGACAGTTTAAATACCAAATTTCTTTTCTCAGGACTTTGTTCAGTTTAAGGTGGCTGATCAGATGAGGAAAGGCAAGCAGCTTCCAGACTGGACAGCTGTCCTGGATCAATAAGCCTGCAGGACTGTCAGTGGGGAATCTCTCCTTCCACAATCTCCATTACAAAAACTATACCACAGCCCACGATATCCCTAATTCCACCTTGTTTACTAGTTGAAAAAAATTGAAGTCCAGGCTTCCCTTTGCCATCCATTGTCTATTATAAGTCTTTCTTAGGCAAAAAATAAATAAATATAATAAACTCACAGGAAGCTTCTTGGGTGTTATACTTGACGTGTTACCTCCAACCTGCTCAGGCTTGTTTTTGTTTCTGGTTGTTACCAAACCAAAAACTAGAAGACTGAGACCCATGTACACAAAGGGAAGGCCTTGCAGGACCAGCGAAAGGAAAGCGCTCAATGACTAAGCTTTAGTAGCCTTGGCTTACGTTTTCCACAGCTGTTTGGAACACAGTCAGGATTAATAATGAATAGCTATCTTTCTGGACTTTGTCAGGTGGTAGCCCACATACGAATGGGCACACAGTGGCTTAAAAAAAAAAAAGGTCCCCGAATGCCTGCAGCAGAAGGGATATGAAACGACATCCCACAGGGAGGGCTTTGGTTCAAATGGGGGGGGGGGTCTGTTTTCTGGTGGACCCTAATCAGGAAGTGCTCTTGTGCTGAAGAGCAGGTAAGGTAAAGCAGAATATCAACTGGCCAAGAATAGAAAGTTGTCAGGCTGAGAAGGAAATAATGAAGAGCCAATTTCAAATGTTTAGCAGAAAACATAACAAGGAGGAAATCTCCTTAGAAATAATGTTAATAAGATGACATTATGAAAATGAACCCTAACAATTACACACCTAAAGACTGAATTCTTCCCCAAGAAAAACCATCCTGATGTACAAACCTGTCACTGCAATACGGGCGGGACTGGGACAAGAACAGGGGACCATACAAGACAGTGAATATGAGCAGAACTTAAGTCTTATCAGAGTAACACCCTAAGTCACACCTGCTGAAGGATTTCACCAATTTTTAAATCAAGCAAGAAACAGAAGTTAATTTATAATTTCACTGTGTTTTAGTAGTAGTATTTTTTTATATTATGCGATTGAGGTTATGATTATGGTCTTCATTTCCAAATGTGGGTCCAGTCATTTACTGTTTCATTTCCTGTGTAAAGTCCCAAGTTCAAGGACTTCTCCAGGTTCTGTCACAGAGGCCTCTGCACAGAGAGAAATTTACAGCACTATTAAGAGCAAGAGTCTTCCCTAGATGGGATAAAACTAGGGAAGTAGCCCCCAGCCGAGATTCTCCAATAGAGCTGTATTAATCAGCTCAGGCTGCCATAACAGAATACCACAGACTGGGAGGCTTAAACAACAGAAATGTATTTTTTCACGGTTCTGGAAGTTAGAAGTCTAATCAAGGTGCCATCAGGGTTGTTTTCTGGTAAGGACTGTCTTCCTGGCTGTAGATAGCTGCCTTCTTGCTGTGTCCTCCCACGGCCTTTTCTCTCTGTGTGCTGGAGGGGAGATCTCTGGTGCCTTTTCCTATTCCTATGAGGACACCAGTCCTGTTGGATCAAGGCCCCACCCTTAGGACCTCATTTAACCTTAAATACCTCCTTAAAGGCCCTATCTCCAAATACAGTCACGCTGGGGGTTAGGGCTTCCACATATGAATTTGGGGGGGATATAATTCAGTCCAAAACAAGAATATTGCTTCATGGAGGGTCATTTGTGACATTTGAGAATATGACAAAACCCCAGACTTGTGTGTACCTCCAAGGTGAGAGGAAAAGCATTGCCTTTGCCTTCACAAGACACGATTTTGAATCTTCTACCATTTATCTGCTAAAGTGATCTTGGGCAAGTTCCTTAACAGGGTTTTTGCAAGGGTCTCATAAGACACTGCATGAAAATGTGTAGTCCTGAACCCTACGAATGGAAGAAAACTAATACATTATAGTTCAATATGACTCTTTTTGATCATTCTATATGTTCCAGAAATGTACAGTCAAAACGGTGCAATTGGGTGGGATCCAATAAAAAACTTGTAAGACTATAATATTGGTCATTTTAGGTCAAAACAACTTGAATCTATTTCCAGGCTTTTTCTGGATTAGTTCATTTTCTCATTTTGGTTCCCTTGGACCAAAATATGAACAGCTGGACTGCCAGAAATTATGTCCTTTGCCCTATTTTCCAAAGCTGGCTTCCTTTTCCTTCCAAAAGTGAAAAAGGATTAGGATTAACAGTTAGACAAACTAGTGTAGTGTGTCTTTTATGGAGAGAAAGCAGAATTCACTTACTGAGTTAGTCATTTTTCTAACAATCAAACACTCTGTCCTGAACCCATTTAAACTGATATTGTGTTGAATGATGTCACTAATGTTAATTGACAGTTTGCTGGAAACCATCTCTTAAAAACTCTCATTTTTCTGTTCGAGACCTGTTTATTTTGTTACAGAATTAGAAATCAAGGAGGAACTTCTAGAAAGAAAAAGTATGTATGTATGTGTACACGCATATGTTCTGGCTTTTATACTAGGAAGGTCATTTGCAAGAGAGAGAGAAAAAAATGAAACAAGTAGAAATGAAATTAGACCTGTGTTTATACAGTTCTCCACATTGGCCCAGGACTTATTTTTGAAAGTTTGTAAACTAGCCTTCCAGTTTAAATTGAATAAGTAGGTGCAGCTGAGTAAATGAAGAGACCTGGGTTTGCAGCCATGTGTTTTCACTTTAAAATTACATTGAAGAGGAACAGAGGGGGTTAGAAACAAAAATAAGAAAAAGAGATATACGACAGGCTATGTTTAAAGGGAAAATGTGAGAAAACCAAGAGTCAAAACAGAAGTCCTCTTTCCTCAGCCCTAGAGGCCCACAGCCACTCCACCCTGACAGGAGAGAGAAAGAGCCTTCTCAGAGCCACTTCTACAGACCTGGGATAGATGGGAGATCCTTCGTGGAAGGGAATTCCACACACCCAAAGGCAAGGTCCTGGGACACGACTTTAAAAGGTTGGGAGACATTCTGGAATGGCCTGGATTTAAGACATGTCCATATGGGAGTCTCCCCATGGCTTCCCCAGGGGAAAGCCATTCATCTGCTCATCTTAAACACCAACCTAAAACGACTGACCTGTTCCTCAGTAAGTCAGGACAATGATTTCCTCTAGAGCTACTTGTTATAGGTTGAATTGTGTCCTCCGATTTATATGTTGAAGTCCCAACCCCCGATATCTGAGAACGTAACCACATTTGGAGATAAGGTCTTTAAAGAAGAGACTGAGTTAAAAGGAGACTGTTAGGGTGAGCCCTAATCCAATATGAGTGGTGTCCTTAGAAGAAGAAGAAGAGAACCAGGGGTATGTGCACACGGTTAAAAGGCCATGTGAGGACACAGAGACAAGGCAGCCACCTGCAAACCAGAGAGAGGCCTCAGGAGAAACCAGCCCTGCTGGCTTGATTTAGGACTTCCAGCCTCCGGAGCTGTGAGAAAATAAATTTCTGTTGTTTAAGCCACCTAGCTTGTGGTAGTTCGTTAGGGCATCTCTAGCAAACTAGTTCACTAATGAAGAAAACCACTCCCATAGCGCCAGTTAGAGGTGGGTTGTTTTCTTGACAGCATCACCACAGAAAGAGTAAGGTGGCTTCTCTCTAACACCAATAGAACTGCTTAGTTTTTGCCTCCTTAACTGCACAGGGCAAGTTGTAAAAACCATCTGAAGATTGTAATTACTCATAACCTTCTGGGTGATTCTAAAAGACTTCCCTCAACTTACCCTTATAATCTCCAATGGCCCTGTTAAGGGTTGAATTGTGTTCTCCCCACCCAAAAAAAGAAATGTTGGAGTCCTACTTCCCGGAACCTCAGCAAGTGACTTTATTTGGAAATAGGGTCTTTACAGAGGTAATCAAGTTAAGATGAGGTCATGAGGGTGGGCCTTAATGCAGTATGACTGGTGTTCTTATAAAAAGGGAAAATTTGGACACAAACACAGGTAGAATCTATGTGAAGATGAAGGCAGAGATCAGGGTGATGTTTCTGCAAGCCAAGGAACACCAAAGATTGCTGGCAAATGACTGGAAGCTAGGAGAGAGGCATGGAGCAGATCCTTCCCTATGGCCTCAAGAAAGAACCCACCCTGCTGATGCCTTGATCTCAGACTTGTGGGTTCCAGAACTGTGAGACAATAAATTTCCATTGTTTAAGCCATGCAGTGTGTGGTACTATGACATGGCGGTCCAAGGAAATGAATACAGTCCCTCTTCAAAGTGTTTCTCATTTCCTGGAAATGTGATGAGAATCACCTCCTTCTGGTTCCAGTTTGGCATCTGTTGTTCCAGGCAGGTGTGGGGCTTGATGATTTGGCATATTTGTTCTACAAGGGTCTGGCTTCCCCCTTGCCTCCTCAGACTCATCTCTCTCCTACCCTCCACCCCCCATACACACCTAATAGCTCTGAATTGCTCTCTCCCCCACTGCCCTATTCTGGTTCCTCTCTCCAGAACGCCCTTCATGCCCACATCCCTTCCCTGCTGCCTATTTGAGGCTCCATTTCAGTTTCTTTTTAAGAAAGTCTTCCTTCGCCCTTTCTCGCCCCTACCCAAGCGGGCCCCTGCAAGCCCTCCAGAAATTCTGCCTTCTTTGGATCCCCTAACTCAAAGCCTGGCGTACGTTAGGTATTCAGTTAACGTTTACTGAAAGAATAAATGAAGAATAACATGGAACGATGTCATGTAAAGACAGATGTCTTAATCTATTGCTATGTAATAAAGTACCCCAAACGTCACAGTTTATTCTTGCACGGTTTCTGTGGGCTAGGAACTGGGAGTGGCTCTGCTGGGTTTCAGGTAAGCTGTTGGCTGGCGCTGGCTAAATCCAAATATGAAGGGTCTGCTTCCAAGCTCACTCAGGTGGTTGCTGCAGGCTTCCCTTCCTTTCTGGCCATGAGTGTCTCCTCTGTTCCTCACTGCCGCAGGGGCCTATCATGGGCTGCCTGAGTACCCTCAGGACGTGGTGGCTGGCTTCCCCCAGAGTGAGCGACTGAAGCAGAGCCAAGGTGAAAGCCACAGATGCTGTTTTTTAGCTTTATTGAGGTGTAATTGACAAATTAAAATTGTAGATATTTAAGGTATACAACTTGATGTTATATGTATACATTGTGAAATGATCGCTACAATCAAGCTAATTAACATCACCTCACAGTTACCTTCTGTGTGTGTGTGTGTGTGTTTGTGTGTGTGGTGAGAACACTTAAGATCTATCCCTTAGCAAATTTCAAGTATACAATGTGGTATTGTTACTATAGTCACCAAGGTGTACATTAGATCTCCAGAACTTACTCACCTTGTATAACTGAAACTTTGAACCCTTTGATGAACTTCCCCATTTCTCCGATCCCCAGCCCCTGGCAACCACCACTCTATTCTGAGCCACAGACTCTGATAACCTAATCTTGAAAGTGACATACCGTCACTTCTGCTGTATCTATGGATACAATGTGGGAGAGGATTACATAGGGTGTCAATACCAAGAGTTGGAAATCATTGAGGCCGTCTTGGAAGCTGCTACCACAATAGATATAGGGTTCAAATCCTAGCCCTTCCACTGACTGACTCCGGGCAAGGCTGTTGCCTTTATTAATCTTCCTTAGTTGATTTTTATCTGCATAACGACCATTAATAATTGTAAGGTGACTATTCAGGTGGTTGCACATGTTGTCTAATTTAACCCATACATGAACCCCCAGAGGCAGGGATTACTATCTCCATCTTCATAGGTGGAGAACCTCTGGAGGCACCGGGATAGTAAGGCAACCAAGGCTGTGGACTTCATCTCAGGTCTGCCTCTTTCTGAGCAGTAGTCAACATTGAGAGTGAAGACTCCTGAGCCCCTTGCAGCCCTCCTGGCCCCAGGAAGCTTTGGGCTGTGAGGAAAGGGATTTCAACCTAATGCTAGGGCCCCCACGTTCAGCTGCACCCTGTTCTTCCTGCCGCTGGGAGCAGCTCCACATCCCTGGGCCCATGGTGTCTTCAGGTGATGCACATGCTGTTGTCCTTCAGAAAGATTCTGCTTCTATGAGTAAGACTGCAGGAGTAACCCCTGACCCGACCACACAGCCCCCGGGTGCTGCCTGGGCTAACTGGCTGTGATGTGCACCTAAGCCAGATCATGAGCTGCCACTCGTTTCACCTTTCTTTCCAAACATTTATTTCTGCTATTTTGAGGGAAGGTTCTAGACCAAACAAGCCTGTGATTTGGGGCCATTCGTTATAGGCCAAGGATGCCTCCTGACTACAGTGGGTCTGTCAACAGAGGTCACCTTCCTCTGCACTGGCTGAGCAGGAGGGACAGGGAATTGCATTTGTGACAAGAGCCCTCAGCCTGGGCTCCCACACACCGGGAAGGACCACAGGCCCTGAGCCTCCAAACTGAGGGTCTCACTTCCCCCGTCCTTTGGTGACCACATTTCAGGACTCTCTTGATTTCTTTTCAAAATCTGCCCCATCCATTCCTCAGATCACCCCTCCAGAGCTGGCCCCTTGGCAGAGGCTGGAGCTGGCCTGCAGGCGGGTGTTTGCTCCCCCGATGAGGTCTCCTGGCCTGCTCCCCCTCACTCTTACCAACAGAAAGGCCTATGCTACGGCAACCACAGAACCATGTCTACGCCCCTTCAGAGGCAGAGTTTGGATAATTTTACTTGACATGACCGCGGCCTGCCCTCCCCTCCACTGTCCCCACCTGTCTTTCTCTCTATCAGGAGAAAACAATAGGTCCACATTTAAACTTCAAAGAAAAGTAAGAGACTCATGTTTCAAAAAACTGCAGAGGCCCCTGGTTCCAGATACTCTATCACTCTCTCTTCCCACAGCTACGGGGAACCTGCGCACAGAGCACATCTCTCTCCACCCAGGGCTCGAGGCCAAGGCGAAGCCCAGCCTGTGACCCCCCTGAGGAATTCTGGAATGTCATGGCAGCCAACAAGAATTTCATGTGTCTCTAGCTCTAAGGGGGAAGCTGAGAGAAAGGCTTTTGGAGGACATGGGACTGAGTTCCTTGTAGAAGGCTACTGCACCCATGGGAAGGGGGGGATAGGGAAGTTGAACAGCTTCAGGGCCCAAGGCTTTTCACACCTCGGATGTGTTCTAAGTTGGCAAAGCAACTGATCTTCAGCAAGGGTAAAGAGTTCAAGTCCAGCCAAGCCAACCAGCCAACGGGGTTCCCCTGAGCTAATCGCCAGTGGGCATTGAATCACTATCCTCCCCATCTGATATAGGGTGAATTGGGGAGCCCTCAGGACTGGCCCTGTTCTGCCTTACCCCACAGTTACTGAAAGACACAGTTCCTATTCTTCAAATGAGTCCTAATGTGCTGTTTTCACGCCTGCCCTTGAGTACATTCACTCAGTCTGTTGATTGCCCTTGTTTACTAGGGTTTACGCTGTGGAGGGAGATCGTTGTGGCTTTTATCCTGTGATGTAAATGGACCTTCAAACCTCCAGCTCCCGTATCAGGGACACCTGTGGGGAAGGTCGTACAGAGAGCTTGATTCTGATGGTGGAGAGGCCCCGCTCCATTACTAGCTGTGGCATTTTGAACAAGGCCCACATGATATTTGAAACTTTTTGCTTACCTCTAAAATGGGGACAATAATATCTACTCTGCAGGTTTATTGTGGGGGAAAAAGGCCTGTGAAATACCTAGCATGTAGTAAATGTTCAATTTAACAGTTTTCCTTTTCCTCTTTCCCCTCAAACCAATTCCTCCAGGTGGGGTGAGGAAGGATGGTGGCCAAGAGGTCACGTGAGAGAGAGTGTAGACATCCCTGCAACTTCTGTTCTCATGTTCCTGCTGTTTTCAAATTCCACAGTCACAGCCTGCACCCTGGGAGGCTCAGGACACCCCAGAGGGAGGGTCTCTGAAAAATAAAGTTGCCACTCGATTGCTACCCCAGGTTGCATTTGATCACCACATCATGAAATGATTTTCCTTCCTTCTTTTATTTCCTCTCTTTCTTTCCTTCTGAGACAAATGGAAAAATAATTTGATCCCCTTGAATCTTTTCACCCTTGGTATTTTCCCCCTTCACACTCGAGCGCCGCCCCTTGATAAATGAGAACACATGTGCTGAAAGCTGGGCCTTCCCCCTCCTGACTCAGTGTCCTCCCCCTCTCGGGACACGGGTTTCCTTTCAAACCTCCAGAATAAATTCATCACAGCAGGAAGAACATTGTTTTTCTTCAAACCTTGAAAAAAAAATCAAATCCCATATCACAATTCTTTCCATTTCAGAGGGAAAATATTGCCCTTTAATCTCCAAGTTTCTTCTCTCCCACTCTGAAGGCTGTGGCCGAGGTAACGCACAGACTCAGTGTGGCTGCTTTTGCAAAGTCGGCATGGATTCCTTACCTCAGGGAGCCAAAGGGTGACACATACAACATATTTTGACTATTACCCTGTGCAGAGAGCTGCATCATGGCTTGACTTGGGGAGCCTCTGCTTCTTGATATCTTCACACGCGGACACTTTCAATGGAGTTTATACTTAAAAAAATAATCCCCAATACAATTCTTTCACTTGAAGGTTGAATTTTCTGAAAAATATGCTGGGAAACTTACTATGTTATTCTACTGCAGTTCCTCCACCATCCCAGCCCCTTAGAAAACAAACCCCTTTCTCCTTAACAAAAACACACAATGACAAATGCCCAGTGCTGTAGAAATTAAGCTCTTTGGTTTGACCATCTTCTGTAGCAGACATCAGAGAAGCAGGATGTCTTCTTGAACCAAAACATCCGCTCAAGAATTCCTATAAACTTCCTTACACTTCATTTTAAGAAAAACTCCTTGACGCTGACCATACTTCTCCCTCGCTGCCAGGCATCTTTCTGTTTATGTAGCCTTTGTTTACACATGCCCCCTGTTAAAAATCTATATTTAACAGATGTACTCAAGCACCTTGGAAACTAATTTTCTTTCAGACTCAAGCACTTTCTGGGAAGGAATAAAATGAGCAGAGAGTTGGGTTGGCAGCCCTCCATGGCGTGACCACTCATTGTCATGGAATGTAGCAGAAGATGCCTCCCGTTATTTTCTTTTGATTTCAGTGTGTAAATCTGCTCTCACCTAAAGCTTGACCACATGACGATGCAGACACACATTAAACTGATTATTTCTGTCTGAGCTGTGTGTAGAATGTGCACTCTAAATTGCACATAAAAATGTTCCCCAAAATAGTACCACCTGCCTGCAAAAGTATCATTTTCTTTCACAAAGGCAGACCCAAATGTGTTTCTGGGATTCTGCAGACTCCGGGCTGAGGAGGATCGTCGCCCTGTCTGTGTTGGGTGTGAGCCTGGAGCTTCCCTCCCAATGGAGGCAGGGACTCTGGGGGCCTCCTGGGGGTGTCTTGGGCTCTCATTCAGTAGACTGTCTCAGGTATCCAGGGAGCAGCTTCTCCCCATCAAAAGGAGGAATAATAGAGGACACTGAGGGGCTGGGAGTGGGAGGGGCTGGAATGAAGAGCGGAGAACAAGGAAGCAGAAGAAGGTGAAAGTACAATACAAACCCTCAGGACCCACGAAAGAGCTCTCCAAGCCCAGGAGAGAGGAACAAACCTAGGAAGGAAGAAAGTGCAAGGATGTAAAATTCAAAAACAAGAGTTGTGTCAGTTTTTAAAAGTCACAATGAAAACTAAACCCAGGAAGGAAGATCAATGACTAAGATTTCTCCTGATTAGTGAGAGAAGTTGCATATCCTATTATCCTTCAAACGTGCCCTACCCTTGCCAATTGAAAGAAGGAAACGATGTTCAGAAGGAGAAAGAAAGGTGTTCTGCCCATATAGGGGCACACCGTGAGCTTTTAGTCTCAAAATAGCTCTTCCTGACTCACTAACTTTGCCCAGAGAAAAGGGAGTCATCTCATTCCACAGTTGGGAGCCATGCTTGCGAATTCTCCTAGTTTCCTAATATCTGGGGCTGTGCAGAGGAATCATACAAAGACCTGAAAAGGCTCAGAATTTTCTTGGTCATTTTATGCTCTGGATACACGGCCTTAAGAATCCAAGTGTGGAAGATAGTAGAATATCTTCGCAGTCAGGGTGGAATAATTCAGGACCATAACTCGTCCGCCAGTATCTTTGTTAGCTTACAGGGCTGAAGGCTGGGCTGTTTTCTCATAGGCTTTGGTTTTGTCTCCACTCCTAACAGTCTGGGGTCCTTCATCCTTATCCACAGACTATGCCTTTTGCTCCTATTTTCCATTTTAGCCCAACTCCTTAAAAAAAATCTGAGTCCCTCTTTCCACATCCTCAGCTCATGTTCTTCCATATCAGACCTCTGTAAACCAGCTTCCCTACCCCACACCCTGCTATTCCCCGTCATGACCCCTAACTGCCAAAGGGAGAGGGTATTTTTCAGTCCATCTCTTGTCCTCTCCGTGGTGCCTGATGATGTTGACTTCTCCCTCCTAGAATCTCCCTCCTCTCTTGAGTTTCCTGACTCTCTCCTATTCTCCTCTGCCTTTTGTGACTGCTAATTCTTCCTCTCCCTTGCAGATTCCTGTTCTTTAGTCTACCCTTAGGTTTTGGTGTCTCCCGCTCCTGCATCTCCCCGCAGTCTCAAATGAGTCATTCGGCCCAGGTCTCAGCCACATGTCAGCCCTCTGAATTCTGTGCTACCCCCCCAGCTGTGGGGAAATTGTTCTCGCCAAGGTCTTTCTGGTAGACTGAGTAATGGCCCCCAAAGATAGCCACATCCTAGTCCCTGGAATCTGTGGATATTACCTTACATGGCAAAAGGGACTTTGCAGATGTGATTAAGTTAAGGATCTTGTAATGGGGAGATTATTCTGGATTATCTAGGTCAACCCTAAATGTAATCAGAAGTGTCCTTATAAGAGTGAGGCAGAGGGAGATTTGATGCAGAAGAGGAAAAGGCAATGTGACGATGGAAGCCGAGATTGGAGTGACCGATCTCGCACTAGCCAAGGAACACCAGCAGTCTCTAGAACCTGGAGGAGGCAAGGAACAGATTCCCCACCAGAGGCTCTAGAGGACCAGCCCTGCTGACACCTTGACTTTACCCCAGTGAGACTGATTTCAGACATCTGGCCACCAGAACAATAAGAAAATAAATGTGTGTTGTTTTAAGGCACCAAGTTTGTGGCAATTTGTTGTAGCAGCCACAGGAAACCAATACGGTCTCCAAGAACTCCTTATTGAGAGATCTGTTGGCCATTGTTCT